>NW_022900948.1:12627188-12641232 GCF_012274545.1 Fukomys damarensis | reverse complement strand
GCCTTCACAGAGTCCTTGGCTGGCCCGACCCACCCTGCGCCCTGTTTCAGAGATTATTGGCTTTCCATTTCCAACAGCAAAGCTGAGCTGTCATGCAACCTACTTTCCGCATCCTCATCCCTCAGACTATCCAAAACAGCCAGCTTGTTAGGAGGTCAGCAGTTCTGAGGACTATAATGTGCATTTCAACAAACTCCATTCTTTGAAGAGGCCAAGAAAAACATCAAGCCATAAAGCGTGTAGCGATTACCTATAAGGAAAATAACTGAAGACTCGCACACATGCCGAGAACCTTTAAATTATTTATATTTCTTACACACCTGTATTTTCTTGTACATTCAATTATAGATCTCACATATAATCAATGTCACCATATTTTGATCATCTAGTATTTTTTCTACACTGTCCCAGGTACTGTGTGTGTATGTGTGGTGGAGTGGAGATATAAAAAGAAACTCATTTTGACTTTACCAATAAGGGATATAAAAGATATTTACAATGCTATATATTGCTATCACTTTCAAACACAAGGTACTGTTTTAAACACCTTATATATGTTGTCACTAATTCTCACATCCCTTTGAGGGGCTGTACTGTGTTTATATTTCTCTGTTGATGAAACCGAGGCAAGTTACTAGTTTGGCAAAAGTCACATACCTACTAGGTGATGGAGGTGAGATTGAATGAAATCCAGGTATTCGGCGCAAGCCCCTAACCATTTTATTGGCTGCGTCTGAGAAAGGAGGGGGTGCTAACAATTAATACATGGAGTTCTAAAAATTAGTACTTGTTTTACAGGAGCCTTATTCTTTTTTTATTTGTTGTGAAGCTAACAATAAAGAGTGGACTGAGTTTTTCATCTATTCTGGGAGGGGGATAGTCCCTGCACCTTTTTTCAGAATTACATCAGACCAACAATTTCACAGATAGGGTGAAACACTTCTCTGAACTGTTTTTAGAAAGTGTTTTCTTTCTGGACTGTTTGGCCTATATGGGACAGGAGGCAGTAATAATATCCACATTAAGATCTCTGTTGGTTAATGCATTAAGGCATGTGTATTGTGCAGCTATAATAAACCAGTCTTGTGCTAAGAATTAGAAAGGGTGCAAATTAAAAAAACAGAACTTTTCCCCAGGGATCTGTAATATCCAACAGGTTCCACCTTAATAACTGTCCAATCTTAAACACTTCTCTAAACCCTGACCTCTAAACACTGCAGTCAGTTTCTATCCCATTAATATCTTACAATAGGAATTAAATTTCAACACATGAAGCCTTGAGGACGTTCAAACTATATCCAAATCACGGCATATCTCTCTCTCTCTCTCTCTCTCTCTCTCTCTCTCTCTCTCTTTCCCCTCCTTCTACCCCTCTTCCCTGTCTCTCTGTCCCTGTCTCTGTCTCTGTCTGTCTCTCTCTGTCTCTGTCTTGCAATAGTGGAGAACAAATCCAGGTCCTTGCACATGCTAGGCAAGTGCTGTACCACTGAACTATGCGCCAGCTCCTATAATACTATTTCAGCCTACTTACAAGTGTGTGTGCCTGTGAAGATAGGCGTTTATTATTATTGACTAGACATGTATATTCTCTCAAGTATTAAACTTGGACTTATCAATAAACTTGAGTCATTTGTAGAAAAATGGATGTGTCTTGAGACTATAATCTTAAGTGAAATAAGTTGGGTACACAAGTTTAAATATCACCAGAGCTGGGGGTTTAGCTCAGTAGCAGCACACCTGACTTGCAAGCACGAGGTCCTGAGCTCAATCCCCACTACCAAAACAACAACAACAACAACAACGAAACTATCTAAAGTTTAAATATCACATTGTTTCTCTTATGTAAGAAATCCAAAGGGTAAACAAGGAACTTAATGAGGAGAAGTATTGGGAAGTAGGAAGAGCAGTTTCAAATGGAAGGGGAACGAGAGGGGCGAGAGGGAATGGAAGGAAGGAAAAAAGATTAGAAGGAAAAAATAGAAGCAAAACTTTGGTAAATGGGAAAGCAAAGAAAGGTTGGAAGAAGGGGAGGGGAATGGGAAAAAAAGAAGATTTAAGACATTATTCCCTGTGATGAATGTGATCAATATGTATGACAAATATGTACTAATAAAAAACATAAAGTTCAAAAAGTAAACAGGAGTCTTGTGTTATTTTGTAAAATAATAAGTTAAAATATGAAAAAGATAGTTTTGTTACTTATATACGTTAACATATAGATTTTTATGTGACCCAAGACAATTCCTCTTAGTGCAGCTCAAGCAACTCAAAAGGTTGGACACCCATGCTTTAATCCAAGAAGTAAAGGTAATAGGACTTACCTGTGTTCATTTATCCTGTCTTCCTTTGCTAAAGTCTCAGAGGACCAGGGAAGCCCCCTTATGAATGTTACTAACTCCTCCAACTGTACTTTTGATCCAGATTCATGGTTGAAAATTTAATCCCCAATGCAACAGAGTTGGCAGGTGAGATTTGGTAAGAAGTGATCTGGTCAGAAGGGCTCTGGCCTCATAGCATGGATTAATGTTTCCGTGGGAGTTGATTAGTTAGAAAAGCAAGCTGAGCTTGCTCTTGCCCTCCCCTGCTCTCCTGCCTTCTCTTATGGGATGATGCAGCGCAAAAGCTCTTGCCAGATGCCAATGCCATGCTCTTGAACTTCTCAGCCATGAGCCAAATAAAATTTTGTTCATTATAAATTGCTCAATCTGTGATATTCTGTTATAGAATCATGAAATGGGCCAAAACATTATCTGCTCCCTTTCCTACTTAAAAAAACAAAAACAAAAACAAAAAAACTGCCCACGAACTTTATTGTCTACAACAGTTTTAGTTTTACAGAAAAACTGTAAAGATGGTATGGAGAGTTCCCATAAACCCCACCTCAGTTTTCATATTATTAACATCATAGAATTAACATTAGGAAATATCTTTTATTTTCTGTTCTCCGAGCTCATCCAGAATACCATGGTACATTTAGTCATTATGTCATTAGGCTCTTCTCGCTGGGATAGTGTCTCAGACTTTGTTTTTGATGGCTATGACAGTTTTAACACTGCTGGTCAGGTATTTTATAAAATGTCCTGCTATTAAGATTTGTTTGATGTTTTTCTCATGATTAACTAGCATTATAAATTATTAGGAGAAAGACCACTGTGGAAAAATATTGTTTCCATCATATCTTGTGGAAGGTACATGCTATCAATAAGACTTTTTTTTTTTTTCAGTACTGGAGATCAAACTCAGGACCTTGCGCTTGAGAGGCAGGTGCAGTTTCACTGAGCTAAACTGTGGGCCCTCAACATGGCTTATTGCCATTGATGCTGACCTTGATCATCTGGCAGAGGTAGTGCTTTTTAGGTTTCTCCATTGTGAAGTTATTCTTCCCTTTTCCTCTCCTCTTTTCCATTGTATATTCTTTGGAAGGAAGTCACTATGTGCAGCTTCTACTTAAGTAGAAGAGTTAGATTGAGACTAGAGGATCTACATAAATAATTTAGAATTCTTTTCTTTGCCATTTCTACTTACTAAAATCACTCCTAGAAACTTATACGCAGTCAAATCCATTCTTTTTGGGCATATATTTCTATGAGTTTTGACAAATGTGTTTAGTCATGTAACTACCATCCAGATCAAGATGTAGAACTGTTTAGTAGTTAAGTGTGATATGTCAACTTGACTTGAGTAAGAACCACCTACCGGGTTAAGGGGCACTAAACAATAGGCTTATAGTCTGGATGGAATAAGAAGGAAAAGAAGAAGGAAATTTGCCCTTTTTATTGGAGCTCCTTTTTCTTTGTGCATTCGGAGGTTGATCTATACTTCCTTGAGCCTTTCAAGAAGATTCATCAGCTTTCTGACACAGATTCACACTGGCGACTCTGTGGTAAGCGCTCAGGCCTTTGATTGTGGACTGCTGGAACCCCTGGCTCTATACAGTGCTTCGACAGCTAGTTTGGATTCTTCTACCTTTGATTCTGCAGATGGCCGTTGGGACTGTTTTCCTTCTGAGCCTGTAAATCTACCTAATGAATCCCTTGTATAATTCTACATATGTTTTATATTGAGTCTATTCTTCTGGTGAACCCTAATACACATGGTAACCACTAAACCATTTTCTGTTCTTATTATTTTGCTTTTTCCAGCATGTTTAATAAGTGCGTTCATTCTGCATGTAGCATTCTGATTCTGGCATCATTCATTTGTCATATTGGAGGGGTAGTATTGCACTGTATAGATAAGATAGATGAGTATACCATTAGCTGGTTGAAGGACATTAGGGCTATTTCTAGTTTCTGGCGCTTATAAATAGAGTCACTAAAGACCTTTGCATGTGAGTAACATGTATGATAACTTTTTATTTCTCTTGGATATCTTTGATTTCTGGTGGTGTGGTAAATGTACATTTGACATTACAAGAAACTTACAAGTGTTTTTCCAAAGTGGATATGTCATTTTGCATCCCTGTCAGCAATGTGTCAGTGTTCTAGTTGCTCTGTGTTCTCTCCAGTACTTACTTGATATTATAATGTTTTGTTTTGTTTTTAGCCATTATAATAAGTGAGTATAGGTTTATCATTTTCACTGGATTTTTTTCCCCTAGTAATGAGAATTGAATCCAGGGCCTTAAGCATGATAGGCAAGAACTCTACCATTTAGCTATATATACTCAGCCCTCATAGAATATTTATAGTGATTAAGAATAGGCACTTTTTCCTCTGCATATTTGCCATACTTTTAACCTTTTTAGTGAAGTGCTAGTTTTTTGCCTGTTTTTAAAAGTTGAATTTTCTGTCTTTTTATCCTTGAATTTTAAGAGCTCTTTACATATTCTAGATACAAATCCTATTTCAATTGTGTGATTTACAATTTTTTTCTCCCATCCTGTAGCTTGTCCTTTCATTCTCTTGACAGTTTATTTTGCAGAACAATATTTTAATCTGATGAAATCCAACTTCTCAATTTTATATTTTATAATTTATGTTCCTGGTGTCATATCTAAGAACTCTTTGCTTAATTGAGATCAACAGAGATTTTGCCCTTTGATAAGAAGATATATTTTATAGTTTTATATTTTACATTTAGGTCTATGATCCACTTTGAATTAATTTTTATATAAGGTATGAGGTATGGATCGATATTATTTTGTATGTGGATACCCAGTTGTTCTATCATCCTTTGTTGAAAAGACTTTCCTCATTCAATACCTTTGTCAGAATTCAATTGGCCATTAGTATGGGTGTTTACATATATATAAACTCATCAAATTATACAGATTACGTTTGTGAAGTTCTGTTTATATCACTTATACCTTAATGAAGATGGTAAAAATTAGTTGATTGGCATGTGCTTTTAATCTCAGAACTGGGGGAGGCTGAGGAAGAAGGTTCGAAAATTCAGCTCTGGTCTGGCCAATTTAAAAACAGTGATACCCTGTCTCAAAATACAAATAAAAAGGGTCTGGGAATGTAGCTTAGTGTGAAGATAGAGTTTAATTTCCAGTACTGAAAAAAATCAACTGATTTCTTTTGTGTGAATCTATTTCTGAACTGTTACAGAATCATACCTGTGATAGCTGGGGATTTAGCTCAGTGGTTCCACCACCTGCCTCACAAGCGCAAGGTCCCAAGTTCAATCCCCAGTTAAAGAAAGAAAGAAAGAAGAAAGAATCATACCTGTGATAGAATCATATCTGTATTGGATTTTTACCACATTTCCTCCCTTTCCACAATGGGTCATAGAAACTTAATTGTCCCTTGCCTTTAATTGGCTATAAAGAAATTTTCTGACCTATTTTCTCTGATAATAAGACCTTCCATATTCCAGAGGTGTCCTGACCCATACCCTGGAGGAAGGAATGCTGCACAGAGGCCAAGAGAAATCTGAACAAATTGGCCTTGCTGGGTTTCTCCATCCATTCTATTAATAATCATGCCAATGCAATGGAGTCTCCATAAAACCCCAAAACAATAGGGCTCAGAGAGCTTCTGGACAGAATAATATGTGGAGGCCTACAGGTAGGTGAATGAGGATTCAACCATGAGCGAAGAGGATCATGTATCTCAAGTCCGTGAGGATGGGAATGCCTGTGCTTGAGATCCTTTCACATCTTGCCCTATATATCTCTTCATCTGGCTGCTTATTCATATCCTTTAAAATATCTTTTATCATAAACTGGTAAATTGGTAAATAAAAGGATAGTATTTCTCTGAGTTCTGTGAGCCACTCTAACAAATTAATTGAACATGAGGGAGTCATGGGAACCCTAATTTGTAGCTGATTGATCAGATGTTCCAGAGATCTGGACTTGCACCTGGGTCTGAAGTTGAGGCAATATTGGGATCTCAGCCCTTAACCTGTGGGATCTGACATTGTTTTTGGGTAGAGAATGTCAGAATTGAATTTGGTTAGAGGATACTAGCTGGTGCCAGCTGCTGAATCGCTTGCCTGCTAGAGAGGAGAAATCATCACACCTTATAAGGTCACATAATAGGCTGGGTAGAAGAGCATGTGCTTAGGAAAATGTTCAAAGCCCTCTGTTCAAGCTCCAGCACCACAAAAGAAAGAAGGAAAGAAAGAAAGAAAGAAGAAAAATGATTGATGTACTATAAATGAATAATTGGAAATTGAAATTATAAAAACTATACAAAAATATGCAACCAGCCTCTAATAGTGCCATTATCTGAAAACAAAACCTTTGATACACAAACCTAAAGATCTAAACCGTAACAGTTTCCAATCTCTATATTCTTAATTTCTTTATTTCACTGGCTAGGATTTCTAGCATGATGTTGAAGAAGAGTGGTGATAGCACTATCCGATTTTGTGGAAGAGCATTCATTTTTTTAATGTTAAATATAATGATAGCTTCACATTTTTTTAAAGCTTTTTATCTGATTAGAGGGTCTCTAGGAGCTGAGGATGGCCTCTGGCCATGAGTCAGCAAGAATCCAGGACCTTCAATCTTACAGCCACCAGGAAATGAATTCTTTCAACAACGCGTGTGAGTTTGGATTCTTCCTTATATACAGCAGTTTCCTAATGCTGCTGTAAGAATACCAGGATTTGTTTGCTCAGGGCTCAGAAGTTCAAAGCAACTCTTACAGGAATATACTCAAGGTGTTATCCAGGCTAAATTCCTCCTGGAGGTTACCAGGAAGAATCAATTTCTTGTCTTTTCTAGCTTCTAGACACCACCAGTGTTTTTTAGGATTGTGATTGCTTCATATATCTTCGTAGTCAGCAGTGGCGAGTGAAATCTTTCTCGTATCACACTGCTCTGCTTCTGCCACCATCAATTTCCTTCTCCAACTTTCTAGCCTGATTCTCATATAAAGATATTTTTTATTACATTGTGTTCACACAGATAATCCAGAATAATTCCCCCATTACACATCCCTAATTTAATAATATCTGCAGAGCCTTTGGTATAGTTTGAACTGTAGGTGTCCCTGAAAGATCCACGTGGTTAAAGCTGTGGTCCCCAGCATTGTATTATTGGGAGGAAGTGGAACATTTAAGAATCAGAGGGCTGGGGATTTAGTTCAGTGGTGCAGCCGCCTGCCTAGCAAGTGCAAGGTCCTGAGTTCAATCTCTGGTACCAAACAAACAAACAAACATTTAAGAGGTGGAGCCTAGAGAAAGAATTTAAGGTCACTGAGGGCGTGTCCTAAGTGGAACTACAGATCCTCTTCTTCCTCTCTTTTACATCCCTGCCAGGAGATGAGCAGTTTTAATCTGCAAGATGCTCCCAAACAACGGATGCTAATGGGGTGATTCTTATACTATCACTTAGAGTTTCACGTGAGTATGCAGAGTCTGGTGCAAGTGGGGTGATTCTGATGTGTATGGATTAATTTTTATGCATGTGGGTAGATTGTTGCACCGTGGTTGATTCTCACAATATGTAAATTCTTGTGGGAATGGTTATGAATCTGTGGTTCAGAACATACAGCTTCCTAGTCACAGAAAATGTGCGGTTACTTGTATTTTCTTATTTATAAGAACTATTCAGTATTAATATTTGGTCTGGGTCATGATAATACAAGCTATGCTAGAGATTCTACACTGAAAGCAATTTAACTTTATGAGGGAATCAGATGTCATAGTAATAATATATTAATAAATATAAAGTTCCACAATTTGATAAACATATAAAAATGTTAAAAAGTGTAAGGGTGTAATGAGATCACACAAAACAATAAATTCCTGCTTGAGGTAATCCAGCAAAGATTCATAGATGAGATACCATTTGACCTATCTGCTATAAGATGAGAAGTGGTTTGCAAAAGGAATTAGAGGAGAAAGGGAATTGCCATAAAAAAGTACATATGTGAAAAGCCGGTGGTGGTGATGTGTCAGAGGCCGATTTCCTCCGACTGTCTGACTACCTAGAAAGAGGAATGGCTACTAAAGAAGAAAAGACAATAGAGACGAGTAATTTAAAAGTATATAGGGGACCGGGAGGTCAGTGTGACAGAGTGGGCAAAGACAAAGACTCCCTGAGCTAGCCACTATTTATTGGGTACAGTCAGTAATTGGAGGACTTGAGGGGCCATGGCGATCCTACGTCTGATCCTTTGTGGATGCAAATCCTATGCTGAGGAGAGCACTCCCAGGACAGCAGGTGGGATGAGTTGAGCTGATAGGGAACTCATCCCTCCCCAGGTGAAACCTTTCTCCTTTTATATTACTACTGGCATTTGAAAGAACCAGGATGTCTGTCCTCAGTTGATGTTTCTTGCCGTTGAGCACCACAGCTTCATGAACCATTGAGGCCTCATCTGTGACTGGAGGCAAAATGTAGTTGTGTTTCTACATGCCATAGCCTGCTCTCAGATAAGACAACACTGGGCCTTAGCTATAGTCATACTTTGATTATGAAATGATTTCCCCCCAAATTTATGTAGAAATGCTCCTGACAGTGTTGCACACTTATAACTCCGGCACTCTGGAGGCTGAGATAGGAGTATCACCATGAGTTTGAGGCCAGCCTGGGATATACAGTGAGTTTAATCCCAGCCTGAACTATATAGTGAGACTATTTCAAACAAACAAACAAACAAGTATGTGAGAACAAGCATAATTTTTCAAAGAAGCATGGTATGTTGACAGAATAGTTAGAACAGAATAGAAGATGCAGAAACAACTCCAAACACACTAAACCCACCTTATCTTCACAAAGGGGCCAAATAGCTTCACTGGAAGAAAGCCTCTTTAATAAATGGTGCTGGAAAAACTGGCTTTCCACATGCTGAAGACTAAAATTAGCCTCATGTTTCTCACCTAAACTAAAATTGAAATGGATCAAAGATTGAAATATTAAAACAGAAACATTAAATCTTCTGGAAGAGAGAATAAGTGGTACTCTCAAAGACACTGGTGTAGGCAAATTTATGAACAAAATTCTGATCGCATGGAAAATATTACAAAAAATCAAGACCTGGAATCTCATAAAAATTTTCCTCAGGGCTGGGAATTTAGCTAAGTGGTCTGGCACCCGCCCTGCAAGCACAAGGACCCAAGTTAGATCCCCAGTACCAAAAATAAAAATTTTTTTTCCTCAGAGACTAATATCTAGAATATATAAAGAACTGAAAAAAATCAATCTCCTCCCAAATTTAAAGACCCAATTCAAAAAAAGACATCTGAGATGAACACATACTTCTCAGATGAAGTAGAAATGGCAAATAAATATATTAAAAATGTTCAACATCACTGGTCATTTGAGAGATGCAAATTAAAATAACACTGAGATTCCATCTCACTCTAGAAAGAATGGCTGCTATCAAGAAATCAACCAACAACAAATGCTGCAGGGATTTGGAGAAAAGGAATGCTTCTCCACTGTTGGTGGGAATGTAGACTGGTGCAACCACTGTGGAAATCAGTGTGAAGACTCCTCAAAAACTAGAACTAGAGGTTCCATTTGACATCTTCCTTAAAGAATTAAAAGCATCATGCCACAGTGATATATGTGCATTCATGTTCATTGCGGCACAGTTTGTAATAGCTAAATCTTAGAAACAACCCAAATACCCATCAACTAATGAATGGATAAAGAAGATGTGTTTTTTTATACAATGGAGTACTATTCAGCCATAAATAAGGTTAAACTTGAGACATGTATAGCTAAATGGTTGAACCTAGAGATTATATTCTTAAGTGAAGTAAATTAGACATACATGCGTAAATATCACATTATTTCTGTGGTGTGAGAAATTGAAAGTATAAATAAGGCCCAAAATGTATAATATATATTGTGAAATAGCAAGAAAATGTTTAAATGGGAAGAGGCACAAGGGAGGGGAGAGAGGAAAAAGAAGAAAAGTAAAATAAAAAATGAGAAAAGAAAGACAAAATGGAGGCAAAACTCAAGAAGGGGAAGAGGAGTAAGAGGGAGGGGAGGGTAATGGGAAAAATATCAATTGAGATATATCTTGTACAAGCATATATTCCATATGATGAATGTGATCATTATGTATATCTAAATTGTACCAATTTATTGATAAAAAATAAAATAAAATAAAATTTAGAAATTTATCATGTGGGGAAAAATGAAAACCAAGACCTGGCATGTAAAGGTACAAGATCCCAGTAATGAATGTGACTGTACTGTCTACCTAGAATGTACCAATAAATTCAATAAAAAAAAAAGAAATTTATCATGTAAAGCACAAACATAGTCCCCCACTACCACAAATTATGCAGTCGAGTTTCCCACATTTGGGGAAATCTCAATGGTCAGCACATCAGGAGTGCAAAGGATAAGCCTTGCTCTGGGAAAACCTCCTTTGTGGTCATGGTATCTCCCCTGCCGGCTAACTATGTGATGGTTAACCTTAATTGGGTCAACTGATTGTTTTGGGAGCCACCCAGCGGATTAGTAAAGCACACACTGTGCATGTGTGTGTGTGTGTGTTATGGAAGCATGGCCTTGAGTACTAGACTTGGTCCCTGGGCCCTTCCTCTCTGGAACTATTTCACTGTTTTGCTTCCTGGCTGCCATGAGCTAGGCATCTTTCCTTCCCTATGCCCTGCTACCATGATGTTTCTTGGAGCCAGCTGACCATGGACTCAATCCTTTGAAACCAGGAGTCAGATTAAGCCTTTCCTCATGTAAGTTGTGGGTTTTGGGTATTTACACATTAGTCGTATCTCAGTAATGGGAAAAAAACTAATATATAGGAAGCATAATTGACAAAAAACATCACATTACAAAATTGTAATTTTGAGTGAAAAAATCTTAGTGGCAATAGGCAAAAACTAAGCAATGAGATACAAAGTACTGATTCATATGTCAAGTCACAGATCTCATGAATTAATTTTTTAAAACTTTGTTAATGATCTATAAACAATAAGCTGAAAACTCAGTACTCCTTTCTGAATTCATAATTTTTTTTCATAATCCAAATGAGTTTTTGGCAAAGACACAAGATTTTATAAATGAAAAAGGTCTTAGAATTAATCTATCCCAATTTTATACTTAACGTCATCCTGAAAGATAATTTCCTAGCTAACATTCAAGAACTCTCAGGTAAAGTTATTCATTCTGTAGACAATCCATCGCATGTTTGTTTTTCCTAGTATTGTCACATTACTTATCCCCAGGAAGCTTGAGGCAGTATTAGTCGTCTGTGGAGTTCTACAGACTTAATGGGCCATCAACCTGGCAGTCTTCCGAAAATTTGTCAGTTAAAGGTATGTTTTTACCAAGTTCTCTCTTTTTTGAGTGAAAATTTCTCATTTATATACTCATGTATCTTAAGCCTGCTTTTCAGAAATCCTAGTTTTCTACTTCAGCTCTTCTATACATTTCTCAGTATGTTCTGTGCTTGTTAACTTTTACTACTTGTATTGGAACATGTTGGTCACTACAGAGATCAATGTACCCTGTATTTCTTTTTATATTTACACTATTAGTTCATCACCTACTTTTTCTTTTTCTTCATCCTGTGGCTCTGGTGACTAAACTCAGGGCCTTGCACATGCCAGGCAAATGGTTTACTGATGAGCTATATCACCAGCACTTTTTATATTTTATTTTGAGACAGGGTCACACTAAGTAGCCTGGACTGGCCTTGCACTTGTGATCTTCCTGCCTTGGCCGTAGGAGTTGTTTGGAATATAGATGTACACTCTGAATCTGGCTCAACATTGGTTCTTAAATGTGAAATAGGGAAGAAAAGTGATACTTAGTTGCACCTACTATGTAAAGCCATTTTCCTACAATCTTTGTATGTTAATTTTTGGCTAGAAAATCTCATCAAACTAAATACTGTTTTTCCAATTCTACCAATTAGAAATTAGATGCCCAGAACATTATAGATAATGCATTGGCATCGTAGAAAATGTGGCCAAGATAAAAGAATCTTAATACAGTTTCTCATGATTGTAGAGCATATGTTGTCTTCATTAGGTCAAACTCAGTTTTTCTATCTCAGATATTAAATGCAGTCAGCTACATCCTACTAATATTTTGCATTACTTTAAAAGCTAGATTTCTCAGGATGATTTTAAGATAATGCTTAAAACAGGCTCTGCACTTCAACCTGATGAATTATGTTGTATTATATAACACTTCAAAATTTTATTTTTAAGCATTTATCACCATTCACACCACGAATTTAATCAGTATTGTCTGCTGATTTTGTAGATATTCTACATCTACATAAAAGTAACTGAAATATATTTCAAAATAAGTTTAAATCAATAACTATATCTATGCTCTCCTTAAAATTAGGCTTATCTCTTAAATAACATATTCAGTTTAATTGATTAATAATAAATATGTTGAACTTAACAATAATGAAATTACAAGTAATGAACCCTGTGTGTGCCATTGTAATTTGTGAATTCTAGACAAACGTTTCAATGCTGGAATGTGCTTACACTATTTAGTATTTGGGGGTGAGTGTAGAGAACATTAAACTAATTAAATATTTGAGTTGAAATACTCCCAATGTTAATAGGAAATCTTCCCAGTTTGATATACTTACTTTAATTATTATGATTATTTTGCTCATAAGAAATGAAGTTCAGTGAGCCTTAACATTTATCAAGTTTTATCACTAATGTTCTTTTAATTTTTTTCCAGATTTGGTTGTAATGAACATGGCAGAAAAGTTTTGCCCTAAATGGGAGGACTCCGTGAGTAGAAGACAGAGGGCAGCAGCACCATGGGAAAAGCCGATACATCTCAAATAATCTCCAAACACTTTCTTGTTGATGAGCATCCTAGGACTACAGCACTTGCCTGTCTGAATTGGGATTCTCTTCTGTTTCATACACGTGGTGGCTGGGATGGGGAGTGTGACCGTCTTGGCTGTGCTGTGCCCTCTCTGTCACTGATTCGGTCCTCTCCACATCTGTACTGCCACACATGCTCTGTCTCTTCTGGCTCGGGGCCCATGACATTGTCTGTGATGCCTGCCTGGTTCAAATGTTCTGCTCCCACAGCTTTACTGCCATGGAACCGGGCTTCTTCTTAGCCGTGGCCATTCATTGTTATGTGGCTGTCTGTGGCCAGTGCACCATGCCACAATTCTCACCCGTGGTCACATTGCCAGAATGGGAGCTGCAGTGGCACTCAAGGGTAGTAGTCTTCTTTTCTCCATATCCGGTTCTGCCCAAGCAGGTACCCTGATGCAGAAATTGAATCACTGCATACAACAGCTATGAAGCTGACGTGTGGAAATGAACCACCAAACCTTACTGCCCTACTGCAGCCACTGTCATGGTTTTCTGTGGTGCTCTCTTTCATGTTCTAATCCTCTGTGCATCACAAGAAGCAAGTGTTAAAGATTGAGGCATGTGTGGCTACCATGTCTTTGTCATCCTTGTTTTGTTTTATTTTTAACTGGTGATTGAACCTAAGGCATTTTTACTGAGATTCCTAGTTTTATTTATTTTTATTTTGAGACGTGTCACTAAGTTACCCAGGCTGGGTTTGATCTTGCAATCCTTTGCTTTAGCCTTCTAGAGTGCTGGGATTATAGGCATCAACCACCATACCCAGCTTATTTTTTATTGTTAATATATATATATA
>NW_022900948.1:12623383-12627167 GCF_012274545.1 Fukomys damarensis | reverse complement strand
CCGGGGATTGAACTTGGGTCCTTGCGCTTGCAAGGCAGGCCACTGAATCGCTGAGCTAAATCCCCGGCCCAATATTATTGTTATTTCTATTAGTTGTGGTACTCAGGATTGCGTTCTGGGCTCATACAAACTGGGCAAGTGGTCTACCACTAAGCTATATCCCCAATCCTTTTTATGTTGAGGCAGGATCTCACTAACTTGCCAAGGCTGGTCTTGAATTTGTGATTCCCCCTGCCTCAGCTTCCCAGGTAACTGGGATTATAGGCATATACTACTGCACTCAGCTTACATATTTTTGTTTTCTTCTCCACAGCTGTCTTAGTCTTCCTGACCCATCACTTTGGCTGCAATGTAGCTTCCCCCTATTCCTGTTTTACCCATTGTTTATGGTACTGGGACAAAGAAACTTTAAGACCATTTTCTCAGTTCTCTAAGGGTAAAAGGTGTGTGATTATGGTGAAATTATTTGCAAAGATAATAGCAATATAAAGGAAAGAGGGAAAATAACTAATTTTTTTCTCATAACTGACATTAAGGTTTTTTTTTCTCATGGAAAGCAGATATTAACAGGGAAGAATGACTACATACAATAGGAATTCCTCCAATCTAATGAAACTAATAGGTATAATAAGTTTTGTGTGCACATAAGTTTTAGGGAGCTTACTTAGAACTTTATAAATGGTAAATGAATTTCCTCCTGCTCCTTGCTGCTGCCAACCTGTGATATAACTGGGTACAGTAGTTTACTTTCAAATAGGAGTTGTAAAAGGAGAGAAATCCACAAAAATATCAAAAAAAAAATCCTCATAAAGTATATGCAATTGAAGAATTAATGATCACTGCATTATTCTATGGAAGAGGCGATTTAAGTGGTGTAGTAGCCTCTGAATACATTAACCATTTTGCGTATATCCGTAGGAACTGACAGGACAAGTTCTCAAACAGTAAATATAAAATGGCTCAGGATAACAATAACCAATTCAACAAGTATAAACACTCTGTTGCTTATAGAATATCTTCTCTCAACCAAGAATAATTTGTGCTTACTATTGTTTTTTTTGCCTGAACTAACATATAGCCTCTTTGGATTCTTATACAGAGTCTCCTGGAAACAAAAGTAACTTAGGCGGGACACTGCATGCTTGTAAGCATGCCCAGAGCTTATTCAGGTCACTGGGCTTGACTCAATATGCTGGTCTGTAGTCATTGCCTGCTATTGCCTTTTGTTAAAGGAGGAAGTCTATTCTTATAAATAATTCAGTTTAAAGCTTTGGGTGATTATGCTACAGGAAATATTGAAAATTAAATTATTAAAAAAGAAAAGTATAAGTATTCTTACTGGAAGAACCTGAGCATTTGCTCCTTTAAAAATGCAATTCCCTGTGCTCGCTTTGGCAGCACATATACTAAAAAATGTAATTCCTTCCTTCAGTGCTTGACTCACACAAAATGGAAACTGCTCCAGCAGCACTCAATAAATACAATTTATTTAATAGAATTGATGTTTTTGCAGTAATTTTATAATTTAAAAGTATTATTTGCACTTGCTTTTCTTATTCTTTGCTTTATAGTCAGTCTAGAAGCTTTTAAAAGGTAGATGTCTGGTTTCCTTTCTGCCTCCTTTCTTAGACTCTTAAAAACCATTGTTCAAGCATTTATTCTCCATTATTACCAAGGCAATTTCACTGAAGATTTGAAGGCATTAGCTTTTAATTACTATGTCTAGTGCATTCTCTACATTGAGATTACAGTTATCATCCTAAAACTTAAAAAATATATACGTAAAGCAGAAAAACCTTGATTGTGTGAGACTCACACAAGACCAGGATGGCAAAGCAAAGCTCTATGAATTCCTCTTCAACTGTTTCTCTTGTCACTCCTCCATACCCCTTGCACTCTTTGTCCTGTCCAGGAGGAGGCAGAGTTGCAGTAAGTACTTTGCTTATGTATTCATTTCTGCACGGAATTTTTCTCTCTATTCCTTCCTACATGGAAAGAACTGGTTATTCTTCAAAATGCAATTGAAACTCCCCTACTTCAGCTGAAAGATTGAGTTATTCCCTCTAGACATACTAACTAAATACTCCTTCTACCACTATTGTAAAAAATGTCTTAATCTATTATACTTAACTCTAATGTGTGTCTTTTGCCAATTGAAAGTTAGAGGTTAAGTGAACTGGCTCCAAAGTCAGAGTGTCAAGATCCTTTATTCGTCTCTGTCACTATCTGTGTATACTCATGACAAATTGCTAAAATGTTGTAAGGCTTATTGTTACTGTCGGTAAAATTGGCATCATAAAATTTCCTTCCCTGTGGACTTTTAAGGATTAACTAAGTGACAGTACATAAGACACTGATAATAGTGCCACGCAGCAAGGCCTTAGTAAATAAACACTAGTTAAGATTATAGCTTATCATGACAAGTATAATTCTGTATACCTACTATATTCCAGACTTTATGATATATATATATACACACACACACACACACACACACACACACACTATGTATGTGTGATTTAGTATATATATGTGTGTGTGTGTGATTTAGTATATATGTGATATATGTAGATAGTGATTTAATTTATATCATTATCGAAGTCATCATCAGAGTAGGAATTAGTCTGATTTTATAGATGAGGAGTTAGGTCTCACAGAGATTAAATACTTTGTCCAAGGTCACATAGTAATTAGATTTGAGTCAACATGAAAATATTTAATCTCATGTTTAGGAACCATCTTCATTTATTTTTAATTCCTAATACTTTTTTTTTTTTTGGTACCAGGGATTGAATTCAGGACCTTGTGCTAGTGAGGCAGGCAGTGTCTACATTAATGAGGGATAGCCATTTATGATTTTTCTTTTGATGTCTGTCCAGCATTTACATCATAGTAATACTGACTGAATAGAATGAGTTAGCAAGTGATACTTTCTCTATTATTTTTTTGAAGTGGTTTTGGAAGATTGGTATTATTATTTAAGTTTTGGTAGCATTCACCATTGAAGTTACATAGGCTGGGTTTTTATTTGTGTAGTGATTCTAAATTTCCATTTAAATTTCTTTACTTGTTATGGAGCTATTCATATTTTCCACTTTTTATTATGTTTGTTTTGGTAATTTGTGACTTTCTTGGAATTTGTCTATTTTTTATGTTACCCAAACTGTTGAGTTATAGGCTGGGGATGTAGCTCAGTGGCACCATGCCTGCCTGGCAAGCGCAAGGTCCAGAGTTCAATCCCTAGTACCAAAAATAAATAAATAAATAATAAAGTTATATTCATATTAAAAAATATAATTTTTTTGAGACAGGGTGTTGCGGTGTTGCCCAGGCTAGTTTTGAACCTCTGGACTCAAGTGATCCTCCTGCCACAGCTTCCCAACTAACTAAGGCACAGGTCACCACATCTGGCTTATAATCCTTTTAATTTCTCTAAAGTTGATAGTTAAGTTTTCCCTTTTAGTTTTATTTCAGTAATTCGTGGTTTTTGTTGTTGTTGTTGTTTTTTGGTGAGTTTACCTAAATATTTTTTTAAATCTTATTGAGTTTATCGGTACTTCTTAAGTATAGAGTACAGCTACCTTCATCATTGGGATTTTGTACCCTTACATGACAGATCTTGGTTCTCATTTTTTTCCCCATACCCTTGCCCTCCCTTTACCCCCTCAAGTTTACCTAAATTTTTGTCAATTTTGTTAACTCTTCAAAAAAAATCAAGGCCAGGGATTTAGCTCAGTGGTTCTGGCACCTGCCTCACAAGAGCAAGGACACAAGGGATCCCCAG
>NW_022900948.1:12513995-12623236 GCF_012274545.1 Fukomys damarensis | reverse complement strand
AAGTCAACTTGCGGTTTTATTGATTTTTTTTTTTTGTCTTTTTTTGGGTACGGGGGATTGAACTTGGGTCCTTGCACTTGCAAGGCAGGCCACCGAACTGCTGAGCTAAATCCCCGGCCCTTTATTGATTTAATTAGTTGTTTTCTATCTGTTTACTTTAGGTTGTTTGCTTACTTTTTCCTAATTCTTAAATTTAAAGCTTAGCTAATTGATTTAGGATCATTCTTTTTCAATAGAGGTAATCACCTGTCTTTTTATCTTGCCTTTCCAGCTTCTCGGAATTTTGTTTTAGGTTTTAGCATTGAAACCCCCTTCTCATATGATTCAGGAATTGCTCATTTTATGTCTTGGTCTTTTGTTTGTTTTTAGTGGTACTAGGGATTAAATCCAGGGCCTTCATACTGAGTACATTTGTAAAAAGTATAATTCTTTTTTTAAAAAGTACCCCCCCCAATTGATCCCTGGTACAAAAAAAGAAAAATAAAAAAGTAAAGTTATATTCATAGTAAAAAGTATAATTTTTTTTTAAGACAGGGTCTTACTATCACTAAGTTGCCCAGGCTGAGTTTAAATTTACAACCCTTCTGCCTCACCTTTCCAGAGTGCTGACATTATAGGCATACACTACCACACCCAGCCATTTTTTGAGATTTAAAGGTTGCAAGTGGAGCAGCAAGTGTCTTGCTCTGGGCACTCCTTGTCCAATACCAACATCCAGTGCCCAGTACCAGCAGCACTGCCAGTGTCCCAGGCCCAAAAGGGGCAGCAGCAACTTCAAGAGCCTGATTTTCTAGAGTGACTTTGATTGTGCTTAACCTGAGTCATAACCCTTTCTTCTCTTTGTTTTTCTGTTGTCTGTTGTTAGCCTTCCCAGGGATTTTCAGGGTTACAAAATACCCATGCAAAAAAAAAAAGTCCTTTTCTAACTAAAGTCAGCCAAAGTTGTTTCTTTTCTTTTCTTTTTTTAATGTGTGCATGTGCATGAGTGTGCACACACACGTATGTGTTGCTAGAAATTGAATCCAGGGTCTCATTCATGTTAGGAGAGTGCTACGGCATTCAGCTACATCCTGGCCCTTTTTATTTTGAGACAAGGTCTCATAAACTGCCCAGAGTGGCCTTGATATTGTAATTGTCCTGTCTCCACCTTCCAAGTAGCTGGGTTACAGGCATATGCCACCATGCCCAGCTATTATTTTCTGCTTTTGGTTGGTAATCTGACTGGTGCTTGTACCCTGCTTTACCTTGCCTTACAGTTTTGCTGTCTAAAACTTAGCTTCTTTTTAAAGGTAAACCAGAAATTACTTATTCCACACCAGCTAGTTTAGTGGTAGGTTATATGTATCCTGTGATTATCTCTATCATCATTTCTACTATTTTGTAGTATCGTTTGTTGCACTTCTGTCTCTTTCACATGAGTTTCTTAAAGGCAGGAATTGAGTTTTATGTCCAATGCCTGAAATTTAGTTAGTGCTCAAAGGCGCATACATAAATGCTTGGTAGATGGTACTTTTTATGTCCTTAAATTCTTTATTTGTCTCAAAACTGGATTATTTTCATTGTGGGTCTCAAAAGTTATGCAGATATGCTAATGCCACGGAAGCCTTTGGCTATTCCTTCGTGCTCAGTTGCTTAGTATTTAGCTAATGAAATTTAGCTAATTTCTAAAACATATTGCCTAGTTGTAAGCTATGAAAAAGGCAATTTTCTCTGTTTGAGTGGGTCTACCACTTTAGAGAGGAGTTAATAAAGGTGATATTTTGTCTGATTATTTCTGTGCTAGAAACGTGATCTATTAATGGGATTGATTTAAAGTGCTAGTAAAATCCAAGAAAAATGAAATGTTCACAGCAGGAGCAAGGAGGGAAAATTCATGTATAGGCAAGATAAATTTGGCCATGGAAAGACTTTTTAATATTGTATTTGCAAACTTGGATTGTGTGTTACTCTTTTTTTGTAGACCTTATAATAGCTCATGTATAATAGATATCCCGAGGCAATAGCTACTCATTCTTACCCTGACTTTTTTGGATTCTGTGATTTTGGGCAGCCTAGGAAATATTTGGATCAATAGAATATATACTTCCAAAGGAATCAGACAAAGTGATTTTGGACCAAGAAAACTGTCGATTTAGGTAACCTAAAAGGGTTGTATAGACTGAGTGGGGGAGCTAGAAAAAAATTTTCTAAATCTGGATTCTGTGTCTGCTATTTGTCCATGTGACAATCCAACGTGTAGACAGTTTTGAAATCCTATGGTGAGTTGGGAGCACTTGTATAAGTTCTTAATCTGCTTTAAGGGGTCCTATGCCTTATTGGAAGTAGATTGAGAACTAAAAGAAGTGTTGTAGAAGTTCCTGAAATTTCAGTGAGTAGTTTTCTTAAAGGATTCCTACTTATAATAAAAGCTACAAAAACTGGAATGAAGTATTAGAATTGGTGATCCATTAGTTCAAGAGGACACCCCAGGGCATTGTTACCTACAGGAGAAGACAGCTAGATCAGCACCCGGGCAGGATTCTTGCAATGCAGCAGATATTGTAGACAAGCAGCAAACAAAGATGATAGGCCTCAGAGGAAGGATTCACTGAGCTGGCATGGAATATGACCAGAGTGGGAGTACAGAAATGGAAATGTCACATTCTGATGGGATACACAGATAAGTAGGAGTGGACTTACCATGCAGTGGTACAGTGGCACAGTTTTCTCCCAAGGCCATGGGAAAGGTTTAGTAACGTTATATTGTCACATTTTCCTTTAAAGAGCCCTCTCTCCTCCACACACAGCCTAACTGCATACGCTCCAGTGTGCCTAAAACCTACCTCTGCATACAAGCACAATCAACGATAACAGCATGTTGGAATAATGCATCATAAAGATATCCTTATAGTTCTATAGAATTATTAAAGAAAGACCTTCTGTTCAAGGTAACATTTGAGTAGAGAGAGGACAAGAATTTTTTTCTTTTTATTTGTTGCATATTTCCTATTCCTAGAAGATTACCTGGCACATATCAAGTAATCAATACACATTTTGTTGGACTAACAGGAATGGGCCGGAGTAGATAAGGACAGCGTATCTGTGAAAGGACCAGTACAGAATGAGGCAGGTGCCTGTGGAGAGCAGGGAGCGATGTGGCTCAAGAAGAGGCAGGAGCCAAAGCATTGAAGTTTGTTACACCATGCTCAGGCTTTGAACTGCCCCACAGGCTCTAGTGAACTCATGAATGCCTTTCAGTTTGGGAGTAATATAATCTAATTTGATTTTTGAAAACTCATTCTGGAAACTGTGTGGGGAACAGGGTAGGGAGGATTGAGATTTGAATTAGGAAAATAATGCAGAGGTCAAGTCAAGAAATGATTTGAAGTCTGCACTAAGATAATGACATTGTAGATAAAGATAAGGGAACATAGTAAGTGAACAATTTAGGAAGTAAAATGGTGCATAACTGGAAAAACTTTCATTGAAATGTGAACATTTTTGAATGTTGAATGAAGAATACTTAAGGATCCATTTGTTCACTCCTTCAACAAATGTATGTGTGTATATATATATATATAGGTTTTTTTGTTTTTTTTTTTGTATGGGGGATTGAACTCGGGTCCTTGCACTTGCAAGGCAGGCCACCGAACCACTGAACTAAATCCCTGGCCCTAACAAATATTTCTTGAGTATTTACTATGTTCCAGGGTGTTAGACATTAAGGATATAACAGTGAAAATTTATTTAAGGTCTCTGCTCCAAGTCTCAATGATATAGGCAAGTGACCTCGTGACTAAAATCTATATTACAGCAATAAACGACTAGAGAGGAAGTTAAAGGTGTTATAGGAACACATAGGAGAGGTACCTCTTGTACAGTTGGCAAAAAGTTGAAACAAGGTGAATAAAAGTTTAGACAAGTAAAATACTGGTGTGGTAAAGCAGGGAAAGGAGAGACTGAAATTATTGCTCAAGGCCAGAATGAGATGGCTATGGGCTATGGGGCCACTAATGGAGATATGGACTAAAGCAGGTCTAACAATTTGTGAGAAGTTGATGTTAGGTTTGAGAAGCCTGCAGGATGACCAGATGGAGGTGAAGAATTTATGACAGTGAGTCACAAGAGATATCAGGCTGTAAAGGTACAAGTTCCCAATGATGACTGCAACTCTACTGTATACCTAAAATGTACCAAAAAACTCAATGAAAAAAAAGAGATATCAGGCTGGAGATATAGATTTGGGAGAGTCAGTATAGTTCTTGAGGCCATGGATATAGCCCAGGTCATTTAGGGAGAGTAGGTAGAAATAATATGAAGAAATACAAGAACAAATTCCTTTAAGGAGCCAGAAAAAGAAGGAAAATCTTAGAGACTGTACAAGGTCTGGACAGAAAGAACTCAAAGAACATGAAGCTGCTAGATGAAAAGAACAAGGAGCTGGAAGATGAGGAGTACAAGGAGCCAGATAAAGCAGGAGAACAGAGCAAGAGGTAAACAACTCAGAAACTGTTGCTGAGATCCAGAATTATGGGCATTGAAAAATGATCATTGGATTAGGCAATATGGGTGTTTCTGGGGACTTGGAAAGAGCAGTTTCAGTGAAGGGGCTGGTGGTAGAAAGCAGACTTGATTAGTTGTGGGAAGTAATGGGAAATCTGAGATGTATCCTACAACATCTAGCCACATGATAAATGTTCACATTAGAGAGAACTGGTGGACACTTTGTGTTTAGCCAAGATTTTTCACATGCCTAATGGATTCTTGAAAGAGAAATGTGTCTTTGGAGATTATAAATGACAATGGTACTATGTTGGAGAAAGGAAGGAAAATGATGAACTTTTTCTTGATCTGTCTATCAAAGACTCTATTGTGTCTCTGGGTTTTTCGCTCTATTTTATTTACATTGTTTTTTATACTCTAGTCAAAACGATTGTGAAGGGCAGGAAAAAGGAACATTCTATTTTTTGCAGGCTTCTAGGGGTAGATTCTAATGAAAAAGAAGGAATAAATCCCCCAAGAAATAACTATAAACCTGCAAACCTTTGTGTTCCTTGTATTGCTACACAAGATTTATCATTTATATTAAAGTCAGTTTGTGCTGCCTGTGTAAAATAGTCTGTATTGGATTTAGGAGGGAGTTGAATTCTATACTCAGTTCTCAAAGGTATAGAATGTAACCAGGATTTTTATTATCTGAAAAGCAGATATTTATATTCATTCAGTAGTCTTCAAGAATTCTAGTGAGTAGAGGAATTGTGAATGTTAGTAAGATGACATCTGTGGATTTTAAAAGCATTTTAGCCCCTTGTAATAACCATAAATTGACCACAAGGGAGGCTTATAACACAGTGGTAAAGAGCATGTGATCTAGAGGGAACAAGATCTGTGCTCAAGATAACAGAATTGCCTTTAGTTGATAACGTGTTTCTTAATATTTCTGACTCAGTCTCCTTTTCAAGTGTGAAATTTTGGTGATTAAATACCATATACATATAAAACTATTAGCATAATGCTTGACATAAGGTATGTGCTAATAGCCGTCATTATTATATTGCCCAAGATTACAGAAATCCAAATTTTGTGAACATTGCTATGTTCTTATAGACACATAGTTTCTTATACTGTTTCTTATATAGTTTCTTTTAAACTATAGACACATAGGAGATGGTATATAGTTTCTTATACTGCTTTTGATTATCTGTTGGATTATCTGGAAATATGGGTTTTCTTATTCTGCTACTGGTTACATTTGATGTTCTTCCCATCACTTCAAATTTTTTCATCAAATCAATTCACTCCCAAGATACCTGAGCTCTCTTTCACTTACAAATGACATTCATTTCAAATAAATCTGAGCAAAGGAAAATAAATTGAAGTAAGCTTTATGTAATTGGGAGGTCAAAGGTGGAGCTGAGTGTAGGTTCTAAAAGAAATCATCTCTTAGGTCTGCTTTTGTTTTCTGTGTCACTCATTTCATTCCTACTGTAACTTGGATTTTTGCATACAAGATGGTGATAGGAACATGGCTAGTGGGAAAACAGAATAGTTTCAAGACTATGTCATCCCAGTTTAGCAGCCCCAGAGGAAAGAGAAATAATCTCTCCCCCATATTTCATATAAAATCTAGGAATAGGTGGCTGAGTGGAATGACTTTGGTCATATTCCCATTTACTGGGACACCCACAGAAGCACAGTTGGCTAGAACTGGGTCTCATGCCCATCCCATGGCTCTATAATTGACATTAGAACCACATGGAATGGAATAGGTGAAGCTTTCTAGAGCACAAGGTTGCTGCTAGTAAAAGGAGAAAGCAATTAATGAGCAGATTAAAACACAAACAAACAAACCTATTGTAGGGGGAGGTGTCTTAGCTACTTTTCTCATTGTTAAGACAAAACACCCAACACCCACAAGTTAAAGAAAGAAATGTTTATTTTGGATCACAGTTTTAGTGGTTTCAGTCCATAGTTGGGTAGCGTGGCAGAGGGGCATCAAAAAGTCTATGGCAGAGCAGGCAGGAGGCAGCAAGCAGCAAACAGTGATTAAAACTTCCCTTTCCCTTTTATCCCATCCAGGCTGCAAGTCTTTTGTGTAGTGCCACCCACCCCCAGGGTGGGCCTTCCCATTATCCACACCCAGAACTATGCCAAACCAGTCCATGGACTAATTTAGTACCACACACTCTTAGTCCCAGTATCACACACCTTAGATCCAGCCAGATATAAAAAGTCTCACCTGTGAGTGCATGAGACTTTCAGGGGACATCTAGATACAAACCATAACAGGAGAAGTAAAAATGGTTAAGATATAATGTGTATATGTACAAATTGCTGAAGATGAATGTAATTGTTATGTACCACAAACATACTGATAAAATTTTTTAAAAAATACCTCTCCATGCCTCCATTGAACCATTCTTTCTTAGGACCTGGGAGCTTTTGATTTCTTTTTGTTTCATTTCCCTTCCTTATCTACTAGAGTAAATTAATTACTAATGTGTGATGATTTTTTCCTACTGTTTCTCATCTTCTTTCTATTGCAAATACTGTCATCCAAGTCCAGATCTTCATGACTATACCTGCTGCCTCAGTAAATTCCAAATTGGCTTCCTTGTCTCTATGAGACAAATCCTCATGACTTCTGTAGCTAAATGCAACTTGTTTAACTTCCAGCTTCATCACAATTAACATAAAACTGACAATGTCAGCACTTGGGTTTTTTTTTATTTTTATTTTTTGATACAGGATCTTACTAGGTGGCCCAGGCTGGACTCAAACTCATGATCCTTCTGGCTCAGGCTACCAAGTGCTGGCATTATAGGCATAGAGCCTAGCTAATTTTTGTACACTTTTTAAGGTACTTCTACATATTGCCAAAGAATGATCTCGTACAGAAGTACAATTTTCTGGATACATAATATACTGGATTTTGTTAGACTAATCTAAAATTGTTCTTAAAAGCCTGTAAAATAGCAAATTCACATTTTTGGATGTGTATGGGAAGTGAGTAAGGGATCTTATTAGAATTGTGTCAATCACTTTTTAAAGTATCTGTTTTATAGGCTGAGTTAAACTTCTTGGTGAACAGCATAGAAGGAATTTGTATTGTTCTTGACCATGAAGGTGTGAAGAAGTAAAGGAGGTCGGTTTTGGGGGGGTAGTGGGGATCGAACTCAGGACCTTGTATTTGCAAGGCAGGCGTGGCACCACTGAGCTACATCCTGGTGGAGGTTGCTGCTAAATGATAAGACACTATGATAATGTCTTTTCAATGAGACAGGCCAGTAACCACCTACAATCAGTAATAACTCAACAACAAACAAAATGTACGTGTTAAGTGAATGCTATTTGCTGGACATAAATGTTTATGTATATTATTTTATTTAATCCTCAAAAGATTCTGCAAGGTGTTATGGAGGCTATGAAAATGAGTGCTTCTATCTCTTATTGTAGCGTATGATTGGCAAATCTAGCTGCTGTACTCTGAAACCACTGCATTTTCACTAAGATCATACTTTCTACAGACCATTTTCAGCCAATGAGTCACTGCACTAGGGAAACTAAGGCCTATTCCTGACAGCTACTTTAACTTAAAGACTTCCCATCACCTTGCTGAAAATTTCTTACAACTACATGTAGTCCAAGATCCTTCCTAACAGATTTTCTTTTTTCTCTTTCTCCTTTATAGGGGTAAGACCCGAGTTACGTTCTGATAGCTTTACAAGCCTTCTCTTATTGCCTCACAAAAATTCTCCGTTGGGCCGGGAATTTAGCTCAGTGGTTCCACCACCTACCTTGAAAGCACAAGGACCTGAGTTCGATCCCCGGTACACCCGCCCCTGCAGTTCTCCATGCCCTCATCAAAAATCTCTTATGTAGCTAATTTCATTTCTTCTGCTTCTTAGATGGTCTACATATTCCAACAGAAGAGGTGGTAAGAATGTGTTCTCAGATGACTCACTCATTGCCCAGTGGGCAAAGATTATTCTCTTGGGTGGTATATGAAGCATTGCTAATTGGCACACTGTGGTAGTGCAGTTGCTAAAGATTTCACTGGAAATGATTTGGGGAAAACTTCATGGTTGAAAAGACTGCTTTTTCAAGTGCAATAATTCAGTTGTTTAGAAGATTTGGGAAGAAAAATGCATGCAAAGGCAGCAGAATTTGGCCAGCTATTGCTACACCGAACTGATGCTCTGCAGAGGGATAATGAGAATCAGGTGACCTTTTATAAAGAGATAAAGTCTAAGTGTTAGAGGCCTGAGAAGTCACTGGGATGCTCCAAAAGAATGGCTGAGCTCCAGAGACCAGTTATCCCCAGCGATATTAACAAGCCTTTGATTCTTCTCCCAGGAGCCTGTACTGTAGGCAGGCCTCTTATGCTAAGGTCAAAGTCCTTGTTGGGAAAACCTTGAATCCTGATATATGGGCTATAGACATCTGGGTGGATGCTACTGGGGATGGTGGCTCTGAAGAGCTTCTGAATGTAAGAATTGCAGAAGTGACCTACTTTTTTCTAGTAATTGCTAGCACTTCTGTTTTAATAGATGTGCAGGATCTGTTCTTTATAAGGCAACAAGTGGTCTCCTCAGGAGACCTTTCTCATCTCTTGACTGTTATGCCAATAATTTAGGGTTAAATATCAGCACAACATGGATGGAAGTGTTGGGTCTGAAAAGGGAGAAAAGGAACTGAAAGGTTCTAGGAACTGAAAGAATTAGCTAGCACATATTGGAGCTAGTCTCAAACTTGCAATCTTTCTACCTCAGCCTCCTTAGTAGCTGGGGTTGCAGGCATGTGCCGCTGCACATAGCCCCATTTATTTAATTTATTTTTTTTTTGGAGAAGTCTCTACTCTAGATATTTGATAAGGAAATCAGGAATTGCTTTACCCTACTGCTGAAACTCTATCTCTTACTCTATCTCAGTATGGATACAGCGTTCATGGAATATGTTTATCTTCCGTGTGCTCCTATATCTCCATCTTTATGTTCAACATCATTTTTATTTCCACTGTATCATTTCAGTATTCTCATCAACACAAATAAGTACTGTGAGATACCATCTTTTAAAAACCCTGACAAAACAAATGTCTTCTTTTATTGTGTACCCCTGTAGGGGACAGGGAAAGGGGACCTTACTAGAACTGCAGTGAGTCCTGGTGTCCTGTGAGCCATGACAGCACAAGGTGAATTAATTAATAAAGACAGGAAATGAGCTTAGAGAAGAAGTGAGCTTTGGGCCTGATCAATGCTGCTCTAAGCAGCATAGATGAAAGACCCTGAGCTTGCCATACCTTTATTTTCTATATCAAGAGTAACAGATCACTTAAAGGGCAGTGGGGATAATCCTAGAATAATGAGGAACAAATTTATGCAGGTGAAGGTTTTGTTCTTCCCCAGGATGCCTTCAGCTGGTGTAATTCTGCCCTAGAGCATCGCAACATCACTGAGCCATTGAGGTTTTAGCTGGGGTGGGGTGTGGGATAATGGAGTTATGTCTCCACAAGCCATAGCCGACCTGTAGGCAGGAAAACTAGGCCTCATCATAATTTAATTGTGAAATGATTTTCCCTTAAAATTATGTAGAAGTGCTCCCAACATACCCCTTTCAGATTATGGCTCTTTTCTCTGTTCTCCTTTCTAAGAAAACAAAAAGTCTTCTGTATGCTAGTTCTTAGAAGGTTCCAATTGGCTTTCAAGTCATGAAACCTAGCATTTAATTCTCATTGCACACCTTACATACCCCATAGGCAACACTAACACAGCTGATCATTCCCCTAAAAAGAAAGATCTTCACTAGTTTGGAGACTTAACATTTTCCTTGTTTCCTACCTATATCATGAACTGATCCTTCTTATATTTCTTTTCTGTTTGTTTGTTTTTGTTTTTCGAGACATCTTGCTATGTAGTTCAGGTTGGTCTTGAACTCACTATGTAGCCTAGGCTATCCTCAAACTCAACGCAATACTCCTGCCTCCACCTCCCAAATACTGGGATTATAGGTGTGTGCCACCACTCTTGGCTTCCTTCTTCTTCTTCTTTTTTTTTTAGGCAGGGTCTCACTATGTAGTTGAGGCTGACCTGGAACTCACTATGTAGCCCAGGCTGGTATCGAATTCACAGCGATTCTCCTGCCTCAGCCTCCTGAATGCTGGAATTACAGGCATGCACCACCACACCTGGCTTGGCCTCCCTCTTATATTTCTTATCTCTAAGTATTGACTTAGGGCTCAGAGCTTCCCACTATGTATATTCATATCCTGTCAGAAGTTGGCAAACTACATCTGTAAAGGGCCAGAGAGTATTCAGATCATACGTTTTTTGTTTTAATTCAAAAATGTACAGTATCTAATTGAATGTTGGAGTGACCATTGTAATGATAGCTACTTTTATTCAGTGCCTATTATGTGCCTTATATTGCTAAATAAGCAAAAATTTGCAACTCAGTATTTCACCATATTTACCTGTGTTAGCTTTCCATTATTGTGAAAATTACCTGAGAGAATAAATTGTTGTGGTTTAGATCTAAAATGTACCCCAAAAGTCTCATGCGTTTGGGAGGTCATTGGATTAAGAGGGGCACTATACTTACCAGTGGATTCATCTGTTGATGAGTCCAATAGTTGAATGTGTCCTTAGAAGGTGGGTCACTAGGGGCATAACCTGGAAGGGTGTATTTTTGTCCATAGTCTCTGCCTGTCTGTCTCTATCTCTGTCTCTCTTTCCTTCCTGGCTCTTATCAGGTGAGCAGCTACCCTTGGCCATACCATTCTACTGTTACTTCTGTCATGGAGCTAGCATGATAGTTCATGGGCTGAACCCACTGGAAACTGAGCCAAATAAACCTTTTTGCTTTGAGTTTTGGGTGTCAGATATTTTGTCCCAGTGATGGGAAAGTAGCTAATACTTAAACTTTAAAAGGAGAAAAGTTTCATTTTGGCACATAGTTTTAGAAGTTTCAGTCCAAGTTTGCTTGGCCCTGTGGCTTTGGGCTTCCGGTGGCACAGTGCATCATGGAACAACACTTGGAGGAAGAGGCCCATTGTCATGATGACTAGAAAAATAGGAAGAGGTTGGCATCCCAATATTACCTTTAAGGCCCACCTCCAATGACCTAACTTCCTTCTTTTTTTTTTTTTTTTTTGAGTTTATTGGTACAACCTAGGTATACAATACAGTTACATTCATTACTGGGATCCTGTACCTTCACATGACAGGCCTTGGTTCTCATTTTTTCCCCTTGTCCCTGCCCTCCCTTCAACCCCTCCTCCCCACTAACTTCCTTCTAATAGGCCTCACCTCCTAAAAGATTCACTATGTTCCAATAGAGCCATGGGCTGAGGACAAAGCCTGCGAGCACATGAGTCTTTGGAGGACAGCCAAGATACAAACTAAGGAATTATCTGAGCATTACTAGATCTTCAAGAGAGGCAAATTTCCCTTCCTGCATAGTGGAAGACTGGGAGTTATATTTTGAAAGGTCTGTATATTTCTCCAGGTCCTTGTGTCCAACTTTGTTTGTTGGTTAGGATTTTCATTGGCTCCAGGCTCAGACAACCTCTTTTTTTATTTTTTGATATTAATATCAGTATTAAGCCTTTGCTAACAATTGGATTAGGGAAGGGGAGAGATAGGGAGAGAGGTGCTCAGTAGGGAGTGAGTAAAGATGAGGAGAGCTTCTCAGCAGAGTCTAAGAAAGAGGAGGTTATTTATTTATTGATATTGGGTGATTAAACTCCCAAAGTGAATTCTGAGAGACAGCTGCACACAGAATGGAGATAATGATTAGAACTAATTACTGTTGTCATAAATGTTTTGCATCTCAGTAGCACTCTATATTTACAAAGAGATTTGTAATCACTTATTAACTCTCCCCCACGACAGCCTTGCGACACGGCCAACATTTGTATTCATTTTGGGAAGAATCTGAGCTATGTATAATGATTGAGGAGTCAGAATGATATTTTCCACTATAATTGCCATATGAAAAATCTATATATTTATTTATTCCCTCTGCTAGATTTCTTTAGTGTTCCTAACTTTGGATAATACTTTACACAGATTTTATTCACGTATTCAGCAATATTAGCAGGTGACTAGAATTTATCAGACATGTTCTTAAAGCTAGAGAACTAACAAGCAAAGAATTCCTGCTCTTATGAAACTTTTATTCCAGGGTAAAAGTGAGGGCTTCATGTTTTCATGTTGTAGGCTTACATTCTAAAGAGAGTTAGGCTGGGATAAGGAGGAGAAGATGCAGTTATTAGACTGAATTTAGAAAATGTGAAGAATTTTTTTCTAAAATTTTATATAAAATAGTATTTCCCCCCCCTCAAAAAAAAAAAAAAAAAAAAAGGCCGGGCACGGTAGCACATGCCTGTAGTTCCAGTACTTGGGAGGCTGAGGCAGGAGGATCGCTGTGGGTTCGAAACCAGCCTGGGCAACATAGTGAGTTCCAGGTCAGTCTCAACTACATAGTGAGACCCTGTCTCAAAAAGCCAAAAAAAAAAAATAATAATAGTATTTCGTGATAGGCAAATATATATGCATGATATTCATTGGCTATAAATTATTTAAGTATGTAAATATCTTAAGATATACTTAGGAATTATGAAGTATTTGAATGCAATGTTATTTTATTTATCTATTAATAATACCATTGCTGAAGTTGGGATCTGGGATGTCCTTCAAAGGCTCATATTTTAAAGGCTTGGTATCCTGCTTGGCCCTATTGGGAAGTGGGGAGACCTTTAGAGGTGGTGTTGGTGGGCGTCTTTAGGTTATTGGTGGTGTACCCTAAAAGAGTTTTGTGGGATTCTAATCTCTTTTTCTCTTTTCCTCCCTGGTGATCAGTGAGTGGTTTTGCTCTGCCACACATTTGTGCTGCCTCACCATGCATGGGCTTAAAAGAAGTGGAGGGAACCAATCATGAACTGGAACCTCTGAACCAGTGAGCCAAAATGAACTTTTTTCTTTATGTTTATTATCTCAAGTGTTTGTTATAGTAATGGGTATCTTACTATTTTAACTCTTTTTGCAGTACCAGGGATCGAACTCAGGACCTTGTGCTGGCACCACTGAGCTAAATCCCTGCCCCTATTAACCTTAACTTTACTTAGCTGTCTTGTCTACAGGAGGGTTAGGCCACACCACACTACTCCGTGCCATGCTTACCATGCTCTTCTGGAACATACAGCTATTGGGATCCTCCTGGAATTGGAAACTCTCAGCTTCAGTAATGCATTAAAGAGGTGGAGTTTAAAATAAAAGAAGAAAATTTATTTGGAAAAAAGATGGAAAAGAAAGATGATAGCTGCCTTGACAAGGCAGGGTGAATTCCCATGGATTTTGGTCCTCAGCTCCTTTTTATTTAGGACTAGTAACCCCCACCCCCATATAGGTACCTAGAAGTTGTCACCATCTGATTGGCTCTCTGGCTGTCTTGGATCCTAAACGAAGCACCTCTGTGTACATTCCTTCTGGCCATTTGATTTCTTCCTGTCCCTTTGTGATGGATAACTGTGCATGGCAGAGCCTTATAGAAAGGTAATTTAGAGTTAATGATTAAATAAAGAGGATTTATATATTAAGTAAGAGTCTTTAGGTTCCTGCTCTTTATCTCCTTTCCATTTTACTGGAGGAGGCACGCTGGTTACTCTGGTGTTTCGTGTTCCTGGCTGTATCCTTGTTTTGCCTGTTGACTCTTCTTGATAAACCTGGAACCTTCCTGAATCATCTGGTCTCTCCTCTCTCTCTCTCTCTCTCTCTGTCTCTCTTTCTTTTCTAATTGCTAGAGTCTAACTACAGAGGCAAAAGCTGTCTTTAGTAAGGTTTCCTATTAATTTCTTCTTTTTTTTTGGTACCAGGGATCGAACTCAGGTCCTTGTGCTTGCGAGGCAGGCAGTGGAACCACTGAGCTAAATCCCTGGCCCTCCTATTAATTTCTTTAATCAAGTTTAATTGAAAGAGAATTTTGCTCCTGTGGTTCAAGTTGAATTTACTATGAGAAACTCCCTACTTGAAATTTTTCTCTGTTCAACCTGTCTGGCCCTGCCTTACGTGCCTGGACATGTCCGAGCCAACTTCTGAATCTCAGGAATGTCTTTGTCTCCAGAAGAGTTTTGTCATTTCACCAGAATGTAAATGAGATGGACCTCATACCTTAAATCACCCAATAAACATGTTACCAGTATCATGTGTGAGCCAATATCATGAGTGAGCCCATTTGTTAATCCATTGTTCAATTTTTGTAACCAATGAATGTATGCCAAAGTTGCCTTACTTGAAATGCCCCCTCCTAGAATGTATATCTTCTTTGTTCAAGTGTGGGATGGGGCCAGTCCCCGATGTGTGAACGCAGACTAGCCTGCTAGTGTAATTAAACTTATTGCTCTGTCTCTGTGGCTTCTGGTGTGCTTCCATCCTCCCAGACTAGCAAATGTGAGCCCTATAGATCAAGTGGAAATTTGCCACTTCATAATGAGATCCTATTTTATCTTTTTTTCTGTCTATGACCCCTTGTCCCTACATAGCCTATCTTACCCCCTTCAAGACTGAGGACGCTAAGATAAGAAAAACTAATTTTCAGGATTTACAGGGATATCAATTACCAGCTTTTATAGCCATTCAATTCTAGATTCTTGCCTCAGAGTGAGACCTAGAAGTCTCCAGCCATTATCTGGAACCCAGAATCTCTTGGAAAAAGCAGAATCTGTTGACTGAGACTGTGACGTGCAAAAAAGTCACCAGAACTGTCCTTCTTCCCATAAAGATTCCTCCAGAGCTGTTGAAACCAAAACTGAAATAAAGATTGAAGACCTTGGCCTCCTTAAACTAATCCTGAAAATTCGGCTTCCTGCTTTTGTGAGCAGGTTTGAGGCAGGAGACTAGGGTGTGACTAAGACTAACTGGGAAAGCAGGCGTGACCTGTTAATTACAAATTCTAGGAACACATGTGCCCAGTGCTTGGACTTTTTCCAAAAACTCCAGCAAATTTTTTGATAGGATGGCCCAGACCTGACACCAGCCTCAGGATGGGAAATACAAAAAGGTCAGTTGGCCTTGAGCTTGGGACTACTGTATCCTTTCACTCTTGTCCTGTACAGTGTATTTATTTTTCTACTTTTATGTGGCCCAAACTTGCTCTGCAGAGCCTGTTTCTTTTCCTACCTTCAATAAATGTAAAACCTTGCTACCATTTGCATTTGTCTTGACCAATTGTTTGCTAAGAAAGAATGCAGAAACCATCTCTAGAAAGAGGCTCCAGCACCCCAAAAGTGAGTAACAGGTTGATCTGATCCTCTTCATCTGAGTGTGCCCCCTCAATCTGGAGTCTTTGCCCTATTTTCTCTCTTACTTTCCAATGAAAGCTTTTGCCTGTAAATTACACTGTCACTTTAGTTTTAATTTCCATTTACTTTCCACTAAAGCAAGGGTCCACTTTGGTCAGTAACAGTTAGGTTATGCTACTGCTATTATAGGTAAATTTTACTGAAAGATAATCATGACACCCTTTCCCCTGGCATCTCATACAGTAGAATCCCTGAGAAATGCAGCTATAAGAAGCCAGTTCATCTGCCCACTGAAGAACCTCAGGGCTGGAAGAGATTATAGTCATCATGTTATAGCCACTTTGGTTCATAGGCTCAGATTTATTTGCTTGCCACTGACCAACTCAAAGGAGGCCATATATTTTGAAGGAAAGGAAAAAGAATTTATTCAAAGCTAACTCTGAGGAGATGGAGGGGCCCATTTGCCTCAAATATGACCTTATACAGGAGGGTAAGAGTCCTTCATTAGAAAAGAACAGAGGGGAGGGGAGCACAGAGAAACATTTGCATTTATCATTATCAGCCATCTTCAGCTCAGGGGGAGAGATGATACAGATCTCCACACCTGCTTTATCACTGCTAGCTATCTTTGATTTATTCCTCTTTCTTGGAAGGAACCTGTGCTCCAGCCTCCTGGTGCTTCTGCACATTGTGTCACTTAGGCTGAGGTGAAGTGCTGGTTATGTGCTTATCGGGAAGAAGTTTGGAGACATTGCTTACCTCTAAAAGGAAAAATCCTACTTTTAAAGTTTTGTTTTTCAGTGCAAGTTGCAATCATATCTAACTCCTCTTTTCATCCTTGAGGCTTTTACAAGATCCTTGCTTCCCTAGGATGGAAAAAAATGGACTCTGTTTCCTGACATTTTGGCATGCTGTAGGGTTTCAGATAGCTCAGTGGGATGACAGCAGTAAGAACACAGCACATAAAAACATACTGACCTTCCTTAGCCCAGAGTCTGCTTTGAAGGGATGAGGTAAAAAGGGGTGGGGACATATTGGCTACACAGAAAAAATTATGTAAAATGAGTAGGCTGAAGCTATATTAAATCCATGGGACATGCCAGATGCCTAAAGACCAGAGAGATGGTTCTAAAAGTAAAGAGGAATACTAGAGTCTCATAGTTGTTTTCTTACCCTCAGGAGATTTCTAGGGAAATAGCTGCACATATACCACAAAATAATTACAAATTTCTTTCCTTTAGGATATAAGCTCATGAGTTGAGATGAAATCCAGGCTCCCTTCAATGATAAAACTGGTTTTGAGTTCTGCTGGCTGAGGGTCTGGCCTCTTGCTCTCTTTTTCAACTTTCACCAGTGTTTTCCCAAGCTGGGTTTTTGCCAGGAAATACCTCCCACTGGGATGCAGTTTCTCAATTTAATTCTTGCCCTTCAGCTATTGAAACAAATTGTGGATAACTTTTAGGTTCTTAAGGTTAGCATTAGATTTACAAAGTTGTAAAAGATGTCAACAAAGTCTTCTTCCAGTTATTCTCTATGTCCCTGATCCTGTCTGAAGAGTTCATTAGTTTTTATCCTAATTAGATTGTTCGTTCCCTGATAGCAAGATTCCATAAAAATAACAGTCTCATAATTACTAGAACTCATCAATAGTAAGAATAGGCCTGCCCCTTCCACCCAGTGCCCTGGAAGAGCCCAGATAGCTCTCAACCCTCTGGTAGGCCCACCCCTTTGATCCAACTTACCAGAGGAGCCTTGAACCTCTGCTATGCCCTCCCCTTTGACCCAGTGGGCCAGAGGAGCCAACACAGCAGTGTTTGTGCCCCACTCCCATGTCACATGAACAAGAGAAAGAGGGCTTCTCTGAGGCTCCTAGATGAAAACTGAAGCCCACTGGAAAAATGAAGAAAATCTGTGATAAAGGCACACCACACCACCATAGTTGTCAGAGGAACCGGCACCTCACATCAGAACCTGGTCTACCTTCAGGGGAAAGACAGTTGAAACCTGCAATAGAACCTTGCAGGTTCAACCCAGCGGGAGGTCAGAGATCTCAACTTGGGCATTGCAGCCAAAACTCAGCCTGAACCTCAGGGAACAGCTGCTGGCTTGCTGAGACTAATTAACTTAGATTGTATACTCATGCCCACACTGTCTATTGTGTCAACAGAGGCACACCCAGAAGGAGGCTTCTATTTCTATTTGTATTTTTAATTTTCAAAGTAATATTTTTCTCTTATCTTCAATCATTTAAAAACTTTTTATCTTTTGTTTTTCTCAAATTTTTTTCCTTTTTTAAAAGCTTCTTTTTCTTATCTTCTTTTCTTTCTTTCTCTCTCCTTCCCACCTTGATCTCATTACTCTCCCTTTTTGTTCCTGTTCCTATTCTAATTCAAATTTATTTTCTTTCTTTTCCTTTTGTTCTTTTTTTTCCTTCTCTCAATTGCCATTAGTTTTAAAGAAAGTGATTGCAGTCTCTAGCTTCCCTATTGCTGTTAGTTTGTTCTGTTCTTGGGTATATTTTGTTCTGTCTTCTCCTCTTCAACAGCTCCCTAGAATTTGTGTGATCTTCCTGTGTCCTCTGACTTCACTTCTAACCTTTCTCTATCCTATCTATCTATCCCTCCCTTCCCAACTCCTTCTAAATCCCCATTATGCAAGGTAAAATTGCTATCCTGAAGAGTTTATTCACTATACACATGTTTTGGGATGGTCCTCGATTTTGATTTAATTCACACAGTTAAAGGTGATAGATTAATAACTACCACAAATTGTCATTTTCTAAACTGTGCTTGATGCTTTTGTGTTGCTGATGTATCACTTGGGCTAATGTGTTGTGATTGATCTAATCAGTTGTCCTCCCTGGTATAATGAAAATGAGGTTGCCTCAGAGACATGAGAGACTCAAAACCTAAAGACCAGCTATATCTGGAAGATCAAAGTATCAACCCAGGAATTAAAGCAAGGACAGTACCAATGACAAAAATAGAATGAGAATACATTTAAACAAGGCACAAACATAGACTTCCACCCTGCCAAAGGTAAACTCTGGGGGAAATGAGGTGGAAAAGACTGACAGTCAACTGTCTGGACACCCTGAACTGAGAGCACAGGCAGTAAAAACACAGATAAATGTGGCTCTAGAAAAATTCAAAACAGAAATAATTTCCCCAATAACCACAGAGATGATGGGAAGAATGAAAAACATGATTAGAGACTCTAGAACAGAAACAGATATTTAAAAAAAAAAAAAGATGAGCTCAGGACTACGATGGAAACCATGAATGCTCAGCATAGGAAAGAAATAGAAACCTTGAATGTCCAACATAGGAGAGAAATGGAATCCATGAAATAGATTCAAATGGATATCCAGGAGATTAAAAACTCTTTAGAAAGCATTCACAGCAGGATGAATAAATGTGAAGATAGAATTTCAGATATAGAAGATAGGATTGTGGTTAGTGACCATGAAAAGAGAGATCTATTAAAAACAGTAAGGGACCATGAGAAATCAATCCAACAACCCTTAGATGATGCAAAAAAGAATAATATAAGACTGGGAGGAATCCATTAAAGTAGCAGGAGAAAGTTCAAATGACATTAAAAAAAAAGTGTTCACAGAATTAATGACAGAAAACTTCCCAGAGGGGAAGAATTTGACATACAGATAAGTGAGGTATATAGGACTCCAACTAGCCATGATAAGAAAATCTACACCTAGACACATAATAATCAAGATCCCAGAAACCCAAAAGATGAACAAAAGACTACAAGCAGAGAAAAGAAACAAATGCAAAAGAAAGCCCATCAAAATCACAACAGACTTTTCAACACAAACCCTCAAGTCAAGGAGAGCTGGAGTGAGGTTTTTCAAATCCTAAAACAACCTCCAATCTAGACTGATGTATCCTGCAAAACTGTCTTTCAAAATCGATGGGGAAATAAGATACTTCCACAACAAAGAACACCCAAGAAATTTCATGAACACCAAACCAGCACTCAATACACTTCTAAACAATATCCTGGATAAAGAAAATGAAGACCACAACTCCATAAGGGCCAACAAAGCAAATATACCAGGCAAGGCAAGAAATTAAAGGGAGAGAGGGGGAAAAAAAAGAATGAATAACAGGAAAATAACATGACAATGAAAAGTCAATACATATCAGTTATAACCATTAATGTTAATGGCCTCAATTCACCAATCAAAAGAAACAGGCTGGCAGAATGGATTAAGAAGCAAAATCCAACAATATGCTGTATATGAGACACCCACTTAATCCACAAATAAATTCATAGACTGACAGTAAAAGGATAGAAAACAGTTCTCCATGCAACAGGAGCCCAGACAAAAGTGGAGGTAGCCATCTCATTTGCAGACAGAGTAGATTTCAAACCAAAACTAATTAAGAGAGACAAAAAAGTCCACTACATCCTTGTAAAGGGAAGAATACAAAAGGAAGAAATGACAGTCATGAATACATATGCCCCCAATACTAATGCCCCCAACTATACAAAACAAATATTAATGGATATGAAAGATGAAATACGCACTAATACAATTGTAGTGGGGGACCTCAATACTCCATTGACACAAACAGACAGATCATCTAGACAAAAAATCAACAACTAAATAACAGAACTGAACCAAGTCTTAGAACAAACAGACTTAGTAGATGTCTACAGAGTGTTCCATGCCACAAAATCAGAATATGTATTCTTTTCGGCTGCACATGGGTCATTCTCCAAAATAGACCACATGTTAGCTCATAGAACATGCTTAAGTAAATGCAAAGGAATTGAAGTTATCCCCTGTATATTATCAGACCATAGTGCAATTAAACTGGAGATCAATAGCCTAAGAAACCTCAAGAACTTCACAAACAAATGAAAATTAAATAACAACCTGCTGAACAACCATTGGGTCACAGAGGAAATTAAAGAATAAATTAGACAGTTTCTACAATTAAATGATAATGCCATTACAACATACAGGAATCTATGGGATACAATGAAAGTAGTTCTACAAGGGAAATTCATAGCAGTAAAAGCCCATACTAGGAAAACAAAGCAAGCTCAAATAAACAACCTAATGGTTAAAATTAAGCTTCTAGAAAAAGAAGAGCAAGACGAACTGAAAGCTTGTACAAGGGAGGAAATTGTAAAGATCAGAGGAGAAATTAATGTAATGGAGACTAAGAAAACTACAAAAAAAATCAAAGAATTGAAGAGTTGGTTTTTTGATAGAATAAAATCAATAAACCCTTAGCCAACCTTATCAAAAAAGGAAAGAAAAGGCTCAAATTCATGCAATTAGGAATGAAAAAGGTGAAATCACAACAGAACCAGCAGAAATTCAGAGGATCATCAATACCTACTTGGAAAACCTGTATTCTAATAAAATGGAAAATACAGAAGTAATGGACATGTTCCTAGATACATATGTACTTCCAAAGTTGAACAAAGAAGATATAAAAAGTCTAAACACCCCAATTACATTCAGTGAAATTGAAAATGTAATTAAAACATTACTAATGAAGAAAAGCCCAGGTCCTGATGGCTTCATTGCTGAATTCTACCAGACATTTAAAGAAGAACTAAGGCTACTACTCTTTAAACTCTTTAATGAAATTGAAAGGGAAGCAATACTTTCAAATTCATTCCTGGAAGCAAGTATTATTTTGATTCTAAAACCAGGGAAAGACACAACCAAAAAAGAGAACTACAGGCCAATCTCCCTAATGAACATAGATGCAAAAATCCTCAATAAGATACTACCAAACAGAATACAGAGGGGGCATGAAGAAGGTCATATACCCTGACCAAGTTGGATTTACCCCAGGGATGCAAGGATGGTTCAACATACATAAACTAATAACTGTAGCACACTATATCAATAGAGTCACGAATAAAACCCATATGATCTTCTCAATAGATGCAGAAAAACTATTTGACAAAATTCAACACCCATTCATGATAAAAACCCTATAGAAAATTGGAATAGATGGTCTTTAATCAACCTTATAAAGGCTATCTATGAAAAACTAACAACCAATATCATTCTAAATGGTCAAAAACTGAAGACCTTCATGCTAAAATCAGGAATAAGACAAGGATGTCCACTCTCACCACTCCCGTTCAATATAGTTCTAGAAAGATTAGACACAGCAATTAGACAAGAGAAAGAAATAAAAGAAATAAAGATAGGAAAGTAAGAAGTTAAGCTGTCATTATTTGCTGATAATATGATACTGTACATTAAAGACCCAAAAAACTCTGCCAAAAGACTTCTAGACTTAATCGAAAAATTCAGTAGAGTAGCTGGATACAAAGTCAACACCCAAAAATCAATAGCCTTCTTGTACGCAAATAACACACTGAGAAAGAAATTAGGGAAACACAATTCCTTTCACAATAGCATCCAAAAAAATGAAGTATCTAGGAATCAACCTAACAAAAGAAACAAAAGACCTCTACACGGAAAACTACAGCACTCTGAAAAAAGAGATAGAAGAGGACATAAGAAGTTGGAAAGACATCCCCTGCTCCTGGGTAGGAAGAATCAACATAGAGAAAATGGCCATACTACCAAAACTTCTATACAGATTCAATGCATTCCCTATTGAAATCCCAGCTGTATATTTCACAGAACTTAAGAAAACAATCCAAAAATTCATTTGGAACCAGAAGAGACCTAGAATAGCAAAAACCATTCCAGGCAACAGAGACATGGCAGGGGGTATCATAATTCCCAACTTGAAACTATACTACAAAGCCACTGTGGTAAAAACAGCATGTCTCTGGAAAAGAAACAGACCCAAGGATCAATGGAATAGATTAGAAGATGCAGAAACAACACCAGACTTACTCAGCTACCTCATCCTTGACAAAGGAGCTAACCATCCTCAATGGAGGAAAGATAGCCTCTTAAATAAATGATGTTAGAAAAACTGGCTTTCAACTTTCCAAAGATTAAAACTAGATCCCTATCTTTCACCATGCACTAAACTAAAATCCAAGTGGATTAAAGATCTACATATCAAAACAGAAACACTAAACTGGGCATGGTGGTGCACACCTGTAATCCCAGCACTCTGGAGGCTGAGGCAGGAGGATCACTGTGAGTTCGAGACCAGCCTGGGCTACATAGTGAGTTCCAGGTCAGTCTCAACTACAAAGTGAGTCCCTGCCTCAAAAAAACAAAACAAAACAAAATAAAAAAACAGAAACACTAAACTTACTGGAAAGTAAATTAGGTAGACCTCTCGAAAATATTGGCACAGGAGAAGACTTTATGAACAAACCCTCAGCAGCACAAGAACTTGCACAAAGGATCAACAACTGGGATCTCATTGTATTAAAAAGTTTTTGTAGTGTACGAGAAGTCACCAACAGAGCTAAGAGACAACCTACAATGTGGGAAAAACATTTTTACCAGCTTCTCCTCAGATAAAGTACTACTATCTAGAATATATATAACTCAAAACAATCAGACCCCCAAATACAAAGACCAGATTCAAAAATGGGCATCTGAAACGAACAGACATTTCTCAGAGAAAGAAGTATAAGCAGAAAATAAATATATGAAAAAGTGTTCCACATCACTGGTCATTCAAGATATGCAGCTGAAAACAACACTGAGATTCCACCTCACCCCAGAAAGAATGGCTGCTATCGAGAAATCAACCAGTAACAAATGCTGATGGGGCTGTGGAGAAAAGGAACCCTTCTCCATTGCTGGTGGGAGTGCAGACTGGTGCAGCCACTGTGGAAATCAATATGGAGATACCTCAAAGAACTAGGATTAGAGGTTCCATTTGACCCCTCTGCTGGAAATCTTTCCAAAAGAATTAAAAGAATCATACCACAGTGATATATGCTCATCCATGTTTATAGCGGCACAGTTTGTAACAGCTAAAACTTGGAAACAACCCAAATGCCCATCAACTGGAGACTGGATAAAGATGTGGTTTCTCTATAAAATGGAGGACTACTCAGCCATAAAGAATGAGAAACTAGAAACATTTATAGCGAAATGGATGAACACTGAGGCCATACTCTTAAGTGAAATAAATAGGACACACTTGAGGAAATACCAAATAGTTTCTCTAGTGTAAAAAACTAAAAGCATAAATAAGATTCAAATAGTATAATTGAGAGGGTGAAATAGGAAGCAAATGGCTAAAGGGGAAGTGGGAAGGGGAGGGGAAAGGAAATAAGGGAAAAGAAATAAATGTGAAAAAAGGAAGAAATGGAGACAAAGTCTTTGTAAATAAGAAAGGGTGAAGTGGATGAAGAGAGAGGAGGGGTATGGGGAAAAAATAACCAAGATACATCATGTGAGGGTACAAGATCCCAATGATAAATGTAACTGTACTATTTGCTTTAAATGCACCAATAAATATAATAGGGAAAAAATAGCAAGAATAGATGTTTCTGATCTTTAGGAAAATGCACTTATTACTCTTTTTTCTTCATTCTAGATCTCTTCTCGACACAACCCTTGATTCTGCTCTGTTGGTAAGGCCTAGCCATGAAGCCCTCAGCTCTTTATTTTGGACACTGGTCCTGAAAGATTTCAGGTGCATCCTTCAGTGAGGAGGCTTCTGAACCTGCCCTTCGGTAAGAAACCCTGTAAACAAAAATGATAAATCACTTCAGAAGACAAGTCTCAAATGGCGTGTCAGATTTCAGGCTTCCTCTATTTTAAGGAAGGAAAGTCAAGCAGGTCATCCCTCAAAAGGAAGAGACCCAAGGCAGGAAGCTACAGCAGCATGGCTACACAAAGAAACTCATGCGAACAAGCGGCTTTTTCCCAGAGGCTGAGAATTTAAACTTCAGGCCTGGCTAAGACCCAGACGTTTTAAGGAGATGGCCAACAATTTCTATTCTCCATTTAATGCGAAAATGCTAATTTCACTCGATAAAGAGAAGTGCTAAAATAGTATTCTTCATTCTTATAACAGTAAAAATGTAGGAGTATGAAATTTGTAATGTTAGAGACAAGTTATGCATGAGATGCAAATATCACAGTAGAGAGGGCTGAGTATCCAGAAGATAGCTGAAATTCTCAGAAACAGTTACAATGGCTAGACAATTTAGGTGACTAAACGGTCCCAGTGTTAGGGAAGAAATTAGGGTAATAAGAGAGGGTGCAGAGTGAGAAGCTCTTCTCAGGAAGCTGTTTACAGATCTAAATATTTACAGTAGTGAATTCTCCTACCACAGTACGTGTACTTGAGACCTAATTTAATAACTATTTACTGGGGCTAGGCATAATACGGACTGCTTCTTATGATGGCTGTGACAATCGGAAGACCTGAGAGCCTGCAAATCCAATTGCTTCAGTCCATTGGAGTCTAGAGCTGAAAAAATAAATTTCATTCATTGGTTTGGTTGTGGCAGGACCCTCCCCTGAAGAGTGTGGCCGGGACCCCTCCCGAAGGAATGTTGTAGAGCGAGGAGCCTTCTTAGAATCAAAAAAGACAACATGGCTCAGTTAGTTCCTAGATATTCCTACGTAGTTCTAGCACTGCTCTGTAACATAGATTGTACCCAATCAGGCTGTAGTATGTCAGTATGTTACCACTTATGGGAGACAAAAGGAAAACCCCCACCATGTTCAGATCTCAGCCTTTTGGGTATTAACCTACTGAGCCCCATGCCAGCACAAATAAATGCTACTTCCTGGAAAAAGCCTTGGTGTCCTGCCTCTCTCTGTGAGAACCCTGCAACATGCTCATCCCATTCTTTTATTTTTTTTTCACAAATATTTGCTGAGTAACAGATTCTGTGGTAGGTGCTGAAAATAGGGCAGCACAGAAAACAGACAAGGGAGTCCCGTTCACTTGGGATTTATAGCTTGTGGTGGAGACAGATAGCAAATAATTTAAATTAAGATAAATATTTTGAAAATAAATGGATGTTTATTTTGGAAATGAAATGTCTATTCTATGTCTTTCCCACCAAGGTATTGAAAATAAATGAACCTTTTTTTTCATGGACATCCTAAACCAAATCATATATCAAGTCCAATAATATATTCCTATAGTCACTTCCATCCTGGCTGAGGGGATTCCCCCAAACAGGAGATGGAACTTCAATTCACTTCCATCACAGAAAAATAATTTTTAAGACATGTCAGTGAGAAGCATGAAGAGGTTTATTGAGCAGAACTGTAAAGGTGCACACCAAGAGAATACAGTGTGAACCCTCAGTCAAGGAACTGGCGGTTTATATGTGGTCTTGAGAGTATCTTCAAGATGGGAGATCTAGTATGTATATTTCTAGTCTGTCACATCAGGTTACCCATCCAGTAGGCTATTTGAGAATGCAAAGCATTTACATGTGTTCAAAGCTGAGATGTGCTGCCCATTTTTTTGCGGAAGCAAGCACAATTTGCAGGTGAAAAGCATGAGCCCAGAGCCAAATTTATAGGCTTTAATGTGTCTATAAGACCCTTAGGATTTTTTTTTTTGAGTAAGTCTTCTGGAAGAGAAGAAGACTTGAGAAACTTTTATGTCTTGAAATTGCAGTTTTTCTTAAAAGTATAATTTAAAATTTATGATTTTCCTTGTCTCCTTTCTAATTATCTTCATTTTTTTCCCCCATTCTACCTCATTACCACATTTATAACACCTGAGTTTTGAAGGAACACATTCAAATCAAAGCATTCCATTCCTGGCTTCCCCAAATTTATATCCTTCTCACATAAAACATGCATGTTCTTTAACCCTGTTCTATCATCAACTCAAAAATCTAGTTCAGAGTCTCATTTAAGCAACATATGGGTGAGACTCAAGGGTGTTTTTCATCCTAAGGGAAACTGTTCTTATCCGAGGGTCTGTGACATCGAATAAATTATGTATTTTCAAAATACCTTGGTGGGACAGACATAGAATAGACATTTCAATTCCAAAATGAAGTAGGAAGATTGGGCTGGCTCATTAACAACAGAATGAGGCCAGTTTTTATGGGGTTTGCTGGGTGGGCTAGGGTCTGGTTGGTTATTGTCTTAGCACTGGTTCGGCTAGGTGGCTCGAGAGAAGTCTTTATTTCTTGAGGATAAATCTGATTTCCATGAGATGATTGCTTCCTTCACTCTATTACAACCTTACTGAGTTCATGAATAGGCACGATATATCATGTATGTAGTTAAGATCAGAGTGAATTCTGGGAGAGGCATGTGTGTCAAGAGCCCCTAAGATGACACTGCACCCTGTAAATCATTCTTGTCAATCATAGGTAGAGATTCAGGGGAGGCACCTGGGCTGAGGTACAAATCCTTACCCTTAGACATCACAGCAATTTTGTGTTAAAGGAGCATACTGAAGAGTGTACAAAAGCCACTTCCACTCTTTAGAAGTATTTCCATTGGTGAATCATTAATTTTAATTTTATGAGTTTTATTATATCAAAACAATGAGTAATTAACAGGAAAAAGTAACAAAAAAGTATTGAATTTTTAGTATTTATTGAGTGTTTATAAAAAAGCATCAAAATTTTCAACCTTGACAATTTTTTGGTTTACAGTCTAAAAAATAATGACAGAAATAAAATTCCTATATGAACTACAGTGAAAATACCAGTAGAACTCTACAGCTTAAATAATCTTTAGTTCAGTTGTCACACCTAAGGCAGTCTTCACACTTGACCACAGTACGCTCCATGCACATCTCTCTCTCACACTGGCAGCACCTGTGCTTAGTTTTCCTGTCTTTTTTGTAGGAAATACTTGACATCTCACTGGTCTTGCCATCGTCAGGAGGTTCTTATTATATTATATAATATGCATTTAACAGGAACATAAAATATTAATAAAGTATTAAATTCTTACTATGTATTGTGCATTTGGAATAAACATGAACATTTTCACATTAGCTGTGGATTTGCTTACAAAACCTAAAAGATAATGTCAGAAATAAATTCCCATATGAACTACAATGAAAATACCAAAAGACCTCTACAACAAAAATAATCTTTGCTTCAAGTGTCACACCTGAAGCAGTCTTCACACATGACAACTGCACATTCCATACAGTGGTCTCTCTTACAAAGACAGCACATGTATTTAGTTTCCCTGTCTTTTTTGTAGGAATACTTGACATTTCACTGGTTTTACTATTTTTTTAGGAGCTTCTTATTATACTTTACAATGTGCACTTGGCAGGAAAATAAGATATCAATAAAATAAAATATCAAGTATGCGATGAGTGCTTAGAGTAGACATCAGCATTTTCACAGCAGCTGTGTGCTTGCTTATAAAACCTAAGAGATAACATCAGAAATAAGTACCTGTGTGAACTACAGTGTAAATACAAGCAAAAGTCTATCACAGAAATAATCTTTGGTTCAATTGTCACACCCAAGGCCATCTTCACACATGAAAACTGCATGGTCCATGCACAAGTTTCAGTTACACATAACACATATACTTTGTTTTCCTGTCCTTTTTTGTGGGGCACAGCTAACACCTTTTTGGTTTTCCTGTTGTCATAGTAGGTTTTTGTTATGTTGCACCTGCCTATTCACCTGTGAGCTCAACAGTGCACTCCAGAATTTGTGGTTCCTTGGGCAGAAACATTTTGCTCTTCCTCTGTTGTAAATGATCCGAGTTCCAATCCCAATCCTCTAAGAAAATTTCTTCATGATATTCTGTACTTGTTATTTTCTTTGTAAATATCAAACTATTCATGCCACACATGTTTAGGATTGTGTAAAACACAACCATTGGCTTGAACATTTTGTGATTCAAGTGACATCATATATGCTGCATAACTCATCAACAAACATCTACTCCACCTTTGGTTTTGTTGTAAAAAGTTACCATCTCAGGTTTCAGTTTTGTCAAGGTTTCTCTGTCAATTTTCCCATCATGGTGCAATGTTGACTTCAGCAGTACCAGTTTGTTTTTCTTTGCCATATTTAAGGCCAATGTTATATTTTTCCAAAATCCAAAGATTGTACTATACAATTATCTTTTTAAATTGCAACATTTCATTGATAATTTCTGCCTTGTTCTTGCATACAGTTCCTATGCTGGTCAGCTTGTGCTCTGTTAGCAGATGTAGCATCAGTAGAAAACTAAGACCAATTGTCGAGTATCACATTCTGATTAGTTTGGGAGATGTGGGCAACAAGTCTATTCACGACATCATTTGGTTCATTTTTTATGAATAAAGATCTGGTGACTGAGTTTCAGGGTAAATTTCTAAATTGAAAGTGTGTCTTCACATTTTGTAGGGCATATATTTTTGTAGCATATTTTGAAGGCTTTTTGGGAGTCATATCCTGCCTAAAGCTATAGTGACCAGGTTTTTTTATGTGCCGTTGTACTGAATTGGGTTACTTCTACAAGAAAAAGCAAAAGAAAACTTAAAAAAAATTCTAAATGCAATAAATTCAACAATGAACACTTCCTAGGTAAAAGCCACCAGTTGCTGTTCTGGAGCTCCTGTATACAACTTGCCATTCATCTGCCAAGCAGGTAAACGCACAGATGGGTTCCTGTGTTCCCTATGCACAGCTACTGTGAGCCACACCCAGAGTCCATTGTGGCAAATTAGATGTTTGCAGAACAGATGGATAGTAGGGGTGTATTTAACCCCTCATAATGCTCAGCGATACATGGAACATTATGTAGGTAAAATCTCAATTTGACACTTTTGCACAGGTTTTCACACCTTACCATTCATCTTACCAAATGGGTAAATACCAAGATTGCTTTCTGTATCCCTTAGGAATAACTAATGATAATGACAATAGATAATGATAATGGCTACTAAAGTACATAACGTCATTAGAAAAGTATGGAATGGGTTGTGGTGACCCACAAAAATGCCCTATCAAATTCTGAAAGCCTGATTTATCTGGGGACTGCTGTATGCTATGCTCTGTGTGCTTTTGCTTTTCTGTCACACTGGCACCACTCTTTTGTTTGTGCCATATTTTTGCCAGCATGGACTTACCCTGAGCATATCTTTCCATGATTTTCAGTAAATGTGGCTGCTTTTTACTTTCCATTTGGATTGTGTGCTTACAATTCTTTGCTCATCATTCAAAGGAACCTGGAATTTTTCTGCTGAATCCATCACGTGGTAACATTATGATGAAGGCATCCTGGCTTTAATGATGAACCAGGTTTTTGAGATTACTAAGATTGTCTGGGATGGTGAGGGCATAGAGAAAATCACATGCCATACTTTTAAAGGCTAACAGGCCCTGAGGTAAAGTCCTTGTGTTTACCTGCTCTTTGTCCCTAGGGTGTTCTCTGTCTCTATCTCAGTGAGGTTAAGGTCAAGGGCTTTCGGCTCTCTTATGGTGGTGATTGCACATTCCAAGTCTGGGTGTTGTAGGCAGCCCTGCTCACACATCTCCCTGAAACAATGTCAAACTGGGGCTCTCCGTGCCACCTCTGTGGCAAGTCTCTGCCTGGACTACAAGGCTGAGGTATCCTTTGATATCTAGGTGGAGGTAACCAGGCCTCCTGGGCTCTTGCACTCTGATTGCTTGCACCATTAGCATCACATGGATGCTGCCAGGCCTCATTGCCTTTTGTAGTGGCAGCCTGCATTTCATCTAGTCCTATTCAAGTCACATACAGAGCGGCCAAAGAGCAATACTGTAACTGAGTGCAGGGAACAAACCCTGAAGCCCCATAGGTCCCTCACCCAAACCATCTGCCTCTAAGCCCTAACACGCTAGGCCTACCTGGAAGAAGCAGACTCAAAGATTTCTGAAGTGGTCTTAGGGTCATTTTTCATTGCTGTGGGGGCAAGACATTTTTTAACTCTAATCATGCTAATCCCTTTACAGAATTGTTACTTGGTTACAGTCTTGATTTTCTCTCTTAAACATACTTTTTGTTCTTTATATGGCCGGGCCACACTGAGAATTTTCCAAATCTTTGTTTTGCTTCTCTTTTAATTATAAATTCTATCTTTAAATGGTTTTTGTCTCTTTGCATTTTATTGTAAGCAATTAAAAATGTGCAGCAGCCTGAAGGCTGTGGTGCTTAGCATTTCTTCTGCCAAATATTCTACTTTATTACTCTTAAATTAAGCTTTCCATAATGTTCTAGGACAGATATAATTCAGCTTAGCAAAACCTTGTCACATTGTAACAAGAATGGCCTTTTCCCCATTTTCCAAAAAGATATCTCTCATTTCCATCTACAATTGCATCATAATAGTTTGCCACATTTCAACTAACATTCTAATCATTACCACTTGACTGATTTCTGAGAAGAATTAATAATTCCCTATAACTCTTCTCTCCTCTATCATCACAATTGCCCTAACACTCAGTTTACAGCAATAGTGGCTTTTCCCAGTAATCGTGTCAGAACCACTCAGCTTTTACTTATTAACCAGTTCCAAAGCCACTTCCACATTTGTAGGTATTTGTTAAAGCAATATCCCACTCTTGGTACTGATTTTTGTCTTAGTCCATTTTGTGTTGCTATAACAAAATATCTGCGGCCAGGTGTAAGAACAGAAATTAGTTTGGCACAGTTCTGGAGGCTGGCAAGTGTAAGACTGAGGCACCAGCAGGGTGGGTTGTCTAGTGAGGGTGCAGTCTCTGCTTCTAAGATGGTGCCCTGAATATTGAATCCCCTGGGTGAAGGAATGCTGTGTTCTTGTCTGGAAGAAGGCAGAAGGCAAAAAGGTCTGGATGTTGTGTGAAGCATGTTTTTTAAAGTACTTTAGTTTCATTCATGAGGAAGGCGACCCTGTGGCTGAATAAACCTCTTAAAGTCCTCACTTCTTAATTCTATCACATTTGCAACCCCCTGAACTTTGGAGGGGAAAAATATATAAATCATGGCAGTCAGCTAAAACAAGGAAGTTTTAGAAATTATTACAGTCAAGAAGAACTTAAGTAGACATGAAAATTAAGTGCAATATGGTATCTTGGTTGGAATTCAGAATAGAAAAGGAATACTAAAAAAACTAAGACATTTTTAATACAGTATGACTTTTAATTAATAATAATGTATTAATAAAAATCCATTAATCATAATGATATGCTATATTAATATAATAATAACGAGGAGGTGGGAGATAGAAGTTGTGGGAAACATCCTACCCTTAGGCTCACGGCAGACAGGATGCCCCAGCTCATGGAGTCGGCAAAAGCATCCTTCTCTAAGCATATTTCCTTGACATTCAGCATGAGTCTGAGAGATTCGCTCTTCCTCTTATGAAACTTCCTTGACATCTGGCATAGCCTGAGGAGCAGGTGCTCTTAACTACCTTAGAGTAACTAAGGGTAACCCCCCAGCCACTATAATGTCATTAGTATTGTGGTTTTGCCTCAAGGGCTTTGGCCACCACGCTGGCTCCATCTAATGCCCACATAAGCTCAAAAACTACCCCTTCCAATGTGAAGGTGGAGATTCACAGTTGACTGAAAAGAAGAACCCCGACCCCGCCCCAAATTCTAGGAAAGCAAAAGAAAAAAGCAAACCCTGGAGCTTAAAGTAGTTGCCATCTCTGAGCTCTGCTTGCCCTTTCTGAGGGAAGACTTTGCTTTCATTATGGTCAGTTGCCATCTCTGGATGGTGCCTGCTTAGAACTCTACCAAGTGCACTGTACCCTCAAACCTGAAATAGACAGGGCCACTCTGAGTTAAACTCACTCTGGAGCTTTTTTGTTGGCTCATTCCAATGGAATGTACTTTCCATTTAGTAAAATCTCTGTTTTTTTTACTATTTCTGTGTGTTTTATATTCTTTGTTCAGAATACAAAAACTTGAGATATTAAGTGAAACAAAGTCTACCTGTTTGGTAACAATAATAAGGTAAATTTAAAACTATTCTAAAAAAAGTCTATTAATTTAAAAATAAATGAGCTATGGATATGAAATAAGATTAAAAGCAAATATTTACAACATGTTTGAAAGCCCTGAAACATTTTAATGGAACCCAGGATTCTGCAGAATATATTAGACTGACTGACCTAATCATTGTAAATGATTCTTCGGGTAATTCAATTTCTAGCACAGGAGCCCTTACTTTGCTATGTAGCGTAAGATCACTGGAAAATTGTGAAAGCTAAAACCATACAAAGTGATCTTAATAATCAATGAAGCAATTATAATTGTTTAGTGCCCTTTCAACATTTTTTTCATCAAAATATTAAAAATTCCCTTATTGTGCCAAGTGTGGTAGGACATGCCTATAATTCTTGAGGCTTAGAAAGCTGAGGCAGGAAATCACAAGTTTAAGGCCAACCTGGGCAACTCAGTGAGATCCTGTCTCAAAATGAAAATAAAAAGGACTGGAGATGGAGTTCAGTACAAACACTTTTGGTAATACACACACACACACACACACACACACACACACACACACACTGTAAGGTAAGTGCCTTGGAATGGCTGCTGCTATTCTGATAAGTAACTTCCTTCTTCACCTTAAAGTTTCCATTTCCTACATCACGGTCACCAGTCATAAATAAAAACCGGCGTGCGAACAAGGTTTGTCTGTATGTCCGAATGTCCAAGAATGGCCCCTGAGTGGCTGCCCATGCAGCCGACACGTTCCCCGACCCACCTGCACTAGTCACCCTCTATATAACCAAGCCCCTTTCCTGCTCCTTCCCCTCTCTCCTTTATTCCCTCTCTGCCAAGCAGGCTAGCAGGCCACAGTTTCTTTCACACACACACACACACACACACACACACACACACACACACACACGAGTTATTGTTGGTTATAATGAATGGGAAAATGAAAAAAAGTAACAAAAGTAATATTTAGTACTCTGCAATTTAAACAGAATACTGAAATTTAAATTTAAGTGGTTTTAAGGAGGGCCGTTCAGGTTGGTCTTTCCTACTTACAAGAGACATTTTGGAGGATGTGTTTTAAAATTCTTTTTTATTTTTCAACACTGAGAAATTTTATAGATGTGAACACAATAAAGGAAAAATTCTCCATGATTTTATGAATCTTCTACTGTTCAAAAGTTTCTAAGTTTTACACAAAAATTATTCAGTGATATTTTAAAATTTTCAAAATTGGAAAAATTTTACACATGAAGAAAGGACATTTGTGATATGATTGCCCATGGCCAGTATGTATTTCTCTTTGAAGAGCTATTCATTTAAGCAAACGTAGTATAATAGTGGAGATAATGCTGTCACAATCGCTTTGAACTAAGATATAATGAAAAAAAGTTGGTTTGTTTTTTTTGTTTGTTTTTTGAGACAGGATCTCACTATGTAGTTGAGACTGACCTGGAACTTACTATGTAGCCCAGGCTGGTCTCAAACTCAGCTTCTCACGTGCTGGGATTACAGGTGCACCACCACGTCTGGCTGAAAATAACTTTTGTTTGTTTGTTTATTTTTTTGGTATCGGGGATCGAACTCGGGTCCTTGTGCTTGGGAGGCAGTCGGTGGAACCACTGAGCTAAATCCCCAACACTATGAAATTTTCTACTAATTAAAAAAAAATAAGTGAACCTCATGTCTTAGTCATTTTCCTTGTTGCCAGGACAATCTCAATACCAACCACTCTTGAAGGAGGAGAACTTTATTTTGGTTCAGGTGTCAGCCCGTGGTCTGCCAGCTCTGGAGCAGAAGCAGCAAGGGGGAAGGTCGAGTTGGAAGGAAGCTTCTGCAGTTATGGTGGCCAGGAAGAAGACCGTGAAGGGAGGAGCCAAGAAAGGAGACGAACCCTTCCAGGTCACTCCCCGGTGACCCACCTCTTCTGACAAGGCCCCACCTCCTAACATCACATTTCGCTATAGCACTCCCATAAATCCAATCACTTTTCAAAAGCTCTGCCTACAAGCACATGAGGCTTTGAGGGGACATCTAGATATAAACCGTAACACCCTACAAACAAACCACACACACAAGAAGATAATTCATTTGAACAGAGGTTGCTTTCTTCTCATAATGTAACTTGTGGTATACCACAGTGGTAGCGAACCTATGGCACATGCGTTATTGTGTTTTTCTTTTAAGACAAAAGATTTTAGTGTGTGAATTGTTTTTTCTAAACCAAAACCTCAGTATTCAGGTTTAATTGCAATATTGGCACTTTGCAATAAATAAGTGGGCTTTGGATTGCATTTTGGCACTCAGTCTCTCAAAGTCTCTCCATCACTGGTACAGAGTATGTTTTCTGTCTTTACAAATTGTCATATTCATTTCTAAGCATGGGTCATCTTCCAACAGTTTATCCTTTACATTTTCAATATTACACCACATATCTCTGAGAGTCACTTTAATGTGAAATTTTTGCTAGTGTCACTTCCTTTGGGAGGGACACAGTCATCTTTTCCTCACTTACGTTCATGAAGTTGTCATCACTACATTCCTCACTCATATGGAGGGTCTCTCGGCTGATGATAGTGTCATTCATGGTCATATTTTTTTCTCTTACTCCATTTACCATTGCATTCAAATGTCACCTCCAGCATCATCATTTTTGCATGAATGCAGGGCAATGGATTCTTACTTTGATAGAAGAGTAACAAACTTGTGATTGACGAGTCCACTAGAATCGTAAATGGCAGAGAAGAGGAAATTTCCTAAAGAAATGTACACTGCATTCTCATGAATATTGCTATCACTCATAGTCACAAAACCATTTTAGTGATAGAAGAAACTACTACCAGGATGACAAATTCAATCAGCTAATCTTAAGGTCCTTCTGTACAAATCATCAAAATTCTGTTTCTCAAAGAATCTTCCCACCTTAGTAATTCCTACTTATCAGATCTCAGAATATCTTTATGTCCTAAGCATTATAAGAAATACGCAAATATTCCATTTTGTACTTACCTATTCTCTGCCTTCAGTGGAAACTGTCCCTCTTTTGGGACCCCTTTAAACTTCCCTCTTGGCATTTCTGGCCTTGATACTTCTGCACTGCTTTGGCAATGTCTGTTGTTCAGGTTTTAATGTTTTTTATTCAGAATATGAAATGAGAACTACTCACTCTAATTTTCATTCAAGGCTCTAAAAAAGGCCAATATGGACCTGTGTCTAAAAATATATATCATGAAGAAAAGAGAACTATCATCCTTGAAAACTTAGAAAGGTATACGATTGAAAACTTTTTACAAGAAAAGGCAGAAGCACATTTTGGACAACATCTGCATAAAGTATTTTCACTAAAGTAAAAGCAAGTGGTCAAAATAGACATTAAATGATTATAAAAGACCAGAAACCCAAGTATGATATAGCTAGAGGTGAAAAGGGTATTGGCTGAGAGACAATATATTGCAATAAAACAAAAATTATACAGGAAGCACTGTTGACACTGCAACAAATGGCATTGCTAACGTGTGAGGAAGACTGGGGAACTGCCTTCATACTGTAACAACAAAGCAAAAAGTCTAATGTGGATATCTGATGATTGATACAGAGACTAAAGAGCAGAAATCAAATGTAGGAATCAAAGACTTCTGCTACAGGAGTTGGAAAAGGAAGTAATAATTCACAGTATAAGAGAAAAAAACTTTTCTGAGTTGAAAGAGCTCAGATTATATATTTAAAAGACAATTATTTTCCAACAAATTTAAAAGAGCTACTACCCCTATCCTAGTAAGACGTGTTTCCAGTTAAATTGTAAACATATTAATTTACCTCTAATCCTTTCCCACTATAAACACACACACACACACACACACACACACACACACAATTTTTCCTGAAAGGCATAAACCCACAATCTAAAGAAAAGGAGGGAACAGATGGTGGAAGAGGGTGATGACAGAGGATCAAAATTGTAGACAAAATTTCAGAAACTGAAAAACAGATGGGTTAGTGATTACTAATCCCGAAGACCAGGGAAAGAAAAAGGCTAAGTGCCATGGCATGAAGCACAAGAAAAGACCCACAACACTGGAAAGGCCCAGGATTTGTTGGCAGCAACTCAGAAGGTGGAGTTGAAAGCATGAAGTGGTTTGAAAGCATGAGGACAGATCCTCAATCTCCTCTTCCACTCTTCACAAACTTGGGATATCCTCACTTCCACAGAAGGCAAAAGCCTACTGGATTACCATCTACAGAAATTAATGTAGAGACCCTAGACTCCCAGACACAGGTGCAGCCAGGGGTGACAACGCCATGGTGAAAGCTCCTTGCTCTGTTTAGCTACTGGGTTCTGAGAGTACCAGAGCCAGCCTTACATTTCCTAGGCAAGAGACTAGGGGAGTTTTGTCTAGCACATCATCCACAAAGCCTAAATTATTCACTGTCTGGTTCTTTTTTGGAGTATGACCCATGAAGCCTAAATTATTTACTATCTGGCTCTTCACTAAAAACGCTTGCTGACCATTGCTTTAGGTCATAGGAGTCAAACAGTTGGCAAAAACTAAACTTTGTTAAGCTCGAGATTATGTTCTCTGCATAATAAAAGTGGCAGAATTTCTGAGCAAAATGTAGAAAATTTACAGAATTCTTTAAGGGTGAATTCTATAAAATGGTTCCCTTATCACAAGATTAAGTTGAACTTTGTAGGTTGGGAAAATAAAAATAAGCAAACCCCTGCCCCTATGTAGGACATGATTTCTTGCATTTATTCTGTTTAGGATTCACTGACCTTTTTTGAATTTGTAAATTTCTACCTTTCACTAAATTTGGGCAGATTTCTGCCATTATTTCTTCAAATATAATTTCTGCACAAGTTTCTTCCTCTTCTTTGGTAACTTCACAGATGTGTATATAATCTTTTCGATATTTATTGTTCCCTGTGTTGTACTAATATTTTTTCAATCTTTTTTCTGTGTTCTTCAACTTGAAAATTTCTATTGATTCAAACTATCTCCATTCTGCCCTTGAGCCCATCAAGTGACTATTTTATTTCAGATGTATTTTTAAATTTCTGTAAGGACTCTTTTTATAATTTATATTGATTGCTGAGAGTTTCTATCTTTCCATTCATTTCAGTAAGGTTCACTATTACTTTCTGGAGGATGGACATAATAGCTGCTTTAAAGTATTTGTCTGGTAATGTCAATATCTTGATGTTGATTTCTGCCTTGTTTTTCATTTGGATTTTTTTAGAGTCAGGGTCTCACTTTGTAATTCAGGCTGGCCCTGAACTCACTGTGTAGCCTAGGCTGGCTTTGAACTTGCTGCCATCCTCCTGCCTCAGCCTCCTGAATGTTGGAATCACAAGGGTGCACCATCATTCCCTGCTTGTTTTTCATTTGGAAATTTATTATATTTTCTAATTCTTGATTTGTTTGGTAGTGTATCTAGTAACTTAAGACAGTATCTTAGATATACACTAAGATGTGAGGCTCTGGTCCTGAACTTCCATACAAACCATGGTCTAAGTCTCAGACTAATCTCTGAGTAGTTCGTACAAGGAACAGACTCAAACAGCATAGTGGAGACTTTGAAAACTAAAGTCAGTGGAGTCAGTGACCACAGAAAGTGACACAAAAATTCCAATCTGACTCTACAAGTTTAACTTCTAGCTGAAACAAAACAACCAACATTCTATCCTCTAAAGGATTTAAATAGGACCCAGACCAAATGACAATGGACTGAGGCCTCTGAATTATGAGCCAAAATAAACTTTTCTTCCTTTTAGTTGTTTTTCTCAAGTATTTTGTCATAGTGGGTGAAAGGGTGACCAAGATACTATTAGAAACAACTTTTTTAAAAGTCAGGAATTTTAAAAAATCAAACACTGCAGGACTGATTTTAAAAGACTTTTTTAAAAAAAATGATTTGAACAATGTCAAAAAGCACCAACAGTGGTGTGTGGCCATGAGGAATTTCTATTATTCTGGGCATGAAATAATTTAGTCATTTTACAGAAAAAAAAAATCTCAAATTCAAAATTTCATTTCTTTTGTTTATACGTATAATGACTTGTAATAAACAATCTAGCAATATATTCACGTATATATGTATATGTAGCTATATATAAGTACTTAAACACACAAATGATACATCTTAAGCTTTTAAATATAATGTCAAATAGTACATAATATATATCATAAAAAAATTACCATTTGGAAAACCTAGTAATTTTCTTAAACATAAATTATGATATTAGTTCAATTTCATTATAGATAAAATATCATAAGTTGGGTAACTTTATAGAAGAGAGGTTTTGGAAGAGTGTGGGGATAGCTCAAGTGGTTTAGTAAATGCAATGCTCTACATTTTATTCTCATCCCTAAAAAAAAAAAAAGAGGTTTATTTTGAATTATGGTTCTAGAATCTAAGGTTAAGGGAGCAACAACTGATGATAACCTTTTTGCTAACAAAGTCTTGAGTGGTATGGGCATCTCACGGTGAGAGACAGGAAGTATTCTTGTGTATGTCTGTGTGTATCTCCTGGTCTCACTCCTTATCAAGCCACTAGGATTCCACTCTAATAATTGTACCTAATCTTAATCACTTCCTAAATGCTCTACTTCTAAACACCATAGTTAGATTGTTTCCACTCTCTTAATAATTTACAATTAATAGCATGAATTTGTGGAACACAAATCTTAGCAATTTTCCATTATTTTTTTATCTTATTTTTCTATAATTATACACAGCATGCTTAATCATTTTTTTTTTTTAGATATTTGGGCTTGTACCTAGGTCCTTATGTGTGCTAAGCAAGCACACTACCACCAAGATACATACCCAATTCCTTTAAAAATTCATTTTGATTTAATATTTAGATCTTTAATCCATTTCAACTTTAGTTTAGTGCATGGTGAGAGATATAGGTCTAGTTTTAATCTATGGAAAGTTGAAAGTTGAAGTTTTTCCAGCACCATTTATTAAAGAGGCTATCTTTCCTCCAGTGAGGGTATTTGGCTCCTTTGTCAAAGATGAAGCGGATGAGTTTGTGTAGAGTTGTTCCAGCATCTTCTAGTCTATATCACTGGTTCTTAGGTCTGTTTCTTTGCCAGTATCATGCTGTTTTTTTTTTAATCACAGTAGTTTTGTAGTATATTTTTAAGTTGGGGATTGTGATACCCCTACCTTGTCTTTATTGCCTAGAATTGCTTTTTCTATTCTAGATCTCTTTTTGTTCCAAATGAATTTTTAGATTGTTTTCTCAAGGTCTGTGAAGTATTCTGCTATTGCATTGAATCTATATAGCAATTTTGGAAGAATGGCTATTTTCACTATCTTGGTTTTTCCTACTGGCTGCAAGAGAGGTTAGGTAGAACTCTTGAAGACATTGGGGTAGGAAAAGATTTCATAAACAAAACCTCAGTTGAACATGAACTATCACAATCAACAAGCAGGATCTCTTTTTATAAAAAAGCTTCTGCAGTGGATTAAAGATCTAAATATTTAAACAGAAACACTAAACTTGCTGGAAGATAAGTTAGGCAGAACTCTTGAAGACAATGGCATAGGAAAAGATTTTATGAATAAATCCTCAGTAGCACGGGAACTAGCAGAAAGAATCAACAACTGGGATCTCATTAAAAAGCTTCGGTACTACAAAAGAAACCATCAACAGAACTAGGAGACAACCTACAATGTGGGAAAAAATTTTTACCAGCAGCTCCTCAGACAAAGGATTATTATCTAGAATATATAAATAACTCAAAACAATCAGCCCCCCAATATAAGGACCCAATTCAAAAATGGGCATCTGAAATGAACAGACATCTCTCAAAGAAGTAAAAACAGCAAATAAATATATGAAAAAATGTTCCACATAGCTGGTCATTCGAGAGTTGCAGATGAAAACAACATTGGGATTCCACCTCACCCCACAAAGAATGGCTGCTATCAAGAAATCACACAATAACAAATGTTGGCAAGGTTGTGGGGAGAAAGGAACCCTTCTCCATTGTTGGTGGGAGTGCAGACTGGTGCAACCACTATGGAAATCAACATGGAGATACCTCAAAGAGCTGGGACTAGAGGTCCCATTTGACCCAGCCATCCCTCTGCTGGTTATCTTTCCAAAAGAATTAAAAGAATCATATCACAGAGATATATGTGCACCTATATATGGAAACACCCCATTTGCCCATCAGTTGGAAACTGGATAAAGAAAATGTGGGCTTTCTATAAAATGGAATACTACTCAGTCATAAAGAATGAGAAATTAGAGTCATTCATAGGAAAATGGATACATATTGAAGATATACTCCTAAGTGAAATAAATAAGTCACACGTGTAAATACTGAATAGTTTCTCTGGTGTGAAAAACTATAATAGTACATAAGATCCTAATGAGATAATTGACAAGGTGAATTAGGAAGAAAAGGGCTAAAGGTGTAGGGTAAGTGGGAAGGGTAGGGGAAAGGGAATAAGGGAAAAGAAAACAATAGGAGAAAATGAAAAAATGGAAATAAAGTGTTTGTAAATGGGGAGGGGAGGAGGGGGTGAATGGGGGGCAGGGACAAGAGGAAAAAAATGAGAACCAAGACCTGTCATGTAAAGGTACAAGATCCCAATAATGAATGTAACTGTACTGCATACCTAAAATGTACCAATAAACTCAAAAAAAAAAAAAAAAAGCTTCTGCACAGCGGGAGAAACCACTAACACCATGAAGAGACAACACACAATGTGGGGAAAAAATTTTTACCAGCTGTTCCTCAGACATAGGTCTACTATCTAGAAAATATAAAGAACTTAAAAAAAGTCAGACCTCCCAAATTGAAAGACCCTGTCCAAAATGGGCATTTGTAATGAATAGGCATTTTTCAGACAAAGAAGTAGAAATAGCAAATAAACATATGAAAAAAAAGGTCACCATCACTGGTCATTCAAGAGATGCAAATGAAAACATCACTGAGATTCCATCTCACCCCAGAAAGAGTGGCTGCCATCATGAAATCAACCAATAATGAACGCTAATGGGGCTGTGGGGAAAAAGAAACCCTTCTCCACTGTTGGTGGGGGTGTAGGGTGGTGTAACACTGTGGAAATCAGTATTGGAGATCCCTTTTGACCAGCTATTCTGCTGGTGGGTATCTTCCCAAAAGAATTAAAAGAATCATACCACAGTGATATATGTGCACCCATGTTCATAGTGGCACAGTTTGTAATAGCTAAAATTTGGAAACAGCCCAATTGCCCATCAGCTGGAGACTGGGTAAAGAAAATGTGGTTTTTAAATAAAATGGAGTATTACTCAGCCATAAAGAATGAGAAATTAGAGACATTTATAGCTAAATGGATGCACACTTAGCCATGCTCTTAAGTAAAATAAATAGGACACATGTGTAAATACTGAATAGTTTCTCTGGTGTGAGAAACTGCAAGTGTAAATAAGGATCAAAAGGTATAATAGATAATGTGAAATATGAAGAAAAGGTCCAAAGGGGAAGGGAAAGTGGGAGAGGTAGGGGAAAGGAAAGAAGGGAATGGAATTAATATGAGGAAAGAAAAAAATGGAAACAAAATCTTTGTAAATAGGGAGTGGTGGAGGGGTTAAAGGGAGGGCAAGGGAATGGGGGAAAATACGAATCCAGGTATACCATGTAAAGGTACAAATTTCCAATGATGAATGTCAGTATATTATATACCTAAAATGTACCAATAACATTTGAAAAATTTATTTTGAGCTAGGATGTAGCTAAGTTGCTCAGGCTGGCCTCATACTTGGAATCTATCCATCTCTACCTCCTGAGTAGCTGGGACTACAGGTGTGTGCTACCACGGATGGTATTAATATCATCTTTAACTAAAATAAATGACTTTTCTTTTCTGCAGACAGAAGAAAATGCTAGAAGACAGAAAATCAAGCTATTTAGCTAATTTGTTTCATGGGCCTCCACTACACATCCTCTTAACAAATTTAAGACAGCAAATAATCCTCTTATACATTTGTGTATTTGTTAATGTATGGTCATGCTAAGAAAGAAAAATTCAAAATTATGTCTAATAAGCAGTGTTTTGTATCTATTTCTTAGAAATAATTCAGGCATCTAAAGATTATTTATAATTACCTTATTTGTTTAAGCTCTTAAATTTAGTTATAACCTGAAAATTATAATTTTGCCACCATATATACTTATGACTTCTAGAATTATAAGAATTTCACCCAAAATTAAATCCTTTGCAAAAATATCCATGATCATAATTTCACACACACACACACACACACACACACACACACACACATATGGAAAAGGTGACATTTTATTTAATTCATTAAACTAGCACAGGAAATGTAAGAAATTTAAATTATGGGAAATTTAATTCTGGTCTTATTAAAAGTCAAAATCATGTATTGCTATTATATTTCATAAGGTAAGCTAAAATTTAAGACTCTGAGCCATTCCTAAAGCTCTTATTTTGTCTTTGAAAAGTCTATTTCTTTTTGGGCCAGAGATTTATCTCAGTGGCTCCGGTGTCTGCCTCGCAAGCACAAGGGCCTGAGTTCGATCCCCAGTATAAAAATATATATATATATATATATTTCCTTTTATCTCATAGTAACAGGCTCCTATGTAAACACAATTTCTAGTGCTCACAAGAAGAAATGCTATCAGGTTAATAACACTTTTAGACTTTAAAAAAACTTTATTGACAAAATGCATATATGTATTGAGAAGATGATGTTTTAAAATTTGTATACATTAAAGAATAGCGCCAGGCGTGGTGGTGCATGCTTCTAATCCCAGCACACAGGAGGCTGAGGCAGGAGGATCACTGTGAGTTTGAGACCAGCCTGGGCTACATAGTGAGTTCCAGGTCAGTCTCAACTACATAGTGAGACCCTGTCTCAAAAAAAAAAAAAAAAGCTACTGATCGAAATGGATGTCTTAGTCTAGGTTACCATTTTTGTCACATGGAACTGAATAAAATTCAGGATGTGATATTAAAAAAAAGAATAGCTAATTAGAGCTGACTAACATATGAATTACTTCAAATACTGTTGTGGTCAGAAAGCATAACATTTACTCTCAGCAATTTTCAAGACCTTTTAGATATTTTTACTTTAGCTATTTCTAGAGTATACATATAATGATTGTATTACTTTTTCTCAGTTAATCCTTAAAACTTTATAACAAGAGAGCAAGTGAAATGGAGAGAACAAGACAACAAAACTGAGAAGGAAATGTCTTCAAACACATGAATACTACAAAAGGCTAATGATGTCCCCTCTGCCAGGAGAGGAAAGCGCCTAGAGGCAGGAAACCCATTCTGATATACAGGTGTACAACAGAGTGGCTAGGACTTGTTTAAACAATATACTTGACTTTTAACAATTTTATGAAATGGTACAATTAAAAAGCTGGGCATTTTTTCTTTTTTACAATAAAGTTTAATCACACTATGAAAATGTGTTGTTGTTTGTGCTATTAACATATGAACAATCCAGCCCAACAAGGGCCCACCCCCACCACCCTGGCTGGCACCTACACCAGGGTGGGAGGGTGACCCACAGGGTCTGGCAGGAGAGGAGGATGAGGCAGGGTTCCAGGCACCGAGTCTCCAGGATGGGGGCACAACACTACCCCAAGAACATGGCCATGCCCCTGCAGACCCCTAAACCGGGGAGGGGTGCATGCGGGGCACAGGGGAAATCCCTGAAACACAAAGCAAGGGGGCTCTGCAGCCCCAAGAACATAATCAGTACAGGCCAGCACCCCAGGTTTCCACAGGAAACAGCTGCCGGGGGCGGGGTAGGTGGGCCGGGGCAGTGGGAGAGGCAGAAAAGGGTCTGAGGCTCCCTTGCTGGACTCAAGGCCTCAAACCCCGCCCTTAAGGAGGGCCCTACTGAACCCACTAAGGCTGGGAGTGCTGGGAGCTCAAGGCACTGAGGGAATAAATAGGGGTGTGGACACCTGTCCTGTCCACCTCAGTTGAAGGAGCCACGGCAGCTCTCTGTGACGGACAGACACGGGATCTTCTTGTCTTCCGGCGGCAATTTGTAGTCATAGGTGAACTCCTCACCCACACCGATGGGCTGCTTGGAGTAGATCACGATCTTCTGTGACTCAGTGGTCATCCCCTCGGCAGAGCAGCTGGGCGTGCAGCAGTGGTCCATCAGTGATGGTGCCAGATAGATGCTGCCGATGCCCTCCTGCACATGGCGCTCCTCCCGCATGCCGGCCACCATCTGGCGGATGTTCTGACCCACGTACTAGATGACCATCTCAGCAGCTGCAATGGGTTCCATGGCAAAGAGATCCCATTCATGATACGGCTCCAGCTAATCCGAGCTTCTTCTTCTGGAGCTTGAGCTGGTTCAGCTTTGTGGGTCTCTGTCCATGATAGCTCAGCCTCCGCTGCTTCAGACCGGCTTCGGGCTTCTCCTCCCAGCTGCCGGACGAGACAGGGCACACATCCAGGTACTCATCCTTCTCCTTCTTGCTGATGGGGTAATAGCCTTCCCTGCGTGCGGAATCTGTCTGGTGCTCCCGGGGCCATCCTGGGGCCTCCGCTTGCACGTTGGAGTGCTCAGGTTGGTGATTGCATGGTGGACCCGGTGGGTGTCATTAAGGCAGTCGGCCCCACTGGTCTGCTGCAGCAGCCGCTAGTACATGAGCCTCAGGTAGCTCACGTCTTCCAAGTCTAGGCCTGAGTTTCAAACGTCATACAGGATGGTCATCTGCTCAAACTCGCTGCGGGGCTCGAAGGAGGGGGGCGGCGGCAGTGTCGGTGGGCAGTGTCGCTGGCCGCCAGCGCGGGGTGTGGGAGCGGAGGCAGCCTCTGACCAGCCTCATTGGCTGCTACTGCTGCTCTCTGAGGACTTGGACACCGCCCGCCCCGCTTCAGCCATCATCACCTCCAGGACCTCACCTGTGAGGAGCTGAAGAGGGCCTTGGGGCCCGCTGTGTGGGTATGACAGACAGGGCGAAGTGGTGCTCCAGGAAGATGGGGGCGGGAGGCGAGCAGCTTCATCTGAGGTCTCTGTGGCCTTTGAGTCGTCACCAGGCAGCAAGGCAGTCAGCTCGTGCCCGGCCAGGGTCAGGGCCAGGGCGGTCAAGCTAGGCCTTGTTAACCCTTAAAGTACAGAAAAGGAGGAGTGAGTAACTTCTACAGTAAACAAAATCTCTCCATTTTAATCAAGCAAGAAGAAAAAACTCCTCCAGAGAATTTCTTCCTTTTATATTGTAAGGTACCTTTCAATGAACAATCATGTTTATGTAAAAAGTTCACCTGCTGCAATTGGGAATTGCCCCTGGTAAAACTGCTCCAGTTAGATAAGTGTAAAAATTAATATTATTACGACAAACCACACAGGAAGAAGCATTTGGCCTAGGAGAGGCTCAAATTTCTATATCTATCTATCTATACATACATATACATACCAGGGATTGAGCCTATGGAACTACATCACCACCCCTTTTTATTTTGAGACAGGGTTTTACCAAGTTGTCCAGGCAGGACTTAAACTTAGGACCTTCCTGCCTCAGCCTCCCAAAGTGCTGGGATTACAGGCATGTGCTATCACATATAGTTTAGGAGGTTCAATTTTGGATAAAGATGACCACAGGAAAAGCCAATGGTCCATTAGGATGGTCCTTGTCTGTAACTTGGCCAAAGGCCAACCTGTCACAGACAGGCCAGCAAAACTTTCCAAATCTGGGTGGACAAAACTAAACAAATTACTCCCCAAAGGCATGAAGATATGATAAAATAAGACAAAGAAAGACAGAATAGGATAAAGTAAGACTGAGGAAGAAATCCTGGTACACAGTCTGCCCAAGGGACATGACACGGAGGGGGCTTTCTGAACACCTAAGACTCCCACATAATGGCTGAAAACTGACTTGGTGGGCTTCTGCGGTCTTCTCCCTGGGGGAGCTCCCTGTCCTCTGCCTGGGGACTTGCACAATTTGTTCCCTCATCTAGTGGTCTTTGCTTTACTACACCTTCTCAGACCTTTCCTAGTCACCTGATTAAACAGCCCATCTTGTTTAATTTCTTGCTTCAGTCCCTGCTGCACTTTTCTCCATTGCATCCATCACCAATCCAGCTTCTACATTTTCTTCATTTGTTGGCTGGCTTACTTCCTCCACTTGAATGGAAGCTCCCTGGGGGCAGGTTTTTTCTGTTTCCATAGTGACTGGAACAATGCCTTTAATATAAAGACACCAATTTAAACTTTTATTTAATCGGTGAGTGAACTGACAGTGCAATGACAGTGCAGACAAAAAGCCCAAGATTAAGTCTAAAATAACTTTACAAGGAGTGCTCCTTCCCTGATATAAAACATTTGTTTCTTGGGAATGGTTGGGCTAGGAGTTAGTTCCACAGCTTAGAAGAGAAAGGGAAAAGGTACAGAAGAGGAAAACTCCAGTGAAAAACAAGAATAGAACTGGAAGGATAAGAGAAGGAAGGGGGGCACTAAACTAAGGAAATCCAAGAAGAGAACTGAATCCGATGAAGAAAAGGATACATGAAAAGAGACAGATTGCAATGGATAAGAAAAAAAGATAGCATTTGAAACACTAACCTCTTACCAATAACTATTGTATTACTAGGAAAGGAATTTCTGAGATTTATGGAAAAATCAGTTGTCAACTATGTGAAATACAATGATGTGAGGCCACACGAGCTCCAGAGCAGAGGTTCCGCTGACAACTTCTCAGTTCTGCTTCTCTCTCCCTTCTTATCCCCTCTGACTCTTCCTTTGTCTTTCTCAGTCCCTCAGGACTACATGTGCACACACCCACAAAGACCAAAAAATCTGTAGAGAAATGCACCCACACAGACATTTACACCTAGAAACACATTTGGTCAGGTTCAGAAGACCCATCTCCACACTCATGTCCACGTGACACAGGAAAATCTACCCACAAGGAGATATCCACCACCTGTTTCCACACAGACAAGATGAAACCTAAACCTTAATTGAGATCAGATATACACAAAGGAAGATGCACTCAGAAAAATATGAATATTTTGGGAATCCTTCTGTTAGCCTCCCATATTACACAGACACCGACAGTTTCTACATGCTGATGCCTGCATTTGGATCACTCCCTCTTCCAATTCCACATATAAAAGTTCTCTCTCTGATTTAAGTACCAGCTTAAATATCATCATGTACTTGAAGCTCTCTCAGATCATTTTGGTCAAAGTCATCTCTCTCCCCTTTGTAGAAGATTTATATAGTGGTTCATCTACCAGACATACTCTTGGATTCTTTGAGAATTATTAAACAGGCACCTACTGTTTCTGGCTGTGTAGAAAAAAACATAACTTTTAAGTTATCAAGATTCAGCTCTAGATAAAATTTATAATACCTCCACCATAATTTAGTCAATAAATAGCTCTTAATGAATACCACTTTCAACTCAGGGAGAAAAACTAAGGCCCACAGATGCTCTGGATTACTCTTCCTGCCTCCATAGCTGCTCTGAAGAGTGAGGACTCAGTCAGAGGAACAGACAGGAAGGAAAACCAGGAATTGGTATTCCTAGCTTTACAGGTAGAAGGCTCCATTTTTTTTCAAGATTCTCTAAGTTCTCAAGTGGTTGAATTGGAATGGGCCCACTGAAATTAATCTGAAAAGAGGCATGAGTCAGAATGACTATTGCTAGTTTAGACTGGAAATAGTAATCCCCAAGACTCGGCATACATCCATCTGTTGGTCAGGGCCCCTTCTCCTTCTCCCTGCCATCCTCTTTCTTCCTCTTCTTCCTCCTCCTCTTCCTCCTTCTTCCTCTTTTTCTTCCTCTCCTCCTCCTCCTCTTTGGTTTAATTAATTTTAACAGCACACTTTGATATACAGAAAAAGCATATTCATCATAGGGAATTTGTGCCTATACGTAACATATCTTGATTCTTTTTCCCTATTCCTTACCCCTCCATTCAACCCTTTTCCCCTCTTTATTTACAAAAGTTTTATTTCCATTTTAAAAATATTCTTATATATTTTTTTCTTTACCCTTTCTTTCTTCTCCTCTCTCTCATTCCCCTTCCCATTTCAACATTTTCTTCCTACTTCCCAGTATCTATCATCCATTTTGGTCCTTATTTGTGGTTTTGGTTTCCCACACAAGAAACAATGTGACATTTAAACACGTGTTTCTGGTTTATTTCACTTAAAAGTGAAATAGGGACTTATCAAAGTGCACCCATTTACCTAAAAATGTCTTGAGACTATCCTTCTCTATGACAGAGTAGTACTCCATTGTTTATAAAAACCACATTTTCTTTATCCACTCATCTAGTGATGGGCATCTGGGCTTTGGTGGGAGTGTGAATTGATGCAGCCAATATGGAAATCAGTATGGAAATTCCTCAAAAAACTAAAACTAGAGTTTCCATTTGACCCAGCTATCTCCCTTAGTGAAAGAGTTAAAAGTATATCACAGTGATATATGCACACCCATATTTATAGCAGCACAGTTTGTAATACCTAAATCTTGGAAACAGGGTATTCTCTTCTTGCAGGTTTATTTATATCAAAAGTTTCATCTACTCAGAAGTTGTCTGACAAACTTGTAATCAAATTGGGAGTGTGAGTATGACAACCTGACACTAGCACTGCTGAGCTGCTGCCTCTATCAGAGTTGATGTTAGTGAGTCTTGATGCCTCTGAAGTACCCTTGCATCTAGCTTTACTGTTTTGCTCCCATTTTTAGATTCCTTTTATTATCAGGGCCTCTCTGTCTTCTGGATGTGCAGGTAGCCTGCGACACCAGACATCTTATTCACAATCATACTGAGTTTTCTCAGTTTCAGTTAAGTAGAGGAGCCAGAGATTAGGGGAGTTTATAATGGATATTTTCATCTATCACTAAGTTGCAGTGTAACGTTGGACTAATACTTTACTGCTTGTGATACAACTTCATCAGTTAACAATATGTGGGTCTGCTTGGTAGGTGAGGTGATGTGTGCAACAGGCCTGGTGCTTGGTAAGGGTGCTCAGTCGTGTTAATTCCTCTTCTCCTTCTTCCTAGTGTTCCTGAGTTTGTCAACCTCTATCTATAGTTCCTTTTTAAGAGCAGGTCATTGCCAGAAAAGACCAGCCTTGCCGACTACACAATAACATCCACAGAATTGCTTCAAATTTCCTACGTCTCTTGTTCTTATCCTTATTCAGTTTCCTCCCCCTACAGAAGCTCTTTTCATGGTCTTAACTGAAATCATTCATAAATAGGGATACATTTCAGAACATTTAGGAACATTTCTTTAAATGCTGGTAGGATGTCAACCCTAAAAACATTTTAAAATTCATGACTCAAATTTCATTTTTATAGGGGTTTTTAAGATATATTATTTAAGGTAGATGGAAGTGTAATTATTTTCTTTGGGTGAATGGTAACTCAATAATATTTAATAGAAGAATACTTTTATATAAGAATAAAAATAAAAATTCATTTCTGCAATCAGTAACATGTTACTGTGAAACACTAATAAAATGTAATCATTTTGATTACAAAATGCTTTATATATAGATTATTAATTCAAAAGAATTGTTACATGTTTATATACCTATGCTCTTATCTTTTACTATTTTACTTCTTTACATTTTATTGGAAATCTACTGTGTGTCAAGAACTATTAGGCTTTTAGCACTCTTTTTTTTTTTTTTTTTTCAGTACCTGGGATCTAAGGTGCAGTGCTAAATCCTGTCCCTTATTAGGGGCCTATTTAAAAATGGACAGATGGAAGGTGAGGATTTAGCTTAGTGAAACTGCACTTGCCTTGCAAGTGCAAGGTCCTGAGTTCAATCCCCAGTACCAAAGAGGGAAAAAAGATTGACAGATGGTAATTGTGGGTTTTTAAGGATGTTTTAATACACACACACACACACACATATACAGTATAATGTTCAGATTAGATCAGGCATGTTCACGGAGGTATGGCCATAGGCCACACAATGCAATGTTCAAATCAGGGTAAATGTATCTATCTCTTCAGAGATTTTGCATTTCTTTGTGGTAAAAGCATGCAAATTTCTTCCTCTTAGCTTTTGTGAAACATGTTCCTGTCTTGTGACCATTTTAAATTTTTGGTAAGGTATTTTAAAGCATTTTGTTTTAAAAGATTCTGTTTTCAATTATTGTTCATAAGGGAATTTTCAAACATTCCACAACTATTAAGTGACTAACATATCTCCCTGTACCTGTCATTCAACTTCAATAATTACCATTGTTGGCTGATCATGCATCTTCTATGCTCCTACACTATTTCTACCACATTATTTTATAATAAATTTCAGATATCAGTTATACCAGAAATATTTCAGTTTGTATCTAAAAATATATATACTTTAAAAATGATCAAGCTATCATTATTAAACCTAGAAATATCATAATAATTTCTAAATATCATCAAATACCCAATGTTTCAATTCCCCTGATTGACTTGTAAATTTATTTTTTTATGTTTAATTTGTTGGACTCAGAATACAAATAAAATCCATAAATTGTAATTAATTGAAATGTCTCAAGTCTTTTCATTAAGTAGGTTCTGCTCCATTGCTTTCACTTTTTTTTGTTGTTAAAGAAACTAGATCATTTGTCTACCACTAGATTCTCCTAATTGTATCCCTGTGGCTTTAGCATGTTTATTTTCCCTCTATATTTCCTGTAAATTGGCAGTTATATCCAGCGGTTTGATAAGATTTAAGTTTAATTCTTTTGAGCAAGACTACTTCACAGGCAGTATAGCTAGGTGCGTTCCTTCAGAATATACATAATATCTGGCTATTATCTGTGGTACTGGTAATATTTGGTGATTACTATAATATGGTTTTCAAAATTTTTATTTTGAAGTTTTTACTTTTCATGAAATCAAATTTATCAACTTGCTGTTTTTATGGACCATACTTTTGGTGTGATAGCTGAGAAATCTTTGCCCAATACAAGGTCACAAATATTTTTGCCTATGTTTTCTTCTAGAACTTTTAAGTTTTATGTTTAGTTTTTTTGGATCTTTTAAACATTTTTTGAAAACTATTAGAGCTGCATTAAGTAGAACTTTTTACTTGACAAAATGAATTTTCTACTGTTTTGATAATAGAAAAATTTCAGCAAATACAAATGGCATTGCATAAATAATTTCATAAAAAGTTAAAAGTAAATGTTTTAATTTTAAATGACTCTTGCAGAAAACCCTGCATTTATATATTTAATGCTGATTTTAAAAAAGGGAACATCCTGTATTTTGTAGACATAAAAAGCCCACAAATTTAAAATGAATTGCAAGTACTGTCTCTTATTCTGCTATACTGTAAAAGTATCTGCAAAAGAATAGCATTAATAAAGATGTTCATGAATATTTCTAGATACTTTTTACAAATGCCAATCTTTTTGTTGTGATGAAATGTATGGTATATGTACAACATTTACTATTTTAACCATTTTAAGTGTACAGTTCAATGACATTAATATATTTCCATTCTCATGTTCTGATTGAATTGATATTTGTGTATGGTGAGAGGAATGGATTGACATGAACTGCTTTTGCATATTGACATCAATTGTTCCAGAGTCATTTGCTGATGAGACTATCCTTTTCTCTCTGAATTACTTTTGCATCACTGTCAAAATCAATATGGAGATACCTCAGAGAACTAGGATTAGAGATCCCATTTGTCCCAGCTATCCCTCTGCTAGGTATCTTTCCAAAAGAATTAAAAGAATCATACCACAGTGATATATGCTCACCAATGTTTATAGCGCCACAGTTTGAAATAGCTAAAACTTGGAAACAGCCCAAATGCCCATCAACTGGAGACTGGATAAAGATGTGGTTTCTCTATAAAATGGAGGACTACTCAGCCATAAAGAATGAGAAACTAGAAACATTTATAGCTAAATGGACGCACATTGAGGCCATACTCTTAAGTGAAATAGATAGGACACACTTGAGGAAATACCAAATAGTTTCTCTGGTATAAAAAACTAAGAATGTAAATCAGGTTCAAGTGGTATAGTAGAGAGGGTGAAATAGGAAGCAAATGGCTAAAGGGGAAGTGGGAAGGGGAAGGGAAAGAAAAAATGTGAAAAAAGGAAAAAATGGAAGCAAAGTTTTTGTAAATAGGAAAGGGTGAAGGAGGTAAAGGGAGGGGCAGGGGTATGGGGAAGAAAGAAGAACCAAGAGATATCCTGTAAAGGTACAAGAACCCAATGATAAATGTAACTGTACTATTTGCTTTAAATGTACCAATAAATTTAACAGGGGGGAAAAATTTGTCTATATGTGTGTAGGTCTATTTATGGAGTCTCTATTCTAGTCCACTGAACTATTTGTCACTCTCTATGCCAGTACCACTCTGTTTCAATTACTATATATTTATTAGAAATCTTGAACTCAGCCTGCAACTTTAGTCTTATTTTTTCATGATGATGTGCCAGCATATGGTGAAGGCCCTCTTACCTCATCCTCATGAAGCAGAAGGTGGTGAGGAAAAAGGGGTTGAATGCTGTGTCCCCACATGGCAGAAGATAAAGAACTCATTTCTAGTCTTATTTTATAGCAATATTAACACTTTCCAACACTGTTGTGTTGAGGATTAACTTTTAACACATACATTTTGAGGGAACACATCCAAACAATGGGAGTCCATCTTATCTAAGCTGTCAGTTTATGCACATTACAATTTTCATTTCATTTTCCTTTTAAATACCTTTGGAATTTGTGGTAAGTTACCTCTCATTCTCCATACTGGTAATTTATGTCTTCCCTTTTTTCTTTATGTTCTTATAACTTCTGAGAATATGGAGAACTCTTGATGAAGATACCACCTCTGAGCTGTGGTCTTTGGCTAGACACAAACCATACTCCAATTTCTTTATAGGTCTTTGGATCCCTAGGGTCCCCGTAAGTAAAGCCTGTACCACTGAAATGTGAGGAGAGAGACAGTTTCTTTCATCAGAGTCTCATCACAGCCTAGTAACAGTGAGAATTATCACTTTTTGGAGGTTAGTCTTTCCTAAACACATACAGATAGCCCAGAACACTACTGCTTAATGATTAACTTTAATAGTTATTTAATACATAATACTGAACTCTACTCCTAGAGAATTCTTATTCATTAAGTCTGGGATGAGGCCAAGGAATCTGTATTTTCACAAATGTCCCAGTGATCCTGATGTAAGGCTAGGATTGATGTGATCCAGAGCCACTCCAGCAGATAACCTTATAAAGTTTCACTCCTGAGCCTCCCCAGGATTAGAAATATTGGTCGTGCAGGTGCTGCCCTCTAGTGCCGCTAGCTGTCGTCTACCAATGTCTACGGCACTGGTGCACAGTGCAGCAATCTACTTGTGAGCTCTGGTGGTCTTGCTGCCTATCATTACTCTGAGGCTTTTTGTCCAACTCTTGGAAATTTTGGCCCTTTGGCATTAGCAAAGATGTTTATGTATAAAAATGTTGCTGTGGAATGGCATAAATTATGTTTCATTGTCTCCAACATATTGGTACATCTTAACCTGCTCTGTGGTATTGTCTGAGACACCGTGAAACCTTCCAAAGGCTGGTGTGGAGGGACAAGACTCACATCAGTGGCATTTCAGGACTTTTCCTCCCAAGGCTATATGACACATAATGTTTATGAATCAGTAGCCACAAACAGCTTCTATAAGAAATTCAATAACAATAATTGTAGATTGCAGCACTCTAATGGAAGTAGGATCTGGCTTTGAACAAGTTGCCTAGAAACAAATGAATAAAAATCCTTTACAGGTGAGTAGTTCACAAAGACTTTCCATGTACTTCATTTCTTTTGTATGCTGATCAAGCATTGAGGTAAAGGGCAAATGTGATGGTCTATACCCACATCAATAAAAATGAAAGGCTGAGCAGCGTTCATCATGTAAATGTGCCCCTATTTAGAAAGACTCTGATTCCAGCATCCAAGTAGGCACTTTCTGCCAATTAGGATCAGATCAGTAAACTAACCTATAAAAAGCAATGCAAAAAAACCTTTTGGGTTTAGCAAGCATCTTTAACTCCTCAGCTCTGAGACAGGAGCAAGGGCTGGGGAGGCTGCTGGATAGAGTCTGTAGCAGAAGGTTTTAACAGCTTAGTGGGATGACAGTGGCTGTGTTATTTGCAAGGTAAGCAGCACACTGGTTGGCAGGAGCAAGGTTTTCTGTGTTCTTTTGCCTGGGACAAAAGATCAGGTGATGGGAGATAGAACTGTCAGCAGCAGCCTAGAAAGCAACAGAAGCGGCTATAACCAAGAGTTGGCTGGCTGGGAGTAAATTTAATATAGCCAGGTGCCTACAGTCCCAGCACCCAGGAAGCTGAGGTAGAAGGATCTTTTGAGCTCAGGAGTTGGAGATCAGCGTAGGCAATAGGATGATACCATTTTTTAAAAAGCAATACAGATTGAGTATCCTTTATCTGAAATGCTGAGACCAGAAGTATTTTGGACTCCAGATTTTCTTTTTGGAATCTTTTTGGAATGGAACTTGCATGTTCAGAGAAAAAAACTGAAGTGGCTCAAAATATCCCATCTTCATGTGGGGCTTTTCTTAAATTATCTCTAATGTAAAGATCTATTTTGCTTTTGTAACTATACAAAGAATATTTAAGAAAAATAGTAATCTACTTCTTTGTGAAATAATTTTCAAAATATTCTTCCTTATCGCTAGTAAAAATGACCACGTTAATGATTTTTTGGTTGCTTGGTTTTGTGTTAAGATATACTTAATATAAAATTTATCATTTTAATCTCTTCTATGGTGCTGAGAATTGAACCTACTGCCTTGCACAACCTAGGCAAGTGCTCTACCACTGAGCTACATCCCCAGCCCCATTCTAACTATACAATTCAGTGGCATGAAGACTACTTAAAATGTTGGGCAATCATTACCACTATTCACTTCCAGCATTTATTCATCACCCCAAAAAGAAATTCTGTACCCACTAAATACCAAGTCCCATTTCCCCCCTCTCTCAGCTCCTGGTAAGTTTGGCTCTTGATTCATGTGAATGAGTCTAACCTTCGAAACTATATTTTTAAAAGCAGGGTGTGGTGGCACACACCTGTAATCCCAGCACTTGGGAGGCTGAGGCAGGAGAATTGCTGTGAGTTCAAGACCAGCCTGGGCTACATAGTGAGTTCCAGGTCAGAATCAACTACATAGTGAGACCCTGTCTCAAAAACCAAACCAAAACAAAACAACAAACAAACAACAACAACAAAACAACAACAAAAGAAAGAAAGAAAGAAACTATATTTTTGAGTGTCTTAATAGCAGCCAACACAACTCAGATGTCTTTCTATCTTTAACACTGCCCATTTCAGAGCTGAGCACACAGTCAGTACTCACAATGCCTGTTTGGAGGAAGACTGGGGACTGGAGGAAGGCTAAGTGGCCTTTTCAGAGATTTGGGACCTATGACCACTCATTACTCAGGAAGAATTTCTGAAGGAAATTGAGAAACCTTGTAGTGTTGGAGACATTCTATCATGTTGTAAGAGGCCATGAAATTAACATTAATGTCTGAATCAGTGGACATAAGAATGGTAAATATTGGTGTTGAATGGGGGAAATCCTAATATGCTTAAAGATAGATTTACATAAAATACTCAGCCAAACATTCCAGCCATGGTGGATTCAACCGAAGAGCCACAAGTCTGTGGCCCTGAATCAAAAGTCTTTCAAATATCCTATGTCTATGAATAAGCCATATTATGGCAAGACCTGTGGTGACAGTTCTGGAAAATTGAGGCTTAGAGCTCCAGAAGAAAGCCTCATTCACAGGCCTCTAGGGAAGGTAGTGTTTACATATACTTCCCACCAATCTCAACTAGATCACACAGCCAGGAGGAGTCTTGATTCTCACAAATATTTAAAAGGTCATCAGCAGTTTTTTGCTTTCCTTGACACATCTTACACAATCCTCTTCCTGAACCTCTTGATACTAACCATTCATTATTGTCTGTGACGTCAAGAATATATTTCCAAGACTTAACCTGCTTTATCTTCTTGAGTATCTCTTAGTTAACTTACTAACACAGATGATGTACTTCATGGACTTCCTCTGACTTGGCCACTACCTCAAACTCCACACAGTATACACAGGCACTGTTATCTGGGGGAATAAGTGCCACTGTTGTAGTAATAGAGAGATAAACTAATGGGTTCAGGAGTAGAAAGAGCTTGAAAGGGCATATGCTGCCTGTTACCTGGGCGTCTTTTATCCCAGGCTCTGCAAGCCTACACAGATAACCAGAAATCCTCCTATGAACAAGTGAATTACCCACATGTGCTTCTCTAAGACAAATAAAACTCTGTGATGCTGTGCCTGCTTTGTGGAACAGGAGGGCTTTGTGATGTAGTCCAGTTGTCTGCATCCATTATCTGTGAGGCAAGGCCTAGAACCTGGAGGCATTAGATTCCAAGACTTGGAAGCCTAGGAAAAGGGATGGTTAGTGAGGTTTAGATCATGTTGAGACCTGCCTTTCTTCTGTGGGATGTGGACTATCCCTTATATACCTATGGATCCATCTTAATTATTGTATTAATTATTTGGCAAGTGAAAAAAAGGCACCAAAAATTAATGTTGAGACCTAGTAAGAGCTGTTGCCAGGTAGGGAAACACTATGACCATGACTAAATGATAAGCTTCTAGAAAGATTTAATTCCTTCACTTTCTGCTGATGTCCTTACCCGTCCTCTCCTCTTCTTTCCCCTCTCCACTCCTCCACTCTCCTCCCGGGCCCTTCCCACTCCTCCCCTCCTGCCTCCTTCCCTCTTCTCCCCTTTTCTCCTCTCCTTTCTTTTTTCACTGGAGGTTAAACTCAGGGCTTTTGCACTGAGATACATCCCAGCCTTTTATTTTTTAATTTGAGACAGGGTCCGACTAAGTCACTAAGTCGCTCAGGGAATCATCTTGCCTTAGCCTCCCAGAGTGCTGAGATTACATGTGCCACCACACTCGGCTTCTTCATTTTATTAATGGGGGTGGGGTTGAGTCCCAGAATGGCTCCTAGTTTGAGTCATTATCCTGTTTGGTAGCCATTTATAACCTTTAATGCCCAGAGTCCTTTGGTTATTAGTATCATCGCATCCTTTAAATGGTTTCACTTTCCTCCTTTCTCACCTAGAACTCCTTATATTTTTTGTGCATGGAATGTGGGTAAAGGTATAAAGTAGGAAGAAGATCAAAGTGAGTCAGAAATAAGCAGAGAAGGAAAATCTGATGTGAAAAGAACAGGGTATGAAAAAGGTAAAAAAAGTATAAAAGGAGTAGAAGTAAATAAGCAGAGAAGGAAAATCTGATGTGAAAAGAACAGGGTATGAAAAAGGTAAAAAAAGTATAAAACTGGAATAGAAGAAAAAGATTGGGAAATTTTTATGGGTTTTGTATCATTTTAGACATGAAAAGAAAATGGTGACTCAGCTTCACTTTCTAATGCTTTTGTCTTTAAGCATCATCAAAGAGTCAAACACAGGTCTAGAGAGAGAACATTAAGAGGTACAGTTTAACACTTTCTTCTGACCCGCATCTGCTGTGAATGAGTTCCAATAGATACTGAGAGAACCCTGAAAGTGGTGCCAGAACCCAAGTGCATTAACTATGGAAGATTTGAATATTCCCAAAGATAACTCCTAACAAAATACTTACCCTGGTTGGAAATCAGAGGCTAGAAACTTTCCAAAATTCTCTACCTTCCTGAGAATGAAGAATAAGGAGTAGAATGTAGAATAAAAAAGTAGAGCAGATGTTATAACTGTGTAATTTGCTAGTTTTATAACCCAGTGGAAGTGACTTCATCTCTCAATCTCACTCTCCTTAAGATGGGTATAACGCCAGTGATCCTGCCTCACGCCCCGTGTGTTGTAAAAATCAAATGAGATTAGGTGGGGACAACACACTGTAAAAAGTTAAGTGGTACACAGAGCATTAATTAATTTATGACACAGATAATTAATCCCTGGGTTTTCACTCTCTTCTCATTCAAAGACCTTCGGGCTATCCATAGGACATCCCAAGTCTTCTACTATTTACCACTATCTCTTGGTTCCCCAGCTAAGAGAACCTCCCAGAAAGAAGCTGAGAAGCTGCAGAACCTACTGTCTATCATGAAAAGGTGATTTCTTGCTCTCTAGTCTCCCAGCTCTAAGCCTGTACTATGATTTCTTGGCTCGACCCTGGGTCAGGAATGAGAAGTGGAGTTAAGGGCTGGAAGGGAGACATAAATGTGGTTTGAGGATATGTCAGTGATTGAGTTGTCAGGATACAGGGTGGTTCAGACATCTCAAGAGGGAAGAATCATTCAATTCTGCACAGGGCTAGGGGCACAGTTGTTCCTATAATTTAATATTTTATCTGTGTATAATTAATAAGAGACACAATATGGGCTGCACTCAGCCATAAGGTCAAGAGAATGGATTTTGGCTGGGTGTGATGGTGCACACCTGTAATTCCATCACTCTGGGAGAATCATAAGTTTAGCCTACCCAGAGGGCAACTTAGACCCTGTCTTGAAAAAAATTATAAAACTGGGGCTAGGGTTATAGCTCAGTGCAAAGGCCCTGGGTGTAATCCCCAGTACCCTCCCCCCAATAAAGAATGTATCTTTCATGAAGAAATCATTGTCATTCTCTTTACAGGTACAGACCTTCAAGGGAAGAGTCCTGGGTCTGGCTGGACCCTACTGATAACCCTCTGGTCTGTCTTCTGGGAGGCCAGTTTCAGGGGCACCCCCATACAAGAACTGGTCATCTTCTCCAGATGTCTAGAGAATGGGACTGACTGCCATCGTGGGAGGGATGCTAAGTGTTGTGGCAGGGATGTCCCATATTTATCAGAATTAAGGATTTCACAAGGACCTCAATTTCCACAGTGTATGTAGGCCCAGGACTTAATGGGACTTGTGGTGAGAGTCAGTAATCCCCAGGCCATAGTCTTCCAAGGAAGGAGGTTTTGCCATCATTAATGGTTTCCATCTTTCCCTTTCCAGTAAGGGGTGGCTTCCCCAGGAAGGACATGTGCGGCGGCTCCTGTGTGCAGATCCCTCCTGCCAAATCTGCAATGCCATGGCTCTGAAGATTCAGCAGATGCTTGTGGGTAAAAACAATCAGATCTCCCCCACTTTATCAAAGCCATCATGGGGCTCTTCTTGTCTAGGGATTTTTGTCCACATTAACTGTGTCTTTTGAACAGAATCAGAAGCTGGGATTCCAGAACTCCAGAGAGATTTTACTGACACCTCACACCACACTGTCACAATTAACGGATCAGAAATCTTTAACTCAGTCAGCTGCCCCATCAATTAGTTCTGTCAGCATCCAAGATTATTGGTCTGATCACCTGCACCCAAGACAAGAATTTCAAGTACCACATGTGTTCCAAGATACAAGAGCTCGCTCTTCTTCAAGCCTTGAGGTATTTGGGAATCCTGTGAGCTGGAAGGAGAAGACAAAGAGTAAGTCAACACTTGCCCTGATGAACCAAGGTAAGCAGCCCTTGAATAGTAAACTTTTTCCCTGGACCCTAGCTCCTGAACCTAAGACATCACTTTACAGTCTTGCATTCCCTTTGCCTTCTGTACCTATGTCCAAAAGGCCCTGAGGTACCTTCAAGTAGAAAGATACAAATGTATATTATATTTACACTGAGGGCTTCCATGATCTGTGGGGAGTTCCTGTGGCAGTTTATACCACACTATTGCCAATATTTTCAAAGCCTGCAAAACAAAAAGATTGGGCTTTCTTCTTCTTCTCTCCTGGACCCTAGGGTTAATGGGAGGCCAGCCTGAACACCACAGAACAGAAATATCGTTGTGACTAAATCCCAAACCCCATCCCATGGTTCTGGCTCTACTGGCTTCTACCTATCAGCTTTTAAATAGCATCTGTCTATTCTCTGGGGGACATGCTGAGGCTCCAATGTACCATCTCTAGGTAACTTTCTGTAAATTCTCTCTTCTGTGCAATGAGTTTTTGGTATGATTCTAGAGATTGTTCTACAAAAGGGAAAGCTGGGTCATTTTTCTTTACTAATTCCTCCTTAATTTCTGCACTGTCTAAAATTTTCTCCACTTAAATTAGCCTCCAATTCTTTCCCACATTTCCAAGTTTGTACTTCTCTACCTGACCATCAATAAGCCTGGATCAATGTCTCACTTGTGACTCTGGTCAGATGTGAAGCCTTAGTGTGGCACTTGCTATAGAGGCAGCAACCCCTCCAGTGGGGTTTTCCAGCTATTGTCCAGACTGTAGATGCAGAGAATCGCACAACATGACCCTGAGACAATGGCCCACCAGACCCAGGGCCCTCCCTGATTAGGAGATGCCATTTCAGTCCTCAGGATAGTAGCAGCATTGCCCTGGAACATACTCAAAGGCTGCTAGAGTTCAACCTCCAGAAGTGGAGGAAATAGTGGGTTGATTTACCATTGCTGGAGCTGCCACCAAACATTCAGCAATTTCTCCTGTCCCTTGCTCCAAGCAGCAATTTTGACTATACAAGTCTCTCCCATCCTGGCCACAGACCTAGTGAGGTTAGTGACCATACTGATCTATTTTGGCAAAACCGCTAGTCCATAATTGCTTGCTCAGCCTGAAGCAACATTGCAGAGCCACACAGGTTGCAAATGTGTGAAGATCTGCTGGGGCACTATCCCTGCCCACAGCTGTAGTTTCCAGAACTGCAAATTATTGGGTCTATTGCATACCTGGGATATTGTATACCCTGGCAGCAACTTTGTTCTCCTGTCCTCTGGAAAGCAAGCCCCTAAACCTGGAGGAAACAATCAGGTCACACACATGTCAGAAAGTGACTCCTTAAATAATTACAGGCCTTGGCCAGAAGCAATATATCTCACCAGACTCTTTTACTGATGACCCTGAGCTGCCTGTGCCTTGGTTCCAATAAATCATTTAGAAAGCAGAGACAAGGTTGCATTACTGTCAGGAGTACCTACTTCCTATTTTGTGGCTCTCTCTAGGGTATAACCAGCAATGATCAACCAATCTGTAGTCACAAAAATGGTACCTGGGCCTATCATAAAACTCTGACTCAATCTTACTTGAACAGCAGGGTATTAAGTGGTAGGTCATGCTTTTAAGGTGCTAACAAACCTTTTGCAGACAGTGTACAAGTATTCCAGCCTGAAGTGCAAGTGAATGGAGATGGCGACTCGAGTGAGACAGATCCTGTCAGCCCCTAATCACTTAAGGCACCTTATTTTGCCCAAACTCAATTCCATCACGAAAAAGAAATGCATGGAGATACATTGAGGGAAGTTCCATACAGACAAAGGCATACAGGGAACAAGTTTTGGCCATCCAAAGTATATCTCCACATGGTAAACATTTAGGATCTCAACAACTAAAGGAAAACATTGCCTCAGGAGCTCCCTACCCCACCAGGTATTCCATGTGTCCCAGATACCAAATGGGTCTGCTTAAAAAAGGAGTCTATATGTGAACTAAAGATAGTTCAGGAGAATCAAAGGCAACCTAGTTCCAAAGCAATATCCCATGGTTCTGCCTAGTGCATCTCTTGAGACCTCACAACCCACTGGAGACATGACAGAGGCTCAAGTACTTTGTGTATAGCTAGAGGCCAAAGTGAAAAACCTAGTCTGGATGATTTCTTGACCCCTTAGCCTAGGCCTCTGCAATGGTGAAAACAAGTCTCTACCCTAATGTAAAAAACAAAGGACCCAGGAAATTTCAAAGCAGCTGAGAATCATAAGGAGATATAGCCTTGAAGCTCTCCCTAACCAGAAGCAAACACCCACTGTGCCAAGGTTGGGGGCCAACAGAGGACTTCTAAGCAGAACTATAGAGCCCTCACTTCACAAATGTATCTCAGGATCTTTATCACGTAGAACTTTAGTTTACCTGACATGGTTGTCTCGCATGAATAGAGATTGACAAGGATTTGTCTAAAGCTGCAGAATCACCATCTCCATTCTCTCAGCTTGCTATTCCATGCCAGCACCTTTACCATCTGCTCTATTATCTTTTATTTCCAGGGCATCCTCTATGATCCTTTGAGCCCAAAAGACCAGATAATAATGATCTGCAAGACTATTAGACTAAAGTGAATAATCTTACTGAAATAGGAATGCCTGAGAATGCCAAACCTGATAAGACTTGAAGGTCAGACCTTAAAGTGTCAACTTATTGGACCATCATTTACTAGGCCAAAGTTTGCAAGTCTGGCATTTAAAAAGGCCACATTTTTTCAAATCCACTTTTCAGGGCCATGTTTTATAGGGAAAAATTTGGTAGGGCAAAAATATGGGGAGCCATGAGTCAGAGGATAAGGTAAGGGGATCCCATAACTCACAAGAACTTCACCCTTTCAGGTGCTCCAGAAGTTGACTTGGGGAATACAATGACATTCTTTTCACACTGGATTAACCCTGAAGTGAAAGGTCAAAGCCACGAGGAACCTATTCTCCATTCTAAATCTGAGACAGTAGCCAAATCCAGGGCAAAAGAGGTTAAGAAGGTTCTAACCCCCACCAAAGACCACATCAGGGAAGCTAACTTGAAGATGACAACAAAGGACCCTGAGGCCCAGCCTCCCCATACTGAGAAGGAGCCCTTGACTTTTTCTGATGCCCAGAGTCCCTACACAGTCAGCTCTGGCAATACTTCCTCCAGTCCAGCCAATCCTGGGGCCTGTGCCTCTCCCACAGCTGCTTCAAAATCTCACCTCAACTGGCTTGTGCCACCCAACCAAGGAATATAACCTAGGTCTCAACTCTCATGTCAGCAGAAGACACTGGTTTACACAAAGAGAATATTCATTCCAAGCAAAAGGAGTTTGTACATTCCCAAACCTTTGCATCCCTGGTGGAAAAGGCTGCATATAGCCATTTTCATTAACATGAAAGTGAGGCATGGCATTCTCCAAATACACTCTATACCTGTAAGCAAAGAACCACTTGTTTGTGTCTCCTTTTCATCAGTGTGTATGTAATGGCAAGAATAGGAGTAGAAAATATCTCACATGTGGTATAGGAGTTTAAAACCAAATTTTATTTCAGATAAGTCAGCATTCTACATGCTTCTCCTAGCCCCACCCTACACTGTAAATAAGGCACCTGGGAGAGAAGGAAGCCCCTTATTTAAGATGCATTCATTGAGGCCACACTCTTATGTGAAAAAATAAATAGGACACACATGAGTGAAGACCAAATAGTTTCTCTGGTGTGAAAAACTAAAAGTGTAAGTAAGGTTCAAATGGTATAATTGATAATGTGAAATAGGAAGAAACGGGCTAAAGGAGGAGGGGAAGTACAAAGGGTAGGGGAAAGGAAATGAAAATATATGAAAAAAGGAAAAAATGGAAACAAAGGTTTTGTAAATAGGGAAGGGTGAAGGGGGTGAAGGGAGGGCAGGGGAATGGGAAAAAAATAAGAACATGAAGGGTGAAGGGGGTGAAGGGAGGGCAGGGGAATGGGAAAAAAATAAGAACCAAGATACATCATGTAAAGATACGAGATCCCAATGATGAATGTAACTGTATTGTTTACATTAAATGTACCAATAAACTTAATGAAAAAAAAGATGCATTGAAGAAAAAGATCAGGCTTGAATTCAATTACGATTTTCCATGTTGTGCTTGGGTGGGGGCCCTCATTTCCTCAAGGAGGTGTTTTTGTGTTTATCAAAAGCACACAGAGCTAGTATGGTAAATTTTAAAACCTAATGACAGTATCTCCCTTGGCTTTTCCCTGTTTTATTGAGATTTTTAAGGGTAACCCTTCAGGGAGTCTGATGTGGCCCTCTTGTCTTTCCAACCCCCATTACTTTCCAATTGTATGGAATGGAGGCCTCCTAGAATGCAGATTAACTAATGAGACATATCCAAAAGTTCACAATAAAAATGATGTTGTGCTAAGTTCTGCATTCAGAAATTCAAATATATAAATATTTACTATGTCCAGGCATAATTCCAAACACTTGGGAGACAACAGTGACCAACAGACAAGTCTTTCTGGAACTCATAAGATCTAATGCAAACAATAAAAACTTAAGCAATATGACAAGAGTTGGTTAGAGGAAATAGATGAAAGTATACAGGACCACACTCAGCCTAGTTTTGGGAGCTGGGGTTATTCATGGAAAATATCCTGAGAGAAGTGATGTGTAGTCTTAATTTGAAAATTGGAAAGGACCAAGAGTTGGAGGGAGCAGGGAAGTAGAGCAGAGGTAGAATATGAAAAAAAAGGAAGGATTAAAATGTGTTTTGTACATGTACCAACTCCCCACAATAAAGGTAATAATTATTTACTGAAAACATGAACTAACAAAAAATACAAAAATTTTAATTAAGAAAAAAAGATGAGCAGGAATTAGCCAGGGGAGTTGAGGAGTAGATGAACTTGCCCAGGTTATGAGCAAAAGCATGGTGTCAAACAAGTGGCAGTCTGTGTCAGAGATGGTGACTCTTATGCTCACTCAGTATAACTCACTGTTACACTGAAGTGTCTGTACAATCAAAAGAGTATATTAAAATGTTTACAGGATCAAAATAAGGTAGCCAAGCTGGAGAATGAATGGTAGTCATTTTACACATTCTTTCATTCCTTCAACAAATATTGATGCTACTATATATATGTAGTCCAGGCTGGCCTCAAACTTGTAATCCTCCAGCCTCAGCTTCTTTTTATTTTTGTACCAGGGTTCAAACTCGGGACCTTGCGCTTGCAAGGCAGGTGGCAGAACCACTGAGCCAAATCCCCAGCCCTGCCTCAGCTACTTGAGTGCTGGAATTACAAGTGTGCACCAGTATGCCCAGTTTATCAAGCACCTTCATAGGCATTTTGAATGCAGCAATGAACCAAAGAGGGGGAAAAAACTTCTCCCAGGGAGTTTATATTGGGAATGTGCTCAGAAGGGAGAGAAAAGAAGAATAAGTTAAAAATACAGTATGTAGCCAGGCATGGTGGTGCACACCTGTAATCCCAGCACTTGCGAGACTGAGCAAGAGGATCACTGAGATTTTGAGGCCAGCCTGGGCTACATGGTGAGTTCAAGGGCAGCCTGAAATGTAGTGGGACCCTGTCTTAAAAACACAAAATATAGCATGTAGTAGGTGACTACAAAATGCAAAGAATCAGGGTAAGGGTTTAGGGAAGACATGAGTGGGAGTACAGTTTTAAATAAGAGTTCAGAGAAGTCTCACTAAAAAATTAACATGAGCAAGGACTACAGGTAGAGGAGATAGTAAGTCACACGAATAACTAAGGAAGAGGAATTTCTGAGCAATTACCAGTCAGAAATTACAACTAATGCAGTTTTGAGGGTGGAGCGAGCATGCCCATCCTGTTAGATGAATAATAAGACCAGTAAACCTGAGGCAGAGTAGTCAAGGGAGAAAGTAGTCAAGGATGATATAAAAGCAGTTAGGGGCCAGATGGTATAAGGTCTTATAAGTCAATGTAAGAATGCTGGAACCTGAGCAAGAGCAGCGGGCTTGAGACAGAGGAACAAGGCAGGGTTGACCTCCTAGAACTCAGTGAGGGAACTCCTCCCATCCGCTCAATTTGGGAGGGGATGGGAGGGGATGGGAGGGGAGACGTGAAAAGCAGTAAGACAAAGAGGTTGCCCTGAGTGGATGGAGTGGACCTATATTTGGCCGCCTACTATCCCATAGAAGATGGCATCTCCATATCCTATTTCCAAAAGAGGATCCAAGAGCTACTATCATAGCAGGAAGTGCTGGGTTTTCTTAATATGGTATGAGGGACAGGGTTCCTGGTTCCTGAGGAAATTCAGGATCAGTCAGCATTCTATTAAGCCAGGAGAAAGTGGTGGTCGGTCTTGCTTCTTCTTCTGACAGAACCCCAGTGTTCAGCAGAGTGTCCACTGAAAGAAGGCTGCAGACATCCCAGATGGGAAGAAGCATAGTCCCCCTGACCCCAGAAAGGTGGTCTGTGCCTAAGTAATAAAAACCCAGCCTCTAGCTGGTCTTAAGGGCAGAGAGACATAGGCCCAGGCCTGGTAAGCCAACATTCTCCAGGTGTTTTCCTGAAATATCCCCAAAGATCAAAGGAGGTCTTGTGACAGGCATATCCTCCCTGTCGAGTGGGACTTGGTGAGATGGCCACAAATGAGGAGACCCATAGGAGGCCCAGAATGTGGGGAATTGACTCAGAAGAGCCAATGGCATCAGGTAGGAAACTGCGTTTGTGTGCACACATCCTGGTTTAGGGTGGGACAGGTTTTTCCCATGACCCCACAGCCTGTCTACCACAACAGATTTCTATCATGGTAATTTTAGGCAACTGACCTCCATGATTGTTCAACTTTTTACCTGCTCACTCCACCCTAGCAGAGAAGTTATGGAATACACTAAGCACAGGCGTAAATATGTGAGACAATCTTGCTTTGCTCAATCTTGTCATGCCAGTTTCTTGCCAGCCTGGGCCAAGGACTCTTTTAGTAGGGGCAGAAAATCCCTGTCTTGTTAAAAAATCTTAGCTTCTTGAAGATCCTCAGATTCAGATGCTCTTATCTCCACATGTCCTCTCAAATTTCAGTCCCTCTCCTCCCTCCACAGGCTTGGTGTAAAATAACCCTTGCCCCTAAATTCCCATATCCTCTGATCGTGCATGCTAGGCAAGTGTGCTACTGAGCTATATCAAGCCTTAATCTGTGCATTCTAATTTTTCCACAGTGCAAATTAATCATATTCTTTAATACATAATTCTTTTAAATCATAGGGCTGACAACACCATGACATTTTTAGTTTTTAGCTAATCTTTTGTGTGACTCAGAAAACACAGCTTAGCACTCTTAAGTTTCAATATCTTTGCCTAATCATGAGCATTGGGTCAGATAGTCATACACAACCCTTTCTGTCATAAACATCTAAAATGCTCATGTTTTCCTTCATGTTTTTTAAAAGGTCCATGAACCTAATTGCAGTGTCCAAGTCAGTACAGGGAAAATGTGTGTGTGTGTGTGTGTGTGTGTGTGTGTGTGACAGCAACAGAAGAGACAGAAGAGACAGAGAAAAAGGTTTTGCTTATGCTATTGATCTAAGAAGTTCTAAAAAAAAAAAGATCTAAGAGGTTCTTAGAGAGGCTGGTGCTGTAGTCCCCAGACATACCCACATGACCCATGAGCAACAATGTACTCTATTGTTAAGTGGGAAAGCATGTCCTCAACTGAGAGCAACAGACTAGGTGGGATCATGCAAAACTGAACACAAGCCTTCACTGTATATATTCCTCATGACCAATTACTATTTTCAAGACCATAGTGTTTTCTTCAGAAACAATTCATAGTACATTTTTCAAAAAATTTCACTGTGAACATAGTAAGAAATATAGTTTATGATGTGGCCCAGTACATACACACACATATATATAATGTGTTTATGGATCTGCAAATGAACTCAAAGTTTTGTGAAACAATCCTATTTTATGACATGTGAAACTCCTTAACATTTTATATCTTTTCCACCCTATTTCATTCAAATGTCTGATAGTGACACTCTAAAACCATTTAATTATTTGATTATGAGTCCACAATGTGAAAAAGTTTTAGAATAATTTTACATTTTAAAAAAACCTTAAGAATAAAATTTTATTTATGCAAAATTCATATGGAATTTCTACTTGTTAGTTTGATCTATGCTATAGACAAAGCATAGCTGAATATGTCTGATTCTTTTTCATTTTATTTTTATTTTTGGGGTACTGGGGATCGAATTCGGGCCCTTGCACTTGCAAGGCAGGCAGCGGCACCACTGAGCCAAATTTTCATTTTTAATTAAATACTTTTTTTTTTTTTTTTTTTTTTTTGGTACCGGGGATTGAACTCAGGTCCTTGCGCTTGCAAGGCAGGCCACCAAACCGCTGAGCTGAATCCCTGGCCCTATATTTTTAATTGACACAGTAAGTGTACATATTTATAGGAAAGAGGGTGGTGTTTTAATACGTGTGTAGGATGTATAATAATAAGTCAGGATGACTGGCAGATCCATTATCTGAGACATACATAATTTCTGTTGGGAACATTCAAAATTCTATTAGCTATTTTGAAATATTCAATTAATTCTTTTCATCTATATCCAGCTGTACCTCATTTTACAGTTTTGGTAATAGGGCCACACTCTTGTGTTTTGATTTAAAGAGGGTTACCTAGTACAAAGACATGGACAATATTGGACAGTGTAAGGTAAATTTTGCTTTTGACTGCAGTGATGCAAGAACCTTTAAGAATAAGGGTCTGTGTGGCTGGGGATGTCTCACAGATTGGGCAGCTGCTGCTATGTCTTTGAATAAAACACTGTTTGAGAGGCTGATCCTCTTTGACTTGCAGGCATATTTTTGAAAGTATTTGTTGGAGCATTGTTCATAGTAATTTAGAGGTGAAAACAATTGTAATCAGGAAATTATTAAACTGTTACATAGTCATGTTATTAAGAAAGAGAAGGGCTGGGGATTTAGCTCAGTGGTGCTGCCACCTGTCTTGCAAGTCCAAGGTCCCGAGTTTGATTCCCAGTACACCCCCCCAAAAAAAAGAGAGGAAAAAAAAACTCAATTAGACCCAAGAGGAACACTAAATCTAGAGGAATGATATTTAAATGGCAAATTGGCTGGATCAGGGGCAAGTGCAAAGTACATAGAAGAACCTGAAGAAAAAGAAGATAAATTAATACATTGAAAATGTGTATCAATTACAATAGACATACTTAAGTTTGGAAAGCAAAGATTAAAAGTTGTTACTTTTGTCTTCTTTTTAACATAGACAGGAAACAGAAGAACTATGTGCTTCTGGAAATATAAAATGTACCAGCACTTTAAATAGGTCACAGCTGTCCTCTCCCAGAAGGTATCAGAAATTTCAAGGAGCAATCATAAGACTTCTTCATTTTAAAAAGTTAAGATATATTTGTTTGAAAACTTGAAATAAATACACTGTTTTCTTTTTAAATAATTACTACTTGGAGGAAAATCAATGATTATGTGTGGTTCTCAATGTCTTTTTTTCAGACAAATTAATGCGTTATTAACAAAGTACTGTCCATTAGAAAGGATACTTAAGTACACTGACTCATCAGTAGTAAACTAACCACAAATATCTAACATACTGTAGTACTGCTTCAACCCATTTTCTATAAGAATTACAAGAATCACCATTAAGTAACTTTACTTATTAATGATGTCATCGAAGCACAGTGGGGAGTTTTTCATGTAGGAATTTCAAGGAAGATTGTAGCTGACATATCCACCAACAAAACAAACAATTCTACTGGCCCTTCCCAATAAAAACAAAACAAAAAACTAACACTTTTCAATTCTAACCACAGACTCTAAGAGCACTTCTAGGCCACTTCATGCCTTTGAAGGCAGAACAGTTAAGAAGAAAACATCAAAATCCAAATGAATAATAGAATAATAATACAATGTTAGACCTAAATATAGCCATTCAATTATCACAGTAAATGTTAATGATCTTCAGCAGGGCATGGTGGCACACACACCTGTAATACCAGCACTAGGGAGGCTGAGGCAGGAGGATTGCCATAAATTTGAGGCCAGACTGGGCTACATAGTGAGTTCAAGGCCAGCCTGAACTACAGTTAGACCCTGCCTCAAAAAAAAAAAAAAAAAGCAATACTTTTAAAACTGATACACAGATTTAACATAATCCCAATAAAAAAACACCAATAGCATTTCTCACAGAGCTAAAGAAAACAATCCTAAAATTCATGTGGAACCAGGAGAGATTCAGAATAGCAAGAATAATCCTGGACAGCAAGGACAAAGCAGGGAGCATAATAATCTCAGATTCTGAGGTATATTACAAAACTACAGTGATTAAAAACAAAAAAACAAAACAAAAAACTAGCATGGTAGTAGCACAAAAACAGACATGTGGATCAATGGAACCCTGTCTCAAAAAAAAAAGTCCATTTAAACACAGTGATATATACATACAGAGATATCAAAGTTGCAATTGAAATATATCATACAAACACTAAACAGAAGATTGAATCTAGATTATTTCTTACCATGAGCTAAATATAATCAAAATGAATCAAAGATCTAAATGTTAAAACAGAAATCTGCTGGAAGATAAAATAGGTTACACTCTTGACACAGGCACAAAGACTTTCTGAACAGAATCCCAATTGCACAAGAAATAATACCAAAAATCAACAAATGGGATCATAACTAATTAAAAAGCTTCTTCTAAGCAAGAGAAACAATTAACAGAGTGAAGAGACAGACTACAGAATGGAGAAAAAAGCTGCCAGCTATTCTTTGGACAGGGCACTAATATCTAGGATATATAAAGAACTAAAAAAAAAAAGAAGACTCATAAAAAATGGACAACAGACATGAACACACTTCTCTGAAGAAATACATAAGGCCAATAAATATATGAAAAAAATATTCATTATCTCTGGCCATTAGAGGCCTGAAAATTAAAACAATACTGAGATTCCATCTTAGCAGAAAGAATGGCTATCATCAAGAAATTGGAAGATAACAAATGCTGGCAAGGCTGTGGGGAAAAAGAAACCTTTATACATTGTTGGTGGGAATGTAAACTAGTACAACATTATGGAAATCAGTATGGAGATTCCTCAAAAAACTTTCATTCAACCTAGCTATTCTCCTTCTACATATATTCCCACGAGAGTTAAAGACATCATGTTACAATGACATTTGCATACCCATGTTTATAACACAATTTATAATAGCTGTCTCGGAAGCAGCCTATATGTCTTTTAATGGATGAATGGATTAAGAAAATGTAGCATTTATACACAACAGAGTACTACTCTACCATAAAGATAAATGAGTCACTTGTAGAAAAATGCACCTTGAAACAATAATGTTAAGTGAAATAAGACACACAAACTTAAATATCACATGGCTTCTTTTATATGAACCCTCTCCATATAAAGGAAGCTGGAGTGGCTAATTAATATCATTAAAATTCTACTTAGAACAAAGAAAATAACCAGGAATAAAGAAGAGTAATATATAGTGAAAAGGATAAATTAACCAAAAAGAGATAACAATTCTAAATGTTATATACCTAACAACAGAGCTCCAGCATATATGAGCCAAAAAAGAAAGAACTGAAAGAAAAAGATTCATAAATATATTTGAGGTTTTAATATTCTCATCTTGGTAATAGGCAGAGCAAGTAAATAGAAAATGAGCAAGGATATAGAATATCTGATCAATCAATTTGACAAACTGACTTTCATAGAGCACTCTATCCCAAAATAGCAGAATACATATTTTTTTCAACTGCACGTGAAATATTTGCCAAAAGAGATCATATTCTTGGCATAAAATCATAACAGCAGCTCTATCATACCTCATTAAGTCCATTAATACCATTTACAAAGGCACAACACCCATAACCTCCTCACTCCTTCCAACTCTTGGTTCCCTTTCCATTTGCAAAAGATCTATCTCCCTGTTTCTTATTATCTATCTTTTATTTTGCTCTTTAATTTATTTATACTTTAGGGTTCTCATATAAAAGAAACCATGTGATATTTATCTTTATATATCTGAGTTTTCCAGATTTTTTTATTAGTACATGCTAGTGGTACATAATGATTACATTCACTGTGGGGAGTTGGTACATATTTGCTGTGGTTCACTGATTTTAGAGGTTTCAGCCCATATTTGGCTGGCTCCAAGGTAGGAGGGGCATGATGGAAGGGTCTGCCACAGAGGAGAACTGCTCGTACCATGGCAGAGGGAGAAGTGACTGGGAAGGCAAATACTCTCCCAGGTCACACCCCCAGTGACTGCCTTTTTCACTGGACCCCACCTTCTAACAAGTTGGCTTTATTGCCCCATGATGCAATCACCTTCAAATATACTCTCCTGCATCTCTGTTATAGACAGTTTGCAGTTCTTACAGTCAGATGAACTCTGTGGCCCATTCCTCAATGCTTTGCAAGAAATTATTTGTAGGTAATTTCTTCTCCTACCTGTAACAGTCCTTTACCCCACCACCTGTACTTTTAGAAAAAACTCCAATGTTGCTATACCTGGAAATTTTTTCTTTAACCACTTAGATCCCACCTGAGCATTCTCACTCTTGAAATTTATTTTTGAGACTTGAACCTCAGAAATAAGTCCATAAAATGATAAAAAAATAAATCCCTGGTCTTGATTCATGAAAATTAGTCTTGTCTTGGAAACTAGACCTTTAATAGTCTAGTTTTAACAGTTTCAAAATATCTGTGTATCTTTGATATTAACAGCTTATAGAAGAACACAGTGAGTATTTACCACCCCAGTTGGATAGAAGACTGAATGCTGGAGGAATGATAAAAAAGACTCTCCAGATATTTTGGGCCTAAGGATTTTTTTCTTTATTTTTCTTTTCTTGCTTGCTTACTTTCTTTCTTTCTTTTTTTTCCTATAAGACCATTCTTACCAGCACAAGAAGTTCTCAGGGATATTCAGAAATCCGGGGTGTTATAATACCCAAAGTCAAGCTAGTAACATAAATATGTAAATTAATGGGCATAGTATGGGAGTGAAAGTTCTCAAGGATACTTGGGATTTCTTGTTTTAAAGATTTCCAAACTCCAGGTCAAACAAACATCCTACAAGCAAATAGCATACATCCAGAGAGGAGAAGATATAACCACAAACAAGTAGATTGAGACTCAAAGTCAGAAGTGGTTACTAAACGGTCTCTGCTTTCATCTCCCTGAGCAGGCAGGAAGCTATCACATGGGTAGAAACAGCACTGGAAAACCAAAATTTGAACAGAGTTCCAGAAGTAAACTACAATAATGTGCCTCCCTGAAAGGCAGTGTTTACAGACCTCACCCACAGACTGGAGGAGTCTCTTTCCTCTCACAATGTCATTTAATGATATGAATCAGCAATGAGAAGACGTAAAAACAACTCCAGACATACTCAGTCACCTCATCGTTGACAAAGGAGCCAAACTCCCTCACTGGTGGAAAGATAGCCTCTTTAATAAATAGTGCAGGAAAAATTGGGTTTCAACTTGCCAAAGATTAAAACTAGACCTATAACATTTTCTCAGCCTTTCGGCTAAGATCAAGGGTAAAACTAGACCTATATCTCTCACCATGCACTAAACTAAAATTGAAATGAATTAAAGACCTAAATATTAAAACAGAAACAATAACCCAGCTGGAAGAGAGGTTAGGTAGAACTCTTGAAGACATTAGCATAGGAAAAGATTTCATGAACAAAACCTAAGTAGCACGTGAACTAGCACAAAGAAACAACAAGTGGGGTCTCTTTTTATTAAAAAGCTTCTTCACAGTAAGAGAAACCATGAACAGCATGAAGGTACAACCCACAATGTGGGAAAAATTTTTACCAGCTGTTCCTGGGACAAAGGTCTATTATCTAGAATATATAAAGAACTTAAAAAAAAAATCAGACCTCCCAAATTTAAAGACCCAATAAAAAAACGGGCATCTGAAATGAACAGATGTTTTGCAGTCAAAGAAGTAAAAACAGTAAATAACATATGACAAAATGTTCAACTTCACTGGTTTGCAAGAGATGCAAATGAAAACAATGCTGAGATTCTACGTCACTCCAGACAGAATGGCTGCTATCAAGAAATCAACCAATAACAAATACTGGTGGGGCTGCGAGGAAAAAAGAACCCTTTTCCACTGTTGGTAGAAGTGTAGAATTGTGCAACCACTGTGAAAATCTGTATGGAGATACTTCAAAAAACTAGGATTAGAGGTCCCATTTGACCCAGCTATTCCCCTTCAGGATATCTTCCCAAAAGAATTAAAAGAACCATGCCACAGCAATATATGTGTGTCAGCATTCATAGCAGCACAGTTTGTAATAGCTAAAATTTGGAAACAGCCTAATTTCAACTGGAGACTGGATAAAGAAAATGTGGTTTAAAAAATAAATAAAATAAGAGTACTACTCAGCCATAAGAGACATTTATAGCTAAATGGATGCAAATTGAAGCCATACTCTTAAGTGAAATAAATAGGACATGTGTAAATACTGAATAGTTTCTCTGGTGTGAGAAACTGAAAGTGTAAATAAGGATCAAGAGGTATAATAGATAATGTGAAATAGGAAGAAAAGGTACAAAGGGGAAGGGGAAGTGGGAGGGATAGGGAAAAAGAACAGAGGGAAAGGAATAAATATGAGAAAAGGAAAAATGAAACAAAGTCTTTGTAAATAGGGAGAGGTGGAGTGGTTGAAAGGAGGGCAGCAGAATGGAGAAAAAAAAAAGAACCAAGATATGTTATGTAAAGGTACAAATTCCCAATAATAAATGTCAGCATATTGTATATCTAAAATGTTCCAATAAAATTAATGAAAATAAAGATATAAGTCAGGCTTGGTGGCTCACACATGTAATCCGCAGGACCGAGAAACGCTAAGGCAAAAGAGTCACAAGTTCAAGACCTGCATGGGCAATTTATTGACTAAGAAAGACCCTATCTCAAAAAATGCCGGAGATGTAACTTAGTGCAAAGGTACTGGGTTTAATCCCAAGTAAAACACACACACACGCACACGCACGCACGTAAATGCCGGAGATGTAACTTAGTGCAAAGGTACTGGGTTTAATCCCAAGTAAAACACACACACATGCACACGCACGCACGCACACACGCATGCACAAGCAGTCACCAAGGCCCTTCCCTGCTACATAGCCATGGTACTTCTTATACTTCTGATTTTTGATCACTCATTGTCAGAAACATCCAAGCTCTGCATTTCCAAGCTATAACTACAGTTTGACCTCCCTAACCCTGTATGTTTCTAGATATATGTCCAAAAAAGATTGGGGAGTTGGTGGAGATTCTTCTGTCCCAGACACTCTTTCTCACAAGGTGCCCTGTGTGCCAAAGCATTCAGTTTTCTGAGGATAGGTAAAGGAGAGAACTGAGCCAACAGGCTGGTGTGGGAAGGGGAGAGTGAAGAGAAAGTGGGAAGTAGATGTTGCTATTGAGTGTGGCAAACAGATCCAGGCTGTGTAACTTTTACAGATGACCATCATGACTGTGGTTTATATCTAGATATCCCCCCTGAGGCCTCTTGTGCGAATAGGTGGGGCTTTGGGGAGATGATTGGATCATGGGTGTGATTCTTATCCATGGATTAGTCCACTGGTGAGTTTATAGCTAAACATGATTTGGAAGGCGAAGCCTGGTCAGAGGAAATGGGTCACTGGCAGTGTGGCCTGGAGGAGTCTATGTCCATGTCCTTCCCACCTCCCTTGATCTCTCTCCGCTTCCTGCCATGTCATGAGCTGTTTTGACAACTCTGCTTTGGAGCCAGCCAACTACATACTGAAACTACTACAAACTGTGAGCCAAAATAAACCTTCCTTAAATTGTGGATATCAGGTATTGTGTCCCAGTGATAAGAAAGTAACTAAGATACTCATCTACAGACTGCATCACAACATGAGTTTTTCTTAGGAAGCAAAGGGCTTTGTGATGCAGGCTGGTGGTCTGGTTCTGTCCTCTGTGAGGTGGACATGCAGCCTTGTCACATGACAAGGCCTAGCACTTGGAGTCATTAGAACTCTGAATGCCTACATACAGGGATGGCTGGGTTCCTCATGCTATTGAGGTTTAGATCATGTTCACCCCTACATTTGTCCTGTGGGACTTAGTATACCTCTTATATACCTATGGATTGATCTTCATAATTTTCCTAATTATTTGGCAAGTGAGCTGGAGTTACCATGGATTGAGATTTGAATATAAAAGGAGCTGCTGCCAGGTAGGGAAACTGTGATCACAATTAAATTAGTTTAAGCCTTAAGTAGGATGTCTTCAAGCTCCAGGGTTCTTTTCTATGATCTCACGGTCCTTCTCTGCCAATTTTAATACCATATTTTCATGTACTTTTATACAGCCCTTTTATTCTTGGAGAAGTAATTCCTTACCAGTCCTTCCCTGTAAGATACTGTAATTGAAAAACCAATAACCTGTCCGATTGACTTAAGAACTGAATATGGGATCAATTTCACTGGACCTCAAAAGACCTCCCAATATGAGATAATTTTATGGTTTACAGTCCTTGGAGGCATTTATAAGACGAAGTCTTGTGACTGTTAGAATAATACTTCCTCATGTGTGTTCTATTCTTTCTCTTGTATCATCTTTCGTCTTCAGTGAAACTTCTAGTAACCGGATGGGAGGTATAGAGTTTAAAAAAGCCTTGTGATGAATTGTGAATAAGAAGAGAAGGGAAGTATTGGGGTAAAAAGAATGTTGAGTAAATATTTTTAAAAGTGGGAACATAATTAAAATATAAATATACATAGAAATGGAGTGGGAAATGTATGTGATCTCTGTCTCATTCTCAATATAAAAAAAATGGCATCCCAGATTCACATCCTAATATTTTTGTCTTTAAGCGTCACCGAAAAATCACACAAAGGGCTAGAAATGCAGCATCAAGAGGTAAAGTCCCAATCTCTCCTCTAACTCCCTACCTCTATTGAATAGCTTTCCATAGTTTCTGCCCCTCTATGACACCTGGTGCCAGGATCCAAGTGCTCAACTCTTGGAAGCTGCAATTCTCCCAAATCCATGGCTTTCATAGAGGAATTGGGTGGGTGGGAAATCAGAAAATGGAAATGTTCCCAAATTACCTATCTGATTCCCCTGAAAATAAAGAATTGAGGAAATAGGGCAGATGTCTTTAACTCTATCATTTACTAGTTTTAAAATCCTATGTAAAGCTGGGTGTGGTGGCACATGCCTGTAATCCCAGCACTCGGGAGACTGAGGCAGGAGGATCGCTGTGAGTTCAAGAGCAGTCTGGGCTACATAGTGAGTTCCAGGTCAGTCTTGACTTCATAGTGAGACCCTGTCTCAAACAAACAAACAAACAAAATCCTATGTAAGTCACTTCATCTCTCAGTCTTATCCTCCATAAACTTAGGCATCTGATGGTCCAGATGAGGACAGGTACAGGAGAGCAATCAAGTCCTGAATGATTAGAGTATAACCAGATGTCTCTTAGAATATTGACAGTTGGGTTCTCCAGTTCCCCTTTACTGGAAGTAAAGGCCTTCAGCTTCCTAGAGACTGTTCCTGAGCACTCACATGTCATAAACTCTGTACTGATTTCTCAGCCAGGAGATGTTCCCAAGAAGAATCTGAGAAGCCATGGGAGCTGATCTCTGTCATGAAAAGGTGATTTTTTTGTGTTCTTTGTAGTCTCTCAATTCTTAGCCTGTAATGTGATGATGATTTTTTGGCTTGCTTGAGGCAACAATGAGGAGAGGGATAATGGATTGGTAGGAGACATTCATGGTGGAGGCTGGCCCAGTGGCTAAGAGGGTTGCCAGGGACAGAAGGCTGGACAGACATCTGAAGAGGAAAGAATCACCAAATTCTGCTCTGTGCTAGGATCACATTAGTTCTACAATTCAAGATTTCATCTGTGCATCATTTTTAAAACATACCTCCTGGAGTCTCACTCAGCCATGGGACAAGTTAGCTACTGGATGGATTTTGCATGAAGTCATCATTGCCATATTCTTTTAACAGGTATAGACCTTCAAGAAAAGAGTCCTGTGTTTGTCTACATCCTACAGAGATTATCTTTCAGGTCTATCTCCAGGCAGGAACACAACCTGGGAAACCCTCATAGAGGAAAACCTATCTTTCTTCTCAGAATGAGACTGATTCCCAATAGACGCTGATTCCCATAGCAGGGATATCTCATAGTTCTCAGAAAAAGTTTCCTCAAAGACTTCGTTTTCCGGTGTAGGTTCAGAACTTCTAAGATTGGGATGGGCAGTAGCAACCCCCAGACCACTCTCTTCCAAGGAGGCAAATGTCTTTCGTTGTTAATAGTTGTCATGTTTCCCTTCCCAGCCAGCAATGGCTTCCCCAGGAGGAAAATGTGAGGCAGCTCCTGTGTGCAGATTCCTCCTGCCAAACCTGCAATGCAGTGGCTCTAGAAATTAAGCAATTGTTAGAAGAGAAGAACCAAATCTCCCCTGCTTTATCAGAGCCATCACAGGGCTCTTGCCTGGAGATGTTCTCCATGTCAACTGTGTCTTTTGAGCAGAATCTGGAGCTTCATTCTCAGCACCCTAGAGATCTTTCACTGGCATCTTCATCCCCATTAACACAACTGACAGGACACTTAACTCAATCAACCAGTGCAATTAGTGTCCAAGAATACAGGACTGATCATGTCCAACAAGAGCAAGGATTTCAACTGGCAGATCTGCCCATGGCCCCAGAGACTACAGTGGCTTCATCAAGGTTTGAGGAGCCTATGGTTGTAGTGAATGAAGAGGCAATGATTCAGAGCAGCCTTAACTTTGTCCAAGGGAACCAAAACCAGCAGTCTGTGAACTCCCAGCAGATCACTTTTATGTACTTGAACCCAGAGAAAACTAATTTGGCACATCCAGTGGCCTTGCACATGGTCCCATATGTCCACCTCCCATTCCTAAGTCCTGATGTCCTGAGACTTCTTGAGGTACATGTAAAAAAACGAATGCATTTCCAGAGGTGGGGGCTCCCTAGACGTGTGGAGGACTCTCTGAGACAACTTATGCCAAACCCACCACTGTATTACCAGACTGAAAATAATGAACCAGTTTCTTTCATCCTGAATAATCCTTCTCAGGTCTGTGTTCATGGACTTGGGACCAATACCAACCAAACCTGGTGTTCATATATGGACGGGCAACCCACCCAATCCTTCTGGGTCTCTGAATGGTCTGCTATAGACCCAGAAGAGAGACATCACTGCCAGCAAATAGCAAATGCTATGGGTGTATCCTTACCTTATTTTGCCCCAAAAGTCCTGGGTGGCCTCTATGTACTTCCTGGGGGACAGGCTAATGACTCATGGAACAATCTGTATCAGAAATGTAGGCAACTATTCTGCGGCCACCCCTCTCTGCACAGTGAATCCTTGTCAGCCACTTTCTTGAGCTCTGAAGGCCTCTCCAAGAACAAGAATATATCCAAGCCACCACCGAAGGATTCTCTTCCATTCAAGGGACTCTCTACCCATCCCTTGCTGCCCAAAACACCACCTGAGATAATCGTGCCTTCTTCTCCATCTTCTCCAAATTGTGTGTCTCCAGCTGAACATCAACAAGCTCATATAGGTGTCCCATTTCTGACTCCAGCTGAATGTAAAGCCTTAGAATGGCACCTGCTGCAGAGGCAGCCCCAGTTTCAGTGGGGCCTGCCAGCTGTCATCCAGAGACCTCACTGTGCCTACAACCCCATGCAGTTTGAGCCACGTGACAAAGCCCAGGCTCCTGAGACTGAGAAAATGTCCTGGCCAAGGAAGCCCATCTCCGAGACACTACACTTCTTCCCAGAGCATGCTCGCAGGCTGCTGGAATTTCACTTCCAGAAGCAGTTGATCCGCCTTCGCTGGGGCCTGCCCGAGAAGATCCAGCAGTCCTTCCAGTTGCTCCTTTCCTCTGCTGATCAGCAGGCTCTGTCCTGCAGCAGCACAACCCTACTCAATGTGAGTATCCCCCAATGTCTGACCCTAAAGGACAAGGGGGATGGCGACCCAGTCTCACCCATACTGGCCCAAATGTCAATCCCTGTGCCACACTTGTTCACCCAGGCCAAGGCAATACTGCAAAGCCATATTGACTCCAAATGTGGTCAGATCCACCAGGGCAAGGTCCCCTGCTGTGTGTATAGCTCCTGGGAAGGCACAGTTCCTGGGGGCCTGGCAGTGGCTCCCTTCCCCTGCGTTCCACAAGGCCAGCCCCTGGAGCTGCAGGCAGCAAGCGACCCTGACCTACACAATAAAGTTATGCCAATGGCCCACGATCCTCAAAAACAGGCCTCAGCACGCACTGTCACCGAACACCCTAAGCTGCACCAAGCCCTATCTCAAGGAACCATTGAGAAACTGGAGATGACTTTACGGCACAAGTATCTCACCTTCCTGTCAGGACTGCCTGCTCTTTACTCTGTAGCTCTTTCTACAGCTATGGCTCCAGCAGTCACTAGCCAATCTGTAGCCACAGGGATGGTGCCAGGGCCTATCGAAACCCCAAAGGAGCCACTGGCTCAGATTATCTCACTGAAAGACCCAAGTAGGAGGCTTGGGCCATGCTTTCAAAACGGCGATGAGACTTGGGCAGACAACGCAGATTTTCAACCTGAGGTGCAGGTGGAAGGAATAACAGAGTCAGTGCCTCTGGACAGCCAGACACACCCTGCTGACCCCTACTCATTCAAGACACATATCTTGTCCAAGCTAAACTTCCACCTGAGAAAAAAGGTCCTAGAGATAAAACTGGGAGTTCCCATAAAGGAAAGGCAGTCCAGGAAACTAACTGCAGCGGGCCCACAGGACAAGTCCTCACAGCCGTCTCTTAGTAGTCTAAGCAAGCAAGGAAGCACAGTGCTCCAGGAACTGCCCAATCCACCAGACGCTTCTCCTGCCCCAGATTCAGAGTGGGTTCACCTTAAAGAACACCTGGCCTCTCAGCTGAAGCTGGGGCAGTGCAACCAAAAGCCAGCTAGTTCCAAAGCAGTACCCCCTGCTTCCACCCATCGGCCCTCCAAGATCTCGCAACCCAGCGGGGACATGACTGAGGCCCAGGTGCTTTGTGTTCAGGTGGAGGCCAGTGTAAACAACCCCAGCCTGGAGCAACCCTGGAGCCTTGAGCCTCAAAGCCCAAGCAAGGGCAAGGGCTCAGCCTAAATCCGCACACTGGCAGAAAAGAGAGGACCTAGCAAAACCCAAAGCAGCAGGGGACCTCGGAGAAGGGGACGCAGGGCTTGGATAGCCTCAAAGCCCAAGCAAGGGCAAGGGCTCAGCCCAAATCCCCACACTGGCAGAAAAGAGAGAGGACCTAGCAAAACCCAAAGCAGCAGGGGACCTCGGAGAAGGAGACGCAGGGCTTGGGCTCTCTTTAACCAGTGCAGAAAGACACCCTGATGAAAATCAGGAGCCAGAAGAAATGTTTCTGAACAGAAAACCCCAGGGTTCCTGGCGATGGACGCGCAGCTGTCATCTTGTGGATCTCCAACAACACAGCTCCAGGTATCATCCTCAGCTTAAGCTTTCAGAGCCATGTCCAGGGGTCCCTGGGGGAAAAGAATCTGAGCATGATGTGCAAGACCATCAAAGAAGCTTAAATGTCCTCAAATCTTCAGAGATTCCTAAGAGTTTCCATCCTGCAGCAGCCCAACCGTCACAGGGCCAGCCTTTCCTGGGCCAAGCAACTCAGCATAAGGCCTGGAAGGGCCAAATTTTGCAAGGTCAGGATTTTCAGGGGCAAGGGATGCCACCCTATTCTCACCAGAGTCTCAGCCTTCCAAAGTCTGGCTTGGTAAATAAGATGAAATCCTTTCTACACTTTTTTGGTAGTGTCAACAATGAATACAAAAATGCCATAATAAAAGGCAAAGAGCATGTGGACTCCATGTTCTCTACACCAACCAAGGTGGCCAAAAGCACAAAAGAAAATGTTGGCTCCAGCCAAAAAAGCCTTATAGAGAAAACTAAGACTGGCACACCAAAGAGGCATCCCAAGACCCAGTCATTCCCCGTGGAAAGGCCAGTGGGCCTGCCCTCATTAGATGTTTTCCATTCCCCACACATAAGCTCCATCTGCGCTTCCAACTACATGGATCTGTCTCTATCCCAGGCCACTCTGGCCAATATCCTTAAGTGGCTTGTGCCACCGAACAGGGAACCCACCCTAGCTCTCATCCCTCATCTCAGAGACATTGTTTTGCTCACAGAGAACAATCCCATGACACTGACTGTGAGATTCTAGGCTTCCCAATTTCTGCATCCCTTGAAGAACACTATTTAGTATAATCTCTATTAATGAACAAGTGTGGCAGAATGCCACCTGAAATACACTATGTATTAAGCAAAAGTTCTTTTGTCTCTTCCCTGTCTCCATCATACTTCATTAAGAAAAGGAATGAAGGAAACTAAACAAACAAAAAAGTCTATCCTATCTTAAGAAGGATCTTTGACCCACAATTCAGATGGCCATTTTAAAGGAGTGCCATGGGCCCCCTTGATGGGATGACTTTTGTGTTTATCATAAGCATATAATTAATATGACAAATGTCAAAACTAAATGGTAGAGGGCTGGGGATTTAGCTCAGTGGTTCTGCCACCTGTCTCACAAGCACAAGGTCCTGAGTTCGATCCCCAGTACCAAAACAAAACAAAGCACACTAAATGATAGAATCTCCCCTGTCAGTTCTTTGGTATTGAGCATACCTTTCTATAGAACCTGTTGCCTGTTTCTCATCTCCATTGCCTAAGTTGCATGGAATGGATCATAGCAGGGAATGGGGGGGTCTGTCCCTTCCCACCGGGACAAACAGGAAGAGGAAGCATGTAGTTGGAGGTCTATGCTCCTGGGAAAAAGTTGAGATGCTCATGAGCAGGCTATATGATACAAGACAAAAGCCAGTTTGCTTGGCACTAAAAGGAACCCAGAGCCAGGAGAGAAACCCAAGGCCTAAATTCTTTGGAGGAGGAAGGATTAAATTCTGGGCTCGGGTCTGTTTGCCCTGAGTATGTGTGATGAAGGGTAGTGAATTAAGCAATGACATCTTTGGGGGTAAAATAAATCACAAACACAAATTTTCTAAACATATTTGCACCTGTGAAGTTATCTGTACCATCCCTATTGCTGTGTCCTAATTTTTTTTAAGAGTTTCTCCATGTTTTTTTTTAATTGAGTTTATTGGTACATTTTAGGTATACAGTACAGTTACATTCATTATTGGGATCTTGTACCTTTACATGACAGGTCTTGGTTCTCATTTTTTTCCCTTGTCCCTGCCCTCCCTGCCCTCCCTTCACCCCCTCCTCCCCTCTCCATTTACAAACACTTTTTTTTTCCATTTTTTCATTTTCTCATATTTTTTTCTTTTCCCTTATTACCTTTTCCCTACCCTTCCCACTTTCCCTACACCTTTAGCCCTTTTCTTCCTATTTCACAATGTCAATTATCTCATTAGGGTATTATGTACTATTATAGTTTTTCACACCAGAGAAACTATTCCGTATTTACACGTGACTTATTTATTTCACTTAGGAGTATATCGTCAAAATGTATCCATTTTCCTATGAATGACTCTTAATTTCTCATTTTTTTTTTGGTACCAGGGATCAAACTCGGGTCCTTGCGCTTGCAAGGCAGGCCACCGAACCGCTGAGCTAAATCCCTAGTGTTTCCAACTGATGGGCAAATGGGCTGTTTCCAAGTTTTAGCTATTACAAACGGTGCCGCTATATACATAGGTGCACATATATCACTGTGATATGATTCTTTTGGAAAGATACCCAGCAGAGGGATGGCTGGGTCAAATGGAGCCTCTAGTCCCAGCTCTTTGAGGTATCTCCATGCTTTCCATAGTGGTTGCACCAGTCTTTTCCAACTGATGGGCAAATGGGCTGTTTCCAAGTTTTAGCTATTACAAACGGTGCCGCTATATACATAGGTGCACATATATCACTGTGATATGATTCTTTTGGAAAGATACCCAGCAGAGGGATGGCTGGGTCAAATGGAGCCTCTAGTCCCAGCTCTTTGAGGTATCTCCATGCTTTCCATAGTGGTTGCACCAGTCTGCACTCCCACCAACAATGGAGAAGGGTTCCTTTCTCCCCACAACCCCGCCAACATTTGTTATTGTTTGATTTCTTGATAGCAGCCATTCTTTGTGGGGTGAGGTGGAATCTCAGTGTTGTTTTCATCGGCAACTCTAGAATGACCAGTGATGTGGAACATTTTTTCATATATTTACTTGCTGCTTTTACTTCTCCAAAAGACTTCTAGACTTAATTGACACTTTTAGCAGAGTAGCTGGATACAAGGTTAATACCCAAAAATCAATAGCCTTCTTGTAGGCAAATAACAGACTCACTGAGAGAGAAATTAGGGAAACAATTCCTTTCACAATAGCATCCAAAAAAAAAATGAAGTATCTAGCAATCAACCTAATAAAAGAAGCAAAAGACCTCTACGCTGAAAGCTACAACACTCTGAAAAAAAAGATCGAAGAGGGTATAAGAAAATGGAAAGATATCCCCTGCTTCTGGGTAGGAAGAATCAACATAGTGAAAATGGCCATACTGCCAAAACTGCTATACAGATTCAATGCAATGCCAATTGAAATTCCAACACTATATTTCACAGAACTAGAGAAAAGAATCCAAAAGTTCATTTGAAACCAGAAGAGACCTAGAATAGCAAAAGCCATCCTAGGCAACAGACACATGGCAGCGGGTATAACAGCTCCCAATTTGAAACTATACTATAAAGCCACTGTGATAAAAACAGCTGTGTCCTATTTCTATACCACCTCCTCCTGGTGTCCTTCTCCACTAACCTGTTTTCCACCATCCTTAATCTGTGAATATACTTCCATGGTAATAGTGCTGAATTTATCAGCTTAATCTCTTCCCAGGATCTGTATGATATCTTCCCCTCAGAAGATGACTCTTGTTCTTTTTTTTTTTTCTTTCTTTCTTTCTTGTACCATGGATGGAACTCAGGATCTTGTGCTTGCGAGGCTAGTGGTGGCACCACTGAGCTAAATCCCTCGACCTTGACTCTTGTTCTTTGTTCTGCTAAGGACTGTACCACACAAGCCCCACTTGGTTCCTGTGTCCTTCCTTCATCCATCCATTTCTTAATTATGTTCCCATTGTATTTCAGAAACCACCAAAATTATTCATCTGATTGTGAAAGGAAGGCTTTAAAATCTTTAGAAAGTATCCTATTTATTAACCAGCCACAGAAAGTAATAAAAAAAATCTACAATTTAATGCCACACATGAATATCCTACAACCTGATCAAATTTTTGGGCCTTTTGCCTCTTTTTCTGGGAATGTCCAATATTTTCCTATTTCAGGGAAATAAATGTCTGTTTATCATTAATGAAAATATTATGTTCAATTCTCTGAAATCCTTGTGATGGAGAAATACAAGAAGGCCAAGAGGCAAGCTGATATCCGTAAGCAGCTTTAAAAAAAAAAGTAAGTACTTCCATACTATACACTGTTTCACAGACTAAATGAAGTCCTTCTACAGACCTGCTTTAGATGGCTGCTCCAACAATTTGCTATACTGAGACATTTCTAGAGCACTACTGTAGTTAGGGTTTGCAAGGAAATAGATTTAATAGAGGGCACATAATTTATAGGATTATTTTATAATATTCACCCAAAAAGTCAAATGCAGAAGAGCATGAGAGATCTGTTCACATGCCAGAGACCTGAATAATTCAATTCAGCAAAGGGCCTGGATCCCCTGGCAACGTTCCACAGGAGTCCAGCCAACGACGTATAGCCCATTGCATCTCTTTGCAAGTCTGTGTCAAGGATCTGCACCAGGAAGGCCCAAAGGCCAGTGGTGGAAGCTAGAAAGTCTGTGCTGGTGGGGTGAAGGATCTGTGCCAGAAGGCCGAGGGATCTACACTGCAGCCAGGAAGTAATATTCAAGGTAAAGATCAGAGCTCCCCTGAAGAGAACAGCAGCCATCCCTGGATAGCAAGGACCTGAGCTCCTCCCTTGATAACAGCTGAGTTCTTATCAGGAAAACCAGCCTCAGCAAGCTTCTCCAGGAACATTAACAGCATGCAATCTTCCCCTTACATTCTCCTTCATGTCACTCCTACAATTATCTTTAGGTGGGTCTTCCATGCCCTGAACCATGCTAACTTAGTTCAGCTGGGCATTCCCACTTAAATTGACCATTGTTAATCACCACAAGCACTTACCTACTCCCTGTTCAGTCCCAGCCTGAACTCCCCACCCCCACCACTGACTAAGTAATCCAAAACTCAAGGTAGCCTCAGGACTCCTAGATACACAGAATTATTAATGATGGCCATCATGCTCATATTCCTTTGAATCTCCAGTCTATCCTTTTCTAGTTTACCTGGGTTGGGGCAAGCATTGGTCTCCCTGGAGGAAGACTGGAACCCCCAACCTTTTAAGAAAGCCATAGCAGAACATCATAGCTTAAGGTTATGATTGCTTCATAAAGTGAAAGATTTGTTTTTTTTGTTTTTTGATACAAGGGATCAAACTTAAGATTTGGGCCATCCCTTCTCTTTGGTGGAAACTTCTTGCTGACATGGCTAGAGAATGATTTCAGGACAAGACAAACATGAACAAATGGCAGGAAATGAAGGAAAAAAGGAAGGAAGAGAGGGTGGGAAGGGGAGGAGAAGAAAGAGGGGTGCCAGGGATTTAGCTCCATGGTGCCATCGCCTGCCTGGCAATGCAGGATCCTGAGTTTGATCACCAGTACCAGGAAAAAAAAAAGAAGGAAAGAAAGAAAGCCAGACAAATTATAGTAAAAAAAAACATTATAAAACCCTTGAGTAAGAATTTTTACTATGTTCAGGCCAAATGTCTGAACCCTTGGAGAGGATGCAGATTTTAAAGTCAAAGTCACAAGAATGGAATGCAGAAAATCATCAGGGTTAGAATCCTAGCTCTGGCACTGACAAGTTAATTAATATTCCTGAGCAAGTTTCTTCATCAGTGAAAGAATGATGACTGCAGATAATACCCTGAATCTAAATTGTTATTAATATTCTGGTGATTTCTAAAGCCATTTTCTGTCTCAGTCTTTCCTTTGCTCCAAACTGCAGCATCAACAGCTGAGGAAACTTTCTATCTTGCTCCAAAAACAATGCAAATTAGAAAACTGTCAGGGATCACTATAAATTGTTAGCATTTATACACTTTTTCACTCAGTCCATATATCAAGGCTGTCACTAGGTTCTAATCTTGATAATTCTCAAGTTGACCCCCTCTTGTCTATTTTTCAGTTCAGTTTTTCATCTTTAGTTTGCCATAATGATTAATATCTTCTAACCCCAGGCTTAGAATAGTGGCTAGTGCATACTAATACATTAATATTAACTGAATCCAAAGTTTGGACTATGAAGGAGACCAATCATTGCATCAGTGTGATGAATGCTATGAGGTATGAAGTCATGCCACAAAAGGTAGCACTCAGCTGATGAGGACTTCAGAAAGTTTACAATAAAATTGGCCTTCAAATTTGACAGTGAAATGTTTTAGCATTTACTATGTGCCAGGTACTATGGAAAACACAAGACACAGGCCTAGCCTCAGGAGAGTTCCTGATCTTATGCGGCAGATGCTTTCACATGCCCAAACTATCTAATTGACATGTAAACTTGGAAGCCAATGTTCATCTCAGACAATCCAAAAAGGAAGTCCTGAATCTCTGTCCCAAACCCACCCATTCACACATAACAAATCTTCTCCAATTAGTTAATGGCAGCTCCATCTCTCCAGTCATTGACCATTAACAATAGTGTCACCTTTGAATTTTCTTCCCCCAACAATCCACATCCATTCCATCAGCAAATCTTGTTTTCGCTATGTTCAAAAATGCACATAGTCTGTTCCCACCCTTTATGACTATCATTACCACAGCAGCTAATCTCTGTGTTTCATTCTGAGACAATCCCAACACTGTGCCCTTGACACAGAGGTCATGATGTTTTCAGAGAGAATCCTGGCTATGGGGGGGAGGCAGAGGGAGGAAGGAAGAGAGAGAGAGAGAGAGAGAGAGAGAGAGAGAGAGAGAGAGACCAAGTGAGATTATCAAGGGAGTAAGTATATATGAAGGAAAGCACTAGGCCCTGGGATACTTTTACTTTTTAAAAAATTGTAAAATATGGTAGAAACCAGTAAGCCAAGGAAACTGAAAAGCAATATTCAATGAAATTGTAGGTATACTGGAAGCCAAGAGGGTACTTCAAACAGAAAGCACTTTATTGCATAAAAAGTTGCCAACCAACCAAATAAGATGATGGCCATCAGCTTTAGCAATACAGTGATAATTTATGGCCTTCAGAAGCACAGACTCATGTGAGTGATGAAAATAAACATGAGACAGAAGTAGATTAAAGTGATAATGTAATCATTTCTTTCAGAAATTTTTCCGTAGAGGTATATAAAAATGAAACTATAGCTAGAGGGGATGAGAGATCCAGAGTGGGTTTTCTTAAAAGGGAGAGACATAGAATCTTGAATGTTGCTGGAAAAGATGGTCGAAAGGGATACACTGATAATGCAGGGCAGCAAACAAGGAAAAAACAGCTAGAGTGGCATGCTGCTGTAGAGGTAAAGCAGTGGGACTACTGTAGTTTGGATCCAGAAAAACTCCCAAAGGCCTTTACTGCAGGTTGGTTACCAACCTGTGGAGCTACTGAGAAATAGTGGAACCTTTAAGAGGTGGGGCCTAGTGGAAGGCAGCTGGGGGCAGGGAACACCCCTAAAGAGGATATTGAGACTTCCCACTTCCCTCTTTTACTTTGTTCACCATTAAACCAGAAGCTTTGCTTGACAGCAAGCTCCTGACCATGAGCTGCTGCCTTGTTACAGGCCAAAAAGCAAAAGAATCCAAGGGCTAGAGGTTGAAATATCTAAAACCATGAATCAAAATAAGTCTTTCCTCTTTAGTAATTTTATTATCTCAGTTATTTTGTCACAGTAACATGAAGCTAACATAGTGACTGAGTATCCAAGTCAAGGGGTTGGCCTTGGGTAAAGCACAGGAAATTTGCTGTGGTAGAGAAAAGGCAGCATCAATAAGAGAAGACTTCATAGGTGAAGAAAGGTTTCTTCTACGTATAAGTGAATGTGGGCAAAGATCAAAGGGATGAGGAAGCATCTTATAAGAAACCATGGCTGCAAGTAGGGAGAAGAGTATATAGGACCAAAGCTGGAACTGGAGGTAAAGGGGGATACTAGAATTTGCCATGGGTTAGTGGCAGTGTGAGAACCCAAGTAGGTGTGGAAAGATAGGCTGAAATTGCCAACTATCTGTGTAAAGCAGGTGATCTTGGCAGCAGGAGATATACAAGGAAAACTCTAAATACATGAAGCTTGAGAGAGAGCATGAGAGGCAACCTTGTTTGGAGAATTTCGGCTGAACAGGAGACAGTTGGGAAGCAAGAAGATAGTAAGGGTGCCCCAAATAGATGGAAAGGACCTGTGTATCCTCCTGAAAATGTATCACCCCAGGAGTCAAGAGCTAGAGTAAAGTTAGGAAATACAGAGCCTTCTTTTGAGATGTTATAAGGAATAGGGCTCCTGATTCCTAATTCCTGGATCCTAATTCCAGAATCAATCAGCATCCTCTCAACTAGGAAGAAATGATGGCAGGATTTGCTTTCTCTTATAGAACTTCATCATTTAGCACAGTGTGTCTACCTCTAGCAGGCTGCAGAAGGCCCAGATGGGAGGAAGCATGACTACATCTCTTCCTCTGAAGGGTGACTGTGCCTAAGGGTAGAGGCCCAGCTGCTAGGTTGCCCCCAGAGCAGAGAGAGATACAAAACCCAGGCCTGCTGCTCCAACACTCTCCAGGTGGTTTCCGGAAACATACCCAAAGATCATAGGAGTTCTTCTGACAGGCATATCCTCTTGGCCTGCTGGGAGTTGGGCAGACAGCCACAGTGAGAAGACCAGAGGGAGACCCAGAATGAAGGGAATTTACTCAGAAGAGTCACAGTGGCATCAGCTGGGAAACTGGGTCAGTGTGCACACATCCTGGGTTAGGGTGGAGCAGGTCCTTCCCCTGGTTCCCCACAGGGTTTTACCTGTCATAACCCAGCATGGATCCGTGCCACTGACAAAAGTGCTGTGACAAAGAGTTGGGGCCAGAGAGAAGAGCTAGAGTAGAGATGTGCAGGATTCTGAGTTCTTAGAAAAGTCAAGAACTGAAAGAAGACAGGATGAGAGTCCACGATTCATGCAGGATGCTGATGGAGGATGAAGCCCACTTACTCTATATCATAACTCTATATAACTCTATATCATAACTCTATATCATAATATAAACCCACATTTCACCTCCCCCTAAGTATAAGGCAGAAAACTCAGCAGAAGCAAAAGCCTTCTGATGGCATGAGTTATTATTCTACAATGAGGAGTACATGCTAACAATATATTGGTGCTTTGGGAGACACTGGGGTTCACCTCCTACACATCAGGTCATGGTAAATGGCCCTGATAGCTACAGTACTTTCCTTACACCCATAAGAACACTTCAGAACTGTCTAGGAGGAACTCCAGGCGAGTGACCACCCACAGTGGGAAGAGAGGGGCCTCTCCACAATACCTTCTATTAAATCCTGGGTCTTACAGGACAGGAACCATGGCAGCTTCACTTGTACCTACTCACTGCAGCCCAAGAAGGAAGGGCAATGAAATCAGGATATGCATGGGAATAAACCACATGGAGATGCTGCTTCCTGTACCATGGAGGAGGAGGTTGGGCCTCTGCTGCTTTACCAGCCAACCAATGCTCCACCTGAACTCTGGAGCCCATGGTCTAGGCCGGGCCCCTCAGGGAAAGGAGGACAAGAGTTGTTCCTATGTCCACTACAAGGAAAGGAACAAAGGGAGAAGAACCCAAGCCACTGGAGATATGAGAAGCAAGCACAATGCAAGCATGTATGGTGCTGGGGACACAGAGGACCAGATGCTGACCAGGTTTGACTGGGCTTGCAGAGGACCACCCATTCCCATGCCCAGAGAGAGTGAGGCCAGGACCCTGGAAGCTTAGTCTGGATGACAGCATGAGGGGAAGAAGGGGGCCTGGGAAGGGGCCAGAGGGAACTTGTTTCCAGAAGGAGGGGTAGGTTCTGCCAACTCCCCCCTTTCCTGCCTTCTCCCTTCCCTCAAGTGTAACATCTCTCAATCCAAGGCCAGGCAAGGAGCGCAGTGGGGGATTTCCAGAATGTAGCACTCCCAAGGTCAGACTTGCTACTGAGGCCACAGGAGCAGGGCCCTGGGCAGGCAGACCGACCCATGGGAATCCAGACAGCGGGAAGGGAAACCACTCTTGCGGTAAATAGATCTGGCAGCTGGGGTGTGTCAGGAGGAAGGGGAAAGCCAAAGCCAGAGGCCAGAGAAAATAACACACACACACACACACACACACACACACACACACAAAGTCAGAGACATATGAACACAGATATTCAGCCACATGGATGCCTAGAGAAAAAAGCAAAGTCAATCATGCCACTCAGAAACTAATTCAGAACACACAAATGTGTCTAGAAAACACACCTACACAGAGCCACTAATACTCTGAGCAAGCAGAGACAGGCACAATCTTGCAGATATAATGATAAGTTTACATGAAGACAGCCTACTCCCCAGAACCACAGACACCAATGCAGTCCAAATCCATCCTTCAAACCTCCCCTCCATCAAGCCTCTAGGTCACCTCAACCACACCGTCTCCCTTCTCTAAGCTCTGGTTTGTAATTTCTCTCCTGTTGTTTGTCCTTTAACAGGATACTCTTGGTTTCATACTCATACTCCTAGTCTCAACAACTTGGCTGTGGGCTCTTAAAGAATTGTGAAACTCTGGAGCACATCTATTGCCCTCATCAATGGTCCAGCCCCTCATTTATTATGATGAAGGTCCCCAATTTACTGCTGACTCCATACTGGCAGGGTACTGACCCCCAGACTCTTTGACACAACAGACAAAAGGAGGAACAAAACAGACAGACACATCCAGTCCAGGTCACCCTCTGGGTACTCAAGAACCATGTCCCAGAGGAGCCCCTGACATAGGGCATGGCCACTTGGGCACCCCTACTCCAAAGTATAATTAATGCTAACCACAACCCCATCTCTACTAAACCTAAACCAGTTGTGTCAGACTTTTTTCCATTATTGGAACAAAATACTTGCTACAGAATGAAAGGTTTATTTATTTATTTATTGTACCGCGGATCGAACTCGGGTCCTTGCGCTTGCAAGGCAAGTGGCAGACCCATTGAGCCAAATCCCCGGCCCAAGAATGAAAGGTTTAAAGGGCTGGGGATTTGGCTCAGTGGCTCCCACCATCTACCTTGCAAACGCAAGGGACCAAGTTCAATCCCAGCCACCCCCCCCAAAGTGTGAGAAGAATGAAAGATTTATTTTGGCTCAGATGTTTCAGTCCATGGTCAACTGGTTCTAAGGCAGAAATGTATATATAAAAGCATGAAAAGGGAAAAATGCTCACCTAGGGTTGGGAATTTAGCTCAGTGTTGCTGCGCCTGCCTCACAAGTGCGAGGTCCCGAGTTCGATCTCTGGAACACACACACACACACACACACACACCAAAAAAACAAACAAAAAAAATCACTCACCTACTGGCATCCAGGAAGGAGCCAGGCAGAGAGGAGAGGGAGGGAGGGAGGGAGAGAGAGAGAGAAAGAAAGAAAGAGAGAAACAGACAGAGACAGAGAGAGATAGAGAGAATATACCCTTCAAACACACATCCTCACACAATTTTCTCCAACTAGTCCCATCTCTTAATAGCCCATTTAGCTGTGAACTCATCAATGGTTAATCTGTGGATGAAATTAGCACCCTTACAATTGAATAATTTCCTAGAATCTTTTAATCCAATGAAGTTGACAATCAAGATTAACTGCCATACAACTTTCACCCCCATTTACAAAGATAACTTAAGGGGGACTCTTGAAACAACTGTACCTCAGAGTCACATTACTGACTAGTGTGTTAACTGGATATATTTAAATGGCCAATTAATTTTGGATAGGAAACTATTCAGTTCCTAGTCCTCAGGAGCTGGGAATTTATCTGCTCAGTTGGATAACTGTAGGGACACTTATATTCTTCAAGTACAGAGGATCCAGGAAGCACCCAACAATTTCTCATTTTATACATCTTAGAAGTTTGAAACTAATCTACAATCTTAATCTATAATCTTAGAAGTTTGAAACTAATTTACAACACAGAATTTAACTCCTTGGCTGATATTCATTCTGATCTTAAATGCAAGCAGTGCCTTACTCATATCCTAACATAATCTTTGTGTGTGTGTGTGAGTGTGTGTGTGGTACTGGGGACTTTGCTCATGGGGTTTTCCAATGAGGTACATCCTCAGCCCTTTAATTTACTTTATTTTGAGAAAGGGTCCAGGTAAACTTGTCATCCTCTTGCCTCAGCCTTCTAAGTAGCTGGGATTACTGATGTGTGCCACAATGCCTGGTCTCAGTATAAATCTTAATCCAGATATACTGGCTCTTATCAACAGAAACCACAACCAATCCAAACCTAACTTTAAAATCACCAGGATTCCAGTCCCATTCTTATCACTGTCCAACTCCAATCTGTGTCCACAATATCCATGCTGTTCTAAGTGAAGGCCTATCCCTGGGCTCATTGAGTAATGCATGCCTTCACAATGGGAACACAAATTCACACATATATTAGGAGTTGTGTCACTTGCACTCTCATGGACTCTAGTTCCTTTAGGAAAAACTGCACAGTCCACAGAGCATCCTGTCCCTAGAAGGCTTAGATCTCTGCTGGGAACCTAGCACCCCAGTGTCCTGGTCCTTTGATCTCTGTTGGATATACAGGCCCATGGGTTCTGGCTCACCCCATAACCTGTTCAGCCCTTACCTGAAAGTCCTGGCATACCTCTCCCAGCTCTTGGCTGTCAATCTGGGAGCATCTGCTGCCCTGGAAACCTCCAATGGGCAGGAGTAGACAGGCCTGGAGATGAAGGAAATGTGGCCACTTCCAAATGTGAGGATTTTCAGACTCTTGCAACACTCACACCTGGGATGTCCATCCCAGAACTATCCTAGGTACTAGTATTGTTCTTGATGATATTGGGCCTGAAGGAAATGTCAGTAAACACTGTTCCTTTATACCTGGCTCTACAACCATCAACAAGATAGAGCTGAAATCAGCCATGTGTACCTCCCCACTCTTTGCCCCCAGCTATCAATGCAGCACCCCTCTGCACCTTGGCATCCCCAGAATTAACAGTACCCTTGAAGCTAAGCCAAAAATCTTTAAAGACTGGAACTCAGGTGAATGCTCAGAAGTGCAAATTATCAAGTCTTTGTGTCCCTTTTCCAGTACCTACATATAGCCTGACTTGAGGACCAAAAGAGGCCTGGCTCTGGGCTGCAAACTCAAGACTCCCACACCCAGATTATGGTTCAATCAGGACTATAAGGGGGATGAAGTCAGGGTAGCATCTTACGGTAGAATGACAGGATCTGTAGCCTTATGATCTCAGAAAAGGAGCACAACTCCTCTCATTATCTCAGCCCCTCTTCTGGGCACTCTTATTTCTACCTGGGCTCATTCCCTTCCAGTCTGCCTCAGTGCCTCTCTCTCATGTCTCCATATACATCCCATAGACAACAGGAAGGAAAGGGACTTGCCATTCTCACAGCTCTTCAAACCAGGCCCCACTGTTTCCCTTTCTCTTGGTATGCCTATTTAGGTTCTAATCCCCAAAAGCAAATAGGAGGCCCCAATATCTCTAGGATAGAACATTTCTCTGAGGCTGCTCTATCTCTACAGGCTCAAGTCCATGCCATGAAATGAGCAACTGAGATTTCAAATGAAAGCTTGTGTTTAGTGGGGTTGGGTTCTCTGCAAATTTAGGGGCTTTGAGTTAAAGGTAAGAAATACTCCTCAATTTAGGAAAAGTGGGCAAGGATGGGACATAACGGGTCCATGGACAACAACTGATAAAAACAAGATGCCTTCCTCAGGGAAACATTACCAAGATGGGGGAACATCAGATGTCATAAAATGAAAGAGCACTCCTGGGATTTTTAGGAGAAGCAGCAGCATATCTCTCTCCTCTTCCCTGCTATGTCTCTCCTAGCTTTTCCCACAGGGTGTGCCAAGCTGAAAAGTCCTTGTATTTGTGGGCATCACTTTGGCTTCTTTCTCTTCCACTGGCTCTGTGTACATGATATTTGGAATGAGGAGCAGCATAGATCCATCTAGCCCTCCAAGCTGTACTTCACCAAATGCTGGGATTTTCCACATCAAAATCGTGAACGCTCTGGTAAAAATAAAAATTCTTGGGCCCTGCTCTGAAAATATTCTATTTTGCGATTGACATAATGTTGGAGACCAGAGAAATGAAGCCTAATTAGCCTCCTCTGTGAGCACAAAGGAGAAAGGCTGCACTTAGGGGTGATTGCATATTAGGGAAAAATTAAGACACCTGAGGTTAAGTTGTTTACCAGAGCTTGTAATAATGGATATTGGAAAGCAGATGAATCTTGTGTTACTTTGATTGCTTGTGCCTGTGTTTGGGTGAATAAAGGCAAGATGAGCCAGGTTTGGGGGGGTCACAAAAGGCAAGCGCTCTCTGGTTGCCTGCACGTTAAACTGACTTCGTGGCTCTTTGTCATTCATCCTCAGTCACCCCCAGGTCAAGGAGAACAAAGTAGTGGGTCAAGGTCCTGGAATAAGGCTGGCCAGGTGGGCTCGACACCAGTGTGGGGTTCAGGACCCAGGCTCACCTACAACACAGCACCTCTATTTCAGTTTTCTTTTAGCAAGCTCTACAAGTGATTCTGATGAGCAGCCAAGTTTGAGAAACTGTGGCCCACTGTAATTTTCTTCTACAATCATACACTGTTATGGATTATATCTAAAATGTTCCCCGAAAGTCTCATGTTCAGAAGTGGGTTAGGGGGTTTTGAACTGGAAGGGTGCATTCTTGTCTCTAGCTTCGCTCCTTACTCTCTGCTTCCTGGATGCCACGGGTGGAGCAACTTTCCTCCACCATTTTCTTCTACCATGCTGCTTCTTCCTTGGAGCCAGCTGAACATGAAATGAATCCCCCAAACCATGAGCCAAATTAAACTTCTCATCCTTTAAGTTGTGGATGTTGGCTATCTTATCCCAGCAACAGGAAAGCTGATTAATACATTCCCATACCCTAAGCACATGCCCTCCTGTGTTTCTTGTATGTAGAAAGTGTGGGATGACTGCCTTTACGGCTTGGATCTGAAATGTCTCCCAAGGCTCATGTGTTGAAGGTTTGTTCCCCAGTCCATGGCGTTCTTAAGAGGTGCTGGAAACTTTAAGAGGTAGGGCTGTAGGTTACTGAGGGCATGCCTTTGAAAAGGATAGGGAGGCACCACGCCTCCCTTCCTCCCCACCCCTTCTTTTCCCAGATGCCATGAAGTGAGCAACTGAGATTTTTTTTTTTTTTTTTGGTACCAGGGATCAAACTCGGGTACTTGCACTTGCAAGGCAGGCCACCGAACCACTGAGCTAAATCCCCGGCCTGCAACTGAGATTTTAAATGAAAGCTTGTGAGGCCAGGGTGTGGTGTGGTTGGATTCTCTGTAAGCAGCCCATAGATTTTGGTATCCATACATACTATGAATCCCACATAGATACTGTGGGATGAATGTACACAGCAAGACTATCTTCAACAAAGACACAAAGGCAATTGAATGGAGAAAGAATAGTCTTCAACAAATAGTGCTAGAAAAAATTGCATATTATCATAAAAAAGAATCTCAACCTTGTATCTTTCACTACATACAGAATTGATTCATCTAATACCAAAATTATAACCCATAAAAGAAAAAACTTGATAAATTTGATTTCATCAAAATTAAGAATCTATGTTTTTAAAAGACATTGTTGAGAGGGCTGGGGATTTAGCTCAATGGTGCCACCACGTGCCTTGCAAGTGCAAGGTCCCAAATTCGATCCTCGGTACCAAAAAAAAAAGACATTGTTGAAAATGGATACATATTGAGGATATACTCCTAAGTGAAATAAGTAAGTCACACATGTGTAAATACTGAATAGTTTCTCTGGTGTGAAAACTATAATAGTACATAAGATCCTAATGAGATAACTGACAAGGTGAAATAGGAAGAAAAGGGCTAAAGGTGTAGGGAAAGTGGGAAGGGTAGAGGAAAGGTAATAAGGGAAAAGAAAAAAATGAGAAAATGGAATTAAAGTGGTTGTAAATGGGGAGGGGAGGAGGAGGTAAATGGAGGGCAAGGACAAGGGGAAAAATGAGAACCAAGACCTGTCATGTAAAGGTGCAAGATCCCAATAATGAGTATAACTGTACCATATATCTAAAATGTACCAATAAACTTAATGAGAGAAAAAAACAAAAATAAAAAAGACATTTTTGAGAAAATAAAAAGACAAACAATAGTCTAGGAGAAAATATTTGCAAATCACATATCTGATAAAGGACTTGTATCCAGAATATACAAAGACTTCTCAAAACTTAAATAATTAAATAAGAAAACAAACAATAACCCCTGCAAAATGAGTAAAAGATTCTGACATTTCACTAAAAAGAAATAGGAAAATGTCAAAGAAACATAAAAAAGACCTTCAAGCCAGGTGCAGAAGCAAAAGGCCCATAGTCTCCACTATAGGAAGGGCTGAGGCAGTAAGATTATTGAGCCCAAAATTACAAAGCCAGCCTGATCAACATGCTGTGCTCCTGTCTCAACCAGGAAAGAAGGTGAGAGAGAGGAAGGAAGATCAGAAAGAAGGTGTTTGCGGGGGGAGGCAGTAGTGGGATGTAGCTCAGTGCAGAGGCCTTGGGTGCAATCCCCAGTACCAAAAACAAAATAAAAAGGTTAAATCCTCAACATTATTTGTTTGGGTTTTTGTTTCTGGTTTTTTTTTGGTTTTTTGGTGTTTTGAGACAGGGTCTCACTATGTTGTTGAGACTGACCTGGAACTCACAGCAATCCTTCTGCCTCAGCCTCCCAGTGCTGGGATTACAGGCGTGAGCCACCACACCCGGCTAATCCTCGACATTATTAATGACTGAGGAAATTCAGTTAAAATCATATCACTTCACAACTATTTGAACAGCTAATACTGAAAAAGGTGACAAAGCCAAATGTCAGATAAGATACAGAATAACAAAATTCTTTTTTTTTTTTTTTTTTTTTTTTGTGTGGTACCAGGGATTGAACTCAGGATTTCACACTTGTGAAGCAGGCACAGTGCCACTGAGCTAAATCCCTGGCCCTAGAATAACAAAATTCTTGTGAGACTTTCTACTGGGGATGAACAATAGTACAGTCACACTAGAAAACAATCCAGCAGTTTATGGTAAAATTAACAATAAATTTATTACACTATCATTCCAATTTACTCACAAGACATGTATGTGTCCATATAAACACTTGTATGTGAGTTTCATGACAGCATTGTTTGTAATAACTAAAAAATTGAAACAACTCTAATGTCCTTGTGAGTGGATAAACTATGACACAATAACAAAAATAGTCAGAAAAAACTAAAACAAAATAACCTAGAGGAGAAAACAGCAACAATAAATAAAACTAGACTTCAGAGGAGGGGAAAAAAGAAAACAAAACAGGTAGTCAACCTAGAAACTTTGTTAGCTTTCTACCTGCTAGTATATGACACAGAATATGTACCTTCATTGCTCTGAGTTTCAGTTTAAAGGTGTTGAGAGTCTTAGAGTTCCTGCCCTGCAAAAGCATAGGAAATGCTCATGCCTTCTCACAAACTGTTTTAAGAATTCATGAACATAATGGGAACAACCAGATTGGAGAAATGGAAGAAGTGTTGTGTGGTGTGTGTGTGTGTGTGTGTGTGTGTGTGTGTGTAAGCTTTGCTAAAGCTGTCAGTTCAGGAGGTTTGTGTAGTGAGAAGTTGGGTTTATAGTCCTCAGACATGCCCACATGATTCACGAGCACCATGAGCACTATGCTCTATGACGAGATGGGAAAGCCTGTCCCCAGCTGAAAGAACGGACACGAACCAAGAGGGAGAATGCAAAACTGAAAACAACCCCTCAGTGTGTAGCTTGCTCATGACCAATAACTATTTCCAAGGCCACAGTGTTTTCCTTTTGTCTTAGTCAACATCCAACATGCACAATTTAAAAGAGGAGAGGTTTACTTTGGCTCACAATTTCAGTCTATGATCAGCTGGCTTCAAGGCAGACACAGCACAGTAGAAAGGTTTGGCAGAGGAAAGGTAGGAAGCAGAGAGAGAAAGAAAGAGCTGGGAAGAGAATACACCTTTCCAAGTCATCCCCCAGTAATCCTCCCTTCTGACCAGGCTCCACCTGAGCATTTCAGGGGGACATTTTAGTTCTAAATCATAACACCTTTCATTGTATGTTTTTCAAAGTTTTTAACTGTGATGCATAGTAATAAATATAGGTAGTTTATAATGTGAGCCTGTATGCATATGTGTGTGTATATATATATATATGTATATTCATATATATACATGAATTTGTAATTGAACTCAAAGTGATGTGAAACATTTCTACTTTTACTATTTGATATTTTTTATACTACTATCTACTTTATTTCATTAAATCAATCCTAATGGTGACTCAGAAATGATTTGGGATCATTTTAACATTTCATTAAAGAACTACAGTATATCTTTTGATTTAAAGATAGCCTCCTCTAAGGGACAATGATGATACAGGAGGTATTTTAAAAAGCTATATCTTGCCAGGGATTTAGCTCAGTGGTTTCACTGCCTGACTTAGAAGCAGAAGCACAAGGTCCCAAGTTCAATCCCCAGAACAAAACAAAACAAAACAAAACAAAACAAAAAAAACTATATCTTTGAGTGGTATGAGAATAGATTAATCAGGCTCATTCTGAAAGTCTTTGTGATTGGAAGGTTCCAGTAGAGATTGATAGCTACTAAGATGCCTTTGAAGAAATTCTGTTCAAGAATCTGAATTACCATCCTCTGAATATACCTCCAGAACATTCATATATTGAAACTTCCAAGGTGATGGTATTAGGAAGTGGGGCTTTTAAAAGCTCTGCCCTCAGAAATGGGATTAATGCTTTTACAAAAGAGGCCTCAGCAAGCTTCCTAGATCCTTTCATGATGTGAGAACACAGGAAGGAACTGCCATCTGTAGACCAAAAACCAGGACATCATCAGATACCAAATCTGCCAGTGCCTTGATCTCGGACTTCCTAGACTCTAGCACTGTGAGTAATAAATTTATGTCATTTATAACCTACTCTGTTTAGGGTATTTTATTTATTTATTCAATCCTACCCCCCCACCCTATGTACAAAAGCTTTGTTTCCATTTTTTCCTTCTACTTTCACTTTTTTCTTGTCTCTTTGTTCCTTTCTCTCTCCCTTCTCTCGTTCCCCTTTCTATTTGAACATTTTCTTCTCATTTCCCAATATCTATTATACATTTTAGTCCTTATTTCCACTTTCAGTTTCTCACATAAAGTATTTTATTATTGCAGCCTGAACTGACCTAGACACTGATTGACATGTAGAAATATGTAAAAAAAAATTTTTTTTATTGCAGCATTGCTTATAGTGGTAAATAGGAAGAAATAACCTAAAAAAGGAACCACTTAATAATTAATTGTGATATGTACATACTGTGAATAAGAAAAACTGCTTTAATCCAGTAAGAACACAATGATTAATCAGTAGCTAAACATTCAGCGGGACAGCATGCATTGAGGAACTCTACAGGAGGTTAGAGAAATGAGTGGACTGAAAAGGGTTGTCAATTATATATTTGAAAAATATTTTTAAATCCTCATTTTTTCATAATGCAAACTATGAAAAGTGCAATTCAGCATTATTTTGCTACCTCATTAGTAGAAATATGCAGAAGATTCTAGCCATTTAAACAGTAGGGCAACCTGTCCCAAAGGAGCAGTAGAATTTGGAGGGAGAAACAACCATGAGACTTTTACAAGCATCATAAAGAAGGCATGTGTTAAAAAGATTAGAAATGTTAATTTGGAGACATAGAAGCACCATACTAAATCCACTGGAGGCATAATGAGGCTATACATATTCAAAATGAACAGAAATGCTTTTCAACCCTAGCTGCAGGATCTGTAAGGGTAGACATACACATAGAGCAGAATCACCAAAGTAAAACAAAATCCAAATCTCAATAATAACAACACAGACTAATCAAATGTGTTGGTTAATTTTAGGTGTCAAAATTAGGGTATATCTAGAAGCCTGGTAAAGTATTATTTTGGGATACAACTGTAAGAGTGTTAAGATTAGCGTAAGTTTTAGTGAAACATCAAGGAAGGATCTGCTTTCAATGTGGGCAAATCAGACAAAAGTCCAGCGATTAAAACAAACAAACAAAAGACAGAAAAAAAAGGTAAATACAGACACTCCTCATTTAACAACTGCATTATGATTAGGTCATTAAATGAATTGGTCATTATATGAGGAATTGTATGTAGTATGTACATTACAATATTCAGAACAGAAATGGTCAAGGGAAAGTTCAACTTGAAGACTTTGCTTTTATCTGCATAATTTTTATAGGCAATTCTGTAACATACAACATAAAAGAATACTGTATGGTACAATCAGCAAAAATTATAGTACTGTATAAGTAAGGTGTACTGCACAAAAAGAGACATGGAGGCTCTATACACAAGATGTGCAGAATTGTACAGAAAAAAAGATGGATTTTAAGTCCAAGCAGCAGGTGACAAGTCCTGAACAGTATGCCTCAGTCATAAGTCTGAATAGTCATTAAATAAGTAGGTTGTTAAATGAGGAATATCTGTATGACCATTTACTACCAGGAGCTGGGATACAATCTTTTCCTGACCTTGCATACCAGAATTACAGGTTTCCCAGCCTCTAGACTCTAGGACTTACAGCAGCAGTTCTCTAGGTACTCAGGCCTTTGGCCTCAGACTACAAATTACACTATGAGCTTCCCTAGTCCTAAAAAATTCAGACTTGGACTAAGACAGGCTATTGGTATGTCCAGCTTTCAGACAGCCTATTATGGGACTGCTCTACCTCCATAATCATGTAACCTACTCCAATAAGTTTCCTCTCATATAGCTATATTTATTTTGGTTCAGCATCTCTGAAGAACTTTAAAGTTGATGAAGCTTTAATTCTGAGATGAAACTGTGAGATGCAGCCAATTAAGTTAAAGCCTGTGATGCTTAACTGAGACACACATGAAACTTATATTACAAAAGATATTTTGATTAGGAAAGACATTGCTGAAATACACAAGACATGTACCTGAAGTGTTTGAAAAATTAACAAAAGAAGCTTTAGCATCCAGGAAAACAAGTGGTAGTGACTGTCAAAAACTACGCAATCTGGTATTTTATTTGCAAGTTAACAAGCTAACCTGTTACTGTTTCACAAATGCTGGCAGAAGACACAAGACTCCCAAAGTCAAAGATAAAGGATTTTATTACTGTATTACTCACAGCACAGCCATAGCAAAAGCTTCCACATGGTGTTTTGCATCAGTTCGTTCATGTCTCCCAAGTGCCACAGGGATGTGAGAGATGCCTGCACATGGAGTGGGTTGCTATAGAGGGGAGGAACACTGAACTTTGGCAGTTTGCTGCTTTTATAATAAGAAGCAAACCTGATCTTTGTCCACGGGTAGACATTACCTTAGCCCTCAAGATTTCTTCTGGCAAATATGTCACCCTGGTTAAAAAAACAGTCGAGATCTTGAATTTTTTGCATACCTGGTAAGAAAATTCAGATACTAGGGCCCAAAGTAGACTGCCTCTCCCAAAAGCATTTTTTTTTTTTTAAGTACCAGGGATCCAACTTGGGACCTTGCACTTGCGAGTCAGGAGGAGGTGGAACCACTGAGCTAAATCCACAGCCCCCAAAAGCAATTTTTGACAGGTAAAAATGAATAACTAGAGAGAAGGAAAAAAATGGCTGACTTCCTCTGTGATAGAAGTCGTAGGAGAGAGACTGGGTTACAAGAAAATAATCATGAAGACCCCACAAATAAAGTTTAACTGTAACTTCTTTTAACCGGCAGGGATTTCTTTTTTTCTAAACTTGGATTTCTTGTGTTTTTAGTAAGGAAGAAAACAAGACACAGAAGCTATCACAGGGAAAACAAGAAATGAGAATGAAGAATTTGTGATAATTTAAGAAGGGTTTGGGAAAACAAAGGGCAAGTGATGGTAAATAACAATGGCATAAAAAAAGAATGGCCCATCTAGCTGAATGAAATGGAAGAAATGAGACTAGATAATCTAAACCTTCCTTTGGTACTGTTTTTAGGGACAGTCTCTAGGGTACTCCCTTACCCCTAGGATTCCTTCTGGTGTTCATGCTTTGCATAATCTCATCTTCTTGAAGATGGGTTAACCTTTGAATTGATCCCAATTTGAATATGGCAAAAGTGATGGAAAGTCTCCTATGATTACATGATTCTGCCTTCTAGCACACTGTCTCTGAGGAGTCTCTGCTCTGGGTTGATGAACCTGCTATGCTGGGAAAATCCACATGGAATAGAACCTCAGTGGCTTCCAGGAATTGCAGGTGGCCTTTAAATTCGGAGGGTGAATTCCAGCTGATAGCCAGCAAGGAGCCAGAACCCTCAGTTTTATAGCTACAAAGAAATTCTACTGATAATTTGAGTGAGCTAGATTCTTCCTCATTCAAATTTCCAACTGAGAACAAAGCCAAGACAACATCTTACTTATCGTCTGTGAGACTATACGCAGAGGTCTAAATGGATTCCTTACCCAAAGAAACTATAAAATAATAATTGCATGTTGTTTTAAGCCAGAACATTTGTAGTCATTTGATGCAGCAACAGAAAATACAATGCTGCAGCCAAAGTGGCAAGAGCAGTATTTGTTGGAATTTGCAAACCATTCTCTACAGAGTATCTGCTTAAAGTACAGTGAGCATTTTAAGGGCAAGCAGAAGTAAAGGAAGGGAAAGCCTATCCACAGCATAAATTATGGAAGAAATAGCATCTATGGAAGAAGGCATCTATGGAATTCCTTTCTCTCAGCTCACTCCCACCCCCAAAATGGGGGGGTGTGAATATCATCCCCCCAGTAGGCTAGAACCACTTGAACCTGCATGTAAGATGTGAAGTTATTTTCCTGTGTTTTCATTGGTTTCTTGATATTTATAAAAGGTATTTATAAAAGATTCAAAATGTAACTAACAGTGATCTTGAAAAACATTTTAGGGTTGACAGGGTGGTAGAGGGTAGGCAGTAAGAAAGCAAGAGAAAACTCTGAAGAGGGAATCAACCAAAATCAGTGGGTATCACAGTCAGAAGTCTCAGATTTTCTTTGTGCTAAGGAATAATCAGGTTAGTTCCCAACACTTCACACAGAGCAAGTGTTCAATGTATCTTTGTTGGATAAATTCTGCAAAGATGACTGGTGGAAGCAAAGGTATGAAATAAATGTCAGCAGTCTTTCAAAGTGAGGCCAAGAGGAGTAAGACCAAATCCAAAACCTCAGGACTCATTTCTAGAAACTGAAGTCACAAGCTAATCATATCTTCTCTGCTTCCTCAAAGGTGGCACCTAAATGGTCAATTGAGTTTAATGGGGATGATGATAGTTAAATAACACAACAGAAATGGACCATTTTTCTGACAACAGGGAAGAGTTAAACTGCTAAGTTTTGGAAATTAGATAGTCTCTATACCACATCATTTTTGGGTGTATACTTAACTATGTAGTAGTAGAAATGTTAGGTCATACTCTTTTTAACTTGTTTTTTCTTGAGACAGAATCTCACTATGTAGTTTAGGCTGGCCTTGAACTCACTATGTAGCCCAGTCTGGCCTCAAACTCATAGCAAACCTCCTACCTACCAAATGCTGGGATTACAAGCATGTACCACTGTATCTGGCCTTCTTTTCAACTTTTTGAGGAACCATGAAATGTTTTCCACAGGAGCTATACCATTTTACATTTATATCAGCAATGCAGGGTTCCAATTTCTCCATATTATTTTCCTTTTTTATGATGGCAAGAGATAGCCATCATAGTGAGTGTGAAATGGTATCTCATTGTAGTTTTGACTTGCATTTTCCTAATGATGTTGAGCATGTAGTCATAATGCTTTTTGGTTATTTGTATATCTTCTTTGAAGAAAATCTACTCATGTCCTTTGGCCATTTCTGAATTGGGTTGTGTTTTTCTTGTTGGGTTGTAGAAGTTCTTTACATATACTGGATATTAATCATTTATCAGAATATGATTTGCAAATACTTTCTCCCATTCTGTGGATTGCCTGTTCACTCTCTTGATGGTATCCTGTGGTGTACAATTTTTAATTTTGTTTTTTATCTTTATTAAAAGTTTATTGAGCCAGGCGTGGTGGTGCATGTCTGTAATCCCAGCACTTGGGAGTCTGAGGCAAGAGGATCACTGTGAGTTCAAGACCAGCCTAGGCTACACAGTGAGTTCCAGGTCAGTCTCAACTACATAGTAAGACCCTGTCTCAAAAAACAAACAAAAAAATTTATTGGTACATTTTGGATATATAATACAGTTACATTCATCATTGGAATCTTGTACCTTTACATGACTTATCTTGGTTCTTATTTTTCCCCATTCCCCAGTCCTCCCTTCAGCCCCTCCACCCTACCCTATTTACAAAGACATTGTTTCCATGTTTTTACTTTTCACTTATTTTTTCTTTTCCCTTTTTACCTTTCCCCTACCCCTCCCATTTCCTTTACTCTTTTAGACCTTTTCTTCCTCTTACACAATATCAATTATACATTTTGATCCTTATTTACACTTTCAGTTTTTCACACCAGTATTTACACATGTAACTTATTTTCACTTGAGTATGGCCTCAATGTGCATCCACTTAGCTATATATATATCTCTAGTTTCTCATTCTTTATGGCAGTACTCCATTTTATTTTTTAAAAATCACATCTTTTTTATCTAGTCTCCAGTTGATGGGCAATTGGGCTGTTTCCAAATTTTAGCTATGTGCCACTATAAATACGGGTGAGCATATATCGCTGTGGTATGATTCTTTTAATTCTTTTGGGAAGACACCCAGCAGAGGAATAGCTGGGTCAAATGGGACTTCTAATTATAGTTGTTTGAGGTATCTCCATATTGATTTCCACAGTGGTTGCACCAGCCTGTACTCCCATCAGCAATGAAGAAGGGTTCCTATCTCCCCACAACCCCGCCAGCATTTGTTATTGATTTCTTGATAGCAGTCATTTTTACTAGGCTGAAATGGAATCTCAGTGTTGTTTTCATCTGCATCTCTCGAATGACCAGTGATGTTGGACATTTTTTCATATGTTTATTTGTGGCTTTTACTTCTTTGTCTGAGAAATGTCTGTTCATTTCAGATGATCATTTTTGAACTGGGTCTTTATATTTGGGGGATTTGATTTTTTTTTAGTTCTTTATATATTCTATATAGACCTTTGTCTGAGGAATAGCTGGTAAAATTTTTTTCCCACATTGTAGGTTGTCTTTTTGCTCTGCTTGTGATTTCTGTGGCAGTGCAGAAACTTTTTAAAAAGATGATATCCCAATTGTTGATTCTTTTTGCTAGTTCCCAGGCTACTGAGGATTTGTTCATAAAGTCTTTTCCCATGCCAATGTCTTCAAGAGTTCTGCCTAACTTATCTTCCATCAAGTTTAGTGTGTCTGTTTTAATAGTTGTATCTTTAATCCACTTGGATTTTACTTTGGTGCATGGTGAAAGATACAGGTCTAATTTTAATCTTTGACAAGTTGAAATCCAGTTTTTCCAATACCATTTATTTATTAAAGAGGCTATCTTACCTCCAGTGAGGATGGTTGGCTCCTTTGTCAAAGATGAGGTAGCTGAGTACATCTGGAGTTGTTTTTGTATCTTTCAATCTGTTCCGCTGATCCTCAGGTCTGTTTCTTTGCCAGTACTATGATGTTTTTATCACAGTGGCTTTGTAGTATAGTTTCAAATTAGGAATTGTTACACCCACTGCCATGTCTCTGTTGCCTAGGATGGCTTTTGCTATTCTAGGTCTCTTCTGGTTCCAGATGAACTTTTGGATTCTTTTTTCTAGTTCTGTGAAATATAGAGTTGAAGTTTCAATTGGCATTGCATTGAATCTGTATAGCAGTTTTGGTAGTATGGCCATTTTCACTATGTTGATTCTTCCTACCCAGGAGCAGGGGATATCTTTCCATTTTCTTATATCCTCTTCGATCTTTTTTTTTTTTTTTAATAGGGTGCTGTAGTTTTCAGTGTAGAGGTCTTTTGTTTCATTTGTTAGATTGATTCCTAGACACTTCATTTTTTGGATGCTATTGTGAAAGGAATTGTTTCCCTAATTTCTCTCTCAATCAGTCTGTTATTTGCGTACAAGAAGGCTATTGATTTTTTTTGAGTGTTGACCTTGTATCCAGCTACTCTGCTAAAAGTGTCAATTAAGTCTAAGAGTCTTTTGGTAGAATTTTTTGGGTCTTCAATGTAGAGAATCATATCGTCAGCAAATAATGACAAGTTTAACTTCTTCCTTTCCTTTTCTTTATTGCTTTAATTTCTTTCTCTTGTCTAATTGCTGTGGCTAATGTTTCCAAAACTATATTGAAAAGGAGTGGTGATAGTGGGCATCCTTTTCTTGTCCTGATTTTAATGTGAAGGTTTTCAGTTTTTGGCCATTTAATATGATGCTGGCTGTTGGTTTTTCATAGATAGCCTTTATTAAGTTGATTTTTTTTTTTTTTGTACCAGGGATTGAACTCAGGTTCTTTTGCTTGCGAGGCAGGCAGTGGAACCCTGAGCTAAATCCCTGCCTATTAAGTTGAGATACAGACCATCTATTCCAATTTTTGGCAGGGATTTTTATCATGAATGGGTGCTGAATTTTGTCAAATGCTTTTTCTGCATCTATTGAGAGGATCATATGGTTTTTGTCCTTGACTTTGTTAATATAGTGTATTTCATTAATTGACATATATGTTGAACCATCCTTGCATCTCTGGGATAAATCCAATTTGGTCAGGATGTATGATCTTCATGATGATCCTCTGTATTCTGTCTGTTAGTATCTTATTAAGGATGCTTACTGAGTCTTTTTATGGGATATTTTACAAAGATATTTTAAGAGTTATATAAGATGTTTACACATACCTAATAGTATAATGCCAAAGCACATTAGTATTCAATAGTCTTAATGCCTTCCCTTCTCTGATTACATGCCAGAATCATTTACTCTACCTTATCTTGCTGCTTCCTTGTGGGTAGCCAAACCCCAGATTCTAAATTGCCTAATACTGCTTCTTTGCCTCGCTGAAACTACCTTCCCTTGGGTCCAGTTTCTGCCTCCAGTGAAGTTCAGCGCCAGGTTAACTGGACTAAGAGAAGAGAAATTCTAATAGAGGGCTATAGATGCAGGAAAAGAACACTGGGCACAACTACTACTATAGGATCCCCACCTCTCCACCCACCATGTTTTTCCGGGGAGAAAATAAAGGGCACAAGGAGATCTACAGGAAGTCAAGGCCAAAATCCTCAGTGTTATGCGAAGTCACTCAGGGAATCCTCTAGCAGGATACCCACTTCTCAGAGGTTTCTTGGGGTAATTCTAGGGCAGTATCTATGGTTCCACCTTTAGGTACAGGTTCTCTTTGGTATGCACCACCACCACCACGATCTCCTGAGGCGTCCCTCTGTTCCCACACAGTCTTTCAGGGAGCCAACCTGGCTCTCGCTCCCCTAGTGACACAGAAGGTCCCCCTGGGGACGCTGCGCCCACACTGGGGCTCCCTTGGAAGCAAGTGCAGAGCACTCTGGGCGCCTCCCTTCACACAAGGGATGCACACAAGGGATGGGCCTTGGGGGTGGCTCCCCACACTGCTCTGGAACTCACCCATGGGGGTAGAGGCTGCGCCCACTCGGGGCTCACCCACTTCCACACGGATCCCTGGGGCCGCTCCCACACGGGCACCTCAGCGACCACGAGGACTGTCCGACCCGCAGACTCGCCCTTAGGTGAGGTCCGGTCTCCAAATTCCCGCCCCCGCTTACCGGGACAATCCGGGTGCGGGACGCGGG
>NW_022900948.1:12503575-12513663 GCF_012274545.1 Fukomys damarensis | reverse complement strand
GCTGGGGTGGCGAGAATGGCTCAGCCAGCGGACCCTGCCGGCCGTCCACCCAGTCTCCAGGCTAAGACCTGGCCGTGGGCACCTACATTGGCGGTACCCACGGGTCTCCGGAATGTGCAGAGGAGCCTTCACAGAGTCCTTGGCTGGCCCGACCCACCCTGCGCCGTTTCAGAGATTATTGGCTTTCCATTTCCAACAGCAAAGCTGAGCTGTCATGCAACCTACTTTCCGCATCCTCATCCCTCAGACTATCTAGTCAACAATTCTGAAGGCCAACATACATTACACCACAGTAAGTGTTTTGAAGAAAGTGAGGGCAACCAGGAAAATAAAATAAATACCCCCAAACTCAAAAGTCGTCAAAGCTGGGTGTGGTGGCCCACATCAGTACCCCAGCCTCTCAGGACTTTAAAAGGCTGAAGGCTCACCTAATTCTCGAGGCCAGCCCAAGCAATTTTGCGAGACCTTATTTGAAAATAAAAAGTTTTTAAAACGAGACTTGGAAATGTAGTTTGGTAGTACCATGCTTGCTAGTATGTGCGATACCCTGAGTTCAATACTCAACATAAAAAAAAAAGAGGTCATTGAGCCTGATAGTTAATAAGGTAATGAAGAAATACAAATGGCACTATGTATGGGAGGGCAAGGCTATGGTGAAAAAATAAGAACCAGGACATCATATAAAGGTACAAGATCTCAATGATAAATGTAACTATTGTTTGCTTTAAATGTACCAATAAACTTAATGGTGGGAAAAAATTTTTTTAAAAGGGGGGCGCTTTACAGAGTTGGTTAACTCTCTTGGCTCTTCCCTTCTCTACAGCGCTCCTCCCCACCAGAGGATGCAGGCATTTATGGTAAGTTCTTGGATGCAGAAACAGCCCATCAAACACCAAAACTGCCTGCATCTTGATCTTGGGCTTTCCAACATGCAGAACTATAAAAAATAAATTTGTGATCTTTATAAATTATCACATCTCAGGATTCATTCCAGCGTACAAAATGGACTAAGACAGTAATATACATCTTCCCACTTTTTTCTTTTTTTTTTTTTAAAGACAGGATCTTGCTGTGTAGTCCAGCTGGCCTCAGCCTTCTAAGTGCTGGGATTACAGGTGTACACCACCATGCCAGCAACATTGCTGTCATTTTCAAACACAAAACGCCAAATACACACACACACACACACACACACAATCATTTAAATTTCACAACATTACTATGAAATACCATATTCCTTACATTACGTAGCTGTAGAAACAGAGGCACAGAGAGATTAGATAACTGCTTAAGGTCATATATGTGGAATCTAGTATTCAAACTTCAGAGCTCATACTCCTAGCCGGCTTGTACTGTATTTCCTCCAGGACTAACTTTAGGATTTGCAGAATCCCAAATAAATATCCTTGCAAGAACCCTGATTATGTAAACAATTGCATTAAAGTGTGTACTACATAATCCATGGCCCCATGTGAGATATAATGATTTATTAATGAAGATTTGAAATAATGGGCATAAAAGTGGCAGTAATGTATTTATTTTCTGTCACATCTGTGCACATAAAGATTCTTGGTTATATCTAGGTACTGTCTCTTCTTGTACAAGTCTAAGTGCCATCTCTTCCTATCTTTTTCTTTTGGGTGCACAATTCCTGAATAATTTCAAATTCCTACATAAGACAGTGATCCTGTTATTACTCACAAAGCCATGGCTCTTCAGAATCTGTTTGTCTAGGAACAATATAGCTCTTCCTGCCTCTGTAGTTTCCTAATACCTTTAATTTAATTCTGTTACATCGTTACTTATTACACTGCACCATTCATCTTGCTACCTGTCTATACCACTAACATCTAGAGATTCTCTCAGTGATTATTACTGTTTTTTATTAATGATGACCATAAATGCAAGTCTTACCCAGAGGATACAGTAAAATATAAATGATAATTTGTATTCTGAATTGTTAAATTTACACTATAGAATTTTAAACGGAACAATATGCCTTCCAACCATGTTTTTGCTTAAATTTGCTGGGCCATAATCACTGCATTCCTAAAACGCACCCTGTCAAGGTTAACTGCACCCCTATCTAACACTGCCTCCAGGAGGGAGAATAGGTAAAGGGCAGTTGGCAGAGTAAGAATAGCAATACCAATGGCACAAGATATCCAACCCTTTTCCAGAATGGCTGTAGATCAACCAGAGCATAACAGAACTTCTGACAGAACAGCAAGGAACTCCCTCAAAATGAAAAAGGACACCTACGTAGCTGAGTGTAGTGGCACATGCCTGTTGTTTCAGCACTCCAGAGGCTGAGGCAGGAGCATCACCTAGAGTTCAAGGCCAGCGTGGACTACACAGTGAGTTCAAGGCCAACCTGAACTACAAAGCAAGACCCTGTCTGGGAAAGAGGGGGGCACCTGAATAGAAAGAAAAAAATTAAACTATCGCTATCTACAGGTAATAGAATCTTATGAAATTCTAAGAACTCCTCCAAAAAAAAAAAATTAGAGCCATGAATATACCTTCAGCAAGGTTGCAAGCTATACAAAAATCAACATAAAAAGGGCTGGGGGTTTAGCTCAGCGGTTCGGTGGCCTGCCTTGCAAGTACAATGGACCTGAGTTCAATCCCCGGTACCAGAAAAAATAAATCAACATAAAAAATAAAATTTACTTCTATACACTTACAATGAACAATTCAAAACTAAACTTTTTAAAAAATTCCATTCTTAATAGACTAAAAAAGAATAAAATATTTAGAAATAAATTGCAAATGAAATACACAATTTCTATTCTATTTTTGAAATTTATTTTATTGGTATGTTTTAGATATATATAATGATCACATTCATCATAGGGAATCTGTACCTGTACACAATATATCTGGATTCCCCCCTCAGTCCCCTCCCTTCCCTCAACCCCTCTTCCCCTCTTTTTATTTACAAAAGCTTCGTTTCCATGTTTTTCCTTCTATTCTTTTTTCTTTTCCCTTCTTTCCTTTCCCCCTCCCTTCTCCCTTGTTCTCTTTCCAATTTGAACATTTTCTTCTCACTTCCCAATATCTATTATACATTTTGGTCCTTTTTTACCCATTGGGTTTCTCATACCAGAGAGACAATGTGATATTTAAACATGTGTGTCCAACTTATTTCACTTAAGAGTATGGTCTCAGCCAGGTGTGGTGGTGCACACCTGAAATCCCAGCATTTGGGAGGCTGAGGCAGGAGGATCGCTGTGAGTTCAAAACCAGCCTGGGCTACATAGTGAGTTCCAGGTCAGTCTCAACTACATAGTAAGATTCTGTCTCAAAAAACAAAATAAAACAAACAAACAAAAAAGAGTATGGTCTCAAGATGCATCCATTTACCTAGAAATGTCTAAAGCTTATCCTTCTATATGGCAGAGTTATATATAATTCCATTATATATAAAAACATATTTTCTTTATCCATTCATCTGTTGATGGGCATTTGGGCTATTTCCAAGATTTAGCTGTTACACATTGTGCTGCTATAGACATGCATGCATTGCTGTGGAGTGATACTTTTAATTTCAGGAAAATACCAAGAAGAGAAGTAGCTGCATCAAATAGGACCTTCAGTTTTAGTTCTTTGAGGAATCTCCACTCTAATTTCCACAGTGGTTGCAACAGTCTACACTCCAACCAACAGTGGAGAAGGGTTCCTTTTTCCTCACATTCCCACCAGGTTTTGTTATTTCTTGATAATAGCCATTCTTTCTGCAGTAAGATAGAATCTCAGCATTGTTTTAACTTGCATCTCTTGAATGACCAGTGATGTTGAACATTCTTTCATGTATTTATTTGCTATTTCTACTTCTTCATCTGCAAAGTGTCTATTCATTTCAGATGCCCATTTTTGGATTGGGTCTTTAAATTTGGGGTGTCTGATTTTTTAAAGTTCTTTATATATTCTAGATAACAGAGCTTTTTCTGAAGAATAGCTGACAAAAAAAATGTTTCCCCCACTGTGTGGGTTGACTCTTCGTTTTGTTGGTGGTTTCTTTTGCTGTGCAAAAGCTTTTTTTTTTCCATTAAGTTTATTGGTACATTTTAGGTATACAATACAGTTACATTCATCATTAGGATATTGTACCTTTACATGATGTATCTTGGTTCTTATTATTCCCCCCTCCCCTGCCCTGTGCAAAAGCTTTTCAGAAAGATGAGACCTCACTTGATTCTTTGTAATATTTCCTGTGAATTCAAGGTTTTGTTCATAAAATGTTTGCCTACACCTGTATCTTCCAAAGTTCTGCCTATTCTATCTTCCAGAAGATTTAGTGCTTCTGTTTTACTATTTGGATCTCTAATCCATTTTGATTTTAGTTTAGTGCATGATGAGAGATATGGGCCTTGCATGTGGAAAGCCAGTTTTTCCATCATCATATATTAGAGGTTATATTTCTTCTAGTGAAGGTGTGTTTGGGCCCTTTGTCAAAGATAAGGTAGCTAAGTGTGTTTGCAGATGTTTCTGCATCTTCTAATCTGTTCCCTTTATCCTCAGGTCTGTTTTTTATTTTGTTTTGTTTTATTGTGTTGTGTGGTGTTGTATTTTTCTTCCAGTACCATGCTGGTTTTTATCATGATAGTTTTGTAGTATTATTTTAAGTCAGGGACTGTGATGCCCCCTATCTTGCCTTTCTTACTCAGAATTGCTTTGCTGTTCTAGGTATCTTCTGCTTCCAAATGAATTTTAGGATTGTTTTCTCTAACTCTGTGAGGTATGCTATTGGTATTTTGATCAGGATTGCACTCAATCTGTGTAACAATTTTGGAAGTATGGACATTTTCACTATATTGGTTCTTCCTACCCAAGAACAAGGGATATCTTTCCATTTTCTGATGTCCTCTTCAATCTCCTTTTTCAGGGTAATATAGCTTTTAATGTGAAGGCCTTTTACTTCATTTGTTAGATTGATTCCTAAATATTTCACTTTTTTGTATGCTATTGTAAATGGTGTGGTTTCCCTAATTTCTCTCTCAGTGAGTTGTTATTTGTGTACAGAAATGCTACTAATTTTTGAGTGTTGACTTTGTATCCAGCTATGCTCCTGCATTTCATTATTAAATCTAGAAGTATTTTAGTGGAATTTGGGGGTCTTCTATGTAGAGTATCATGTTATCTGCAACTAATGATAATTTAACTTCTTCCTTTCCTATCCTTATTCCTTTTATTTCTTTCTTTTGTCTAATTGCTCTGGCTAATGTTTCCAGAACTATACTGAATAGGAGTGGTGATAATGGACATCCTTGTCTTGTTCCTTATTTTAGAGTGAAAGTTTTCAGTTTTTGTCCACTTAGTATGATGTTGACTGTTGGTTTGACATAGATGGCTTTTATCAGATTGAGATAAAGACCATTTATTCCAGTTTTCTATAGAGTTTTTACCATGAATGAATGTTGAACTTTGTCAAATGCTTTTTTTTTGCATCTATTGAGATGATCATATGATTTTTGTCCATGACTCTGTTAATATGGTTCATTATATATATTGATTTGCATATGTTGAAGCATCCCTGGGATGAATTCTACTTGGTCATGATGTATAAACTTCTTGATGATATGCTGCATTCTCCTTTTTCAGTATCTTATTGAGGATTTTTATGTCTGTGTTCATAAGAAGATTGGCTTTCAGTTCCCTTTTTTTGGTTGCATCCTTCTCTGGTTTTGGTATCAGGGTAATGCTTGCTTCTAGGAATGAGTTTGGGAGTACTACTTCCCTTTCAATTTCATTAAAAGAGTTTGAGGAGTAGTAGCATCAGATCTCTAATTTTCTTGTAGAACTCAGCAGTGATTCCATCAGGACCTGGGCTTTCTTTGTCGGTAGGTTTTTAATTATATCTTCAATCTCATTGACTAATATTGGGTTATTTGGAATTTTTATATCTTCTTGATTCAGCTTTGGCAATTAATATGTATATAGGAATCTGTCCACTTCATCTATGTTTTCCATCTTATTAGAATACAGAATCTCGAAGTAGGTATCAATGATCTGGATTTCTACAAGATTTGTTGCAATTTCACCCTTTTCATTTCTGATTGCATGGATTTGAGTCTTTCCTTTTTAAATAAGGTTGGCTAAGAATTTGTCAATTTTACTTAATCTTTCAAAGAAACAACTCTTTGGTTCATTGACTTTTGTACTGTTTTCTTATTCTCCATTGCATTAATTTCTGTACTGATTTTTATAATTTCCTCCATACAAGCTTTGGGCTTGCCTTACTCTTTTTTTTTTCCCCTAGAAGATTGAGGTTTAACATTAGGTTGCTTTTTGAGCTCACTCTTTTTCTGATTTGGGAATTCATTGCTATAAAATTCCATTGTTGTAGGATTGCTTTCATTGAATCTCATAAGTTCCAATATGTTGTACTGCCATTATCATTTAATTGTAGAAACTGTCTAATTTCTTCTTTAATTTTATCTGTGATCCATTCAGGAGGGTGTTATTTAACTTCCATGTGTTTATATAGTTCTGTGGTTTCTTTTGCCACTGATTTCCAATTTCATTGCACTATGGTCTGGTAATATGCATGGGATAATTTCAATTCCTTTGCATTATTTAAGCATGCTCTATGAGCTAGTATGTAGTCTATTTTGGAGAATGTCCCATGTGCAGCTGAAAAGAATGTGTGTTCTGATGTTGTGGGGTGGAACACTCTGTAGACATCTACTAAGTCCATTTTTTCAAAGGTTTGGTTCAGTTCTGAAATTTCTTTGTTGATTTTTTTTGTCTAGTTGACCTGTCTGTTTGTGAAGTTGGGTATCAAGTTCTCTGATTATAATTATATTAGTGCTTATTTGATTTTTCATGTCTATTAATATTCATTTTATATAGTTGGGCGTACTGGTATTTATGATTATTATCTCTCCTCTTGCATTGTTCCCTTAACAAGTATATATTGACCATCTTTGTTTCTCTTGATCAGTTTTTGTCTGCAAAGAGAATAGCTACCCCTACTTTTTTGGTTGCATGGAGTATTGTTTTCTATCCTTTGACTTTCAGTCTATGAATTTCTTTTTGAGTCAAATGTTTCTTTTATGCATCGTGTTGTTGGATCCTGTTTCTTGATCCATCCTGCTAAACTGTTTCTTTTAATTGATGAATTGAGACCATTGACATTGGTGGTTATAATTGATATGTATTGACTTATTCTTGTCATGTAATTTTTCTGTTGTTGGTTCCCTTTTCCCCCCTCTGTTTAATTGCTTGTCTTGCCTGGTGAATTCATTCTATTGGGGTTCATGGAATTGTAGTTTTCCTTATCTCTTTCTAGAATATCCTTCAGGACATTTTGGAGAGCTGGTTTGGTTGTCATGAATTTCTCCAGGTGTTATTTGTCATGGAAATATCTTATTTTTCCATCAATTTTGAAAGACAGTTTTGCAGGTACATCAATCTGGTTTGGAGGTTGTTTTGTTTTAGGGCTTGAAATACTTCACTCCAAATTCTCTTTGATTTAAAGGCTTGTGTTGAGAAGTCTGCTGTGATTCTTTTTGTTTTGTTTTGTTTTTTGGTACTGGGAAATTGAACTAAGGACCTTGTGCTTGCCAGGTAGGCATGGTACCACTGAGCTACTCCCCTGGCAGTCTGCTGTGGTTCTAATGTGCTATCCTTTGTAGGTGACTTATTGCTGTTCTTGTGTTGAATTTCTAGAATCATTACTATATGCCTTGGTGTAGATTTCTTCTGATCGTGACTAGCTGGAGTTCTATATACCTCACTTATCTGTACACCAAATTGTTTTTCCATGCTTATGAAGTTTTCTGCCATTATTTCTGTGAACAGGTTTTTTTTATGTCATTTGCACTATCTCCTGCTTTTTCATTGACTCTGCTCAATGTTATGTTATTCTTCTTTGCATCATTTAGCAGCTGTTGGATTTTTTGTAGTCCCTTGCTATTTTTAAGAAATCTTTTCTTTTATGGTCACTAACCACAAACCTGTATTCTAGACCTGATATTCTGTCCTCACATTGGTTCATTCTGCCACATACACTTTCAATAAAATTTTTAATCTCCTAGAGATCTGTTTGAATGGGTTTCATGGATTCCATTTCTTTCCTATCTTGAGCATTCATGGTTCCCATCACTTTACTAAGAGCCTCTATTTTTTTTAAAAAAATCTGTATCTACTCTAGATTGACTAACCATGTCCTTCATTATGGTCATAGTTTATTTATCTGAGAAATCATTTCTAATTTTATTTTTTCTAGAAAAAATCATTTATCTACTTTGTTACCATTTCAGAGAGTTCATGTAGGTGGTTTTCAAATTGTTCTACCTAATTGTTCCCTGTGTTTGCCTTGGGTGAGCTGGAAGTCTGGGGTTGCATCTTGCTTCTGTGTCTTCTCATTTTCTATTTGTTTTAGTTTAGTTTCTGCATTGATGCTCATAAATTGCTTATGGTAAGTAGTTTTATTGCTAGTATTGAAAGCTCCTTAGGAAATGACTGTGTTTCAAAGGTGTCTTCTAGGTATAACTGGCTTTTGGCTTTGAGTCTCTTGTAAGGTCCTACTTCTTTAATTTATTGGTGATGAGAAGTTACTTCCTATTTGGTCTAGCCCCTGGTTCTTTGGTACTTGCCTACAGTATTTTTTATGGCCCTTAGGCAATCTAAGTCCTGAGATACATGGAAGAAAAACCGATTAGAACAACTATGCCACCTGGGCTGAAGTAGTACAATCAGTAATAACAATACCATCAAACACAACCTAGAAAATGACAAACTTTGGTAACTATTAATTTGCCACCTTTAACCATATGAACAAGATTTATAGTTGTATAACAAAATCTAAAACAAACCAGAAAGTTGTGTACAGTAAATATCTCCTTAATAGAGTGGTTTTACCCTCAAGGGAGAAAATTTTAAAGGGGTAAAAAGAAAAAATATAGAAGTAGAAGGAGAGACAGTGACTAGAAACAACACTGGAGGAAAAAAGAAGATTACACAAGCATTGGGAAACTGATGGAAAAAAAGCAGGAGGCAAAGAAAGAAGGAAGAAATAGAAATAAGAACAAAACAAAACAACAACTAGAAAAACTAAAAACAGTGCTCACACATATAAACAAGAACAAACAATCAAGAGAAAAGAAAAGACAAAGAAAGGGAGGAATAAAAGTTCTCTTCAGGGTATGTCTCTGCTGTCTCTGGTAGACAAAGGGGGCAAACAGAGCCCAGATCCATGTGCTTGGTCCCTGCAAGCCTGCAGTAGAATTATGGCAGGGTGGTGGATAATCACAGCAAGCCTACACTTTAAATTCCACTGAAGTTCAGAGTGATCTTGATTTCTGGCTATGAGATTGAGAGCCAAGTTGTTCAGCACACAACACTCTGGGTGCCTCTTGCTGGCTTGGACTTGGCTCCCTGACCCTGGGTGTCTCCCACATCTGCACCTCACCCTGACACTGGAAGCTGCTAGATGGAGCTAACCCACAGCTGCTCTGAGTCCCATATTCAGCTGTCCCCTTTCCAAAATGGCAATTGGCCAATTTCCCTCTCCTAGGGATGTTGGATTGGAAACACTCACAAATCACTGCAGCCCAAAGTGGCCAGTGCTCCGCTCCACTGGTGCGTTTCTCCATGGAGGGTTCTGGAGTCACTCATAGTCACTATGCCTCTGTAAGTTACAGCTGCCTCTCTCATACTGTGAGCTGAGATTCAGGGAGAAGGTGACATGTGATACCTCCCTCTTCCTTGTTGAGGTCCTTCTCTTCACTCTCTCTATGGACTCCAAATCTCAGTTCAGATTCTTGCTGGGTCCCAGAGACCCACTTCCCTCCTTTTTCTCTTCCCCATTTTGCTATATTCTAGTGTCTGGACTTCAAATATGGGAGAAGCTGACTTTCTGCTGCTCACCACTACCCCGCCCTCCCAGAAGAAGTCTCAAATTTTCTATTCTAAAAACTAACAACTATTGTTGAAAGAAATAAAAAAACATCTAAGTAACATTCTTTTTAAATCCCATGTTCATGGATCAGAAGACTCAACAACTGAGGTGGTGATACTTCCCAAATTGATCTACAGATTCAATGTAATCTCTACCAGAATCCCAGCTAACTGCTTTGTAA
>NW_022900948.1:12461947-12503268 GCF_012274545.1 Fukomys damarensis | reverse complement strand
TTTTAAAAAAAAAAAAAAAAAAGAAAGCCAATCCTAAAATTCGAAGGAATCTGAAAAGTCAAAACAATTCTGAAAATAAAGTAGGAGGATGCACACTTTCCAAGTCCAAAACTTACACAAAACTTAAGTCAGTATTGTATTGGCACAAAATAGACATTATATATATATATATATATCAATGAAATAGAATGAAAGCCAAAATAAACCCATATATCAGTGATCAACTGACATGCAACAAGGGCTCCAAGATCAATGAGGAAAGAAAAATCCATAAAGTTAAGCTAACTAGATATTCACTTGCAAAGAAAAGCAATGTATCCTTACACCATATCAATTTGGATTAAAACTGTAAAATTTTTTACAGGGGAAGAACCTTCATTACATTGAACTTAACAATAATTTATTGAATATGACACCAAAGCACAGGCAACAGAGGAAAAATAATTGCATTTGATCAAAATTTAAAACATTAGAGCATCAAAGACACCATCAAGGCTCTCTGTGCTACCCAGGGAGGGATTCATACAGCATTGCTTTGATTCTGATCATAATTTAAAAGGAAACTTTCACAATGTCCAAGCCCTTGGGTCTTCAAATTCTTTGCAGCAGGAACCCACAGAGGTGGCACAAACCTTGATTTCTAGAAGGAATAGTATATCTACAAAAGGAAAATGATGGAATCTACATCAGAAATCTGAAAAGAGAAGCTGGGAGAAGCTTCTGCTGGCAGCTTGAGCCATAGCTGCCTTTGAAAACCCTGCTGATGTCAGTGTCACGTCTTTTAGGCATACTGGCCAGTGGGGGTGTACTGAAGTTTGCCCCTGCCCCAGCCCATTGCTGGCTGCTTCGCTTCTAGACCCTTCACTAACCAGATCCAGGAAGCTTTTGAGAACCACATCTTCTGGTGGTTACTGATCCTAGGGATGAGCACCAGCCCCTCACATAGGCAGTTTATGTCAACCTGCCAACCACTACTCTGTGTAACACAGATTCTCCTCTGTGCTACATGGACATGACCACTCCATGCGACAACAAGGGAGCTCACTCAGTGTGTCTGAGGTGGTATATGATGGCCTGTGAAGTTCTAGGCATGTGTGGCACCATCTCCCATGAACACGTGTGGGAGGTCATGCCTGATCCCTCCCTCTTCAGGGATTGAAAAGAGAAAGATGCTGCTGAGAAGGCTGTGACCAAGGAGGAATTTCAGGGCAAATGAACTGCACCAACTCCTGAGTTTACTGCTACTCAGCCGAAGATTACAGATTATTCTGAAGGCATGCAGGTACCCTCTATGACACTTTAGCTCTATGCCGTACCAAAGACTGGAGTGCTCAACTGGCAACAGAAAACTGGTTTGCAGCTCGCACTGCTCAGTCCCCTTAGTGGGTAGGAACCACCACTGAGTGGTCTTGAGCTGTTCTGCAGACACAGAAGCAAAATGGAAATGAGGTTGATGGAAAATAAAACACCAGTTTCTTTAAAACAAAATACACATTGGCAGGGGGGAAAAAAGAGAACCAAGACCTGTCATGTAAAGGTAAAAGATCCCAATAATGAATGTAACTGTACTATATACCTAAAATGTACCAATAAACTCAATGAGGAAAAAAATAAAACAAAACACACACACAATCAAGAAAGTGCAAAAGTAATGCAAAGAATTGAAGAAAATAGTACAAACCATATATCTGATAAATGGTTTTTATCTGGAATATATAATGAACTCTTTTAATTCAACAACAAAAAGACAACCAGATTTTAAAATGGACAAAGGATCTGAACAAAGATTTCTCAAAAACAAGTGCTATACAAATAGCCAGTAAACACGTAAAAAGATATTCAACATCATTAGCCATCAGATAATTGCATTTCAACACCACAATGCGATAACACTTTATACCTACTAGGAGGGACATAAACAATAAGTCAGATATCAAATGTCAGTGAGGATTTTGGAGAAATGGAATTCCCATACATTACTGATGAGAATGTAAATGCATATAGCTGCTTTGGAAAGCAATTTCACAGTCCTTCAAAGGTTAAACATAGAGTTGTTCTGTGGCCTAGAAATTCTACTTTTTTTTTTTTTTTTTTGGACCAGGGATCCAACTCAGGCCCTTGCGCTTACAAGGCAGGTGGTGGAACCACTGAGCCAAATCCCTGGCCCCAGCAATTCTACTTTTAGGTAAATTTCCAAGAAAAATGAAAACATATGCCCACATAGAAACCTGTACATGAATGTTTATATCAGCATTGTTCAAAATAGCCAAAAGGTGAAAATAATCAGAATATCCCCCTGCAAAATGGATAAGCAAACAGTGGTATATCCACACAAATGAATATTATCTATTATTCCAATATTAATTAGCAATATAATAGAATATTTTTCAAGCCATGAAAAGGAATGGTGTACTGACACATACAGTGACTCTGGAAAGCATGATGCTAAATTAAAAAAAAAAACAATCACATAGTTCACATACTGCAGACTCCATTTATGAAAAACCAGAATAGGAAATTCAGTAGAGGCAGAATGTACATTACCGGTTGCCCAAGGGCTGGAGGAAAACAGGAGTGCTATGTGTCCCTCAAAGGGTTGTGTGTTGGAGACAAAATCTCCAACCTCATGTTAATGTTACTGAATTCGATGAAGTCATGTGGGTAAGGTTCTAGTGATGGTATTAGTGTCTTTACTTGCTCTCTCTAGCTATGTTATGATTTTATAGTGCAGCAAGAAGGCCTTCACAGATGTCAAGCAGATGCTGGCATCATGCTCCTAGATTTCCTGCCTCCTGTGAGTTAACTAAGTTTCTATTCTGTGTAAATTACTCAGTATCCATCTGTTTTGTCACAGCAACAAAAGAGAGACTAAGGCAATGGCTGGTAGCTAAAGTATGTGGCATTTCCTTTAAAATGAGGATAACATTTTTTAAATGATGAAAACATTCTAAAATTGTAAAGATGGCTTGAAATCTGTGAATATACCAAAGATCATTGAATGATACATTGTAAACGAGTTAATAATAGCATGCCCCCAGTGACCTCAGGGCCTCCCAAAGGCCCTACCCCTAATAAGTCCACAGTGCCTCCCAATAGCACCACCCTGTAGACCAAGCCTTTTACATATGGACCTTTGGGGAACAGTCAACATCCAAACTAGAGCAGGCCCCTGAGACTACCATTAAAATATACATATGTGTGTCCATGGAAGTGGTTTTTGAATATCTCTAGTCTCAGCCTTCTCACCTGGGAAATGAGGATTGACAAAATAATACATACTAAACACAGCATAATACCTGGAATGAAACAAATATTTAATAAATGTCAACTATTATGTTGCTCAAAATTACAAACTTGTAGCCAGGTGTGGTGGTGCATGTCTATAATCCCAGCACTTGGAAGGCTGAGGCAGGAGCATCACTGGGCTACACAGTGAGTCCAAGGCCTGCCTGAACTATATAGCAAGACCCTGTCTCAAAAAAAAAAATTACAAAATTGTTCGGGGCTGGAATTCTAATTTGTTATGTTTTTACATAATACTTTCTTTAAGTCAGTATCCCCAAGGACATTGTAAGGGTGGTATATAAGAAATCTACATACTGTACGTGATAATGTTAGCTTGCAGAAATACAGACTTTCTTATTCTGCCATTGATTCACTTATTTTGTTCTCCTTCAGTTACCTCAAATTTACTCAGCAAATCAGTTATCTCCAGATTTCTGAGCTGTCTTTTATTTGCAAGTGACAAAAACTCAACTCAAATTTGAGAGGGGGAAAAAAAAATCAAAGGAATTTATTGATTCATATAACAGAAAGTTGGAACATCCAGGGACAGAGCTGAGTTCAATTACGTAAAAAAATATATATATCACTTCTCTCTAGTCTTGGGTCTGTCTATAACCTCTTTCACTCCTACGGAGCTTGGGTTTTGCCAAGCTGGCAGAGTAAGAACATGGCTGGAGAAGGTTTTAGGAATATACCATCCCAATTTGGCAGCCCCAGAAGAAAGGGAAAACAACTTTCTTTCTCTCTGAATCTGTTTTTAAACTCTAAGGGATTTCTTCCGGAAGATATGTGAATATGTATTTCCTAAGCTTAGGAGACTTTTATCAAGATAGTGTATGTAACCAAGCATGGTAAGTATAACAGTAATCCTGGCTACTGGCAGGCCGAGGCAAAGGGATCACCAGATTTGAGACCATCTGGGCAATTTAGCGAGAGCTTATCTTTTAAAAATTAAAATAAAAAGGGTTGCAGGTATAGAGTGCTTACCTAGCATATAGAGAGGCTCTGAGTCCAGTCCCCAGTATTGATAAACAAAATACAAGAAGTGGGCCGGGGATGTAACTCAGCAGCAAAGCCCATGCCTGGCAAGTGCAAGGCCCTGAGTTCAATTCCTGGTACCAAAAACAAACAAACAAAACACAAGAAGTCACACTAAGCATGTATATTATTGTTTTGGACTATAATTTTCTCCCTAGCCCTAACATGTAGATCTTATTTTGGTACTTCTAAGGGACTACTCCAAGGAGCTAGTCATTACAGAGCAAGGAAAAATATAAAACATGCTTATTTCAGTTGGAAACAACATTCTGCCAATCTCTTCCATTCTAAAGCATTTTCTTCAAAAAGGCTTATAGAATATTAGACAGTTTGATGAGGTTATAGCCCTTCATCATTCTGCCAAGCTGCTGAATTTCAAAGGAAACAGATGCTGGCTCCCTCTTCCATCCATGTTTTTACACTCCAAGCCTCACCACTTTGCTTTTCTCTAACATAACCCTAACCTTTTTTGTTTTGCTTTATTTGGGACTTTTTGTTTTGGAGATGGTCTCTTGCTATGTCCCCAGGTCAGTTGGCCTCTAAGTCACAAACTCAAGTGATCCTCCTGCCTCAATCTGCCTTTTTTTTTTTTAAACCAGGGATCGAACTCAGGACCTTGTGCTTGCAAGGCAGGCAACAAAACCACTGAGTTAAATCCCCTGCCTGACTTTTTAACAGAATCAGAATATGCTGAGCCTAGCATGCCACTGAATTTTAGAATTCAGCAAACTAATGGTTTCCTTACTAAAGAAGTTGGATTTTGACTCCATACATTTAGCTATATCAAAAAGATATTCAGAACACACGAAATGTGCCAAAAGAGCTGTTCTGTACTTCAAGTTTCCCCTGGGTGTTTTTGGCTGGGAGTCTTTAAAAGACATCTACCTGAGTTGATGTTAATACTTGTCACCACCTGGAATGTAGTTCTTGATTGGCAAGATGAATCTAATCCAATTCCCCAGGATCCTCTTTGGTAGCCTGGGGTTGCATCTGTCCTCACTGCATGGTTTATGCTTAAAATATAGAGAAAATGTTTTTAGATGACTCACTGCTAGAAATGTGATGTGAATATCCCCTGAGATTCAGTTTGAAGAAAGGACATTGAAATTGGGACAAATGGGTAAGGGAGCAAAGATCTGATTTTTTGTGTTGCATCAGGATCTATATGAATTCTGTTGACAGAAAACCTACGAACAGGCCATTTGAGGAGGATTTCTAGAATAAGTCAGTAAAGTTCAAAGTGAAATTCACCCAAGGATCGTAAGGTTTCACATTTTGTTGTAGACACCAGATCAGAAAGAGGGTCACAGTGTCAACCTTCTTAGCATGTAAGATACTACAGTTGAAAGTTAGAAAAATTCTGTCCATATAAGTGAGTTTCCTGACTCCTTGAGTAGCTTCTGAAGATTTTAAAGTGGATTTTTCTAATCATATGACCTGAAGAGAAGTCAGACATATTTAATCCAGAAATGTTTCATTTGGAAGAAGGCTTGCCAATCTGTAAGTATTATTTTGCTCTTCCAGTTAACTGAGATGGAAGAGAGAGTTTTTAGAATTTTTTAACTATTACAGAGGTGCCGTGATTCACAAACTTAATTCATTCTACAATTCTGGTTGAGAACTGAACTGGTCGCGAACCCAATCAAATTTTCCCATAAGGTTCAATGTAAATAAGGTTAATCTATTCCAAACCATATGTAATTTTTAAAAATTTTTTTCTTTTTATTGAGTTTATTGGTATATTCTAGGTATACAGTACAGTTACATTCATTACTGGGATCTTGTACCTTTACATGCCATATGTATTTTTAACAACAAAAATATGCAACAAAGTACAGTACAGTACAGTATGAAAAGCAAGAACACTAACTTTGCTTGAGGCAACTTCTAGCATGGAGGACAGTAAAGTGGGTGGGTAGGAACCTAACATTTGGAGAGAGAATCCTCCACCATGGAGACACTGGGGAATCTCTTTCAGGGGTTTCCTCTTCTTTTTCTCTTAGCTGCAAGGTCAATTTTCATGAAAAACCTGCCTAATGTCACTTGTTTATCCCTTCTCTGCATAACCCTCCAGAAATGAGAGATCATGTTACTGTTCGTCATGTTCAGCACTTCCTTTGTGACGGTTATGTTGGGGCGGTGCTTCTCAAAGAAATCCTAGCACATTCTATTTTCCATTATGGATTTTGTCATATCACTGCTAACCTCCTCCCTGCCTTCCTCTTCCTCGGTGGAATGCTCCTCAACAAGTGCCTTCTGCTGCTCACTCTGGAGTTCAGCAAGTCCTGTCATTGGCTCCTTATGGTCCTCAACAGGCTCCACTGTGTTTGCACCATCAACATCCAGACCCATGCTCCTGCCCATGGACACAATCTCCTCACTACCTGTGCATCAGACCCTTCAAAGACACGTTTAGTGACACATTCTGGCCAGTTTCCTCCTGGCTGAGTTTAAGGTCCAGTATGTACATGTGACATCTTCCCAGGCTTTGTCAATGAAGTTGATGCAATGGAGGACACTGAAATGCTTCTTCCAGAAGGCTTTCAGAGTCAAGGATGTCTCTTCAGTGACATTAAAACACCTGGTGAAGAGCCAGGGATTTAGCTCCATGATTCAGGTGCCTGCCTCACAAGCGCAAGGTCCTGAGTTTGATCCTTGGTACCAAACAAAACAAAACACACACACACACACACACACACACACACACAAACACACACACCTGGTGAAGACTGCTTTTGTGTACAGCTTCTTGAAGTTGTAGATCACTTTCTGCTCCATGGGCTGCAGAAGAAGTGTCATGTTGTGGGGGAGAAATTTGACCTTTATGAAGTCATTCATTTCATCCACCAAGGCTGAAGGGTGTTCCAGGGCATTGTCCATCAGAAGAAGGCATATTTCAGGTGGTTTGTTGTCAGAAAGATATTTCTTAACAGTGGGAACACCTCGTGCTGCCATTCTATGAGCTACTGCCTTGTGATCCAAGTTTTTGTGCTGGCCCTCCTCATGATAGGCAGTCTGAGCTTGTTCACATTCTGTTCCTTAAATGAATAAGGAGTCCGGGAATGGTACACTGGTAGTGGTTTAATACTCAGATTGGCACTTGTGTTTGCATATGGAAAAAGGGTTGATCTGTTTTCACGTTCTTGTGCCCCAGCAGAGCCTTTTCCTCCTGCATGATGCTGGTTCTGTTCGGCATCTTCCAGAAGAGCCCTGTTTTGCTGCAGTTGAACACCTGTTGAGCAACATATCCTTTTGCCTTTGTGAATTCTGTGAATTCTTTCCTGTAGGCCTCAGAAGTGGCCTTCTCAGAACTGGAAGCTTTACCATGTCTTATCACACTGTGGATGCCACTTCTCTCACAGAATTTATCGAATCACCCTTTACTGGCTTTAAATTCATCACCTGTCGCACTTGTGGAGGCATTTTCTTAAAGTAAATCATATGCAATTTCCTGGTTTTTTCAGAGATCATAGCTTCGCTAAGTGCTATCACCTGCCAGCTGTTTCTCATTCAACCACACTTAAGTTTTTCCACCTCATCTAGTACTTGTGTCCCCTGGCTAGTTAACATCACTATTCCTTTTGCCACATCAGCTCCTTTGATGGCATCTTTATTATTAAAAACAGTTGAGATTGTTAACTTCACCATCTTGTACTCCTAGGCCAGATCAGTCACCCAAATACCTCATTTGTGCTTTTCCACAATGTCCTTCTTCAATTCAGTGGTTATTTTCTTCAAAACCTCCTTACCGTTCTTGCTCTGCACTTTCTTATTAGCTTCATAATTGCTCTGCACATTCTTGTCGCCTTCATTACTGCTCTGCACCCTCTGGTTACCTTTGTTACTACACTGCACTTTGTTTTTACCACCATGCTTGTTCTGCACTTGCTCTGGAGCCATGCTGGATTGAATAACACGGTGCGGTACTGTTTGTGCTAAAAGCTTCACACCAAGTGTACACAGGTCTGTCTGCAATGGTAATCTCAATCAGAGAAAGCCATGATCATATGTTGGTGGGGGGAAGATGACCTCAATCATGTTCATCACCCAATGCAGAGTTCATGAATGGAAGCAAAATTCTGCCAAATTTCAAATCGCTAATGATGTACATCTTTGCATGCACTCATTTGCCATCCATCTATCCTCTTTGGTGAAATATCTTTTCAGATCTTTGGGGTCTAAATTGTCCAGGCTAGCCTGCACTTGCAATTCTTCTGCCACGGCCTCCTGAGTGGCTGAAATTCCAGGCATGTGCTACCATTTCTAGCCAGAGATTATTCTTAAAACTATCAGGAGCTCTTCAGACTCCCAAATACCTGTAGGGAGAATAATGAGGGAATAAAAGAAAGACAGAAATAATATTTAATGTGCAAGGGGGCTGGGAGAAATCTATCTCTAGTGGATAGGCTTTGATGAACTCTGGAAGGCCAGCTTTTATTAATGCAAGAAGGGCATGTGAGGGGGTAGTATACTGTTCCAGGAACAGCAACTGCAGTAAATTTAGAATAGCCAGATAGGGACCAAGTTTAGCATTTCAAAGGGAACGACTTAAAATCATTCCTTACAATTTATTGTCCCCAGTAGAAGTTATCTTGCCTTTGGAGCTATGATTATGGCTTTCCCACACAGCAAGGAAATCTTTCACATACTTCTTTGTTCTGAGGCAAGTGAACAGGACTGCAGGGGGGCCTGTTTCCTGGCCCCCACAAATCTATACATATCATTGCTGGCTCCCAACAAAGACCTTGCAGAATTCTTCATATCAGTGGTCAATTTTGCACTGATTCTTCCTAGTACGCAGTCTGTTTCCACAAGGTAGAAAGCATTTGAACAACTACCATCCTTTCAGCTATGTCCAACCTGCACCTTCTGAGCCATTTGTCTTCCTTTTCTTTAATGTTATAACAAAATGATAAAAAATAAAGGAAATTTGGTTACTATTATACATTAAATATAGATTTTTAGGTGCAGCCAGAGATGATTCCTCTTCATTCAGTGCAACCCAGGCAAGCCAAAAGGTTGGACACCATCAAAGCCATAGTTTATCTTCTTGATTATGTCTGAGGTTTCTATTTGAGGACCACTGTGTTCCTAGACATTTCACATAAGGAATTACTGTATCCTCCTGCTGAAAGCCTATTCCTTCAACTCTGTTACTATCATTATTTAACTAAAAATAATCTCTTCATCATCCTTATCTCCAGTGACTCATTCTGATATTCTCTCAACATGAAAACATGCAGAATCCCTTCTTGACAATGTAAAACCAAAACATTTCCTTTATTCTATAATTTTCAATGTATACTTCTTTTGCCTGTTGTATAATTTTTTTCTTGGTAGTACTGGAGATTGAACTCAGGGCTTTCACACTGAGCTACATCCAAAGCCCTTTTATTATTTATGATTTTAAAACAGAATCTCTCTAAGGGGCTAAGTCTCCCAGGCTGGGCTTGAACTTGTGATCCTTCAGAAAGTGATCCCTAGCTGTGTCAGTTACTTCCCTCAGTGCTGGGACAAAATATCTAAAACCCTAACTTAAAGAAGGAAAAGTTTATTTTGGCTCTCATTTCAGTATTCTCTGTATTTGCATGGTTGGTGGCAGCAGCATGGTGAAAGTGGCTGCCGGAGGAAAGATGCTCACCTCATAGTAGACAGGAAGCAGTGAGCAAGAAGAAGAACTGGGGAGGGAGATAAATCTTTCCAAACTATGCCCCCAATGACCCACCTCTTCTGACCACATCCTGCCTCCTAACAGTCCGTTGTATCACCTATAATCCAGTCGTCTTCCAAAAGGTCCACCTATGACTGCATGAGGCTCTTGGGACATCTGGATATAAACCATGATACCAATCTTTCAGAAATCTGGGACTATAGCCATGTACCACTGTACCTGCTCCTCCTCATCTTTCAGGTTTTTAATTGTTGGAATGTCCCAGAGCTCAGTTCTCTTTATTTTTACCTATATTCACATTCTACATGATCTATTTACTCCCATGACCTTAAATACCAACTATAGGCTGATGACTCAAATTTTATTTCTTCAAAAACCTAGCCTCTCTTTTGAATCTAGTACTAATATACAATGACACATCAAAATTTCCACTTGGATGTCAGCTAGATCTCTCAAATTTAATATTTCAAAATGAACACTTCTGTTCCTCCTCAGAGTTCCCCATGTCAGTAAACAGTATCTCCTTTCACCCAGTTGCTCAGGCCAAATTTCATGGTTCCAAAATTAACTCCACTTTCCCTCATTCAGAAATCTAATCTCAGCAAATTCTACTGCCTTGTCACTTCTTGCCAATTCCTCTGCAAACACCTTAGTCTGAGTCATCTGCACTTGCTCTGTATGGATTGTTTGGCTTTTATTCTTAATCCTATAGTCATTTCTCAAAGAGCATTAAGAATAGCCCTTTTAAACATAAATATGATTGGCCAGGAGTGGTGACACATGTCTGTAATACCAGCACTCAGGAGGCTGAGGCAGAAGGATGGCCATGAGTTCAAGGCCAGCCTAGGCTACATAGTAAGTTAAGGTCAACCTTAGTCTACCAAGTAAGACTCTGTCTCCCAAAAAAAGGCTTCAAGCTCAAACTTTTCATTGCTCAAGCAGCAAAATTTGAAAAAAAAAATCTTCTTGGTGTTTGTAACTTTGGTCCATAGTTGAACCAAAAATCAGACTTGAAAGAACCTGTGCAGGCCGAGAGTGAAGTCATGTGTCATGTCTTGCCACAGATACAGGTGAGCTTCAGTCTAAACACCACTCTTGCCCAGACAACATATAGTGCTTCTGCCAGTGCAATAAAACATTCATCACTGTGCTTTTTTGTGCTTTATTGGACTAAAATGTTATAACCATGGCTCCAAAGAAAACCAGCATAAAGCTAAGAGGAAAACTGTGAGAGCCACAATAGAGTTAAAGAAAGAAATCATTGTGAAATTTGTTAAAACCTGGAAAAATGAATTTATAAGTGTAAATTTTGGGCCTCCAAACCAATTATTTGGTTTTCCATTATTATGTTCAGTTCTAGAACTTTTCAGTGTTTAAATACAAATATGGAATGAACTGAGTTTTAAATCCAAGGTATCACGTATATTGCACGTATGATCATGTCACTTCCTCTTCAACTGTGTGGTGGTTTTATATCACACTTAGAACAAAACTGAAAGTCAATCCAAAGTTTAAAATTTGCCTAAAAGTTCCTACATTATCTATTGCCTTGAGAAACTTCAAAATCGTCATAACTTTCTCTCTTTTTTCTTTCTTTTCTTTTTGATCCTCCTATCTTGGGGATTACAGGCATGTATCACAATATCCAGCTCCAATTATATCCTCACTTAATACATCTGTAGGCCCACTTACACTGACCCTGTTGCTATTTTTATCACTAATCAAAGGTCTTTGCAATTGCTGTACACTCTGCACTGGTCTCATGGGCTTGTTCTCTCTCCCTCTCTCTCCACTGGAAGCATATAAGAAGTGCCTATCCTTCCCTCTTTTCTTACTGGAGAGGGTCCTAGGAGATTCCTAAACCCACCCTTTCCATAGAATTAAGTTGCAGTTTCACTGACTCCTGTCATGGAAAAAGAATTTTCAGGATGCATCACTAAGATTTATTAGGCAGAGATTTAAAAGCACACACTCAAAGAAATAGAGTGAGGGCTCCCAAGAGAAAGGTGCATTATTATCTGGAGCTGGAGGTGTCCTCAAGATGGGTGATCTAGGGGCCAGGGATTTAGCTCAGTGGTTTGGTGGCCTGCCTTGCAAGCTCAAGGACCCGAGTTAAATTCCTGGTACCAAAAAAAAAAAAAAAAAAAAAAAAAAAAAAAAAAAAAAAGATGGGTGATCTAGGATACATACTTGTCTTTCAAGTTACTCATCTGGCAGGCTATATTAGAAAACAACCTATACTGGGGCCGGGGATTTAGCTCAGCGGTTCGGTGGCCTGCCTCACAAGTGCAAGGACCCAAGTTTGAGCCCCAGTACCAAAAAAAAAATACAACAACCTATACCAGTATTGGAAGTTGAGATATGGTCTGTGGGAGGAAGTATGATTTACAGATGAAAACACATCACCTAGGGCAACCTATTCAGAGCCCCTCCTGTCTCACAGGAGCTATTCCTATTCCCCAATAAATTTTCCTGCACTCAAAAACAAAACACATCATCATTACTTGTTTCTTTGTTTTTGTACTGGGGACCAAACTTGGGACCTTGCACTTATGAGGCAGGCAGTGGAACCACTGAACTAAATCCCTGGCCAAAAGACAGCATCTATTCACAGGTGATAAAGTTCAATTTGCAAGTGAAAGGGAATTGTTCAGGTTTATTGCATTTTGGAAGAAAAAAATATTTTAAACTGGCCTTGTCTCCTGCATCTGTAGTTTTTCCTCAAAGTATTATGTTAAAATTCCAGTTAATCCTTGTCTGTTTTTTAACCTATCATTTTTTTCTTCTACCCATTTTTTTTTCTTGTCTATAACTGTCAGAGTGGGACATGGTTTAGCTAAGGACTGTCACAACCTATCCTCCTGCTCAGTCCCTTTCCCCCAAGGATGGAGTGGGACAATTGCCTCAGTGTCCTACCAGGTGACTTAGTGGCCACTCTACAGGCCACTCCCCCACTCCAGCCTCTCCAGACTCTGCTGCTAGCTCTTTGGAGAAGCGCTAATTATCCCTAACTTGGCAGAGATCAGGAAGGGACCTGGCTCATTATTAACATCTTTAACCTCTTCAAACCTCGATAAACAACACAGCTAGGCCTCCTGAAGGTCCTTGGGCTTTGGCCAGCATTTTCTGCGGAGATGCAACTACTGCCAATCAAATAGCTCAGATCCCGCCCCCTCAATGTTCTGCCTGCCACCATGATAGTTGCAGCTGTCTTGAATGCCCTGCACCCTCTCAGAAAGATCAGACGTCTGCTCTGACCATAGTAGGCTCCAATGTAAACTTAGGAGTAGCATTGAGTTTGGGCCAATCAGTAGGATTGGATCAGAAGGTTTGAGTTTAGTCCATTTTGGACCAATCAGTAGGTTTGCATTTGGAATCACAGGCCTGCGGAGGTTATATAAGCAGTACTCTTCTCACACTCCTGAGATTAGTGTAGGAGGGCTTCCTGTGATGTACCCGACCTCCCTGTACTGTTGCACAGGTTCTGTTCAAATAAAAGGTTTGCTCCAGTGGTCCTGTAAATCTGCTTGACTTATTTCTTGGGTAATTTGGGCTCAGAAGATCCTGTAAATCTATTCAGGATTCTGAATAGTGTGGACAGAGTGGCTTTAAAAGAAAGAACAATAAACACTAGAATCTGTTAGCTCTGAAGATCTCCATAGACCAGCAGCTGACAAAGAGTAGCAACTGGCAGAGTTGACCAACTGGCATTCACTGGTGTCAACAAATGGTATCAACTCTACTAGCAGAGCTGCATTTTGCTGATTCATGATTTCTAGCTGACTGAAACAAAATAGCCCTCAACTGACTCGTGATATATGTAGGACTCTATTCAAATATCACCTTAGAGGAAAGACTTTCCCTGACCGCTCCACCTAAAACATCAATCTCTTTATTCTTTCTTCTCCTATCCTATTTCATGTTTCTTTTCACAGTCTGACATATTATACAGTACTTTATATACTTAATTGTTGTATCTCCCTGCCGAAAATAGAAGGTCTATGAGGGCAGAGATTTTATTGTATTCATTGTCACATCTCCAACATCCAGAGCAACATCTGATAGAAAATGGGTAGAAAATAAATACATATTGAGTTGATCATTGTCATGATTGATACATCTTCTTTGCTCATACTGTGTGCTTTATTTTGCTAAAAAAAAATTTATATGCATTATTTCATTTAATTTTTTTTACTTCACAGACCAGAAACCTAACTTGCAGTGACCGAGCCATTGTTTCCTGTGGTCTTTCCATTGCTGTCCTGTCCTATGATGTCCTCCAGTGCGAAGAGCAAACCTCTGGGCTTTATGCATTCCTATTTCAGGATTCTCTGGTTTAAAAGCCCTGCTGATCTGTAGTTTCTCTCTGTCTCTCTCTCTCTCTCTCTCCCTCCCTCCCTTCCTCTCTCATGTTACACAGATAGGCATAGGCCCCTGTGTTCTCATGACAACAGCACTGTGCTGAAATAACTGAAGCTAATGAGAGGGAAGTCTGCGTGAGTGTTCTGATGTTGGTTTTTTTTAAGGCATCAGTAAGTACAATGGCCACGTATATTTAGTATCTCGCTTTTGCGTGCTTTTCTTTTCATCCCCATGTCACCAGCTATCATGGGTCATTGCTTCAGGACAACAGAAATTAAAACTGAAACATGGTTTTGCAGGAGGAAACAAAAGTCTGAAGAAGTGAATCAGACTGGCCCATTCACAAAAGAACCAGCCCAGTTTTTATAGATTTGCTAGGTTAGCTAGAATCTTTTTGATCATTGTCTCAGTTCTGCTTTTGTAGGATGGCTCCAGATGTCCTTCTGCTTGAGGGAGCAATTTGATCTCCATGATTATATTTGATTAGGGCAATCTCAATCTTGTGAGGCTCTGCTAGTAATCCAAGGTGAACTTCAACTTCTGGGAATAGTTTGGTGTCCCTGTAAATCCCTATCTTGGTGTCCACAGTCTTGACGGGGGTGAAGTGATGTAAATTAAGAGCTAATCAGCCTGGCGTGGTGGTGCAAGCCTGTAATCCCAGCACTCGGGGAGGCTGAGGCAGGAGAATTGCTGTGAGTTCGAGACCAGCCTGGGCTACATTGTGAGTTCCAAGTCAGTCTCAACTACATAGTGAGACCCTGTCTCAAAAAACAAACAAACCAAAAAGAGCTAATCAACTTTGTTTAACCAACTTTTAAACAGACATTCTCTAAATGATTATATACTGTACTAAGAAGTGATTCAACCCAAAGCTTTAAGGTAACAAAGGATACAGAAATGAAGGTCCAGCTTTGCTCAGCTTTTAGTTGTCTACTGGGCATCTGTAAACGCAAGCAATGAGTCCTGTTATTTGTTTTTTGTGCTTTTTCAAAAACCACTTTTAAATTAGTGCATGCCTCAGAAAAAAAACATAAATCATGCTTTTAATCAGTAACAGATCAAAGGAGGGAGGAAGGAAAAAGGAAGGAAGGGGCATGAAAATGGAAACAAAGCTTTTGTACATGGGGGGTGTTGAGCAGAGAGGGAGGGAAAAATGGGAAAAAAGAGGTGAGAGGCATCACGTACAATTCACTATGATGAGTGTTTTCATTATATATGTGTAAAATGTATCAATAAATGTTTTACTATAAAAAAATAAGTAACAGATGAAAAGCAAAGGTATTTGTCCTCTGTCCTTATGGTAGTCTCTGAATATGTCACCAGTACCCATAAAAAAGTAATAGTGATTCATGTTAAACCAAAATTCCGGAGACCAAGAAAAATTTGAACTTTTACAGATTCTAGCAAGAAGAAAGAACCAGTCCTGAGTCAAGTTCCCTCAGATACCAGCAACAAACCTAAGTAACTTCTAGAAAAATGTCCACCAGATCTAAGAAGCCACAGGGATTTTTGTGTGTGTGTATGTGTGTTTGTGTGTGTATGTGTATTTTTTGTGTGTGTTTATTGATTTGGGATTTATTTGGTTTTATGGGTTTGTTGTTGTTGTTGTTTTTATACTGGTTATTGAACCTAGGACCTCACAGATGCTAAGAATGCACTCTGCCACTAAGATATATACCCAGCTACAGAGTACTTTTTAATGAAAATTTGAGGAAGGAAGGCACAAGTTGTTTACACTGCGACTACACTGGTTACAGATAAGAGGCACAGAATTATACATACCAGGGAAAGCTTTGGGACAAGAGGACAATCCCTAAGGGGAAACAACAATTGCCTCTGGATTGGTTGGGGCTACAAACAGGAGGTAGTGGTACTTAAGGGGTTGCTGATAGGATTTGAGTTAAGGTTTTACCATATATTCAAGAATTTAAACTACGGGGGGGTGCTTGTAGATTACCGATTAACCTTCCCCTATCTCTTCTACCTTCCAACCCTCCTCCCCTTTGTAATTAAATGTAGGGCACACAAGAAGTTTTTGTTTTGTTTTTTTTTATGGATTATAAGGCTGGTTTTTTACCATAGTTATGTAAGCATTACCAGAGATCAGAGGGAGGAAAACTTCCCTTCTTGGTAGGGGAGGGCAGGGAGTTCTCCTCTGAAGGGTACTTCTCCAGGATCTTGTGGCCATTTTTTTTTTTTTAATTGAGATGTCAAAAGGTTTAAAACTGACTTTTTTTTTTTTAATCCTGTTAATGTCAGTATTGTTAGGGAATTGATGATGTTAAAGTATTTTGTGACACCACCATTGTGGGCTGGGTTTCTGGGTTCTTGTTCCCCTAAACCCCTATCTTAAATTTCCTTTTCCCCAAGACCACATCAGCATACAGAGTGGAAACCTAAATCTTCCTGCGAGGCTCCCTCCTTAAAGGGCAATGTGGCTCGTGATAGGTTAAGAGCAGCCCACCTCACCCTAATAAGGAGGTCTTTGGCTCCAAGCCCCTTAAACAGGCCAGCACTTCCTCATCTCTCTCTTTGCTCTCTCTCTCTGCTATGCTCTCCCTGCTGTGCTCCCCCGAATAAACTCTCCAGTTGGACCTCTCAGTGTGCGTGGCCTAGTGCGTGGCCTAGTTGTTGAGCATTGCTGTTCCCTTTCAAGTATTCAGCCTTCGCTGACCACCTGAGATAGGGAGGAGGAAGGGTCTCAGTAGCGAAGGGTATGAAAAATAGCTTCACAGTAGGGCCTAAGAAAGAGGAAAGTTGTTATTTATTGATAGGGCATGATTAAACTCTCAGTGAATTTTGAGAGACAGCTGCACACAGAGAATAGAGAGAGTAATTAGAGCAACTAATTACTGTTATTGTAGATATTTGGCATTTCTATAGTATATTCTGTATTTACAAAGAATTTTGTAACCACTCATTAACTCTCCCCCATCACAGCATGACATGGGCAACATTACTACATATGTTTGTATTCATCTTCTGAGAGAATCTAAACTTCTCTGTCTACATAATGGGATTGAAGGTATAATATCCTCACTGCAGCTCTTCTGTCCACTGTGTATTTTAAGAATCTCAATGATGAGAATTTGAACATTAACCTACCCTGTAACTTCACTCTGAATAACGCATAAGGGTGAGTTGGTGCTTTACTAATTTGAAAAGATGTCGTGTGTAAGTACCTAATGACAATATTGATGTTATGGTTTGAATGTATCCCCCAAATTTCATGTGTTGGAAATTTAATAGCCAAAGCAGAATAAGATAACTGACTTATCTCAATGTTTTCTTTTTAATTTTAAAATACACAACATAAAATGTGCTGTTGAACCATTCTTAAGTATACAGTGTAGGGGAATTAAGTACCTTTTGCGGGGGGGTGGTAGTAGTGGTGGTGGTAGTGGTACTGGGGATTGAACCTAAGACTTTTCACACTGAGCTACATTCCCAGAACCCACACACACCTAGTTTCTTTACCCTAGAGACACAGTCTAAGTTGCTAAGTTGCCCATGTTGGGCTCTGTGTTAGTTACTTTCCTCTCTAGTTACTGAATCAAAACATCCAACATCCAGAGTTAAAGGGGAAAGGTTTACAGCTCATAGAGGTTTCAGTCCATAAACTGGTTCCAAGGCAGGGTGGCGGGGGGGCAACAGTTCATGGTGGTGGAAGACAGCAAAAGCGACAAGGGACTTTAACAGTGTCTATCTTTTATCTTATTGAGGCATCTTAGGGTGGGTAGCACTCATACCCTTAATCCTAGTGCCCTCAGGCTTAACATTGCACTGTGAATCAGTCACACACCCTAGATTCAGCCCACCTCTGAAATAGCCCCACCTCATTTGCATAAAGCTTTGGAGGACATCCAAACACAAGCCATAACAGGCTCGAACTAGTGACACTCTTGTCTTAGCCTCCCAGAGTACTAGGACCATAGGCAATCATCACCATCCATCTCCAGAACTCATCTTACAAAAGTGAGCTATGCCCATTAAAAAATAATTCCTCATTCCTCCTTTTCCTCAGCCTCTGGCACCCACCATTCTACTTTTTTGTCTCTGTAATTTTGACTCCTCTACAAACCTCACATAACTGGACTCATAATATTTGTCTTTTTGTGACTGGCTTATTCCACTTAGCATAATGTCTTAAGGCTCATTGCTAGTATAGCATATTGCAGAATTTCCTTTTTAAAGCTGAATAATATTTCATTATATGAATATTGGACACTTAGGTGCTTCCATGTTTGAACCATTTTGCATAATGCTGTTAGGAACATGATGTGCAAACCTCTTTAGGACCTTGTTTTAGTTCTTTTGGGTATATACTCAAAAGTGGAAATGCCAGATAATTCTAAAACAATATACTTTTAAATTTATAAAATATTTTTAAATTTTTATTTTACACTTACTATATCAGCACACCGAAATTTTGAAAAAGAGAAAAAATTATCCATAATTTCACTGCTCATACTCCTCTTAAATCTCTTTAACATATTTGTACATAGTGTATTCAGGACACACATAGCATCCATTCTGTGCCATGCATCTAATCTGTGTAAAATTCAATAGTAGTTAGGTTAAGCTACTGATTCTATGGGTAAAATTAAGTAAAAGACAATTGTAATAATCCTTTCCCTGGAATTCTAAGCAGTTAGCTCATAGAGAAATACAAATATCAGAAGCCTGCCCATTTATGTCCTTCAGAACCTCAGAGCTGGAAGAAATCAGTCATCATACCCAACATTCTTTTCCATCCCTGAAGCTCTTAATAGTCCTGCTACTCCAAAAATAGTCTGTTTCCAGTTTGAAGTCCTGGGCCATCTGCAAGGGTGCAGGTCTTGCACTCCTACCTCTGCCTCATGTTGCCCAAGAGCAATAAGGGAAAGGGTGTACAAAGTCCCAGGGAAGGATTCAAGAAGGGACAGTGACTCTCAACAGGGGTCGTTGTGCTCCTGCAGACCATGAGACATTTGACAATCTCAGAGACATTTTTGTTGCATGACAGCTAGTGGGTAGAGACCAGAAATGATACTGGACATGCTACAGTGCCAAGGACAACCATCACTGTTCTGACCCTTCAGACACTGCTTATGAACCTTTTTTTGTGAGGTTAACACTGGAATTATACAATTGAAAAAGATGCCAACAAGGTCAACAGTTGTTCATGTCCTGGATCTTAACTGAAAACTCTGTTAACTTCTTTGTCCTGCTTAAATTATCAGTGCTTTGGTAGGAAGAGTCCATAAAATAAGAGTAATAATCCTACAATTAATAGAAATCTCCATAAATACCAGAAGTAGATATTTCTGGTCTTTAAGAAAAAGCATTTGGGGCTCTTTTTCTTCATGCTAGGCCCTTTCTGGACATGTCCCTTGATTCTGCTCTGGAGGTGAGCCTTAACCACAAAACCCTCAGATCTTTATTTTGAACACTAGGCCCCACAGGATTCCAGATGCATCCTTTAGTGAGGAGGCTTCTGCACTTGCCCTTCTGTAGGAAATCTTGTAAAGGTAAGCAGGAACCAGAGATAGTAAGTCATTTCAGGAGACAACTCCCAAATAGTGTGTCAGATTTCGGACTCCTCCTGTTTTAGTGAAGGAGTTGACCAGGCCACACTTCACAGGAAGAGACCCAAGCCATGAAGCTAAGGCAGCACTGCTACATTGAGAAACTTGCACAAACAACTGGTTCCTCCCAGACATGGAGAACCTAAACTTCAGACTTGAATCAAGGCCTCAAACCATTTAGGAAGATGACTATTTTCCTTCTCTATTTATATGTGGAAATGTTCATTTCACTTGCAAAAGAGAAGACCAAAATGTCAGTCTTTATGATTATAATGTTATAACAGAAATGTAGGAGTGTGAAATTTGTAATGTTAGAGACAAATTTAGTAGAAAATGCAAATATCACAGCACAGTGGGTTCTGAGTCCAAATCTCAGCTGAAATTCTCTGAAAAGGCCCCGTGTTTAACTAGTTCAACTGCTGAAAAGATCCCAGTGCTGAAGATAATAAAGAGAGGGATAATGTTGTAGGGCAGTTTAAACTTCATAAAGAGATGTCTCAGTTTGTCTTAAGAATCTGTTTATGAATTTGAATATTTATGGTAGCAAATTCTCTCACTGTAGGATGTGTACTTGATGGTTACTCTAACAGCTATTACTTGGGACAATACAGACTGCTATTTATGATGGCTTCACAGGTTAAAGATACTTGATAATTGCAAATCTGATTGCTTCAGTCCTCTGGTCAAAATTCTCCCCTGGATCCCAGTGCCAATGGAATAAATTGTTCATCAGTCATTGGTTCGCTCATATCATTGCTTCATTTTTATTCATTATTGTTTATTAGATAACGGCCCCGCACTAGACATTGGAGATAAAAACCTGAAAGAAAGCAAAGAAGTCTCAGAATACTTAGAGCTTTCATCTTGTAGTAGATGCAGAAATTAAGGTAATAATTTTGGTATTTTATAGTGTTTTTCCTTGACATTCTAACAGGTCATGTTCTCAGTATCAAATCATGTTCCCCTGTAGCAATTCTACTAACACAGCCCCAGGAAAGGAAAATGATGAATGCCTCTTAAGAAGGGAACCTGTAATAAAAGAGAAATCCTCTTCAGACAGGAAAATGAAGTAAAAAGAAGAATCTTTTATTAAAGGCAGAAGGATAAAATGATGTAATAGAAACGTTCAGGTAGGGAGGACAGTGACCTGAGACTGTAAGAGACGGATGGTAGGTTATAGACCTAGGAGCTCCATATTTGAAATGGGGGTATGTATTGGTTCTACTCCTACTATAACAAATCACCACAACTTAATAGCTTAGAACGACAAGTGTATTCTCCTTCACCCTTGCATTCTTAGGACAGTCTTCAGACAGCGCAGACTGTTAGAGGAAAAAAGCTCTATTTCAAATTTTGTGCAAATTAATACCTGGGTCATCTGAAATATGTTAAAAATTGGTAGATGTTATGGTTTGAATGCATCCCTTACAAAATTCATGTGTTGAAACTTAATCCCCTTCATCGGAGTATCAATAGGGCTCCACACTCATGAATGACCTAATGAAGCTTCAGAGACAGTTTGTCACCTTTTGCCTTTCTTCCCTACATGAGAACACGGCATTCCTCCTCTCCAGAGGACAGAGGATTTTGAAAGCAGAAAAGTCAGTTCTCACTGGTCAACAAACCCGCTGGTGCCTGTACCTTGGGCTTCCTAGCCTTCAGACTGAGAAATAAATTTCTATAATTTATAAATTACCCAGTCTGTGAATGCTATGGTTTAAATATGGTTTCTTTCTTGCAAAACTCACATTAAAATTTGATTCCCATTGTAGCAGTGTTGGGAAGCAGGACATTTAGGAAGTTGTTAGATAATGAAGAGGGACTAATGCTTTTCTCACAGGATTGGGTTTGTGACTGTGTTAGCTTTTCTTCACTGTGACAAAGCAAGCCTGAGGTTAAAAAAAAAAAAAACTTAAAGGAGAAAATGTTTTCTTTGGTTCATTGTTTCAGAGGCTTCAGCCCATGACCAGCTGGTACCATTGATGTGGACCTCAGATAAAGCAGAGACTTCAAGACAGAAGTATGTGGTAGAGGAAAGCTGCTTGCTTTAGGAAGCCAGGAAGAAGAGAAAAAGGGAAAGACCTAGGTCCAAAAGGCAGGACCTGGAGACAAGATACACAACACAACACCTTTCACCCATGCCGTACTCCCTTCAATTAGCCCACACCCATGCCTTTCAATGAAATAATATCTGAGGCAGGGTGGCACGCAGAGGACAGACAATTTGTGGTGGGCAGAGATAGCAAAAGCAAGAAAGGGACCTTTAACAGCATCTTTCTACCCATTTTATCTTATTCAAACTACTTGGGGTGGGGACCACTCACACCCTTAATCCTAGTGCCCTCAGCCTAGCACTGCACCATGACTCAATCACACACTCTAGATTCAGCCAGCTCAGGAAAAAATCCCACCTAACACCACATGATACTTTAGGGGGACATCTAGACACAGCCATAACAAGGAATATTGGTGTTATAACCTCCGTAAAGTTCTTGTAGAATTCAACAGTGAATCCATCGGCTCCTGAGCTTTTCATAATTGATAGGAATTTTATTATTGCCTCAATTTCACTGCTTGTTATTGGATTGTTCAGAATATTTATGTCTTCTTGGTTCAGTTTTAGTAATTTGTGTATGTCTAGAAATTGGTTTATTTCTTCAAGATTTTCCAACTCGTTGGTGTACAGTTTTTCATAGTAGTTATTATATAGATTTTGGTAGTGCCGGCTGTGATTTTGCCTTTTTCATTTCTAATTGTGTCGATGTGAGTTTTCTTCTTTTGGAAAGTTTGGCTAATGGCTTGTCTATGGTATTGTGTTTACTCTTTCAGAAAACCAGCTTTTTAATTCATTGACTCTGTATTTTTTTAGTCCCAATTTTATTAATTTCCACTCTGAGTATCTTGAGAGTCATCATTAGGTTATTCATTTGAGCTTTCTTTGTTGTTATTCATTTGAGCTTTCTTTGTTTTTCTAATGTGATTATTGAATGTAATAAGTTTCCTTCTTAACACTGCTTTCATTGTGTCCCATTGGTTCTTGTGTATTATACTGGGATTATCATTTGATCCAGAAATTGTTTAATTTCATCCTTCATGTGTGACTCATTGTTTTTTCAGAAGTGTGTTATGAAGTTTCCAGGTATTTATATGTTTTCTGTAGTTTCTTTTATGATTGATTTCCAGTTTCAATGCACAATGGTATGATAGTATACATGAAGTTATTTTGATTTTTTTGTATTTATTTAAACAGGCTTTATGGACTAGGATGTGGTCTATTTTGGAAAGATTTCTGTGTGCTACTAAGAAGAATGTGTATTTGATTGTAGTAGGTAGAACGCTCTAGATATCTATTAAGTCTATTCATTCAAACCAGGAAGCATTATAATTCTGGATTAAAATTGTATTACAAAGCTACAGTGATTTGAAAACACACACACACACACACACACACATACACACAGTATGGTACTGGCACAAAAAAAGACATATGAATCTATGGAACACAATAGAAGATTCAGAAACAACCTCAGACTTATTCAGCCACCTGATCCTGACAAAGGAGGCACAAACATGTACTAGAGGAAAGATAGCCTCTTTAGCAAATGGAGCTGGGAAAACTAGTTATACACATTCAGATAATTTAATAAGAATCATGTATTGTACCATGTATTAAACTAAAATCAAAATGGATCAAAGATCTAAATATTTAAACAGAAACAATCTGCTGGAAGATAAAATAAGTAAAACTCTTGAAGACATAAGTGTAAGCAAGGACTTGTGAACAGAATTGCAAAAGAAATAAGAGCAAGAGTCAATAAATGTGATTATATCAAATTAAAAAGCTTCTGTACAACAAAGAACTAACAGAAAGAAGACAAAATTTACAGAATGGGAAGAAAATTTTGCCAGCCATACCTCAGAGGACTAATATCTAGAATATATGTAAAAGCTCAGAAAAATTAGACCACCCAAAATAAAAGTCATAATCAATAGAAAATTGAAATGAACAGATATTTTCTAGAAGAAAAAATACAAATGACTAATGAATGCATGAAAAAAAATTTAGCTTCTCTGGCCATTAGAGACATGCAAATTAAAACAACACTGAGGGGTTGGGGATTTAGCTTAGTGGTCCACTGCCTGCCTTGCAAGCACTAGGTTCTGAGTTCAATCCCTGGTACCAAAAAAACAAAATAAAACAAAACAAACACTGAGATGCCTTCCCACTCCAGAAAGAATGGCAGTTACCAAGAAACCAAATAATAAATGCTGGTGAGGGTGCAGTGAGAAAGAAATCGTTTTGCTGATGGAAATGTAAACTAATACCAACACTGTGAAAATCAGTATAAAGAATTCTAAAAAAACTAAAAATAGAAATTCCACTTGACCCAGCTATTTTCCTTCACAAGTGTTACAGACAACATATTATAGCAATATATATGTTTACTCATGTTTGTAGCAACACAATTCATAATAGCTAAATCTTAGAAGCAGACTATATGTTCATCAAAAGATAAAAGGATAAAGAAAATATAGTATCTATATACAATAGAATGCTAGTAAGAATGATAAATTTGAAGCATTTATAGGAAAATGGATGCACCTTGAAAACATAATGTTAAATGAAATAAATCAGACACACAAACTTAAATACTGTATGATTTTTCTCATATGAGAAACTCAAAATACAATAAAGGGCAAAATACAGGATTGATAGAGGGAAACAGGGAGATTGACCTTTTGCAAATGAAAAGAGGACCAAATGTTCAAGGAGGGAGTAGGGAGGGGAAAGAAAGTAAAAGGGTTTGGGATGTGTCGTGCGTATGTACTGATTACCCACAGTGAAAGTAAGCACTGCATGTCACAAATGTGAACTAACAAAAAAAGAACTATAAAAATGGGGGGATCTAGATATGGAGGGAGGAAAGAGCATAGGGAAGGGAAAAGGAATACAAAGAATTAAGGTATGCTAAGTACACATACCTACTGTCCTCCCTAAGATGATGCAAACATCATGTACACAAACATATTAAGACAAAAAATGTAAGGGCTGGGATTTAGCTCAGTAGCAAGGAAAGCAATTGCCTAGGATGCACAAGGTCCTGGGTTCCATCCCCAGTACAAAATGAAAGAGAGACAGAGAGAGAGAGAGAGGGAGGGCGCGAGGAAGGAAGGAAGGGAGGGAGGGAGGGAGAATGATTAAAACCAAGTATTCGCGAAGTATCTGAAACATTTTTGTTGAATTTTGCAGAATACCATGTGAAAAAAAAACGGGCTTTTCCATATAAATAGTTCTCAAGGTAATTTAATTCGTAATATTCTATAGGTCTACAACATTTATTTTAAGCCTGTTATTAAGAGAAAACAGGGGGAAGAGAACCAAAAGATGAAGGGGGAGGAGAGGAAGTAAAAAGAATTATGACGTGTTATGTGCCTATACCAGCTCGCTGGGACAAGCATAATCATTATTCACTGCAAACATGTACTAATAAAAGCTTTAAATTTAGGGCCAGGGATTTACCTCAGTGGTTCTGCCACCTGCCTTGCAGGTGCAAGGATCCAAGTTCAAAAAACGAGTTTTAAATTTTTAAAGTCTGTCTTTATCTTCAAATTTTTAAATGCTAAGAAAATTGAAGCTATGTTTCCTTAATAATCACTGAAACTGAATAAGTCTCATTTGATCTCATTCTTTCTTTCTTCTTTGTAAAGAAGGGCTCAGCCTTTGCTGCCAGTTTAAAATCTAGAGTACAAAGGCAGCAGTGGGAAGTCATCAAGCCAGGAATAGCTGTGTCTGACACTGTCCTGCACAAACAAAATGAAAAATCGGAAAATGTAAACTTTCAAAATATAAATGTGAACCATATGCTAATCCTGGGTATCTCCCTGCACCTACCACACCATTTTATGGTACTGGTAGAGGCTGAACTATTCAAACTTAATAGGATTTCCTCCAGTCCTATAACTCCTAACAAGACGAAAAGATCATGATGCTTTTGTTTTGTTTTGTTTTGGTTTTTGGTTTTTGGTTTTTGAGACAGGGTCTCACTATGTAGTTGACACTGACCAGGAACTCACTATGTAGCCTAGGATGGTTTTAATCTCACAGCGATCCTCCTGCCTCAGCCTCCCAAGTGCTGGGATTACAGGCGTGTGCCACCACACCCGGCTGATCATGATGCTTTATTAAATCCCCCGAATATACTCTAAATTCTGAGCTGGTAGAATAAGCAGCCATTTCCTTCTCTCCAAAGCATGAACTCCTAGTTGTGAACGTCACTGACAAGTTGGGTACACTTGCCTACCCATGTCATACACACTTTAACTCCTTGCATAAGAAAACCTAATTATAAGGCAAGATGCTTCCACCAGCTGTAGCAGCAAGTCTATTTATGGACACTCTTCCTTAGAGAATATTTTATATCAAAATGAGACTGCCAACCATGCAAGGAAATTACCCACAGAAGCTGCTCTGGCACTATCTCAAAGGCTGTGCTTAAAAAGAAAAAAAAATCAACTAAAAATTCAGTGAGTAAATAGCCAGTGTGGTGGTTAAACTTGACTGTGTCAATTTGATTGGCTTAGCAACCACTGAGGAGATTAGTAAAACTCACTTCTGGGTGTGTCTGGGTGAGTCAGGGAGCTAAGACTTTGAGTATCATATCTGGCCCCTGGCTGCTTCCTCTCTGTCACTCTTCCCTTGTTTTTCTCCCTGAGCTCCATGAACCAAGCATCTATGCTCTGCCATGTCTTTCTGCCATGATATTTCTGTTTTGTAGCCAGCTAATCATAGACCGAATCCCCAAAACTGTGAGCCAAGTTAAACTTCCTCTCCTTAAGTTGCAGGTGTTGGGTATTGTGTCTCAACCATGGGAAAACTGGCTGATATAGTGTTACTAGTCTCAAAGAGAAGTCGTGGTGGGCGGAGTTAGTTCAGTGGTTCTACCACCTGCCTCACAAGCACAAATCCAGAGTTTGAGCCCTAGTACCAGAGAGAGAGAGAGAGAGAGAGTTGTGATGAAACTTGAAGATTACAGATTGACCAGAGTGAGAATGGCAATAATATATATGAACTAAAAATTTAAACCAGGCATGGTGGTACACACCTATAATCCCAGTACTTGGAAAGCTGAGGCAGGAGGGTCATAGCAAATTCAGGGATGGCCTGGCTATATAATGACTTCAGTCATCCTGAACTACATAGCAAGACCCTGTCTCAAAAAACAAAACAAAACAAAGTTAAATTGGAGTTTAGCTTGTATTTAGAAAATTACTATTTATTTACTTTGTTTTTCTCTATAAGTGAACCTAGAGATCAAGTTCAATGTCCATTCCTTTGCCATACTTCATTTTCTGGTAAGAAAAAACATGGAATTGGTTAAACAATCATCAAATATCAAGTCCCCTATTTCCATGAGAACAACTTGTTGTAAGACTAGTTGTAAGACAAAGGTGACTTTGTTACTTACAGTTGTAAGGGAAAGCCCTACTTCAACAGAATCTTATAGCCACTTGAGGAAGAAAGGACAAGATTCAACTTTTTCAGATTCTGAGATCTTGTCTATGGCAGGCCTATTAGTGCAGGGGTGGGGGCAATGCTTAATTAGGATTGGGTAAAAATTCTGTGGAATATTAGGATTGGTAGAACGAGAAAAGGGGTTTTGAGGCTAGAAACTCAAAAGTCTTGGGATGTGTGAACCACTGATGTCTTCTCAGAGGGTGGGACCCTTACTCCTTTCCCAGACTGAGCTTAATCTTTTCAGGGCGTCTATGTCTAGCCCATACCTTCTCTGCAACTGTTTCTTGTGGCTATTCCCTACCCAGTCAGTGTGGTAGGGTGACCCCAGAAACTGTGAAGTACAGTTTTTCTGAATCTCAGTCTTAAAACAAATTAACCCCTTCCCCAAATGGCTCCTGGTTAAACACTCTCAAATTTGGTAGGTACTGAACTGGAGATCTTTAACTCTAGTCTGCCACATGGAAGGAGTCACTTTTGGAGTAAAACTCTCACTATTTTTGCATGTCTGAAGTTATGAATTATGTAAAGCTGTTAGAAAAGAATCATGGTAGGGTATAGTTGGGAAATCTATTAGTTCAACTCCACCATTTTCAGAAAATCAGAAATAAGCCATTCCTAGAGAATTTTGCTCTTTCCATCAAGTTGATAAATATAACAGCTGTCTCCATAACTACATTTTAAATCCATACTTTTATACTTCCCAAACACAGAAAGAACATAATGGCAGAAATTGCATTGAATGTTTCAAGTCAAAAGAAGAAACATGGGTTCTGGGCAAAATGTCTGAATCTCTACATTGTAAGGGGACATAAAGTACAGCAGGGATACAACTCTCAACATTACTTCACCTGCAATGTCTCTTCCACAGGTCCTTTATGAAAAGCTGAGGATTCTTTCTTGGACTAACTCAGTATCACAGAGCTATCTGAAAACCAAATGGCTACAAATTCAGATCTCTCTGGATTTCCTTACCTTGCCTTCGATTCCAATGACTTGTTCTTCAAGGAGCTAGGGAGCCAGAGCATGAAGTAGAAGAAACACTGTATCTTCCAATATGAGGTGGACTATTCCAATCCCTGAGGCAGGGGTAGATGCCTGAGAGAAGTATTTATGAATTCTTGAGGAGTAGCTCCTCTTTCATGTTTGAAAGTTTTCCAAACATGAAATGCACTGTACAAAACAGACATTAGAAAGCACCAGACCCAATCTACTGATAGGGAGGGAGAGGCCTAAATAGTGGTGGTATTTGAGGGATGGAGTGAGAGATTTGTCTTCCTCCTTTTTTTTTTTTTTCTTTTCTTATTTTGCTGTTTTTCTTTTTTCTGGGTTTTTTTTCTTTTCTTATTATGCTGTTTTTCTTTTATTCTGCGGTTTTTGTTTTTGTTTGTTTGTTTGTTTGTTTGAGACAGGCTCTTGCCATGTAGTCCAGACTCACCATGTAACCTAGGCAGGCCTCAAACTCACAGAGATCCTCCTGCCTCAGCCTCCCAAGTTCTGGGATTACCAGCATGAACTACCACACCTGGCCCTTCTTTCTCTTGTCCATCCATTTCTGCTACTTTTATGTAATTCTATTAAGTATTTTTTGCTCTCTACTGGGATCTTTTAGCTCACTTTTCTCTCCTTATTTTTCTTTATTTTTCAAATTTTACTTCTTTCATTTTCCCTCTTCCCTAGTGTTACTGTATTAAACTTTATTAATCTTTAGATATTTAGTTGATTCTATTATTATTGAATTATTTTCTATTATTAATGGTGATAAAGTTGGTGCATTTAATACAAATTTTACTGTATGTCAATATTTGGTTTGTTCTTGTGTTTATATTATAATTACAGATCTCTTTTTCATTGTTAAGGATGATACAATGGTAGCTTTTATTGGTTCTTATACTATGTCAATATTTATTGAAAGTATGTATGGACAGCCAAAGTGACCAGTGTAGAGACAGTATCAGAATTAAAAGATAGGGCTAAGAGATACCTTTAAAACAAGAGAACATGAAAAATTGAATCCAACAGTTACTGGATGATACAATACAGACTAATCAAGTATTAACTGGAATTAGTGAAAACTCAGAAGACAGCATAAATGGCATAAAATCCCTGTTTACAGAAATAATACGAGAAAAACAGGAAATAATACCAGAAAACTTTCCAAAATAGGGAAATTTTTAACATATAAATTAGGCATATAGAACCCCAAATAGCCACAATCAGAAAAGAACCTCTGCCGTGGTATATTATAGTCAAGTCTTTAAAAGATGGTTCTGGGGAAACAGGATATACACTTGTAGAAGATTGAAAATAGATCCTTACTCTCACTTTGTATAAAAATCTATTTAAAATGAATCAAAGACAGTGGTGTATGACCTGAAATTTTGAGACTGCTAAAGAAAACAGAGTAAACACTTGAGGCTATAAACATAGGCAAAGACTTCCTGGGTAAGACTCCAGTAATACAGGAAATATTAGCAAGAATCAAGAAGTGGGATTACATCAAATTAAAGCTTCTGCATAGCAAGGAAAATGACTAACAGAATGAAGAGACAGCTTACAGAATGGGAAAAATCTTTATATATTTATCATTTCTTTACATTGTTTTCACTTGTCCTTTGTTTCTGAGTTTCCATCATGTCCTGGATAGTTTGGTAGTTTTTTTTCAGTCTGTGCTTTCTTGTACTTGTGAGAATATAATTTCATTTTGGGTGTTCTTTTAACTTTTTTGCTGTGTAGTTCAGGCTGGCCTTGAACTATGTAGCCCAGGCTGGCCTCTAACTCACAGGGATCCTCCTGCCTCAGCCTCCCAAGTGCTGGGATTACAGGAATGACCACCATGCCCAGCTTTTAAAAAACTTTTTATTTTATTTTATTAGTGTATTTATTTAGTATACATGCAGTTTACAGATATCTTAGGGCATGGTTATATGTACATACTATAACTTGTTTCTTTTTTTTCCCCCTTTCCCCTTCCTTCCCCCCTCCTCCTTCTAACTTCTCAACTTGATTTTCATTTTTGGTGATATTATTAATCTTAGCTTATGTTATGGCATATAATGTTTACGTTCGCTGAGGTTCCTGTAGATGGCATATCTTTATTCTACTTATTTCCCCTTCCTCTCCTCCTCACCCTTTACCCTTCTTCTCTTGGGCCACTTCCCTATTGCAAGAGATCCATCCCCTTGTCTCTTCCTACTCATCCTTTATTATTCTCTTTTGTGTGTACTTTGCCTCACTCAAATGACAGCTACCATACAGTACTTAAGCTTGTTGTGTGTCTGGTTTCTTTCATCCAACATTATATTTTCCAGGTGCATCCATTTTCCTACAAATGTCTCAAATTTGTCATTCTTTATAGCTGAGTAGTCTTCCATTATATAAAGACACCACATTTTTCTTTATCCAGTTGTCTGTTGATGTCTATACTGGGTGTTTCTAGGATTTAGCTACTATGAACTGTGCTTCTATAAATACTAGCATCCATCTATCACTGTAGTATGATGTTTTGTTTTGTTTTGGGTTTTTTTTAGTACCAGGGATCAAATTAAGAACCTTGAGCTTGTGAGGCAGGTGGTGGAACCACTGAGCTAAATCCCCAGCCCCACAGTATGATGTCTTAAGCTCTTTGGGGAAGATAATTAGAAGGGGGACCGCTGGTTCATATGGAATTTCTAATTTCAGTTCTTTTAGAAATCTCCATACTGATTCCATAATGGTTGCAGTAGTTTACATTCCCATCAATAATAAAGCTATCACAGCTACGCCAGAATTTGTTACTATTTGTTTTTTTAATGATTGCTATTCTTCCTGGAGTAAGATGGAATATTAGCATTGTTTTAATTTACATTTCTCTAATGGCCAGAGATGTTGAACCTTTTTCATGCATTTGTTGACCATTTGTATGTCTTCCTCTGTGAAGTATCTATACATTTCTCTTGCTCATTTCTTTCTGGGTCTTTAATTTTAGGTGGTTTAATTTTTTTTTTAGTTCTTTATATATTTATATTCTAGATATTATTCCTCTGTATAGAAATACAGAATGGAAAAAATATTTGCCAGCTATTCTTCTGACAGAGGATTAACACCTAGAATATATAAAGAACTCAAAAAATTAACATCAAGAAATCAAATAGGGCTGGGGATTTATCTTAGTGGCACTGCACCTGCCTCCTGAGTGATCCCTGGTACTGCAAAGTTAAAAAAAAGAAAAGAAAGACATCACATAGAGGCCTGCCCAGATACCATCAGCAAATGTGAGCAGATCCCAGGAAGAAGTCCATGTGGGCCAGAGCACAGGGCCCAGCCAGGGATCCACTCAGACCAGCAGCTTGGCCCCACAGGGCCCAGCCAGAGGCCCACCTGTAAGAGCTGTGCAGGCCATGGATCATTCTCCAAAATAGACCACATACTGGCTCACAGAACAGGTCTAAATAAATGCAAAAAAATTGAAGTCATCCCCTGTATATTATCAGATCATAGTGCAATCAAACTAGAGGTCAATAGCACAAGAAACTATAGAAACTTCACAAGCACATGGAAACTGAACAACACTCTCCTAAACAATCAATGGATTACAGAGGAAATTAAAGAAGAAATTAGACAGTTTTTACAAATAAATGAGAATGCCAATACAACATACAGGAATCTTTGGGACACAATGAAAGCAGTTCTACGTGGAAAATTCATAACATTGAATGCCCACACTAGGAAAACAGAGCGGGCTCAAATAAACAACTTAACGATGAAACTTAGACTCCTAGAAAAACAAGAGCAAGAAAAACCCAAAGCTCGAACAAGAGAGGAAATTATAAAGATCCGAGCAGAAATCAATGCAATTGAAATTAAGAAAACGATACAAAAAATAAATGAAACAAAGAGCTGGTTTTTTGAAAGAATAAATAAAATTGACAAACCCTTAGCTAATCTTATCAAAAAAAGGAAAGAAAAGGCTCAGATCCATGCAATTAGGAATGAAAAAGGCGAAGTCACAACAGATCCGAAAGAAATCCAGAGGATCATGAACACCTACTTTGAGAACCTGTACTCTAATAAAATGGAAAACACAGAAGAAATGGACAGATTTCTAGATACTTATGAATTACCAAAGTTGAACGAAGAAGATAAAAACATTTTAAACACCCCAATCACAATCAGTGAAATTGAAAATGTAATTAAAAACTTACCAACAAAGAAAAGCCCAGGCCCTGATGGATTCACTGCTGAATTTTACAAGACATTTAGAGAAGAACTACTACCATTACTCTTCAAACTTTTCAATGAAATTGAAAGAGAAGCTATACTTCCAAATTCATTCCTGGAAGCAAGTATCACTCTGATTCCCAAACCAGAGAAAGATACAACCAAAAAGGAGAACTACAGACCAATCTCCTTAATGAATATAGATGCAAAAATCCTTAATAAGATACTAGCAAACAGAATACAGAGGATTATTAAGAAGATCATCCATCATGACCAAGTCGGATTTATTCCAGAGATGCAAGGGTGGTTCAACATACGAAAGTCAGTGAATGTAATACATTATATTAACAAAGTCAAGGACAAAAACCATATGATCCTCTCAATAGATGCAGAAAAAGCATTTGATAAAATTCAACACCCATTCATGATAAAAACCCTGCAAAAAATTGGAATAGATGGTCTATACCTCAATTTAATAAAGGCTATTTATGAAAAACCATCAGCCAACATCATATTGAATGGCCAAAAACTGAAAACCTTCATGTTAAAATCAGGAACAAGACAAGGATGCCCACTATCGCCACTTCTCTTCAATATAGTTCTGGAAACATTAGCCACAGCAATTAGACAAGAGAAAGAAATTAAAGCAATAAAGATAGGAAAGGAAGAAGTTAAACTATCATTATTTGCTGATGATATGATACTCTACATTGAAGATCCAAAAAACTCCACCAAAAAACTTCTAGACTTAATTGACAGATTCAGTAAAGTATCTGGATACAAGGTGAATACCCAAAAATCAATAGCCTTTCTATACACAAATAACAGACAGACAGAAAGAGAAATAAGGGAAAAAATTCCTTTTACAATAGCATCCAAAAAAATGAAGTATCTAGGAATCAATCTAACAAAAGAAACAAAAGATCTCTACACTGAAAACTACAGCACTCTGAAAAAAGAAATCGAAGAGGATATAAAAAAATGGAAAGATATCCCCTGCTCCTGGGTAGGAAGAATCAACATAGTGAAAATGGCCATACTACCGAAACTGCTATATACATTCAATGCAATGCCAATTGAAATTCCAACACTATATTTCACAGAACTAGAAAAAAGAATCCAAAAATTCATTTGGAACCACAAGAGACCTAGAATAGCAAAAGCCATTATAGGCAACAGTCACATGGCACCAGGTGTAACAATTCCCAATTTGAAACTATACTACAAAGCCACTGTGATAAAATCAGCATGGTACTGGCAAAGAAATAGGCCTGAGGATCAATGGAACAGACTGGAAGACACAAAAACAAATGCAGATGTACTCAGCTACCTCATCTTCGACAAAGGAGCTCACCATCCTCAGTGGAGGAAAGATAGCCTCTTTAATAAATGGTGTTGGAAAAACTGGATATCAACCTGTCACAGATTAAAATTAGACCCTTATCTTTCGCCATGCACTAAATTAAAATCCAAATGGATTAAAGATCTAAATATTAAAACAGAAACATTAAACTTGCTGGAAAGTAAGTTAGGCAGAACTCTGGAAGACATTGGTATAGGAAAAGACTTTATGAACAAATCCTCAGTAGCACGGGAACTAGCAGAAAGAATCAACAACTGGGATCTCATCTTACTAAAAAGCTTCTGTACTTCAAAAGAAACCATTAGCAGAACTAAGAGACAATCTACAATGTGGGAAAAAATTTTTACCAGCTGTACCTCAGACAAAGGACTATTATCAAGGATATATAAAGAACTCAAAACAATCAGTCCCCCCAAATATAAAGACCCGATCCAAAAATGGGCATCCGAAATGAACAGACATTTCTCATACAAAGAAGTAAAAGCAGCAAGAAAATATATGAAAAAATGTTCCACATCACTGGTCATTCGAGAGATGCAGATGAAAACAACACTGAGATTCCACCTCACCCCACAAAGAATGGCTGCTATCAAGAAATCACACAATAACAAATGTTGGCGGGGTTGTGGGGAGAAAGGAACCCTCCTCCATTGTTGGTGGGAGTGCAGACTAGTGCAACCACTATGGAAATCAATATGGAGATACCTCAAAGAGCTTGGACTGGAGGTTCCATTTGACCCAGCCATCCCTCTGTTGGGTATCTTTCCAAGAGAACTAAAAGAATCATATCACAGAGAAGTATGTGCACCCATGTTTATAGCGGCACAGTTTGTAATAGCTAAATCTTGGAAACAGCCTATTTGCCCATCCGTTGGAAACTGGATAAAGAAGTTGTGGTTTTTCTATAAAATGGAATATTACTCAGCCATAAAGAGCGAGAGAATAGATTCATTCATAGGAAAATGGATACATATTGAAGATATACTCCTAAGTGAAATAAATAAGTCACACATGTGTAAATACCAAATAGTTTCCCTGGTGTGAATATTCTGCAACAATGCATAAGATTCTACTAAGATTAATGACATTTAGAAATTTGAAGAAAGGAGCTAAAGGTGTAGGTAAGGTGGGATGGGTAGGGAAAGAGTAAAAAGGGAAAAGAAAAAATGTGAGAGAATGAAAAGATGAAAATAAAGTGTCTGTAGATGGGGAGGAGAGGAGGGGGTGAAGGGAGGGCAGAGGTAAGGGGAAAAAATGAGAATCAAGACTTGCCATGTAGAGGTACATGATCCCAACAATGAATGTAACTGTACTGTATCCCTAAAATGTACCAATAAACTCAATTAAAGCTGAAAAAAAAAAAGAGCTGTGCAGGCACTCAGGCAGTAGTCAGGAGCCCTCCCACATACCATCAGTAAGTGTGCACAGACCCAATCCAGAAGCCTGCTCAGACACAGAGATTTGGGTGCACAGCCCCCAGCCAAAGGCTCTCCCAGACATCAGCTATGCAGATGGGCAGACCCCAGCCAGAACCCCGCCCAGAAAACAGGGCAGCACAGGGATCCAGAAGGGCACTATTCTGAACCCAGGAATTGGAACAGCGCTGAGCAACAGAGAGAAGGCTTCTTAGTGGTTTGCTGAGAATTGAAGGTCACTGGACAAGCAAAAAATCGCCTCAACAAAGGCACAGCAGGCTGCATCTGCTGAAATGAGAAAACACATAAACAAGTCTCAAAACCAGACTTCCAGATCAGCTAAAGGTAACCCCAACAGGCAATGAGATGGAACAATCTGATACTCAACCACCTGGACTGGCAACAAAAGAGGATCTGGAAAACATGAAATCAGAAATAATTTCTCAGATAACAACAGAGATTGTGTGCATAGTGAAAGACATGATTAATAACTCTAGAGCAGAAACAGATTTTAAAAAATAGAGGAGCTGAGGAACATGATGGAATGCCAGCATAGGAAACAAATGGAATCCATAAAACAGATGCAAACAGATATACAAGAGATTAAAAACTCCATTGAAAGTTTATGCAGCAGAATGAGCCAATGTGAGAAGAGAATATCAAATATAGAAGACAGGATTGCAATCAGTGACCAGGAAAAGAAAAATTTCTTAAAAATAGTAAGGGGCAATGAGAAATCAATTCAGCAGCTGCTAGGTGATGCAAAGAAGAATAACGTAAGACTGACTGGAGTCAATGAAGAAATGGAAAAGAGTGCAAATGACATTTTTTAAAAAATGGTTCACAGAAGTAATGGCAGAAGACTTCCCAAGGAGGGGAAAAGATCTTGACATACAGATAAGTGAGGCATATAGGACTCCAACTAGCCATAGTAGAAAAAAATCTGCACCTAGGCATATAATAGTTAAAATTCCAGAAACCCAACAGAACAAAATCCTGCAAGCAGTTAGAGAAAAGAAACAAATCACATACAAACAAAAACCCATCAAAATTACAGCAGATATCTCAACACAGACCCTCTAGTCAAGAAAAGCCTGGAGGAACCTGAGGAACCTGAGGCACCAAACCAGCACTCCAAAAAATTTTAAACAATATCCTAGGAAAAGACAGCGAAGATCACAACCCCAGGAAGCCCAGCAGAATGAATCCATCAGGCAAGACAAGAAATTAAATGTAAAGTGGGAGAATACAACAAAAGCAAAAGGTCATGGCAAGAACAAGTCAATACATATCAGTTATAACCATCAGTGTTAATGGTCTCCATTCACCAATCAGAATGGATCAAGAAATGAGATACAACGATACGTGGCATAAAAGAAACACACTTAATTAAAAAAGAAACTCATAGACTGAAAGTTACAGGGTGGAAAACAATGCTCCATGCAACAGGAACCCAAAAAAAGCAAGAGTAGCTAGCCTATTTGCAGATCAAATGGATTTCAAACCAATACTAATTAAGAGAGACAAAGGACACTACAGCCTTGTAAAGGAAACAATCCAAGAGGAAGAGATGACAATCATAAATATATATACACCAAATATTAGTTCACCCAACTATATAAAACAAATACTAATGGACATGAAAAATCAAATGAGCACTAATGCAGTAAGAGTAGGAAACCTTAATACCTCACTGCCACAAATAGATCAACTAGACAAAAAATAAACAACAAAATACTAGAACTCAATCAAACTCTTGTAAAAATAGACTTAACAGATGTTTACAGAGTGTTCCACCCCACAAAATTAGAATACACACTCTTTTCAGTTGTTCTCCAAAATAGACCACATACTTGCTCATAGAACAATGCCTTTCTCACAAGCACAAGGTCCTAAGTTCGATCTCTGGTACAAAAATAAAAAATAAAAATAAAAAGCTTACCAACAAAGAAAAGCCCAGGTCCTGATGGCCTCACTGATGAATTTGACAAGACATTTAGAGAAGAACTATTGCCACTACTGTTTAAACTCCTCAATGAAATTGAAAGGGAAGCAATACTCCAAAATTCATTTCTAGAAGCAAGTATCACCTTGATCCCAAAAGCAGAGAAAGTCCTAATAAAAAAAAAAAAGAACTATACACCAATCTCACTAATGAACACAGATGCAAATTTCTTCAACAAGATACTGGCAAACAGAGTGCAGAAAAACATCAAGAAGATAATACACCCTGAATAAGTGGGATTCATCCCAGGGATGCAGGGGTGGTTCAACATACACAAATCAGTGAATGTGATAAACTATAACAGAGCCAAAGACAAAAACTACAGGATCATCTCAATAGATGCAGAAAAATTGTTTGACAGAATCCAACACACATTCATGATAAAGACCCTACAGAGGGCCAGGGATTTAGCTCAGTGGGTCTGCTGCCTTCCTGCCTTCCTTGCAAGCACAAGGTCTCAAGTTTGATCCCTGGTAAAAAAAAAAAAAAAAAAAATGAGAACCAAGACCTGTCATGTAAAGATCCCAATAATGAATGTAACTATACTGTATACCTAAAATGTACCAATAAACTCAATGAGGAAAAAAAATACATAAAATAAAATAATTCTAAAGAGAAAAAAACCTACAGAAAATTGGCATAGATGGTCTCTATCTCAACCTGATAAAAGCCACCTAGGAAAAACAAACAGCAATATCATACTAAATGGTAAAAAACTAAAATTCTTCACATTAAAATCAGAAACAAGACAAGGATGTCCATTACCACCACTCCTGTTCAATAGAGTTTTGTAAACATTAGCCACAGCAATTAGACAAGAGGAAGAAATAAAAGGAATAAAGATAGGAAATGAGGAAGTTAAATTGTCATTATTTGCAGATGACATGATACTCTAAATAGAAGACCCCAAGAACTCCACCAAAAGCCTTCTAGACTTAACAATCAAATTCAGTAGAGTAGCTAGATACAAGGTTAACACACAAAAGTCAATAGCCTTCCTGTACAGGAGCAACAGACTCACTGAAAGAGGAACTGAAGAAACAACTCCTTTCGCAATCACATTTTTAAAAAATGAAATACTTAGGGATCAATCTAATGAAAGAAATCAAAGATCTCTACTCTGAAAATAAGAGCACTCTCAAAAAAGAGTGTAGAGGATATCAGAAAATGGAAAGACATTCCTTGCTCCTGGGTAGGAAGAACCAATATAGGGAAAATGGCCAAAATTCCAAAACTGCTATATAGATTCAATGCAGTCTCAATTGAAATCCCAGCAGCATACTTCACAGAACTTGGGAAAACAATCCAAAAATTTATTTGGAATAAGAAGAGACCTAGAATACCAAAAGCAATTCTAAGCAATAAAGATAAGTTTGGGAGTATCACAATCCCCAACTTGAAACTATACTACAAAGCTACTGTGATTAAAAACAGCATGCTACTGGCAAAGAAACAGACCCGTGGATCAGTGGAACAGATTAGAAGATGCAGAAACAACTCCAGACACAGTCAGCCACCTCATCTTTGACAAATGAGCCAAACACCTTCACTGGAGGAAAGATAACCTCTTTAATAAATGGTGCTGGAAAAATTGGGTTTCAACTTTCCAAAAATTAAGACTAGATCTATATCTCTCACTATGCACTCAACTAAAAATGAAATGGATTAAAGATATAAACATTAAAACAGAAACACTAAACTGGTTGGAAGAGAAATTAGGTAGATCTCTTTTTTTAAAAAAAAAATTTTTTTGTACCTGGGATTGAACTCAGGATCTTGTGTTTGAGAGGCAGGCAGTGGAACCATTGAACTAAATCCCTGGCCTTAGGTAGAACTCTTGAAGACAATGGCATAGAAAAATATTTCATGAACAAAACCTCAGTTGCACATGAACTAACACAAAGAACCAACAAATAGGATCTCTTTTTATTAAATTCTGCACAGCAAGAGAAACTACCAACAACATGAAAAGACAGCCCACAGTGTGGCAAAACATTTTTACCAGCTGTTCCTTAGACAAAGGTCTACTCTGTAGAATACATAAAGAATTTGAAAAAAATCAGGTCTCCAAAACTTAAAGACCCAATTCAAAAATGGGCACTTGAAATGAACAGACATTTCTCAGACAAAGAAGTAGAAATAGCAAATAAACATACAAAAAAAATGTTCAACATCACTGGTCATCAAGAGATGCAAATGAAAACAATGCTGAGATTCCACCTCGCCCCAGGAATAATGGCTGCTATCAAGAAATTAAATAACAACAAATGCTGGTGGGGATGTGAGAGAAAAGGAACCTTTCTCCACTGTTGGTAGAAGTGTAGACTGGTGCAATCACTGGGTGGAGATACCTCAAAAAAACTAGGAATAGAGGTCCCATTTGACCCAGCTGTTCCCCTGCTGGGTATCTTTCCAAAAGAATTAAAAGAACCATACCACAGCGATACATGCGCACCCATGTTCATAGGAGCACAGTTTGTAACAGCTAAAATTTGGAAAAGCCTAATTGCCCATCAACTGGAGACTGGATAAAGAAAACGGTTTTTTTAATATCTAAAATGGAGTACTACTCAGACGTAAAGAATGGGAAACTAGAGACATTTATAGCTAAGTGGATGTGCACATTGAGGCCATAGTTTTAAGTGAAATAAATAGGACACATGTGTAAATACTGAATAGTTTCTCTGATGTGAGAAACTGAAGGTGTAAATATGGATCAAAATATATAATAGATCATGTGAAATAGGAAGAAAGGTCCAAAGGAGAAGCGGAAGTGGGAGAGGTAGGGGAAAGGAAAGAAAGGAATGGAATTAATATGAGAAAAGGAAAAAATGAAAACAAAGTCTCTGTAAATAGAAGAGGGGGTTAAGGAGTTGAAGGGAGGGTAAAGGAATGGGGAAAACATAAGAACCAAGATAAATTATGTAAAAGTACAAAATTCTCAATAATAAATGTCAGCATATTATATACCTAAAATGTACCAATAAAATTAATGAATAAAAAAGAAATCAAATACACTGGTAGGAATATAAATTAATATAGCTACTATGGAAATCAGTATTGAGGTTCCTCAAAAAACTGAAGGTAGAGTTACCATTTGATCCAGCTATACTACTTCTTGGTATATACCCAAAGCAATTAAACTTGGCACACTATATAGACTATAGGGACACTTGCATACCCACATTTGTTGTGGCACAAATCACAATAGCCAAGATATGAAACCAGCCTAGATGACTGTCAATAGATGAATAGATAAAGATAATGTGATCTATACACAATGGAGTATTATTCAGCCATAAACAGTACAAAATTTTATCATTTGCAGAAAAATGAATGGATCTGGAGATCATTATGCTGAGCAAAAAGAGTCAGACTCAAAAAGACAGATATGTTGGGTCAAAAAAAAAGATGAGTAAAAGGAAGACTATTATGGGTAATAGAGGAATAGGTAATGGAGGGATGGCTATGATCAAAGTATATTAAACATACTGAACCCGCCTCTCCTCCAGAAAAGGTGGAACTAGGGAAAGATTGGGCATAGGCTGATGGGAAGGTAAAAATGATTAAAATATATTGTGTGCATGTGTGAATCTGCCAAAATGAAATCCATTAATCTGCATAATGAACATGCACTCATAAAAAGATTTGAGGAAAACAATAGACTAATAATAATACTTTTATGAGTCATCTGAAATAGACTTTAATCCTTGGCAGATGTGAGTTACCATTAGAACAGTATTATGCTGCCATATTTGTACTTATTAAAAAAAAGATTCAATTCCAGGGAAATCAGTCGACTACCATGGTATTAGGCTGCAACTGAGATTTGCATAAGGCAGTCTTCATTGTGACTTCTCAGAATATGAAGAACTTGGGCCAGGGATTTAGCTCAGTGGTGCG
>NW_022900948.1:12429878-12461911 GCF_012274545.1 Fukomys damarensis | reverse complement strand
GAAAAAAAAAAAAAAAAAAAAAGAATATGAAGAACTTTGATCTTTCTAAGTACCTACATTTCTCTTTTTTCTTCTTTTAATGATACTGGGGATCAAACTCGGGATCCTGTGCAGACTAAACAGGTGCTCACAATTGAGCTACACCCAGTCCTCCAGCTCCAGGACCCCATCTTTGAATGCAGTTTGTGGCTTGGCAAGATTCAGATCTATGTTTCTATAACAGGTTACAAGGGCTCCCTATCTCTGAATGTTTCCCATTGCCCATAACCTCTTAAATACAATATACATTTGTGTGTGGAACATATTTTTAAATTTGAACTTCTCATTTGTAATTAACATTCAGTGGGATAATGGAATACATGCACAAGCATAGTGTGTGTGTGTGTGTGTGTGTGTGTGTGTGCACATTATGTGTGTCCTTCATTCACATGTAGCACTGCAATGCCCGTGAGCACAGAATTTTGGTGAACTCGTGAGGTAGAAGTTCAGCAGGGCTCAAAGTGACATAAGATAAGCATTTTATAGAAGCCTCAGGCTTAAATGTGGTGTTGGTAGATGTGCAAGAATCAAGAAGTAAAGGCAATTGACCTAGCTTTATGTGGCATTTGCACTGTTGTGGTAAGAATAAGGTATGGATGCATAAATGAGCCACAAAATATGAATTGGGTGATGCTGGTGATTCTGCATAAAAAATGTTCTGATATTTGCATTGCACAGTGTTAAAATGACCAGTAAAATTCATGGAGATTATTTAAAGTTTTAATTTTTCTTTGTAACATTAAATAGCAAATAAAAAAGGTACCAGGATGGGCCAGGAATTTAGCTCAGTGGTGCTGCTGCCTACCTCGCAAGCACAAGGTCCTGAGTTCGGTCCCCAGTACAAAAAAAGTACCAGGACAAATGGAGGTGTGTGGGGAGGTAAATTTTAGTATATTTAACAGCATTCTTTCTCTACTTTTTGAACAAGGGGCTTACATTTTCATTTTGTAGTTGGCCCTAAAAATAATGTAGCCAGTCTTGCTTTAAACAAGTCTCATAGTGATTCTGATTGAAGACTAGCCTTACGGGCCACTGGAGCAGATGAGTTTCTGTCCCTTCTGAGCCTGCCTACAAGTATCGGGTGTGCCGGTGCTGCCCTCTAGTGTTCACCAAGTGGACTTTGTTTAGGAAGAGTTTGAACCCAGAGTCCCATCCACGTAGGCATCCTCAGTCAATGAGGACCAGATCAGTAAGCAACCCCGTACTAGAGGTTGCTCTGCAAATGGGCATCTGACGTTGGTCGATGCGTCTCTAACTGCTCAGCTCTAAGACAGGAGCAAGGGGCTGGGCAAGTCGCCAAGGAGTCTTATCCGCTCAGCATTGTCAGTAGTTTTTATTTTATCTTTTCTGGTAAACCGATGGTAACATCTCTTGTGTTTTAATTATTCAAATTCTGTGATTTTTAATGGGGCTGAGGATTCTTTTATCTACTGTACCCATTTAGTTATTATATTTTTCTGTGAGGCACCTTTTCAGGTCTCTTGCCCATTTGTCTTTCTGGCTGTCCTTTTCTTATTGACTTGTAAAACTTCTTTATATAATATAGATACAATCTGTTTATTGGCTAAAAATGTTGTATATTTTTCCTTTCTCTGGCTTGCCATTACCTCCTCTTGATGTTTTTGTTGAAAGATCTTGACTTTAATGCAATCCAATATATTAAATCTCCCTTTACGATTAGTGCTTTTTATGTTTTTAAAGAAAATTTTCTCTGTCTTCAAGAATATCCTAATGAAAATATTCCTCTATGTTATAGTCCAGAACAGTGGTGGCAAACTTCTGCAAGTGTACCACAGCAGACTGTTTATATCATTGAAAACTCTAAAAGCTTCACCATCACTGATTTAGAAGCTTTATAACTTGTGATCACCATAAAGCAACAGGCTGGGTCTTATTCCATTTTCTGTTGCTATAACAAGATACCACAGACTGAATCAGTTACAAAGAAAATTGGCATATTTAGCTCATGGTTCTGGAAGTCCAAGAATATGGCACCAGAACCTACTTGGTATCTGGTGAGGACCTTCCTGCTGGGCCATGACACATGACATGGCAGGACAGAGCAGGCTGGCTAGAAGGAGCTCACTTTTATAACAAAGTCACTCAGGCAATAATTCATGAATCCACTAATGTATTGATCCATTCCTTGGATATAGAAGGTGATGGAAAGCATAATTGTCTTATCCTTATCTCAGAGGTAAAAGCTTCCAACATTTAAATAGAAGAAACCCTTGGTAACCATGGAGATATTGGTTTCAGGACCCCACATGCACACACAAATACACAAGTCTGATGATACTCATGTCCCTTATATAAAATGGTATGGTATTTGCATATAACCTACATACATACTACTGTATACTTTAAATAATCTCTGGTTTGCTTATAATATTGATATAATATAAACCCTATCTGAATATACTGCATTGCTAGCCGGGCATGGTGGCGCACACCTATAATCCCAGCACTCAGGAGGCTGAGGCAGGAGGATCGCTGTGAGTTTGAGACCAGCCTGGGCTACATGGTGAGTTCCAGGTCAGTCTCAAATACACAGTGAGACCCTGTCTCAAAAAACCAAAAATAAATAAATAAACTGTATTACTTAGAGAATGATTAAAAACAGCCTGTACATTTAGTAGAGACACAAATTTTTTATTGATACCTAATAAGTACAAGGATGTGGAAGCCGTGGATGAGGAGGACCAACTGTACAATCTTCATTTAATTGATCTGCCTTATCAGATTTCTTCAATTCCTTATTTGAGGAAAGTTTCTGTAATGAATGATGCTTAATGTTATGGTTATTTTTCTACAATTTTAAATGATTGAATGATTTTTCTTCTTTTTATGTGAATTGCATTTTTTTCTATCTTAAACCAGTTTTGTGTTTCTGAAATAAATCCAATTCAGTTATAGTGTGTTGTTTTTATGTGTCTTTGGATTTGATTTGGGAATATTTTGTTTAAGCCGATAATGTTCACAAATGAGATTAGCCTGTGATTTTCCTTTCTTACACTATGGTTTTTGGACTTTAGTATCTCATAGCTGGTATCTAAAATAGAGGCACTGAAGATCCAGATTATCATAATACAACCAGGGACTGAAAGGACTCAGAGTGGATTTGCTGTCTGTGGGGGTTTGTTTAGCTCCAGTTCATATTTGTGGTAATAGCACAGCCCTTCGGGGTCAACCAAAAGGCTGTCATGTTTACCAGAGTCCTTCTTCCTTATAAGGCTCTGAATTCCAATTTTTGTTCCCCCATCTTATAAATCTGTCAGTTTTCCTGCTCCTCGGCCTCTTAGTGCTTGTCAGTAACAATAGATTTAAGGAGAAGTATAGCCCCAACTATCAGGTTCGTCTCATCAAACTTCCCTACTCACCTAAGTCTTGACCCCATACTTGCTCAATGCTCTGGTAGCTATACAATGCATTCTAACAGATGTTTTAAAATATATTTTGTCAATCTTTTCTAGTAGTTCTAACCAGTAAGGGTGATCTGAATAAACTTATCCTATTGCTGCATTAAATGCTTTACTTTTGAAATGCTTTTTTAAAACTATAGATGTACAGTATCATATTCAGAAAAATGGAAAAAATATACTCACATTACTCTCTGGTCTTTTTCTTAGGAGTACCTTTTTACATTTGTGGTTCTCAAATAATTTCACATGTTGATTTTTCCCATAACCTTATTCTAATCAATTGGGTGTGGGGTTTTTTGTTTGCTTTTGTTTGTTTGTTTGTTTTTTGTACCAGAGATTGAACTCGGGACCTTGCACTTGGGAGACAGGCGGCAGAAACACTGAGCTAAATCCCCGGCCCTCTGGCCCATAAAGTGAAGCTGACTGGTGGGTGGAGAACAGCGTAGCCCTCCCTGGTGGTCCTCTCGGCTATGGATCCAAGAGACCAGGTATAGGGGAGTAGGAAAGGGGGGTCTGATCAGTATTAACAATAACCCAACTGAGGGGACTGATACTCATCTACTTCAACTCCTTCCTGACTTCTCCTCCCTTTGGATTGTCAAGGAGTCTGACAGCTAGCTGCTCCTCGCTGTAATCCCTCCTCTGCTTCTCTGTGCTCACTAGACCCACCAAGCCCCATTAACATCCATACCAGCAATGCCACCAGCTTCTGCTCAAGCCTGTTTTCTAGGAGGTGACTTTGTCTCTTCTTGCCTCTGCTAATGAATTCCTATCCAGCGGTGAGTAATCCCTGGCTTCCCATTCGACTCCTGTCTGGCTGGTGGTGCAGGTGATTAATGAGTATATCATTGACCTGGGTAAAAACAAATCTTGCCAAGTCGGTCTCATCTTTCTCACCAAAGATTACCTGATTTGGGCAAGATTTGTTCTTTGGAGTAGCAGCTAGCTCTCAACAGTCCTCCTGTCCTGAGATATTTGGCAAGTGCTATTCAAAACCTCAGTGTATTTGGGTGCACAATTTCCAGCTTGTATGCTCTAATTGAGCTCTCTCTCCCTCATACAGCAAAACATCTGCTGAATGGAAGTGAATAAATGGGCATATTCTAAACTTAATTGTCCCTATTTTTAATCAGAGAAAACATATGAAGATTTTAACATGATGTTCTTTAGAAGCAAATCACCAAAGTTGTGTAGCTTCCTAGATTTTTGGTTCAGTATTGGTCATTAATTTTCAAAAATTCTCAGCAGTTATTTCTTATAATATTTCTTTTGTTGCATGGCCTCTCTTTTCTGTGTCGGAGGTGCCAACTGCATATGTTAAACTGTTTGGTGTTGTGTCACAGCTCTTAAATGCTCAATTGTGGTTTGGTTTGGTTTCATTTTTATTTTTTTCACTTTTATGTTTGTGTTTCCATATGAATAAGTTCTATTGAGTTAGCTTCCATTTCATTGATTCTTTCTTCTATGGTGTCAAGATACCAATGAGCCTGAAAAAATGCAACTTTCATGTTTATTACCATGTTTTCTATTTCCAGAATTTGCATTTGATTCTTTCTTTGGGCTTTCATCTCTCTGCTGAAATTATCCATCTGATCAGAAGGGCTGCCTCAAAATAATATTTTGTCAAAAGATGAGCATCTTAGCCAGGTGTGGTGGTGCACACCTGTAATCCTCAGGAGGCTGGGGCAGGAGGATCGCTGTGAGTTCGAGACCAGCCTGTGCTACATAGTGAATTCCAGGTCAGAGTCAACTACATAGTGAGATCCTGTCTCAAAAAAACAAACAAACAACAACAAAAAAAAGATGAGCATCTTTGTAAGGCATTAGAGAATGATTTAAGTAGCTTGCATGCTTGAAGGTGAGCAACCCTTCCTTCTTCTGGGCCTGTAGTGTTTGAGACTGTTTCAGGCTAGTAAGGAGCTGTGTCTGTGTCTGCATTTTGTTCTTGCTATATTCCTGTCAGGGAACCCCAGGCTCCAAGTTTCTCTAATGTTACTTTACATTTATGGTGCAGGTGAGCTTGCCAAAAGTTTTCTCAGGATCTGTTCCACCCTTGGTCTGCATGTTCTCCTTCTGCTGTTGATAGGATCTTTCTCTATGCTGTAGAAGTAGACTGCTGTTACCTGTTACTCAATGCTTATTAGCTTGGTTGTTGGCAGTGGTGGCATTGCTAGGTGACAGGTGATTCATCCTCAGCTTTAAACAGACACTGTGCCCCTGGGTCTCAGGGAAAGATCCTTCTCCACGATCCTGCCTCAACCTCAGCCAGAAGACTTCTAATGGTCTGGCTTCTTATGGTCTTCTAATGGGTGGAGGGTTTTTCTGTTTTTGTTTTTGTTTTCCTTTTCTCTGGATGTAATGGATCTTTACCAATACATGATTTACTGCCCAGTGACAGGCTTTACTGTCTTTCATCCAGCAGCGGAAGGCTTTTGTTCCCATAGAGGAGATAGGGGAAGGATCTGGGAAGGGCTTGGTGCCTTTCCCTGAAGCAGCTGTTCTTCCTTTCCCCCTGGCCAATTTCACAAGGAAGACTTTCTCAGGATAGTCCCACTATCCTCAGTGTTTCTTATGAACACACAGTAAAGCCTATGGAGAAGAGCCTGCAAGACAAAGTGAATTCCCCTTGTATTTGTGGGTACCAGAGCTTCTGTGTTCTCATGCTGGCCTACTACACTTGACCTTTAGCAATTCATTAAAACTTTTAGCTGCCGGGGGTGGTGGCACTTGCCTGTAATCCCAGCACTCGGGAGGCTGAGGCAGGAGGATCGCTGCAAGTTTGAGACCAGCCTCAGCTACACAGTGAGTTCCAGAGCAGTCTGAACTACATAGTGAGACCCTGTTTAAATTTTTTTAAATTTCTTTTTCTTTTTATTAAGTTTATTGGTACATTTTGGGTATACAGTACAGTTACATTCCTTATTGGGATCTTGTACCTTTACATGACCGGTCTTGGTTCTCATTTTTTCCCCTTGTCCCTGCCCTCCCTTCACCCTTTCCTCCCCTCTCCATTTACAAACACTTTATTTCCATTTTTTAATTTTCTCATTTTTTTTCTTTTCCCTTATTCCCTGCTTAAAAAAAAACTTTTAGCTATTTTATCAACAGCTACAAGAAAGGAGCTCAGGGGCTCCAACATAAAGTAATAATAAGGATATGCAAACATATTAAATATATCACATATAAAAATATTAAAATATCACACTGTACCCCATAAGTATGTACAAATAAAAGAATCTTGTTAGCTTGATGCAGATTAGGAGAGAGTCTCCCCCAAAATAAGCAATTGTACACCTCCTTGGAGGCAGATGTCTTGCCTTAGATTACAGTTAGATTAGTTACCCTAGAACTCCCTGATAAATTCAGGAAAAAGCGTAAATTTTCAGTCTTGTGATTGTTGTTAGAAGAGTAAAAGCAAAGCTATTTCCAGCTCTCTTTTGTTCTAAGTGGAATCCCGAAGCTTCTGAGAAAGTATTTTCTAGTTGAATTTCTGTTTCATGTACCTGAATGCAATTCTTAACTAATACCAACTTCATTTATTGCTCAAAATGAAGTCTAGGTGAGCATGGTGGTGCATTCCTGTAATCCTAGCACACAGGAGGCTGAGGCAGAAGAATCACCATGAGTTTGAGATCAGCCTAGGTAGGCTACATAGTAAGTTCAAGGCTAATATGAACTACCAAAGAAGACCTTGTCTAAAAGAAAATGTAAAAAAATAAAGTCTAAATGGGCAAAAGTATAAACAAAAAAATGAAACCAAGTGTACCTGAAGAATTATAGAGGACCTTTTTTTATAACTTCAAGATGTGAGGAGCCTTTCTAAGTGTGATTTAAAACAGAAGCCATAAAGTAAAAGACTAATAAAACTACATAAAGTGCAAACATTTCTGTGTGGCAAAAACTCATCATTGATAAATGTCAACTGACAAACTGAGGAAAATATCTGGAATACATAAACAAAGAACTAATTTTCTTAATATTGAAAGGTGCTTATAAAACAGCTTATAAATGTTGGCCGGATGAATGTTTTGCTTTACTGTAGGCAAATGATAGGAAGAGATATTTCACAGAAAAGGACATAAATATACCAAGGTATGTTTGTAGGTAATTAGCCTACCTCAAAACATATTTATGAATGTATAAAATTCTATTTTTTCACCTCTCTGGTTGACAAAAAGTAAAAATGTGATAATATTAAGTCAACAAATATGAAAAGAGGTTTTCACCCAGGTGCGGTGACAGATCCTATAATTCCAGCATTTGGGAGGCCGTGGCAGGAGGATCACCTGAAGTTCAAGGCTAACCTGGGCTCATAGTGAGTTCAAGGCCAGCCTGAACTACACAGCGAAAGGCTATTATTTTTTTAGTACTGGAGCTTGAACCCAGGGCCTTGCACATGCTAGACATCCCTAGCTACATCCCTAGCCCTTTTTATTTTAAGACAGGGTCTCACTAAGTGAATCTGTGATCCTTTTGCCTGAGCCTCCTGAGGAGCTGGAATTATAGGCATGCACCACTGTGCCTGGCAAAAAGGACATCATTACACGGTTCTGTTGAGAATGGAAATCTGAACAATTGGTAGGCAATTAACAATAATAATATTTCTAATACACTCCTTAGATCTGTCAATTCAACTCTTAGAAACTTCCCCTCCATATATACTTACATCTGTGTGCAAGGACTTATATAACAAGGTTCCCATCAGTACTATTTGGTACATATAAACAATTTAATATCCATGAGTGTGAGATTGAAGACAAATTGTGTGTAATTCTACCAAGGAAGACCATAAGGCATCAAAGAAAAATGTATGGAGATGATATGTTCATATATCTAAATAAAAATAAGAAAAGTGAAAAAAGTGTATCATTTCCCATTTATGAAAAAAAATATATCTACTTATGCTTCCTGTGCTAAAGTAATTCTTAAAAAATAAACAAAGAAAAATGTGGATTGATGAAATTGAAACAGGAAGGAGGTATACTCTGTATATGCCTTCTGCTTTCTGAATTTTGTACCGTGCATATGTACGCCCATTTTTAAAAACTGGACTTAGTGATTGAATGAAATACATGCCAAGGCTGTCCTTCGGGAGACCTCACTCCTACTCTTCCACCTTTTCCCACAACTGCTCTCTCGTTGACCCACTCACACCTCTACTAACATCAGACCATTCCTGTGTTTACACATCAGTCTCCCTCCCACCAGGAATAGAGCTTTACCCCCACAGCCTGCACTTTTAATTCCAACTTCAACTACCAAAGAGCCTCTCTAATGACCATGATCCTTATTATGATTTCTCTCCTTTCAAATGGGATGTCTGTGACCAGGGTTTCACAAATAAGTATAAAATTCTAAATTTTTGGCTCTTGCTTTGCATAAGTTAGTCTTTGAAACTAGGTTTTTAAGTTCCTTGAGAACAGGCAGGAACACAGCTACACAATTCAAATGTCTCTGTATCCTTGTCCGTGGGCCGGGGATTTAGCTCAGTGACTCTGCCACCTGCCTCACAAGTGCAAGGTACTGAGTTCGATCCTTGGTACAAAAAAAAAAAATGTATCCTTGTCCCTGAGTTCACACCATGCCAGCAAGGGTGGACTGAGTACTGAAGGAAGGACCAAATAGCTTATTCAGAGATTTTTTTTTAGTCCTTGATTTATTGGCTTGAGAGCAGTGTCACCTGAATAAGCCTCTCAAGGAAATTCAGAAATGCTAAGTGTATTAGTCAGCTTCCCCATCACTGGAACAAAATACCTGACACCCCCACTTAAAAGAGAAAAAGGTTATTTTGGCTTACATTTCAGAGAATTCAGTCCATAGCTGATCAGCTCCAAGGCAGAGTCAGCACAGCAGAGGGACATGGCAGACAAAGCTACTTAATCCATGGCAAACAGGAAGCAAAAAGAGAAGGTCCTAGAATAAGCATGTCACACCCCTTGTAACCCACTTCCAACCAGATCCTATTTCTTAATTACACATTCAGCTACTCATACTGCTTAGTGTCCTCATGATCCAATCATCTTTCAAACATGAGGCTTTGGGGAGACATTTTAAACTATAACATTCTACCCCTGGTCCACAAAAGGTACATGTCCCTCTCATTTAGTCCACTTCTAAAGAGTCATCAAAGTCTTAACAGCTCCAGCATTCTGAAAAGTCCAAGTCTAAAATCTCCTCTGAAACTCAAGGCAAACTCTTAGCTATGAGCCCCTTCAAAAATTAAAATGAAAGTTAAATATTTCCAACATATAATGGCACAGGACAAACATTCCCATTCCAAAGGGGATAAATAGGAAGATATAAAGGAATTGGAAGAATGGAAGCCCAGCAGGGCAAACATTTAATGCTGTAATTAATGTCCAGCACCCAGGGCAAGTTGTGGCAAGGTGTGAGTTCCAAAGGGATTCAGTGGCTCTGCCCCTATGGTATTTCTGGTTGTAGCCAACATGGTCTCTTTTAGGTTAGCTTCACTCACTACCTATGGCTTTCCTCAGCAGATAATTCATACTGCTGGCATCTCCAACTTCCTGGGGTCCCCACTGTACCTTTGACCTCAATCTCATAGCTTCATGCGCTACCCTCCCAGGGACACTTTGCCTGCCTACCCGCCCCCAGCTTTCCTTTGAAATCTTTATGGAAGCCTCTATGACCCCACTACTCTTAAATTCTGCATGCCTGAAAACCAGGACCAGATAGATGACGTCAAGGTCGGCTGCCAGCTTGAGCAGTAGCCTGGCCTCACATGACTATATCTGTAGTGGTCACTGAGTACCTGAATAGCTGAGCACAGTGAAATGAATCCCAGGGAACCAACTCTATAGGAGGCCTTTCTTGAGCAGGTGTCCCAGGGACTCTCTTCTCAAATGAAAACTTAGTTTTGCATCCTTGAGCCTGTAAAGGATGGGGTCTGGCCAATTCCTGAGATGCCTTCAAGCCATCTTTCCTCTTGTCTTGGCTTTCCTATTATACTTGGATTCTTTTAAATGCTAATCATTTCAGCATCCATGCTTCCTGAAAACTTTTCAAATCATTCACCTCTGCTTTTTTCTCCTGAGTCTCACTATAGATCTGACTAAAAGCAGTCAGTAGTACCCATACCACAACCCAAACACTAGTCTGCCTTGAAATTTCTTCTGCCAGATCAATTAGTCCACTGCCCTTAATCTCAGACTTCCATGAAGTCTCAGGACATAGGCAAAAACTAGACAAATATAACACTCATGGCCTTTGGCTTAATTGCCAATGGAGCCTTCGTTCCCTACTTAAACTTCCCTAGCCTGGTCTTTATTGTATCCATTCCTATCAGGACTCTGAGTTCCAACCAAAATCATCCATCAGACTCTGCTTACAGCATTATATGGCTTCTCCAGCCTACATTTTCAAAGCTTTCCAAACTCCCACAAATCAATTCTAAAGGCTTCTAAACCGCATGGTCAGGTAGTCACAGCAATGGCCCCATTCTCAGTACCACTGTCTGTATTAGTCAGTTTTCTAAGTTAATCCGTAAATGGATCAGAGTAACACACTCGAATGAGGAATATATTGCCTCTAAAATCCAAATAGGCCCATATGCATTGTACCTCTTTCTTTGGTTATAGGAGGGGTCAGATGCAACAATTTATCCTTTAGAAGAGATATCTCAGCATGCACTACACAACCATAGAAATTTCATGGAGGTGGGAGGCTTTAAATGTTAGTTGGATTTATTTCCTATCCTTGAACATGTAAAACGCTTTACCAACAAGTCCAGAATCATTGCTACCTATTAATCACTTGGCCCAATCAGTTTAAGATCATTACCATAATGAATCAATGTGATACCCTGTGAAAAGAAAGACAGTGAAGATCCTTGCAAACTAAACTGTGACACAGAGCTGGACAGCTGATGCACACTTGAAGTAGGAGGGTAAAGGTATATTGCTAAGCCTTGCCAACTGAAACAGTTTACTTCTGGTGTTCATAAGGATTGGTGAGGAGAATAAGCATTTGCCAAATCAATAACCGCATACCAAGTACCAGGAGATACATTAACCTGCTAAAGCAAGGAAACCACAAGTTAAAGTTACTACTTGATTAAGTTTACAGTAATCCATCATCCTTTAAGGTCTATTCATCTTTTGAATAGACTAAATATGAGAATTAAATGGGAATGTGGTGGGAACCACCACTCATGCGTCTTTCAAGTCTTTAATGGTGACACTAATCTCTGTAATCTTTCTAGGAATGTGATACTGTTTTGGGTTTACTATTTTCTCAGGTAGAAGCAACTCTAATGGCTTCCAATTGGCCTTTCCTACCATAATAGCCCTTGCTCTTGATCTAATATTGTATATTGGTAGGTTAATTAGCTATCTTGTAGGCAGTTAGACAGGACCAGCCCTCAAGGAGCCAACATGGAGAACAATCAAGACACATTTATTAAAGGCCAGAATATAAAAGGGGATCAGAGTGCTTCCTCTAGGGATGAATAGCAGTGACTGATAGTCTAAATAGGTATCAATCACCCAGGTGGGGGAATCAAGGTCTTAACCACCCCTTCTAGGAAAGATTCTAACCCTCCCCTTACTGAAAGTCCTTGCTTGGTATGCTTGCTATGTGACTTGCTTCCCCATTTGATCCCCATTTAATCAATATTCTATACTTGTCATAATCTTATTGATTATAGTTTTCTCCCACCTTGTGATTTCCCATTGAATCAATATTACCTAAGCAATTATACTCGTAATCACCTTGAATCCACCTCACTTTGTGGCTTTGCTCCAAAAAGTCCCCTTGGGAGACAGGGTCCTGGGAAACCCACTTTTTGGGTGTCCCCTCCTGTGTCTCTTAGGCAGGAGCTGTCTCTCCCTCAATAAATTTTTCCTAGTCTTAACCTCAATTTATCTTGATCCTAGAATTCATTCTTCCATTTTAGGGAACATGAACTGGAGCTTCAGATATCAAGCAGGTTTTGGAGTTAGACAAATAGCCTCTTGAGAGATTTTGAGCCTAGGACTTATTGGCTTGAGACTAGTGTCTTAGGGCAAGCCTCTTAAGGAAATTAGAAGTGCTAATATATTGAAGGTATATTATTGCAGATAGCTAAGTTAGTTAGAAATTATTATAAGGTGGTTAGACAAAGCTGGGACATCAGCATAAGAAATAATTGAGGCACATTTACTGCTTCACCTTGTGGCTTTGCTCAATAAAATGCCCCCCTGTGGGTGGGCAACCCACTTACCAGTCCCCCTTCTATCTCTCTTAGAAGTTATTTTTCTCTCAAAAAAATTTTTCTACTCTTAACTTCCACTGTTCCTAGAATTCCTTCTTCAATTTTAGAGAGCACAAACTCAAATTTCAGATATCTAGCTGGTTGGGAGTTATAGTTCCCTGTTTGGATTATTTTTGCTTATTTGGATTACTTGCTGCCTTATATCATTTGTTGATTACTTACTTCCCTGTATCACTATCACAATATCCACAGAGGCCGTGAATAGGGTATAGGAGTGAGAGGTCCTGGGTCTGAGTTGGAAAACAATTGCTCTGCCTAAAGATTTTCAAATCAGATTGAGAAGGCTGGGTAAAAACTTCAGATTAAAAACACACATCCACCTATGAACAGCAAATAGGTTGTGACCCATAGTTGGAAGTGGTCATTAACCCACTGATACTGGGAGAATAGATGTAACTCCCAAACCCGACAGATATCCAAAGTGCAGGTTTGTGTTCTTTAAAATAAAATAATTAATTCTAGGAACAACGAGGTTAAGAGTGGGAAAATGTTATTGAGAGAAAGGTAGCTTTTGACAAAAGTTGGGACAAAGCCATGATGTGAGGAGGGTTCAAGGTGGGACAAAACTGTAGTCAACTAGCAAGATTGCTAGTACAGTTTCTTAAGTAATACTGATCCAGTGAGAAATCACAAGGTGGCAAAACTATGACCAACCAATAAGATTATGACAAATATAGTTGCTTAGGTGATATTGATTAAATGGGGATCCAATGGGGAAGCAAGTCGGATAGCAAGTGTACAAGGAATGAGCAAGGATTTTTGGTGGCAAGGGTGGGTCAGGGATCTTTCTTTAAAGATCTAGGTCCCTCACCCAGGTGACTGATACCTATTTAGAATATAAGTCACTGCTATTCACCCTTAGGGGAAGCTCGTGGCTGTGGTACTTTCTCTTCTTTCTCAGTGCTGGCCTTTAGTGAATGTGTCTTGACTGTCCTCCACGTTGGTTCCTCAAAGGCTGGCCCTGTCTAACAAACTGCCTACAAGATATCTAATTAACTTAGCTATCTACAATACCATCTCTGCTATCTTTCATCTCCCTGACAAGGCAGAAAACTATCACATGAGTAAAAACAGTTCTGGAAAATCAAACTTTTGATAACACTCCAGAAGTAAATTAATGTGCCTCTCTCGAAGGCAGTGTTTATAGCCTCCCAACCACATAGACTGAAAGATTTCCTTCCTTCTCCTGACAATGTTGTTTAAAGATATAGCCACTAGATCTTCCCTCTCTTTCTTTACTTCTGATTTTTGATCACTCACTGCCTCCATCCCAGCTCTCCCTTTTTAAGCATATTCACACTCAGACCTCCATAAACCTTCTCTGCTTCTCAAATATATTTCCAAGACAAGTAAGGGATTTGGTAGAGGCTCCTTTGTCCCATCCAGTCATCTTATATGGGGCCCTGTTTGCCAAAGCATTCAGTTTCTGACAATTGGTGACCAGGTAATTGTGAAGGAGATCACTGAATATAGGCGGTGAAGAGTAAAGAGAAAGTAGGAAACAGATTCTGTTTGTGAGTGGGACACCTAAAGACCTAGGCTATGTAACTTTTAGATGACCAGACACTCTCATCTATAGAATGAATCACTACATGAGCTTCTCTTAGGGAACAGAAGGGCTTTGTGATGTAGTCTGGTAGCCTGGTTCTGTCCTCTGTGAGGTGGACATGACAAAGCCTAGCTTGGAGTCATTAGTCACTAGAACCTTAAATGCCTACATGTAGGGATGGTTGGGCTCCTCAAGCTAATGAGGTTTAGACCATGTTGAACCCTACATTTGTTCTATGGAATAATGTATACTCCTTATATACCTGTGGCTCCATCTTCATCATTATCCTACTTATCTGGCAAGTGAAACGGCATTACCATGGATTGAGACTTGAACCTGAAAGGAGCTGCTGTTGGGTAGGGAACTACCATGAACACAACTGAATTCGTTTAAGCCTCAGATAAGCTTTTAAATTCTCAGTGTTTCTCCTTATTACCAACCCACCCCTATTTTATATACCACGCCTTCATTTACCTCTAAATAATATTCTAGTTAAAAAGCCAAGAACTACTCTATTTGGTGTGGGTTGAAAAAAAGATGATATAAAGTATACCTTAAAGATCTCAGAAGACCTCTCAATGTAGGGAATTTTTGTTCAATCCCCAGTACCAGATATATATATTTTTTTCTAGTTGGTGAACTTTGTAAACAGAAGTCCTTATATTGACAGAAACACTCATTCTTTAATCTCTTCTACTTTTTTACCTGTCTTCCTAAGCTCCCTGCAGAACTTATGATAAGGATAGGGATAGGAAGAGAAAGAATGAAGAGCCTCAAAGTGAATCAGAAATAGGCACAGAAGGGAAATGCTGGGATGAAAAGTGGGATATAGGTAAAAGAAATGTGGGACAGTTATAAAATACATAGTTACAAATACATAGGGAATGGAAAATGTGTGTTAACTTGTCTCATTTTGGTTATTTAAAAAAATGGCTCCCAGCTTGACATTCTGTTCTTCCTTTAAGTGTCACCGAAAAGTCAGGCAAAGGAGAAGAGATGCAGCATCAAGAGGTAAAGTCCCAATCTTTCCTCTTACTCCCTTCCACTGTAGTTGAGCTTCCCGTTGTTCATGTCCCTCTGTGAGTCTCAGTGCCAGGAGAAACAGGAGCCAGTACTGTAACTGGTGAGAGCTCCAGTTTTCCAAATGGATGACTTTCATGGAGGACTTGGATAGATAAAAATCAGAGTGTAGAAACGTTTCAAAATTCTCTATCTTATTCCTTTGAGATTAAAGAATTGAGAGAATAAGGCAGATGACCTTAACTGTGTCATTTGCTAGTTTTATGAAATGAAGTGGAAATCACTTCATCCTTCAGTTTTATCCACAAAATAGCCATAACTTACTTGTAGTTATGAAGGTCAAATGAAATTAGTAAGGGACACCATATGATAAATAGTAATATACAGAAACACACCTTAGAGTACTGACTCTGTGTTTTCAATCTTATTAGGGAAGGGTCTTACTATTGAGCTCCCTACAGGTTACCCTGAAAACAATCCTATACTATGTAACACACTGTTCTGGTTCCTCAGCTAGGAGATTTTCCCAGAAAGAAGCAGAGAAGCAGTGGGACCTACTCTCAATCATGAAAAGGTGATCTCTTGCTCTTTGCAGTCTCCCAACTCCCAGCCTGGGCTGTGATGAGTTTTTGGCCCAGCCTGGCCTGGGGCATGAAAGAGGAGGTAATGGCTGGGAGGGACACATACATTGGAGAGGTTGATTCACTGATTAAGAAAGGTGCCAGCGCCAAAGGTGCGTTCAGACACCTCAGAAAGCAAAAGTCAGAAATTTTATGATTTGCTAGGTAGTTCTGCAATTCAGGATTTGATTACTGTACAAGTAAGTCAAAGAAAATGCCACTGAATTTTCACTCAGCCATGATATGTTATCTAGTGAAGAGAATGGATTTTACATAAAGAAGTCATCGCTGTCATATTCTCTTTGCATTACCTCTTCTGCTCTGTTTTCAAGGAGGCTGGTTCCTGGGAAAACTTTCATACAGGAGCCCATCATCTTTGCCTTAAAATTTCTGGAGAGCAAGACTTAATTCCAACAGATTCTAGTTCTCACAATACAAGGCTCTCATGAAGACCTCATTTTCTACAATGTAGATCAAGAATTTATAGAACTTGGAGTAGGAAATAGCAATTGCCAGACCACACACTTCCAAGGAGGCAAATATTCCTAATCATTAACAATTGCCATGTTTCCCTTCCCAGCCAGCACTGGCTTCCCCAACAGGAAAATGTGCGGCAGCTCCTGTGTGCAGATTCTTCTTGCCAAACCTGCAATGCCATGGCTCTGGAGATTCAGCAGCTTCTGGAGGATAAGAACCAGATGTCCCCAACTTTCTCTGGACCATCGCAGAGCTCTTCTTGCTTACAGGTGATGTCCACATCAACTGTGTCTTCTGAGCAGAATCTAGAACCTCATCCTCAGTTCTCCAGAGACCTTTCACTGACACCTGCAACCCCAACACAATCACAACAAATGCAACAAAAATACTTAACCCAGACAGTTGCCCAGAAAACTAGTGCCATCAAAATACAAGAATATTTTGCTGATCATCTCCAGCTAGGGCAGGAATTTCAACTGGCAAATATGTCCATCGTCCAAGAGAGTAGGGCTTCTTCAAAGCTTGAGGAGCCTATGGTTCCAGTAAATGCTCAGGAGATGATACAAAATAAACCCAACCTTATCCAGGGGAACCAAGGCCACCACCACCTGAAGTCACTGAATGCAGAGTTCACTAATCTGACACATCCTATGATCTTGAATGTGGACTCAGTCCTCCCTGCCCACCTGCCATTCTTCAGACCTCAAGTTTGGAGGCTTCTTGAAAGACATGTAAAAAAATGGATGCATTTCCAGAGGTGGGGGCTCCCTAGACGTGTGGAAGACTCTCTGAGACAGCTTGTGCCAGACCCAATATTGTTTGGCAAAATTAGAAAAAACCTACAATTTTCCTCCATTCTGAATAGTACTTCTAAGGTCACTTGTGACAAAATTGGGACCATTGTCCCACATACCTGGGGTTCATACATAAGCAGAGAGCCCATTCAGTCTATCTGGGTTTCTGAGTGGTCTCTTATAAAACCTCAACAAAGATATCAATACCAGCAAGTCCAAAACCATGAGACACTAGCCTTGTCCTCTCCACCTCTTGAAGTCTTAAGTGGCTTCTATCTACCACCTGAGGGACAGACTAATGACTCAGAAAACAATCTGCACCAGAAATACAGGCAGCTTTTCTGCGGCCACCCCTCTCTGCACAGTGAATCCTTGTCAGACACATTCTTGAGCTCTGAAGGCCTCTCCAAGAACAAGAATATATCCAAGCCCCCACCGAAGGATTCTCTTCCATTCAAGGGACTCTCTACCCATCCCTTGCTGCCCAAAACACCACCTGAGATAATCGTGCCTTCTTCTCCATCTTCTCCAAATTGTGTGTCTCCAGCTGAACATCAACAAGCTCATATAGGTGTCCCATTTCTGACTCCAGCTGAATGTAAAGCCTTAGAATGGCACCTGCTGCAGAGGCAGCCCCAGTTTCAGCGGGGCCTGCCAGCTGTCATCCAGAGACCTCACTGTGCCTACAATCCCATGCAGTTTGAGCCACGTGACAAAGCCCAGGCTCCTGAGACTGAGAAAATGTCCTGGCCAAGGAAGCCCATCTCCGAGACACTACACTTCTTCCCAGAGCATGCTCGCAGGCTGCTGGAATTTCACTTCCAGAAGCAGTTGATCCGCCTTCGCTGGGGCCTGCCCGAGAAGATCCAGCAGTCCTTCCAGTTGCTCCTTTCCTCTGCTGATCAGCAGGCTCTGTCCTGCAGCAGCACAACCCTACTCAATGTGAGTATCCCCCAATGTCTGACCCTAAAGGACAAGGGGGATGGCGACCCAGTCTCACCCATACTGGCCCAAATGTCAATCCCTGTGCCACACTTGTTCACCCAGGCCAAGGCAATACTGCAAAGCCATATTGACTCCAAATGTGGTCAGATCCACCAGGGCAAGGTCCCCTGCTGTGTGTATAGCTCCTGGGAAGGCACAGTTCCTGGGGGCCTGGCAGTGGCTCCCTTCCCCTGCGTTCCACAAGGCCAGCCCCTGGAGCTGCAGGCAGCAAGCGACCCTGACCTACACAATAAAGTTATGCCAATGGCCCACGATCCTCAAAAACAGGCCTCAGCACGCACTGTCACCGAACACCCTAAGCTGCACCAAGCCCTATCTCAAGGAACCATTGAGAAACTGGAGATGACTTTACGGCACAAGTATCTCACCTTCCTGTCAGGACTGCCTGCTCTTTACTCTGTAGCTCTTTCTACAGCTATGGCTCCAGCAGTCACTAGCCAATCTGTAGCCACAGGGATGGTGCCAGGGCCTAACGAAACCCCAAAGGAGCCACTGGCTCAGATTATCTCACTGAAAGACCCAAGTAGGAGGCTTGGGCCATGCTTTCAAAACGGCGATGAGACTTGGGCAGACAACGCAGATTTTCAACCTGAGGTGCAGGTGGAAGGAATAACAGAGTCAGTACCTCTGGAGAGCCAGACAAACCCTGCTGTCCCCTACTCATTCAAGACACATATCTTGTCCAAGCTAAACTTCCACCTGAGAAAAAAGGTCCTAGAGATAAAACTGGGAGTTCCCATAAAGGAAAGGCAGTCCAGGAAACTAACTGCAGCGGGCCCACAGGACAAGTCCTCACAGCCGTCTCTTAGTAGTCTAAGCAAGCAAGGAAGCACAGTGCTCCAGGAACTGCCCAATCCACCAGACGCTTCTCCTGCCCCAGATTCAGAGTGGGTTCACCTTAAAGAACACCTGGCCTCTCAGCTGAAGCTGGGGCAGTGCAACCAAAAGCCAGCTAGTTCCAAAGCAGTACCCCCTGCTTCCACCCATCGGCCCTCCAAGATCTCGCAACCCAGCGGGGACATGACTGAGGCCCAGGTGCTTTGTGTTCAGGTGGAGGCCAGTGTAAACAACCCCAGCCTGGAGCAACCCTGGAGCCTTGAGCCTCAAAGCCCAAGCAAGGGCAAGGGCTCAGCCCAAATCCCCACACTGGCAGAAAAGAGAGAAGACCTAGCAAAACCCAAAGCAGCAGGGGACCTCAGAGAAGGGGACGCAAGGCTTGGGCTCTCTTTAACCAGTGCAGAAAGACACCCTGATGAAAATCAGGAGCCAGAAGAAATGTTTCTGAACAGAAAACCCCAGGGTTCCTGGCGATGGACGCGCAGCTGTCATCTTGTGGATCTCCAACAACACAGTTCCAGGTATCATCCTCAGCTTAAGCTTTCAGAGCCATGTCCAGGTGTCCCTGGGGGAAAAGAATCTGAGCATGATGTGCAAGACCATCAAAGAAGCTTAAATGTCCTCAAATCTTCAGAGATTCCTAAGAGTTTCCATCCTGCAGCAGCCCAACCGTCACAGGGCCAGCCTTTCCTGGGCCAAGCAACTCAGCACAAGGCTTGGAAGGGCCAAATTTTGCAAGGTCAGGATTTTCAGGGGCAAGGGATGCCACCCTATTCTCACCAGAGTCTCAGCCTTCCAAAGTCTGGCTTGATAAATAAGATGAAATCCTTTCTGCACTGCATCAGTGCCATGACAAAAGGCAAATGGCATGTGGACCCCATCTTCTCCGCACCTGGGAATGTGGCCAAAACTGTAAAAGAAAATGTTGAAAAGAGCCTGGCTCCAACCAAAAGCACCGTGGAGAAAGCTAAAACTGACACACCAAAGAGATACCCCAAGATCCAATCACTCCCCACAGACAGGCCAGTAGGCCTGGCCTCGTTAGATGTTTTCCATTCCCCACACAAGAAGCTCCAGCTGTGCTCCCAACTACATGGATCTGTCTCCATCTCAGGCCACCGCCAACACTGTCCTAGGCATTGTCCTGGAGTGGCTGCGCCACCCAATCAGGGAACCAACCCTCCCATCTCTCATCTCAGAAACGTGTCCTTACCCAAGAAGAACACCTAGGGATTTGACTAAGAGTTTCTAGGCTTCCCAATTTCTGTATCCTTTGTAGAACTCTACTATTGTCATTTTCATTAATAAACAGGTGGGACAGAGTGCCACCTGAAATAGACTCTATCTCTCTAAACAAAGAGCTATCTGTGTCTTCCTTATCCCTGTTGTACTTTGTTAAAAGAAGGCCTAGGCTCAGTTTAAAAGTCAGTTCTGCCCATAGAAGTTTTAATTGATTCATTCACATAGGTCAGCATTTCACAGCTCATTGCTCATCCTGGATTGCAGATAAAGGAAGATGATGAGGAACTTCCTTTGTGTAAAGTACATTGAAGATAAAGATAGGAATTGAATTCTAAACATATACTGTTACAGAAAAGTGCAACAGCTCAGCATTACAGCCAACTGTTACAGGTCTGTGTTACAGCCAAGTGTTACCATCTCTGGCAGCTAAGTCGAGAGGCATTCAGAAAGATGGAGGGATTCTTTATTACACTGGAGGGCTCAGGGGAGTTCTGAGCCCTGAACAGCAATGCAAGCAGCCTTATATAGAGATCTTGGGGTAGGGGAGTGAGCAAACCTACAGTGAGAGCATGCTCATAGAGGTGGATGGGTGGCCTTGACAGAACATTCTTGAGACCTTAGGTACAAACATCATGCAGCACAGTTACATTGCTTTGCAGCACAAACTGTGTCAGTACTTGAACAGAACATCCTACGGCAAAAACATGGAAGCCTTGGCAACAGACAAAGGCCTGCCCTATTGTGCATTATTTCTTTATCAATACCACCCATTGCCACCAAATTCTTTTGTATGTCTTATATCTCCAGGGTCAAGAATAGTGGTCATAGAAGAAAAATTCCGAGATGTACTAATTACAAAGACTGAGGTTGGAATAAAGAAGAGGTAAAAGAAAATTAATGTTATCAGCTATAGACTGAATCAACAAAATGACAATTAATGTTGAACTTTTATTTAAATCCCACCATTACAGTGCCCTGTTTACACATAAAGTTTGGGAATTCTTTAGCCCCAACCAATCTAGAAGCAACAAATACTTCTCCTTATAGACTACCCTCTTATCCCAAAACACTACCTGCTTCACATTATTCCACCTCTTATCTGTAGCCAGTTCATTAGAGTATTTTCTTTGTCAGTGTTTACAAAAAAGTGCACTTAGGGGCGAGAGATTTAGCTCAGTGGTTCCACCATCTGCCTCGCAAGCAGAAGGTCCTGAGTTTGATCCCTGGTACCAAAAAAAAAAAAAAAAAAAAGTGCACTTAGTTGTGATCCAGTGGCTATTTTCTGACTGTTACCAGCCCTGCTGCTAGAAGTTATAAAAATTCATCCCAAGAACTTTTTTCTTTTTCTGGCTAGTATGTGTAATGACTTGATAAACCACTGTCAATCAGGTAAGACCTTAATTCAGGGATTCCTTTGCCTCTAGAGCTTTGGTTTAATGGTATTTAATTGCAAGCAGTCTAAATAATGCATTTCATTAGTGTCATGTAGTGTGGCACCCCAACATAGGAGAAGAATAGTCAATTGATAAGGAGGTCCCCAGATATTGGTCACCATAAAATGACCTTGAGAAGCACCTTGCACTCAACAGTTAAATATTTGAGTAGTTCCTATATGCCACTACCACGCTAAACATAACAATGAACAAGGGCCAGCCAAAATAGAGTTCCTGATTTCATGCAGTAAATGTTCTCAGATGCCCAAATTGCCTAATGAATATGTATACTTAGAAGTCAACATTCATCTCAAATTACCAAAAATGAAGACCTGAACTTGACCTTTTCCCTAAACAGTCTGTGTCCATTAGCAAATCTGTTGTCTTTGCCTTCAAAACTACACCTAGACTATGACCACTGCTCAGGCCCTTCACAGCTATCATGACTGCAGTAGCATCATAACTCTGTGTTTCATCCTGAGAACATACTCCCAATGGTCTGTACTTGACACAGAAACATGATATCCTCAGGGAGAGTCTGGACTACATATAACAGACAGGTAGACACAGAGACAAAAAATGTATATGAAACATATATAAACATATATAAAATGAGGTCTTACCAGCTAAGATCACCAAGGGACTAAATGTAAAAATGAAGAAAAAAATCTAAGGATTGGGCCCTAGGATACTTTAAGAAATTGGAAAATATAGGAAGAAAACTAAGTAGTGGACACTGAAAACCAATAGCCCGTGAGGTGGCAGGAAAACCAAAAGAGTGTAGTATACCAGAAAATAAAAAAAGGAAAGTTTTTTTTAAGGACAAAGTGATTAACCGCATGAGAAGTTGTCAGCTAGCCAAGTAAGATGAGGACCATTAGATTTATGCCTTTGAGAAGAACAGCCTCAGGTGTGCAATTCAGATGAAGGCGTAATTGGAGTGGATTCAAAAGAGAAAGGAAGGAAAGTAATTAGTGATAACAGCACCAAATCGGATTCTTGATTCAGAGATTGTAGAAATGAGACTAAACCAAGTATTTCAACCATATACACAGGTAATATTTAATGAGAAGTAGGGAGGGTAGAGACTTCAGCTGAAGCAAGTCAGCATAGACTGAGAAAAGGGGGTATTAGGGTGCTCTCAGAACAAAGAAAGTGTAAGTTTTCATGGATTTACTGAAGTGCTAAAATTCCAGTAAATTTCCACTAGCCAGGGGCATGTTTTCAAAAGATGTCTCCTCCTTGGGAGACTTAGACCTCCAGATAGTTAATCATGGTCAATTTATCCTAGGAATCACTGTGTTACTCTTGTAACTGGAGCCGCCTGCCTATGTAAACATTCCTGCCTCAAGATTTGCTCCAGGCTTTAGATGCCTCGGCTGTTTTAGCTGCTGGAAAAGCACAAGGGTAGGGGCAGAAAAAGAGAGCAGAGAGAAGGTAAAAGAAAGTACCAGTTCCAACAGGCAATTGGCCAAGCTAATCCTGTATTATAAATCTTGGACTACACATTTTTAAATGATCAACATGTTCACAGTGCAGAGCTGAGTCAAGGATTAAGACAGCAAAGGGAAGGATATTTCCTAAATACCTGACACCTACAACTTAAAAAAGAAGAGAGACTTAATTTGGCTCATATTCAAAGGTTTCAGTCTAGGGTCATGTGGCTTCAGGCAGGAGCTTCGTGGTGGGAGGGCATAGTGGTGACCAGGAAGTGACCTCCGAAGGCACACCCCCAGCCATCCACCTCCAACTAGACCCCACGTCCTAATAACACATTCAGATAGAACCTCAGTCGGCTGATCCACTGAGTATAGAGCCCCATAATCTGATCACCTCTCCAGGAGTCTCTTAATCCACTCAAGTTAAACAAGATCACCTGGCACAAGGACAGACACAGCAATGAAGACAGAGTCACCAACCTTTGTTCCATTTTAGTCACCATCATATATCTGTAGGCTTGAGTGAAGAGTCAGTGTTTTCAGCAAAAGCGGTCTTCAAGTTTCTACAAAGTAACTATTAGCATAAACCACACTTCAAGTTATTATTTGCAGCATAGCTAGTAGGACACTAATAATGTATTGCCCAGATGTGTGACCTTCAAAATTAGTAATTTTTAAGTCTAGTAAGAACAAGTAAAAGGGCTGGGGATTTAGCTCAGTGGGGCCATGCCTGCCTCACAAAAGCAAGGTCCTGAGTTCGATCCCTGGCATCAGACAAGTGAGGCTAGAAAGTTGATTTGGGTTCCTCCCATTTCTGGTATAATTCCTTCATTTTATGTAAGCATTCTGTTTCTGTGGTTTTACCAGAGTTTCATGCTGAGTCTGTTGAAACTGAGCAACATGCCATAGTACAAAGGACAACAGCTTACTGCACCCAGGCGTCTACTGTGTAGTCCCAGCCTTTGTCCCACTAGAGTGATCCCGAACCGTCTTGACAGCAAGTGTCAACAATTCCCTCCAGCAGTTTTTTTTTTTTTCTCAAATGAAGGTGCAAAAATATGTTGCAACAGTATGAAAAGGGTGTCTTTGAAAATCTGGACACACAGAGGATAAATGTTTATAGAAAAGCTCTAGTTGAGAGGGATAAATTAATAATGCAGGAGAGCAAGAGAAGAATTACTGAAAAAGCCTTGTGGAGCAGAAAAAGGTAAGGGATAGAAGCAAGTCCCCAAGTTGAGGGACCAGCTTGGGCTAAAGCACAGATGCCCTATTCATATAAGCAGAGAAATGTAGTGTTAATAAGATAGCACTTTATGGATCCAAAGAAGAAAGTTTTCACCCATAGTCAGAGCATGGAGAAAGACCCAGAAGAGTGACAGAATGAGACGGGACCTAGACAGTACAGGGGAAAGGGCAATATGGAAAGTCAAAGCCAAAAAAAATTAGAGGTGGTCAGGGATTCTGGAAAGTTTCTTTTAGGGCCTATGGAATTAGTCGCAGTGTGAGATCCCATGTGCGCTGAAGTGCCAATCATGCTTGTGAAGCAAGTGATTTTGGAACATTAGAATAACAGGAAAGATCCCAAAGAAAGCTCTAAAGGTACAAAGCCCGAGCAAGAGCATGGTGCCAGACATGGAGAAACAGAGCTGAACACATCCTAGTGTTCAGCATGGGACCAGGGGGCATTGCTGTGGAAGAAGCAAACTGGAAGGCAAGAAGACAATAAGGCTGCCCCCAGCAGATGGAATGGACCTCTCTGTTTGGCCCCTTAATATTGTTCAGAAGGTGACACCTCTACACCCTCACGCCAACGTAACACAAAGGAGCCATGATCTGGAAGAAGGGCAGGAAGTACTGAGCTTGCTTATGATGCGGTATAAGACAGAGGGGTGCTCTTGGTTCCTAAGGAAATTCAGAATTCATCCGCATCCATCAACAAGAAGGAAGTGGTGGCCAGATTTGTTTCCTCTGATACCACCCACTGTTTAGCACAATGTGTTTACTTCTACCAGGCTACAGAAGCCCAGATGGAAAGAATCATGGATGTATCCCCCTTTGAATGGTGGCTCTGTGCCTAAGGGGTAAATGTCCAGCCCCTAGTTGGCCCCCAGGGCAGAGAGACACAAAGCCCAGGCAGGCCCACTAAACCAACACTCACTAGATGTTTTCCTGAAGTGTCCCCACAGATCAAGGGAGGTCTTGTAACAGGCATATCCTCTCCGCCTGCTGGGAGTTGGGCAGACAGCCACAGTGAGAAGACCAGAGGGAGACCCAGAATGAAGGGAATTTACTCAGAAGAGTCACAGTGGCATCAGCTGGGAAACTGGGTCAGTGTGCACACATCCTGGGTTAGGGTGGAGCAGGTCCTTCCCCTGGTTCCCCACAGGGTTTTACCTGTCATAACCCAGCATGGATCCGTGCCACTGACAAAAGTGCTGTGACAAAGAGTTGGGGCCAGAGAGAAGAGCTAGAGTAGAGATGTGCAGGATTCTGAGTTCTTAGAAAAGTCAAGAACTGAAAGAAGACAGGATGAGAGTCTACGATTCATGCAGGATGCTGATGGAGGATAAAGCCCACTTACTCTATATCATAACACTAATATAAACCCACATTTCACCTCCCCCTATGTATAAGACAGAAAACTCAGCAGAAGCAAAAGCCTTCTGATGGCATGAGTTATTATTCTACAATGAGGAGTACATGCTAACAATATATCGGTGCTTTGGGGGACACTGGGGTTCACCTCCTACACATCACGTCATGGTGAATGGCCCTGATAGCTACAGTACTTTCCTTACACCCATAAGAACACTTCAGAACTGTCTAGGAGGAACTCCAGGCGAGTGACCACCCACAGTGGGAAGAGAGGGGCCTCTCCACAATACCTTCTATTAAATCCTGGGTCTTACAGGACAGGAACCATGGCAGCTTCACTTGTACCTACTCACTGCAGCCCAAGAAGGAAGGGCAATGAAATCAGGATATGCATGGGAATAAACCACATGGAGATGCTGCTTCCTGTACCATGGAGGAGGAGGTTGGGCCTCTGCTGCTTTACCAGCCAACCAATGCTCCACCTGAACTCTGGAGCCCATGGTCTAGGCCGGGCCCCTCAGGGAAAGGAGGACAAGAGTTGTTCCTATGTCCACTACAAGGAAAGGAACAAAGGGAGAAGAACCCAAGCCACTGGAGATATGAGAAGCAAGCACAATGCAAGCATGTATGGTGCTGGGGACACAGAGGACCAGATGCTGACCAGGTTTGACTGGGCTTGCAGAGGACCACCCATTCCCATGCCCAGAGAGAGTGAGGCCAGGACCCTGGAAGCTTAGTCTGGATGACAGCATGAGGGGAAGAAGGGGGCCTGGGAAGGGGCCAGAGGGAACTTGTTTCCAGAAGGAGGGGTAGGTTCTGCCAACTCCCCCCTTTCCTGCCTTCTCCCTTCCCTCAAGTGTAACATCTCTCAATCCAAGGCCAGGCAAGGAGCGCAGTGGGGGATTTCCAGAATGTAGCACTCCCAAGGTCAGACTTGCTACTGAGGCCACAGGAGCAGGGCCCTGGGCAGGCAGACCGACCCATGGGAATCCAGACAGCGGGAAGGGAAACCACTCTTGCGGTAAATAGATCTGGCAGCTGGGGTGTGTCAGGAGGAAGGGGAAAGCTAGAGAAAAAAACACACACACACACACACACACACACACACACACACACACACTCAAAGTCAGAGACATATGAACACAGATATTCAGCCACATGGATGCCTAGAGAAAAAAGCGAAGTCAACCATGCCACTCAGAAACTAATTCAGAACACACAAATGTGTCTAGGAAACACACCTACACAGACCCACTAATACTCTGAGCAAGCAGAGACAGGCACAATCTTGCAGGCATAAAGATAAGTTTACACGAAGACAGCCCACTCCCCAGAACCACAGACACCAATGCAGTCCAAATCCATCCTTCAAACCTCCCCTCCATCAAGCCTCTAGGTCACCTCTGACCACATCCATCTCCCTCCTCTAAGCTCTGGTTTGTAATTTCTCTCCTGTTGCTTGTTGTTTAATAGTGCAGGCTTGCTGGACATGGTGGCACACTCCTGTAATCACAGCACTTGAGAGTTTGAGGCCAGCCTGAACTATATAGCAAGACCTGGCTCCATATATGCAGGGTCTCAACCCCTAGACATATTGACACAGCAAACACAAGGGAAGAAGAAACCAGAAAGACATATCCAGTCAAGATCACCCCAGGGTACCTACCTTTTTTTTTTTTTTTTTGGCACCAAGGATTGAGCTTGGGTCCTTGTGCTTGCAAGGCAGGTGGTGGAACCACTGAGCTAAATCTCCTCCCCCCAGGGTACCTAGAACCAGGTACCAGGTTCCAGGTTCCCAAAAAGGAAGCCCCTGACACAGGGCATGACCATTTGTGTAGAGCTCTAGTCCAAATGTTAAGTCATTCTAACCACAACTCCACCTACAAAACTCTACAAAAACTCCCTACAAAACCCCTAAAACAACTTGTATTCATCACTTTTCCATTGCTGAGATAAAATACCTGATAATGAGGCCCCAACTCCTGATATCCTATTCAGCTATGAAGTTATCAGTGAGGTTAGCAGCCTTATGATCAAAGCACCACTAGACACCTCTAAATCCAATCAAGTTGAAAAGCGAGATTATCTGTCACACAGCTCCAACTCCATCTCCAAAGATAACTTCTAGGGAGACCCTTAGAACAAGAGAGGTAAGGCTGCCTAATGTTACCCAAGCATGTTTAAATGGCCAAATAAGATTTATATAGGAAAAATTCCCTACTCACTACCAGAAAGTTGAGTGTTTATCTACCCTTACTAGATAACTATGGAGACACTCATACCCTTCAAATGTGGAGGGTCCAGAAAACAGCCAACAACCTGTCACCTATACCAGATCAATATCCCATATTATGTAGTGTGAAAAAAAAAAGAAAGAAAAATATCCCATGTTATACATAAGTTTAAGTCCCTCTCCAGACTCTCTTAGAAGTTTAAAACTAATCTCCAACACAAAATTTAACTCCTTGGCCAATCTTCATCCCAATCCTAAATATAAGCAGTGCCCTTCTCCAACCCTAACATAATCTAAATCCAGGATACACTAACTCTTATCAACAGAAATCACAAATCCAAATTTTAACATCATCAAAATCCAGCCCAGTGCTTACCACTGTCCGAATTCAATCTGTAACCACAATGTCCACGCTGTTCTAAGCTTGCATCTAACTCTAACCCTAGTCCTGAGTAGCTACACATTAGCTAGTGTATGCCTTTACACCGGGCATGGGAATATATGCTCTCACACTCATATGAAGGGTTGTGTCCCTGCACCCTCAGGGACTCAGTGGCTCCTTTAGGAAAAACTGCGCAGTCTATAAGGCATTTTATTCCTGGAGGGCTCAGAGCTCTGCTGGGAACCCAGAAGCACCAAAATGCCTAGGCCCTTTGATGTTTGTTGGACCCAGGGGAACCTACCCCCCACCCCAAATCTTGTTCCAGGACTAGCCCAGCCCCTTAGCTAAAATTCCTTCCATACCCCTCCCAGCTCTTTCCTGCCAAGCTAGGCGCATCTGCTGCCCTGAAACCCTCCAGCAGGCAGGAGCAGGAGGGCCTGGGCTGAAGGGAATGTACCCTTTTCCAGTATGGGGATTTCCAGGCTCTTGCAACACCCACACCTGGGAAGTCTACCCCAGAACTGAGCCAGGTGCTGGTCTTAAACAGGTAATTGATCTGCAGGTGATGGGGCTGAGGAAGGTGTCAGTAAGCATAGCTCCTCTCCCATTTCCAGGGTCTCGGTCTCTAATAGAATGTGTTAGCTCTGCAGCCATCATTGGAGTAGCGCTGACATCAGCCACCCTTCACCCCTAACCACCAATGCAGCACCCCTCTGCACCTGGGCCTCCCCAGCGACTGTAAACAGTACTCTCAGAGCTCACCAAGCCAAGACCTTCACTGAAGAATGAAACTAGGGGGAATGCTCACATCTCACATGTGCGGTCATCTAAGTCTTTGTGTCCCTTTTCCATTGTCTATACACAGCCTGGCCTGAGGACCTAAAGAGGCCTGTGCTCCGGGTCGCAAGCTCCAGACTCCAACAGCCAGGTTAGAGTTCAAATGGGACTATGAAGTGGAATGAAGGCAGGCTTGCAGCTTAGGGCAGAATGATACGGTCTGCAGCCTTAGGGTCCCAGAGAAGGGTCACAATTCCTCTTGCTCTCTCAGCCCCTCTCCTGGCTCTGCCTCCGTCCAAGCACACTGCCTTTGTGCCTCTGGCTCATGCTCCAGGTCCACGCACAGAAAATAGGGAGAGAAAGGGCTTGCCATTTTCATCGCTCTCAGGCAGCTCTTTCCTTCCTGGCTGTTGTCCAGCCAGTTTTCCACCCCCAGCCTAGCCCCCACTGGTTGCCTTCTTTCTCTCAGGACACCTAATTTAGATTCTAGCCCCCAAGAGCAAGTAGGAGGCCCCATATCTCCAGGATGGAAATCTCTCTGAGGCTGCTCTTCCCGCTCAAGTGCAGAGGTGGGGTTTTCAGGTCTGTGCTGAATCTAGGAAAGACAGCCAAGAATGTGGCCTGAAGGAGTTGTGGGCACCACCTGACCCCCACCCCCATGAGGGCATAAATAAGGACAACGGGGCAGCAGGAGTTTTGGGGTGAGAAAGGGTTACTGGGATTCTGAGAGAGGAAGCAGCACAGTCCCCTCTGTCCTTTACATATCTCCCCTGCTACACACTGTGCCAGGCCAGAAAATTTCTCCCTCAGGAAAGGTAGGAGGAATGTCACTCCACCTTCCTTCTCCCCCAAACCATCCTTGTCCCCTTTCCACGGACGGCTCTGTGCCCCTCTGGAGTGTGGGATGGGGAGCAGAATCTGCCCAGGTGGCTCTCTCAACCCCACCCTACCAAATGCTTGGAATCACCTGCACACCCGGGTACAAATGCAGAGGTTTTTTTGTTGGTTTTGTTTGTTTGTTTGTTTGTTTGTTTTTTGGCTCTATTCTGGGATTCTATTTAAGATGGTCTGGGGTAGGGACTCTAATTCTGTATTTTTTGTCTCATCCCTAAGGCATCTCATTTTTTTCAGTTTTTGGTTTTTTATTAGTACATGTTTGCATTACATAATGATTGTATTCATTGTGGGAGTTGGAACATATCTTAATTCCTTTTTTACCCCCTTTTCCTTTTCTCTCTCCCCCTCCTTCCATTTCTTCATCCCCTCTCCATTTGAACAAAATCTATCTCCCTACTACCTATGATGCATCTTTTATTTTGCTCTTTATTTATATTTTAGGTTTTTCATATGAAAAACCATGCAATATTTAAGCTGTGTATCCTATTTCACTTCGCATCTCACTTAGCATCCATTTTCCTGTAAACAAATGAAGTTTACCCTTCTTTGTGGCACAGCAGTACTCCACTCATACAAACACCACATTTTCTTTATCCGTTCCTCTGTTCATAGACGGAGATACAGGCTGCTTCCAAGACTTAGCTCTCATGAGTTGTGTCGCTATAAACAGAGGAAAGCATGTACCACCCTAATATGATATCTTTAACTCTTTGGGGAAGATATCTAGAAGAGGAATAGCTGGGACAAATGGAATGCCTAGGTTTAGTTTTTTGAGGAATCTTCATACTGATTTCCATAGGGGTTGCACCAATTTATATTCCTACCAACAATATAGAAAGGTTCCTTTTTCCTTCACTGGCATTTGTTACTGTTTGATTTCTTGATGATGGCTAACCTTTCTGACATGAGATAGAATCTCAGTGTTGTTTTAATATTTTTTCATGTATTTATTGGCCATCTGTACTTTTTCTTCTGGAAGAGAAAGTGTCTATTCATTTCAGTTGCATATCTTTCAACTCTTTTTTATTTTGTTTTGTTTTGTTTTGTTTTGTTTTGTTTTTTGAGACACGGTCTTGCTATGTAGTTCAGGCTCACCTTGAATTCATGGTGATTCTCCTGTCTCAGCCTCCCAAAGTGCTGGGGTTACAGGCGCGTGCCACCATGTATGGCTCCTTGACTCATTTTGGGGGGCCCAATTTTTTTGAGTTCTCTATATTCTGTATTTTTATATAAAAGTCACCAGGTGACTGAACTGTACTCAAGATTGAAAACATTTTAATTCAATATGACTGTTTTCATCTGCCCATCTCCCAGACCCGTGTTATCCTGTCTTCTTAGAAAACCTCTGCGATAGACTAATCCTAATCTCTATTTTCCATACCACTTCCACGGAAGCAGGTAGGGAGTTGGGAATTTAAAATTTTTCTGGCACCAGGATCTGCCTTCAGACCAGGTAAAATACCCTGAAATCTTATCTCCTAGTTCTTGCCCATTCATGTTCCTGGAATGCCAGCCTCTTGCAACAGAGGCACTCCCTGCCCCAGTTAAGATCTCAATCAGTTGGACAACTTCAGAGCCAAGGGCTCAATTATCTATCCTCTAGGCCACCCAAATTCCAGCCCTTCTCTTCTGTAGACCTGGGGATAAAATACTATCTCTTCATTCCCATTCCAACAAAATTCCATCTTCAGCTCCTCAGCAGCCCATCTCCCCACCCCAACAAAGTAATATCCCTATTATGGCAGAGTGGGCAGTGGGAACCTGTCCCCCTAAACCTGGGATTGTACATTTTGGTTGGCATGGGACAGGCTTGCCTTGGTCTCAGCCCATTCTGTACTATGGCAGCTCCCCAACAGCATATTTCAGATTTAAAGGAACAGAAATTGGGTGGTGGGCTTCTTGGGTCAGTAGGCTGACCTAAGAAATACAGAATAGAAACTTCAGTGGCTCCACCAGGTGTGGTGGTGTATGCCTGTAATCCCAGCACTCAGGAGGCAGGCA
>NW_022900948.1:12408410-12429731 GCF_012274545.1 Fukomys damarensis | reverse complement strand
AGCGGGGTGTGGTGGTGTATGCCTGTAATCCCAGCACTCAGGAGGCTGAGGCAGGAGGATCGCTGCAAGTTCGAGACCAGCCTGGGCTACACAGTGAGTTCCAAAGCAGTCAGAACTACATAGTGAGACCCTGTCTCAAAAAAACAAAAACAAAACACAAAACAACAAAAAAACAAAACTTCAGTGACACCACCCAACAAAGAATACACACTTTGCAAAATTAGTTTGGAAAAGTTACAAATGGATAGTGTAGTCATCAACAAGTAAATACCATCTTCCCCCAAATAAGACCTAACCAAAAAATAAGCCCTATCATGATTTTTGAGGATGCTTGTAACATAAGCCCTACCCCAAAAAAGAAATTCACTGGAATGTGGGGGTTGGAGAGTTATAACAATGTTCCAGAAGGAGATGATGTGACTATATTTGAATAAATGTAGATTTTTACACACAAATAAATGTAGATTATTATATATGAAAAAATAAGACATACCCTGAAAATAAGCTTTATTGCATCTTTTGGAGAAAAAAATAATAAGAGCTGCTCTTACTTTCAGGGAAATATAAAATCAGCAACCTCTTAAAGAGCAGATGAATTGAATTTCCAAAGCTCCTACATTACAATATTCAGAATATTCAGTAGTCAACAAAAAATTACAAAGCATGCAAAGAAACAGGAAGGTACAGTATAACCCATTCAAGGGGCAAAAACTGTTCTTACAGGAACCATCCCTGATAAATCCCAGGCATTAGGCATAATAAATGAAGGCTTTAAATTAGCTTTCTTAAAGACTGCCTGGCAAGTGCAAGGTCTTGAGTTCAATTTCTGGTACCAAAAAATAAATAAGTAAATTAGCTTTCTTCTTCAATATGATCAAATAGCTAAAAGAAATGTTGGGCAAAGAACTAGAGGAAATACTGGAAACAGGAAAATCTTGGGCAAGAGAACATTTTTTTTCTTTTTTCTTTTTTGGTACCGGGTATCTCAGATCCTTGCACTTGCTAGGCAGGCGGCAGATCTACTGAGCTAAATCCCCGGCCCAGGCAAGAGAAATTTGAAAAATGTTGTATGAAAAATTGAAGCTATCAATAAAGAGATAGAAGCTATTAAAAGGACCCAAACAAATATTCTGAGGGTGAAAATACTTTAACTGAAATGAAAATTTCACTAGGGGCATTCAATAGCAGATTTGAACAGGCAAAAGAAGAGATTAATTGCAATGATCAAGCCTGAGAAGTAGGGAGAAAAAAGACAAAGAAAAATTAACACAGCCTCAGAGACATCACCAAATGTACCTCATCATCAGAAGACCAGAGGAGAGAGAAAGGGTAGAAAATTTTTTCGAAGAAATAATGTCTGAAAGCTTCCCAAATCTGATGAAAAGCACTGAATATGCACATCTAAGAAGCTCATGAACTCGAAGCAGGAGAATATTGAAGATTCTTACAAAGATATCCTGTAGTCAAACTATCAATTCCCAAGACAATGGAGAAATACAAAAACAAGAAAGAAGTAACTTGGTATCTACAAGGGATTTTTTGATAAGAATAACAGCAGATTTCAGAAACCACGAAGGCCAGAAGGCAACAAGATGACATACTTAAAGTCCTTAAAGGGGAAAAACAAAAATACTGTCAAACAAACATCCTATTCCAGCAAAACTGTCAATAATTAAAGAGAAATAAGACATTTCCACATAAAAACTGTTTTTGAAGAATTCATTATCAGTAGATTTGCCTATAAAAAAAGTTTCAGTTCTTCACACTGAAACAAAGGTCAGTAAAGTGGTAATTCATAGCCATACCCAGAAATAAAGATCTCTGGTAAAAGCAAGTGCATAAGTAAAAATAAAAGCTAGTATAATGGTGTTTTTTGGTTTCCAACTCCTCTTTTTTCCCTACATAATTTAAAAGGCAAATGCATAAAACAATAATTATAAATCTATGTGAGTACACAATGTATAATGATGTAATCTGGGACACCAATATGAAGGAGAAGGGACTAAGGTATATAGGAATAGTGTTTATATACTATTGAAACTAAATTGGTATTATTAAAACTACATTAGGTTGTTATGTTTAAGATATTAATTGTAATCACCAAAGTAACCACTAAGAAAATAACTACAAAATGTACAAAAAGAAAAGCAGAAGGGAATCACAATAGTAAAGTACCCCCAAAAAATGAACTAAGTACAAAAAAGACATGGAAAAATTAAAGGACAAAAAAAAGTACAGAAAACAAACACCTAAATGATAGAAATAATTATTCCCTTGTTTGTAATTCCTTTAAAGCAAATTAATTAAACTCTAATTAAAAAGCAGATATTGGCAAAACATTCATCTGTATGCTATCTAGAAGATACTTACTTTAGAGAAAAGACACAAAGAACTTGAAAATAAAAAGATAGAAAAATATTCCATACAAATAGTAATTGAAAGAGAGCTGAGTTGGCTTTATTATTCTCAGACAAATAAATTTTTAGGTCAGAAGATGTAGCTCAGTAATAGAACACTCAACTAGTATGTACAAGGCCTTGGTTCAACCTCCAGTACCCCCACACACAAATATCTTCCAAAAAGGTTATATGGGACAAAGAATATTATATGTTTATAAAAAATATAATGCAGCAAAAAGATATAACAGTAAAACACAGTTACAGCACCCTAAAACATATAAAGCAAAAACTGATAGAATTGAAAGGAGAAATTGACAGTTCTTCAATTATAGTTGAAGACTTTGCTATCCTATTTCAAATGAAATAAGGAATAAAAACAATCAGATAAAAATGAATAAGGAAATAGAGAACTTGAAAAAAACAATAAAGTAATTATATTTAAACAAACACAGAAGATTTTGCCAAGAATAGCAGAACACACATTCTTCTCAAGTGCACATGGGACATTCTCCTGAAGAGGCCATATGTTAAGACCATAAAATAAGTCTTGATAAATTTTAAGACTAAAATTATACAAAGTATCTCTTTGTTCCAATTTCACAATGGAACAAAACCCAAATTCAGTACAGGTGAAACTAGAAAATTCACAAATATATGAAAATTAAACAACATGCTTTTAAACAACCAGAGTCAAAGAAGACGTCACAGGGAAGTTAGAAAATAACTTGAGACAAATGAGAACAAAAATGTAATATACAAAGACATATACAATATAGTGAAAACAGGAAATTTATTATTGTAAATGCCTTTATTAAAGAAAAAAGATCTCAAATCAATAACCTAATTGCACATTTTAAAGAACTAGAAGTAGAACAAACTAAATCCAAAGATAGCAGAAAGAAGGAAAGAGTACAGATTAAAGCAGTGATAAATGCAATAAAGGATAAAAATGAGAGAAAAATAAATAAGGTCAAAGTTGACTCTTAGGAAATATCAACCAAATTGACCAACCTTTAGCTACATTAACAAAGAAAGAAAAGACCCAAAAATGAGAAATTAAAGTGGGGATATCACTATCAACTTGACAAAAATAAAAAGGATTGTAAGATAATTCTATGAACAACTGTATTAAAACAAATTAACCTAGATGAGATGGACAAATTCTAAAATATACAAAGTATCAAAACTGACTAAAGAGGGGCCAGGGACTTAGCTCATTGGTTCCGCCACCTCCTTCGCAAGAACCAGGACCCAAGTTCAATCCCTAGTACCCAAAAAAAGAGAAAGAAAGAAAGAAAACTGTCTAAAGAAACAAAAAATCTGAATACATCTATAACAAGTAGAGAGATTGAGTCAGTAGTAAAAAAATTCAATAAAGAAAAGCTCATAGGGCCAGGGATTTAGCTCAGTGGTTCCACCGCCTGCCTCGCAAATGCAAGGTCCCAAGTTCAATCCCTGGTATTAAAAAGATAAGATCAGAACCACCTGCTTCACTGGTAAATTCTATTAAATATTTAAAGAAGAATTAATATCAATCTCACACTCTTCCAAGTAATGAAAAAGGAACTAATATTTCCTAACTCATCCTATGAGGGCAGAATTACCTGTTAAAGCTAGACATAGACACCACAAGAAAAGTACTGACAAATATCCCTTAAAATATATATAAATCTTCAACAAATATTAGGAAGACAAATTCAGTAGCATATTAAATTGATTAAACATTATGACCAAGTAAAATTTATTCCCAGAATGTAAGAATGGTTCAACATACAAATATCAATCAGTTTAACACACCAATAAAATAAAGGGGGAAATGTCTAATCATTTCACTTGACACAGAAAAAGCATGTGACAAAATCCAACCTTTCATTGCTTTTTTAAAAAAGTTAATAAACCCAGAATAGAAGGCCATATAAGAAAAATCTATAGCTAACATCATACTCAGTGGGGAAAGACTGAAAGCTTTCCTCTTAAGATCAGGAACAAGACAAAGATTTCAACGCTTACCACTTCTATTCAATGTAGTACTGAATTTCTCGACAGAGGAATTAGGCAAAATAAATAAATAAATAAACAAAAGGCATCCAAATTGGAAAGAAGTAAATTTTGTCTCTATTCATATATGACATGATCTTCTGTGTAGAAAACATTAAACCACATGCACACAGGTGCAACCCCCCCCACATACCTGTTAGAATTACAAATGAGACCCGGGTATGACAGCACACACTGGTAATCCCGACACTCAGGAGGCTGAGGCAAGAGAATCACCACAAGTTCAAGGCCAGCCTGAACTAGATAGCAAGATCCTGTCTCAAAAAAGAAAAAGAAAAAGAGAAAAAGAACTACTAAATGAATTCAGTAAATTTTCAGCATACAAACCCAATACAGAAATCAGTTGGATACTTATATTTAGCAATGAACAATCCTAAAAGAAAATTAAGAAAATAATTCCTTTTCTTTTCTTTTTTCTTTGGCAGGGGATGCCAGTATCAAACTCAGGACCTTGCACTTGCAAGGCAGGCATGCAACCACTGAGCTAAATCCCCAGCAACAATTCCACTTATGATAGCACCAAAAAGAATAAATCTAACCAGGTAGACATAAGATTTGTACACTGAAAATGACAAAACATTGCTAATAGAAATTAATGAAGACCTGAATAAATGGAAAGATAGCCTCTCCTCGTGGATTAGACTTAATATGAAATGGGATGATAATACTAACCTAAGTGACCCACAAATTCGGTTCAATGTCTATTGAAATCCCAATACCATTTTTTTCAGAAACAGTAAAACCCATTGTAAAAGTCAAGTGAAAATTCAAGGAACCACAAATAACCAAAGTAATCATTAAAAAGAAGAATAACAGCCAAGCATGGTGGTGCACGCCTATAATCCCAGCACTCAGGAGGCTGAGACAGGAAGATTGCTGTGAGTTCAAGCCTTGGCTACATAGTGAGTTCCAGGTCAGTCTCAACTACATAGTGAGACCCTGTCTGAAAATAATAACAATAATAATAATAATAATAATAATAATAATAATAAAACAATAAAAAGAAGAATAACAGGGCCGGGGATTTAGCTCAGTGGTTCCGCCACCTGCATTGAAAGTGCAAGGTCCCAAGTTCAATCCCTGGCACCAAAAAAAAAAAAAAGAAGAAGAAGAAAAACAAAAACAAAGCTTACTAAAACAACAGTAATCAGAAGTCTAGCACTGGCATAAGAAAATTCAAATATGGACCAGTGCAATAGGATAGAGAACCCAGGAATAAACCCTCATACAGATGGTCAGTTATTTTCAACCATGGCACCAAAGCCATTTAATGGAGGAAAGAAAAAGCCTTTTCCACAAATGGTGCTGGGTAAACTAGATACCTTCATGCAAAAGAAACTGGACCTTACCTTAACATTCATCAAAGGCCTAAATGTAAGACCTAAAGCTATTTAACCCTCAAAGTAAAACACAGGAGAAACTTTTGTGGACTTGGATTTGGCAATGATTTCTTAAATATGACACCAACAGCACAGGTAATGGGTAAAAAAACAGTACAGGTAATGTGGTAAATTGGGCTTCATCAAAATTTTAAAATTTTGTGCATCAAAGGACACTGCCAACAGCCCCCCCAAAAAAAACCCTATAAAATGGGGGGAATATTTATAAATCATAAAGCTAAAAAGGATCTTTTATTAAAGATGTATAAAGAACTTTTATAATTCAATAATCAGATTCCTCCCCGGGGCGTGGTAGCACGCCTGTAATCCCAGCATTCTGGAGGCTGAGGCAGGAGGATCACTGTGAGTCTCAGGCTAGCCTGGGCTACATAGTGAGTTTGAGGCCAGCCTGAACTGCATAGCAAGACCCTGTCTCAAGAACAATAACAAAAATCAGACTTTCTGGAAGGAGAGGGAGTGCATAGAACCTGGAGCAGGATGAGGAAGCAATCATAGTGTCCCTGGAGACAAACAGCAAGGCTTACACCAAGACAGTGCTGAAAATAGTAGGAAAGGACTCACAGATTCAACTGATATTGAGGAGATAGACTCAGGCAGCTTGGGGACTGATTTTTAGTTCTCATGAGGCTGAGTGCCAGGACAGGGCCCGGCTCTCAGGAAGGAAAAGAGAAGGGGGGAGTGAGGGAAGTGAAAGTGTCCAACTACATAAATAGGCAGCAGCTCAGGCCCAGCCCACACACGGACCCCCAACTTGCAGCTGTCCATTTCAATCACGGCTCTGGGCTCATCCACATCCTCATCCTCAACCACAGCCATGGCTCAGATGCTTGCTCTGAGGCTCCTTATCCTGATCCTGGCTCTCTGCATCACCCAGATACAAGGTAGGAAGGAGGGAGGAGCCTTAGCTGGGGAAAGGGGCTGAAGAGACCTGGGGAAGAGCTTGTCGGCAGCCCCTGGCTCCCTGCAAACTTCACCCTACAGGCAGTGACGGTGGGGCCCAGGACTGCTGCCTCAAGTACAGCCAAAGGAAGATTCCCTACAAGCTTGTCCGCAGCTACCGGAGGCAGGAACCAAGCTTAGGCTGTCCCCTCCCAGCTATCCTGTGAGTGGGCATGAGGGGGTGGGTACAGGCTGGTGGCGGAGTGGGGAAGGGATGGCGGACAAAACTAAGAAGGCTTACTAACTTCCAACCCCCAGGTTCTTGCCCCGGAGGCGCTCTCAGGCAGAGCTATGTGCAGACCCTAAGGAAGCCTGGGTACAGCAGCTGATGAAGCGTCTGGACAGTCCACCAGTCAAGGGCTGTGGGAAGGACAGAGGGAACCCCAAGTCTGGAAAGAAGAGAAAGGGCTCCAAAGGGTGCAAGAGGTAAGGAAGCTGAAAGAATGGGAGGTGGGTAACGGGGAGCCTCAATCATCCTCTCACCTACCTATTCTGCTGTCCCAGGCCTGAACAAACACAGACCTCACAAGGGCCATAGCTCAGAAACCAGCCTGGAGCCCAGCCTCACCAGAGCGTGGAGCCCCAAACCAAGGGGTAAGAAGAAGGCCAGAAGAAAGGAAAGGTCGGGTGGTCCCAGAGCAGCCACCCCGTGTTGGCCTGGTCACACCCCTTCTCCTGCTGCCACCCTCCCATCTGCATTCCCTTCCCTACCTTGCATAGCTGAGCTGCCCACACAGAGCCAGGCCCAGAGAGGCACAGGAAAGAGAGTCTCCCAGGGTGAGAGGAGACAGCAGGACTGTCCCTCTGGTTGGTGACCCAGGACCCAAGACTTGACCCTACTCCCCACTGCACCCACCTCTTCCTCATAAATGTGATTCATACCTAACCGAATAAAAAGCTGTTCCAGCCTCCCACCCAAATACCTGGTCCTGTGTGTTTGTGTCCACGGGGAAGCCAGCATCACTGCAGGGTGGGGTCACATATTCTGGGGTCCCAGCTAAGAGCTCCCGATGCCAAATCCTATGTTCCCTTCCACCCCAACCGTTTTCCTCCCTTCCAGGAGTCTCGATCTGGAAAGTTGAAGGGAGGGTGATGGGTACAGTGGTCCTTGGTCTCTAAAGAATCTTTGCTGGTGGGCCTGGAAAGGACACACATGTATACGTGTGATACACACACACACACACATACACACACACACACACACACACACACACACACACACACACAGGTCTCTGGGACCCTGCAGAGACCCTGTCCCCGATTCTTCTCAGTGTTATTTTACTCCACATCTTTCCCAGACCCAGAGCCTGCCTCCCCTTTCCTTGGGACCTACTGAATTATAACTCCCCAGTTCCCTCAGAAGGGTCCCCAGGAGTGATACTGTGGTCTGGATTCACTGGTAGCACAGGCAGACACAAGTTCTACTGAGTCCTACCTAGGCCACAGTTCCAACCCGGGTAGGGGTAGCTCTCATCCCCTCCAAAACACATGGGAGGATTCCATTCCCTTCTTCCCTGTTCAAGGCAGCTTAGCCCCTCACCTGTCCCATCATTTAGTGGGGCTCTTGTGATTTCTTGCTATTCCTATCTGGGCTCCTGAGTCCTTCAGCTTCCTTCCAGTTAGGAAAGCCTCCTCCTCTTCCCTTTATTCCTCTTTTCTCATCTGGCTGGGACCCAAGGTACTTGAGTGCCTTTAACCTCTTGAAGCCAAGGAACAAGTCTCCAGGGGCAAATCTTTGTGAAGTCCAGAATTCAGACATAAATCAGTCCTCGTCAAGAAGACTCTATCTGGGCTTTCCTCTGCCTCTTCTTCCTCAGCCTAGAGATTCTCCTTTTCTTCCCTCAGGGAGACACGAAGCCATTGGATGGGACCAGGCAATGTGGGAAAGAGCAGGGACAGATCGGGGAAAGACAAGGAAGGCAGCGACCTAAGAACCTAGAGGTGGCTGCTCCATCAAGAGGCCTGAGTACAGCACAGCACTTACTACTTAATCAAAATGGTTACGCTGTGTGCCCCTCAACTCTCCTGGGGGTTGTGAAAAGAGGGCATCTCCATACCTATCCTCGTGCAGCAGATGTGATCTTAGCCTACAAACCCACATGTGCAAGAAACACAACATTTGGGGAGCAGTGAGACAGGGTCTTGCTATGTAATTCAAGGCTGGCCTCCAACTCACCTGTAGAACTTGCAGTGGTCCTCCTGCCTCAGCCTCCCAAGTGCTGGGATTGCAGGCCTGCGCCACCACACCCAGCTTATACAGCATTTTAAAATGTTCTTTAAGTCAACTTAATTCCTACTCCAAGCACTGGAGTGGTGGTGAAAATTTTGATACCTGGCACTCTCGGGGAATCCGTCTTCCAAAGGATATTGTGTTAACTACTTTTCTCTTGTTAATGAGACAAAACACCTGATATCCAAAGTTAGAGAGGAAGGGGTTTACTTGGCTCACAGTTCGTAGAGGTTTCAGTCCATAGTCAGCTGGCTCCAAGGCAGGGGCGGCAAACAGACTTTGCAGAGCAGAAACAACATGAGGCGCATAAGGTACCAAAGGCAACAAGCGGAGTGTGACAGAGTCTTTCTGCCCCTGTTATTTTATTCAGATGACTGGGGTTAGCGTGGTGCCAAGCTAACCACTCACACGCAGCAGTTTAGAATCACACGCCCTTAACCCCAGCATTACACAGTCCAGATTCAGCTACCTCTGAAAAAGAAAGTGCCCACCTCATTTACATGAGGCTTTGGGGGACAACTAGTCACAAACCATAACAGATACGTAAAGGTCACGGATGCACCAGGAACCAGCCCCCAGCACCAGGCCGTCACTGGACATCATCAGGGAGTGTGGTCCCCAGGGCTATGTCTCTTTGGACCTGTGACAAATTGGAGACTTGGGAATTCAGATAGGAGTACCCTGGCCTCTCCATCATACCCCTCCAAGCCACCTACTCAAGAGTTCTGCCTGCTTGTTCCATCACAGCTAGGCTTTCGATGCTAGCGCCTACTCCAGCTGGACACCAGCACCCTGTGAAGTCTTGAAGAATTCTCTCCCTCTTCCCAGCCCCTTCAGGACGTAATCTCTTCCCAGGTTTACTGAGACTTTCACAAAAGGCAGAAGGACCTTTGCTAACTGGATGCTTGTACTCTCAGCCCTGCCAAAACCTTTGCCTGCTCTAAAAGGAGAGTAAAAACAGGCAAGACAAACAAAACTTCACACCTCACTAAATTATCCCACCACACTTGCATGTCTGTAGTTTGCCTCAAGCCCTGCTCCAAGTAGGCACACAATATATTATTTTTTTAACCAACGAATGGTGGTCATGTTTCTTGTCTGCCTTCATCTATGATAGTGTTGTCCTGTTTATTCTTTCTGTACAACACATAATGCAAAAAGGTCATGCATACTCGTGGCTTTTAAAAATATCACAAAGTACCAAAATCATAATGTAAACACCATTTCCTATCAATTTTAACTCCGAAATTATTTCTTCCAGGAGTTAGTGCCATGCAGCCAAAGGGAATCATATGTCTTTCTTTTAAATGTTACCAATTGACTTCCTACTATAAAAAGTAAAGATTTAGCTGGCAGTGGTGGCCCACACCTGCAGTCCCAGCACTCAGGAAGCTGAAGCAAAAGGATTGTGAGTTTAAGGGAAGCCTGAGCTAAACAGTGAGACCCTGTCTCAAACACACAGAGTGAAGATTCGGCTGTCTTACTAACTGCTCTCTCCTGTCACTCCATCCTCTAAACACAACTACCACGAGCACTAAATTTAAACCATGATCACTTTACATTATTTTGACTGCACTGCAGGGCCAAGTAATTACTATGCTTACTTCTCCTTTGTTACCCAGCTTTTTGTCTTTCTTAAAGATTCTTTTTCTCTCTCTCATTGAGTTTATTGGTACTTTTTAGGGATACAGTACAGTTACATTCATCATTGGGATCTTGTACCTTTACATGACAGGTCTTGGTTCTCATTTTTTCCCCTTGTCCCTGCCCTCCCTTCACCCCTCCTCCCCTCCCCATTTATAAACACTTTATTTCCATTTTTTCATATCTCTTTCCCCCTTATTACCTTTCCCCTACCCTTCCCACTTTCCCTACACCTTTAGCCCTTTTCTTCCTATTTCACATTGTCAATTATCTCATTAGGATCTTATATACTATTATAGTTTTTCACACCAGAGAAAACTATTCAGTATAAAACAAAATTTTAAATTTGAAAGATTTCTAATATCTTGCCACTGTGCACATTAAAAATGCATATTTTAAGCTGGGCATAGTGGCTTATGCCTGTAATCCTAGCACTCTGGAGGCTGAGGCAGGAGGATTGCTGCAAGTTCGAGACCAGCCTGGGCTACACAGTGAGTTCCAGGTCAGTCTCAACTACATAGTGAGACCCTGTCTCAAAAAAAACAAAAAAAAAACATATTTTACTAAATATTAGTATGCCAATAGTCAACCAGAAAACAACTAATGGCTTCTACTAGAAATATAAGAATAAAATATTATTTCCAAAATTTACAAGTCATCATCCTCTGAACATGAAAATATTGTGAGCCCTGGAATCTTAAATTATCCTTTAACCCTGAAGCACTAAAGCATTTCATTGCTTTAAAACTGAGCTATTACTACCTTCTAACACTATTTAAATACTAACATCATGCATTTAAATTATCTCATCACTATTTCTCCCATGAAATGATTTCATGTGCATGCACCAATTAATGAAATTATGCAGCTGGCTCCTTGTCAGCACTGTCACAGAATCTGCAGCTTTCTGCTTTCCCTGGTTAATTCCTTCCCTGTCGATTTTTTCAGGGTATGGTTGTTTAGAGCCAATAGCAATAACTTTAAAACCTCTGAAACCAAATTCCAAGGTTAAGAAAACTGGGTTTTAACAATCCCTTTCCCCATATCTGGATCGTACTTTGGCTAAACACAATTTCATCCTGTACTCATCAGTCCAACACCCCCCAGAGGAATATGATCACCAAAGACATGTTCTTTTTTTGATGTCATTTAAAATTTTTACATGGGGCATTATGGGGCTACCAGCACAACACACATGACACACATAGCAGCTTCTACCTTGCTCCACTGAGGGGCAGAAGGATGGAAGTCTGTAATTTATTATCTACAAAAGGTCAAAATAATTTGTTTCCTAGCTTTAATCATTTACCTGTGAAACAGGTCTCCAGTGCAGCCTCGTTTGTGAAGTTCTTCTTTCATTTCTACATCCAGCTGACTGTTACTTCTTGTATTTTGTGGGGGAAAATGATGCTGTTTTCTATTCTTTATCATCAGTCTTGACAGATGAATTGCTATTTTAATGAATGCTGAAACTGTGAAGCCTCTTTTTTATTGAGTTTATTGGTACATTGTAGGTATACAGTACAATTACATTCATTATTGGGATCTTGTACCTTTACATGACAGGTCTTGGTTCTCATTTTGTGAAGCCTCTTTTTCTAACGCATGTATTTGTAATTCTTCTAGTGGTGTCTACAATTCTCCAAGAGATTATTAGCTGGAAACTATGCCTTCGGCAAGACGCCCGTTTCTCTATTGGTGGCAAACCAGAACACCTCAGAGCAACTTGACGTGTCATTTTTCTTTACAACCATGGATGTGGTAATAATAAATTTCAATCCAACATTAAAAGGATAACTGGACACCACTCGTGAATACCTGAGCAGCCTGCTCCTGTTTCTGTCCTGAATACTTGTACCAGGTGGAAAGCCAGGGGCTGCAAGAGCCTCATTGTCCATCTCCGCCACCAGGGGGCAGCATCACCGCGGTCCGCGGTCCTCTGTCCTTTTAAGGGTCAGCAAGGCAAAGGGTTGAATTTTCTGTTCTCCTTTCCTTCATCCTTTCGGAACTTTTTTTTCCCCCCGTCTCAGATGTCTCATGCTAGGCCAGAGATCTAGCGTTTTCCTGTCATTTATGAACAAGACAAACTCCTTTTCCTCTTAACAGGTTCAAGCCCTTCATCCTCAGGCACGGAACGGACACAGTGTAGGCTCTCATTGAATCTCCAGGAAATAAACCTTTGCTTAAAGTTGGCACAGTAATTAAATGGTTTAGGAATCAGTCAGGTGCGGGTTGTTTACGCTACAAAGGTGATGAATTTCCTTCAGCCTTTAAGTCAAACACTATTTCTTGCCTTCAACATTTGGCGCCTTGGACCCATGTCAGCCTGGCTGTTTGGGTGCCCACAGCGGGCGTAAACGCGTCCTGTTCGCACACACACTTGGCCTTCGCGCCGATCCCGCTGGGCACCCACAGTTACTGGGGACCTGCGAGGATCTGGCAGGAGGGCGGGTGTCCTCGGCGGGGACAGGAGCCCACGCTGGTCCAGATCCCCCGAGGTGCAGGCACCACCCACAGTCACCCCACACACGTACGAGCCCGGGCCAGCACGCGGGAACCCCGGCGGGCCCTCGGCCCGGAGGCCAGAGAAGAAGGGAGTCAGGGAGAGGATCGGCGGTTAGAGTCCGGGGCACTTTGGACGCCAGCGCCCTTCCCAGCCTGGCTGAGGAACCCACGGTGTCGCCTACATTCGCCCACCCTCTGCGGAGCCGCTCCCAGGTCCAAGAGCCTCGCTTCTCGGGCTTGGGGCGCCCCCTGCAGGCCTGCGAGCGGAGACACAGTAGTCACACAAGCGGACACAACCGCATACACAAAGCGCGCGCGCACACACACACACCCACCTCGCCCACAGCCCCAGGGATACAGCTCGGAATACTTACATTCATCCATCCACTCAACAAACACTAAGCATCTAGTCTGGGGTCCTCTCCCTACAATCATTCACTTCCCTGCACCCCTATACCCAACACGAACTTGGTCGACTTCTCAGGCCAAAGGCAGTTCCTCCTCCAAGTTCTCAGATTAAGACACGCAACGACTATGCAGGCTCCTGGGAGGAGACTAGGCTGAGGTGCCTCGGGCTGAGCAGCCCTGGCCTCGGACAAGACTTTCCCAGGGTTCACACTTAACCAGGAGTCCACGAAAGCAACTTGGCTGGGTTGAGGATGGACCAGGTGAAGCTTATAGCAGCAGGGGCTCTATGCACCTGGTCAGAAACTATTTCATACCTACTTCCTAACCTCCAGGACTCTATTCCGTCCCCACCCCCAATGGATGGTCTAAACCCTAGGGGATGTCTAAATAACACCCTAAAGGGTGAACTATAGTCTGAGTTTTAAACCACGGCCCAGATGCAAATGAAAATCTGCTTTTCAAGTGCAAAACAGGACTGGGGATGTGGTTCAGTGGTAAAGTACTTGCTGGGAGTTGTGTCTTAAACACTCCACCCATGGGTCCTGCGTCCTTTTCTTTCCTGCCATGAAAGTCGATGCCTTTGTAACACTCCAACTGCCCCTTCCACCCTGATTTTTCTTCTCCCTGATTTGTAATGTTGACAAGCCTCAGAACTTGGAGCGTGGACCTTTTCCATCTACAATCTTGGTGATCTCATTGTCTTATGGCTTTGAATATCACCCATATGTTCCCAAATTTGATCTTCAGCTAGAATCTTTCCCCTGAACTCCAGACTTGTGCCAACACATACTTAACATTTCCATTTATATGTCCAATGTGCAGCTTGCTTCGACTAGACAAGTCAAAACCACGCTCCTCATCTCCCCAGAGATCCACCTGCCGGCAATCATCCATATCTTAGTAAATAAAATTCCATCCATTAAATTGCTCAAGCCAAAAAAAAAAAAAAAAAAACCCCTTGCAATATTCTTGCCTCTTCTTTCTCTCGTAGCCCCTCAGCAAAGTCTCACTTTCCTCAGGTAAGTTCTATTTATATGCTATCCACTAAAGGCTTCCCTAACTGCCTTATTTTAAATAACACCCTCCTCTATACTCCCTAGTTTTCTTCATAGTGCTTATTGCTATCTGACATATCATAGATTTTTCTTGTTTGCTTATTGTGTCTCTGTCATTAAAATAGGAGTTCTGCAAGAGCAGGAATGTCTGTCTGTCTTGTTTACTGCTATATCCAAGTACCAAGAACAGTGCCTGGCACACAGGATGACCTCAATACATATTTATTGAGGGAATGTGATATGAATGTCTTGTTTATTGATGTTTCATTATTTCACTCTTTTGTGCAAATTCTCAGGATCTTTTTCAACAGGCACTGAGGGAAAGTGGTATTGCAATTAAATTGAAACCTCTATTCCAGCTTTGCACTGTACTGTTGTGCCATTTAGAATCTTGACAGGAAATAAACATCTACTCAGAAAGGCTTAATGGAAAAGAATTTAGGGAGTCCATTTACAGAGATGAGGGGCAGAGTTGTAGGCAGCCAAGGTGTATGAATTACTAAGGCTCCAAACCTCAAGCCATCTCTTCTACACAAAGTGTATGCTAAATGTACCACCTGAAACTCTGCCTGCTGAGAGGGCTTCCCTTCACTACAGTCTGTCAGGGTTCCCCCTGGATGAGGCTATTTCTCACTAGTACCAGCACACCTTACAGATCTATCTAAAAGCCAAAACTATTTTTCTCCCTCTGTTAACTGTAAAAAAAAAAAAATCTGTAAGTATGATCGGAGGAAGAAGTAGAAAATAACATGAGTAGGAGACTGAGTCACCCTCTCATGCTTTTACTCCCACCTTCTAAAAGTTCTAAGGTCTGGTCTCTTATATATAAGGTTTATTTAAAAATGAATGCTGCAAGCCAGGCATAGTGGCATACACCTGCAATCTCAGCACTCAGGAGGCTGAGGCAGGAGGAACCCCCTGATTCAAGATCAGCCTGGACTACACAGTGAGTTCAAGACCAGCCTGAACTACCTAGCAGTAAGACCCTGTGTCAAAAAAAGAAAAAAGACTCTGTCTCAATCCCTCCCCCAAAAAATGAATGCTGCTACTGCTGGGTATACTGACACATGCCATTGGAGGCTGAAGCAGGAGGATTGCAAATTTGAGGCCAACCTGTGTTATATAATGAGTTCAAGGCCAGCCTGGACTAATTGTGAGACCCCATCTCAAATCAAAATATGCTGCTGTGCACATACAGCTAAATAATGTACTATAGACAACACTCAACTAGGTTTGAGTTTTAGACCAAAGCCCAGTGGCAAATCATGAATTGCTTTACAAATGCAAAATAGGATCAGGGTGTGGTTCAGCGGTGGAGCACTTGTCTAGCATGCTCAAGGCCCAGCATCAAAAATATATATATTTATTTATTTATTTATTATTTACTATATATATATTTATTTGTTTTTTTTTTATTTATTATATATATATATATATATATCAATTCAGTACTCTAAAGTTCTTTGCTGTAAATCTCCTATTGGGGGTTCCTACAGCACCCTTATCTGCCACAACCTAAAGTTCTGGATTTATGAATCATTAGCCCAACCAGCACGGCAATTCGCTGGAACCTGGACCTGCTGCTGAGCCCTTACTTGCTCTGAAATCCATTCAAAACTGTCAGCTTTGGGGCTGGGGATTTACCTCAGTGGTTCTACCGCCTGCCGTGCAAGTGCAAGATCCCAAGTTCAATCCCTGGTACCAAAAACAAAACAAAAACCTGTCAGCTTTATGCAGAATATCCAGTAAATATTTTTAGTAGTAAATATGAATATATGTTGCTTCTAAAACCCAAACTGCCATTTGTCACTGTGCCTCTTTCTTCATGGTGAAGGTGCAGCACGCCTCAGACCATTGTCTGTCAGCTCACCTTCCACTTTGAGAAACACTGATTGGAAAAAAGAAAAATGGAATTGATGGGATGGGATGGGATGGCATGGAATGGAATTCACCTGTGAAAGACACCTCCACCTTTCAATTATTCTATTATTTCCCTTGAAATAAGGTTGCCCAATCCCAAAAGAATATCTCCTGTCCTCATCTTCATCTCTAGTCTGTTAAGGAAGCCACACAGTGCTTTTCAAAGAAGCTCATCTCCCTTTCATCAGTGCTTTCTTTTTGCCTTGGAGAAGAAAGTATCTTCCTGGGCCATTCATAGGTGCTCATAATATGTGCAACCTTACTAGCTCTTAACTTCTACCCACACGGACCAGCAGCACTGTCATCACTTAAAAGTTTCTTAAACATGGGACCTTTAGGTTTCACTCCAGCCCTACTGAACAGAATCTAAAATTTAATAAAACCCCACCATCGGGTAAATCGTATACACATTAAAGTCTGAGGAAGAATGCTCTACAATACATCATCAGTATACCAGTGATGTTCTACAGTAACCCAACCAGGTTCTAGCCTTTCTTTTTTCCTTCCTTCCTTCCTTGATCCCGGGGTGCTCTACCCCTAGGCTACCTCCTAGCTCTTTTAATTTTTTTATTTTGAGACAGGGTCTCACTAGTTGCCCACACTGGCTTTGAATTTGTGATCCTAAGGCTATACTTTGAGGGATCACTTCTATAATTGGTGAGTTTGTGATCCTCCTGTCTCAGCCTGCCAAGTAGCTGGGGTTACAGCATGTGTCACTCATTCAGCTCAATCTGATACTGATCACAGGCCACTGTTATTATATGTGCTGCCCAAACAAGCGTGACAGGCCATTGTTGAACCCAGTCCAATAGAATATTTATACCACTCCCAGAGGGTCAGCTAATAACAATCCCCAAATCCTGGCTGAGTGCATCAAATTAATAAATTTGTTCTCACTGGTTCCCAGGATTTTCCCAACATCAGTTGTAAATTCCTGCAACTCTTTGGCATATATATGCTCTTGCCCTTGGAGATGGCTTGCATTTCCCTGTCCAGGTAATGTCAGGATTAGACTCTCACTATGGGCCTAGAGACTGTAGTGGGTCCTGAAGAAAAAAGGCATGGTCTTTTCCAAGGATTTATTAAAAATATTTTTGAATGGAAGAGAAGGCTTGGCCCTTCACAGTTTTCAGGAAAAGAGGAAATAAAGTTCTGCCAAAAAGGAAAATGTGGGTGGATTTTTTTTCCTTGGTATGGGGGATCAAACTCGGGTCCTTGCAGCAGCACCACTGAGCTAAATCCCCAGCCCTTGGGTGGATTTTGAGGTCGAAAATTCTCAGCTTTCTTCATGCCTGCCCCAAAGTTCCCATCCCCAGTCTCAGAATCCTTTTCCCCAACAATGCCTTTATTCTAGCATAAGGAATCTGATAGGTTTGTGCCTGTGTCTGGTGTTACAACTCTGTGGTTCATACAGTCAGGTCTTGAGCTTAGTTCTCAGCCATATCTGCCATATGGCCACATAAAATAATATTCCTTAAGATTTTCAAAGAAGTACACTTGGGAGAATGAGGCAGAAGGATTGAACCAAGTTTGAAAACCATCTGGGCTACACAGTTCAAGGCCAGCCTGACTTGCAAAATGAAACCCTGACTCAAAACACCCCCAAAAATATTTTTTTTATAGATCTGGATCTCTACTCATGCCTTGAGTTAGAAGTTCATGGTCTTCAACTTATATTGTTTAATGTAATCTTGCTAGCATAATCAGAAATAGGTAACTCACCCAACAATATATATAATTACCATTTGCATACCATAGTCATCATTTGTGGCTACAGCAATTAAGTATCCAGGTACTTTATCTCCTGATGTCCTGCCTTCCCACATCCCATCCTACATCACATTTGTCATATTCTAAATGATTTTGATGATTCTACTATCCCACAGATTGCTTGTATCCTCTTTCCCCGTGCAAGGTTATCCATCAAACAATAAGAGCAAGCCAAGCTTAGGGTTCCATTTTGAAAATCTACTACCTGAGATCTCTTCTGGTACCATTCGCTAAAGATCTTGGCAGGCAACAAATGTCATGTTGAGAGAATATAGGAAATGCCAAGGGACAAGCCACTTTCTGGGCCTCCTTTTGTCTCTCTTAGATAGAAGTTAACTTTCTCTTAATAAATTCTTCCTACTCTCAAAAAAAAAGCCAAACACTTTTTTTGCTGTCTACTTGTTACTCAATATTTTAGTGACCTCTAGTCATCAAGAAGTATGTGGACCTTCTCCCATGCAGCAATTATTTGGTAGATGGTTCTCCAGCAGACATCAGCCAGTGGCTTCTAACTCAATTCAGTGCTGACACTACTACCTACCTAGAGACAGCGTCAGATCCTACAGGTTTAGGGCTCTGTCCCACAGGACTGCCCCCTACTTCAGATGCCAGGCACAAGTGCAGATTGTGGGCTGTATTTCTGACCAATAGGCAACACACAGGATTTCCCATGACCTGCTCTGTGGGTTTGATTAATTTGCTATAGCCGCTCCCAGAACTCACGGAAATATTCATATTTACTGTTTATTATATAGGATATTACAAAGGATAAAAATGAATATCATGTGATGTGCAGTGTGTGAGACAGGCCAGGGCTCTAAGTGGTAAAATAATTTACCAAAAGTCAAGGACTACAGACAAGAGTTTATTAAAACCAAAAAAGGGAGAGGCTGGGTGTGGTGGTGCACGGGTTCCATGCCTGGAATTGTAGCACTCAGGAGGCTGAGGAAGGAGATCACTGAGTTCAAGGCCAACCTGAACTACATAGCAAGATTCTGTCTCAAAATCAAACAAACAAAAGCCAGGTGTGGTGGTGCACACCTATAATCCCAGCACTCAGGAGGCTGAGGCAGGAGGTTTGCTATGAGTTCAGACCAGCCTGGGCTACCTAGTGAGTTCCAGGTCACTCTCAACTACATAGTGAGACCCTGTCTCAAAAAACCAAAAACAAACAAACATACAAAAAGTTTATGATACACTGCAAGAGAGCAGGGGACAAGGCCCAGAGAGGACTCCATCATCAAGGTGAAAGACTGAGATTTTTTATAAAGGTCAAAGAACACAAAAAAAGGGTATAGGTGATCAAGACAAGCATTAGGAAGGCTTTCTTTAGGTCAGCCTGCACTGTCTGTCTCACAGGAGCACCTGTATTAGGTTAATCATTACCCATTAAAGAAGACAATTTGACATCTCTGTTACTTTGGTTATCACAGGAGCCCATAAGGCTCCCAATAAGGGCATCTGTATACATCAACTTGGAGAAAGGGGTCACAGACCATTGGGAAGGAATATGTGTGCTTCACATCAAAGGCATGCTTATTATCTACTTTCATGTTAAGGCTGTGCAGAATGTTATCATAGCTTTGTATGTACTGGTTCAGAGAAGCCTGGTAGGTCAAGAGACTAGGTTTAGTGTAACCATACTGTCACTGTAGATTAACTCATTCTCTGCCTTTTCAGCCTCCACAATGAACAGCTAGCTGGGAGAGATACATAAGACCAAGTATGGGGAGAGCACAGAACTTCCATGCCTTCTTCCAGGACCCTCCAGGAAACCCCTTCCATTTATTGAGCTATACAGAAACCTCCCACAGTCAGTCCTTTTGGGGTGTTATGGAAATTTCATTATTAGGCATAACTGATTACTTCATTGGGTATTCATTCACCAACACACCCTTCAGTTCCTCTTCTCTCCTTTGTGGTGTGGGGAGTTGAACTCAAAGTTCCAACTCTTCCTATTATAAAGTTGGTTTTCCTGGCAACCACTTCCCATCCTGAGGCTAACTTGGAGCCCCCAGCCATTCTTAAAACAGAATTCAGAGAAAACTAAGTTTTCCTAGCTTTGAGAAATTCCCCCTGGGACCTCCCCCTCCCTGTGCCTTTGTCCCTGCTCTGTTACAGATAAGATTAACAAATATGGGGCCAGGGATTTAGCTCAGTTGAGCCACCACCTGCCTTGCAAGTGAAACATCCTGAGTTCAATCCCTGGTACTCCCCCCTCACCCTACAAAAAATAACAATGACGTTCCTGTAAACAAGGTCCTGTGACATCTTATTCTCACAGAATTCTGTTTTATTTCAAGGCTAAGTTACAAACCTGTTACTGTATGAGTAACTTCCTTTGTCTTGCCTCTGTAACCTCATCTGCCCACCCACAAGTTTTATGCCAACCCTCTTCAACCAAATGTATAAAACTGGAGCTCTTCCTTTGTTATGGGCTCAGCCTTTGGATAGGAGTCCACCCAGCCCACGTACATCTAAAAATAAATCCTCCTGTTTCACTTGTTGGTCTCTCATGGCTCTTAAAATCTCACAACAATCTCATTAGCATACAGGATACATCAATCCAGGGTTTACTGGGATTTTATGAACTACTGGCAAGGAAAGAAGCAGAGGTTCAAATATATATATTTCCAAAAGAAACAAAAGATCTCTACACTGAAAACTACAGCACTCTGAAAATAGAAATCGAAGAGGATATAAAAAAAATGGAAAGATATCCCCTGCTCCTGGGTAGGAAGAATCAACATAGTGAAAATGGCCATACTACCAAAACTGCTATATACATTCAATGCAATGCCAATTGAAATTCCAACACTATATTTCACAGAACTAGAAAAAAGAATCCAAAAATTCATTTGGAACCACAAGAGACCTAGAATAGCAAAAGCCATTACAGGCAACAGTCACATGGCACCAGGTGTAACAATTCCCAATTTGAAACTATACTACAAAGCCACTGTGATAAAAACAGCATGGTACTGGCAAAGAAA
>NW_022900948.1:12392002-12406982 GCF_012274545.1 Fukomys damarensis | reverse complement strand
CCAATATCATATTCAAAAAATTAGAAGGGATTTAGCTCAGTGGTTCTACCATCTGCTTCACAAGTGCAAGGTCCCAAGTTCAATCCCTGGTACCAAAAAAAAAAAAATTAGCTAGAAAGACTCTAATAAAGGGACAGCTTAAGAGGTAAGGTCAAGAGCCAGGGATTTAGCTCAGTGGTGCCGCCACCTGCCTCACAAGCGCAGGGACCTGAGTTTGATCCCCGCGATTAAAGAGGTAAGTTCAGGATTAAGGAATAATGAGGGTGCCGAGGCACCAGATCTAGCAGAAATAGGAACTGATTACTATACCAAAGCCTGACAGGCAAAAGGAGGAAATAGTTTTCAAGAGCTGTGGTTAGAAGCAACCAAAAGGATCTGTAATTCTAGATCAGTGGGACTCAAACTATCATGAATCAGCATCACTGGCAGATGTCCTACATATTGTAGTTTGCTGGACCCACTTCCAGAGTCTCTGACTTAACAGGTCATTGACAGGGTCTGAGGGTTTGCAGGAGGGTCTGAGAGCTTGAATTTCCAACAAGGTACCAGTTGATAGTGATGCTCCTATCTAAGGATTACTTTCTAAGAAAAACTGCAGGAGAGGAAAATTACTCATTGTCAGATCTGTAGCAAGACAAAGCATGTGGAGAATGAACGCCCCAACTTCTCTATCCTTCTTTTTTTCTGTACCAGCGAATGAACTCAGGAACTTGTGCTTGTAAGGCAGGTGCTGGCACCACTGAGCTAAACCCCCAGCTTCTGTATTCTTCTTCATCTCTCTTCTGTTGTTTCTTCCCATTGACCAAATGCAAACAGAGGCCAAAGGTCAAGGGATCCTGGGTAGTGCAATCTATAGAAGTCAGGCTTCCAGGGAACATAACAGGGCAAAGAAGAGTAGAGAACAGACAGGTCTGGGGCCAACAGAACAACCATAACTGAGATAGGATAGAAAAAATAAAGATAGGTAGAAAAAGAGAAAAGAAAAACTGTAATTTTAAAACTGTATTTTTGTTTTGTTTTGTCTTTGTTTTTGAGACAAGATCTCACTATGTAGTTTAGGCTGGCTTGAACTCAGTATGTAGTCCAGGCTGGTCTCGAGCTCGTGGAGATCTTCCTCCCTCAACCTTCCTCGTGTTGGGATTACAGGCATGCACTACCACACCCAGCATAAAATTGTATTTTTATGTTTTATTTATATACAGTGGAGTACTACTCTGCTCTGCTAAAAAGAAGGGTAAATTTGAGTCATTTGTAGGCAAGTGGATCTGCCCTGAGGCAACAATGTTAAGTGAAATAAATCAGACATAATAAGGGCTGGTGATTTAGTTCAATGGCATCGCACCTGCCTCTCAAGAGGAAGGTTCTGAGTTTGATCCCCAGTACCAAATAAATAAATAAATAAATAAATCAGACATATAAGCATTAATTTCATGTGGTTTCTCTTATATGAGAAACCCAAAGTATCAGTTAAAGAGCAAAATATGTAAAAGACAAATAATAGGAAACAGGGAGACAGGTCTTTTGCAAATGGGAAGAGGTCCAAGAGATGGAAGGAATAGGGAGGGAAGAGAGAAGGAAATAAAAAGAATTAAGATGTAGAATTAAAGAATTAAGAATTATATATATGTACCAACTCTGCACAATGAAAAATCACTATGACTACAAACATGTACTAATAAAAAAATTTTAATATTTTATATTTTTAAGAAAAACTATCCCTAGGGCCGGGGATTTAGCTCAGCAGTTTGGTGGCCTGCCTTGCAAGCACAAGGACCCGAGTTCAATCCCCGGTACCAAAAAAAAAAAAAAGGAAAAACTGCCCCTTCAGGGCACAACAGTCATTCAAGAAAATAAGCCTGAAATTGTGTCATGGTATGTGTTTAGATGTCCCTCCAAAGCCTCATGCTTTTTCAGAGTGAGTGAGTGATTCAGATGGGGCTAGGCCCCAGAGCAGCAGGATTAAGGGCATGAGTGCTACCTGCCCTCTAAGGAAGATTAAAGGGGCAGAAAGAATCTGTTAAGGTCCCTTGTTGCTTCTGCTGTCTTCTGCCATCATGAACAGTTGTCCCTCTACCACCCTGTCTTGGAGCCAGCCCGTTAAGGACTAACACCTCTACACTGTGAACTACATAAGCCTCTAACTTTGGGTGTCAGGTATTTCATCTCAGCAATGAGGGAAAAGTACCTGGGACACTGGGCTCTGAACCTGTGCCTTTTTCACATATACACTGAGCTCCTTCCTACAAAGCCCCATCCTCAGGAAGCTGGACAATTAAGTGGGCAGCACATCTCAGCTCCAAACACAAGTAAATAGTTTGCATTCTAACCCAGACCATCTAATGGGTGGCAACAGGCACTAGGAATATGCATCCTGCATATCCCATTTAGGGACACCCCCAAGTCCACATAAAAACCCCAATTCCTGATCATAGGCACCTTTCTCCCTCTTGAGGGCCTGCACTCTTCTTTGAGTATAATATTCTACTTAATAACCCTCTTAATGCCTCTTATTGATGAATCTTAAAAATTATTTTTCTGTGACAGAAATGAGTTACCATGTATGGTATGGCAAGGTTCTGCATTTCTGTTTCGGGGGACTTCTTGGATGCTGTACAGTAACAGAATCATAATGGCTAAAGTATGAATAAATCAATGGAAAGATGAATGGATAGCCTTGGTGTGGTTGTGCATGTCAGAAATACCAGCACTTGGGAGGCTGAGGCAGGAGGATTGCAGTGAGTTCAAGGCCAGCCTGGGCTACATAGTGAGTTGAAGGCCAACCTGAACTATATAGTAAGATGCTGTCTCCAAAAACCAAAAACAAAACAAAAAAAAATAAACAGATAGATGAATAGACAAATAGTTGAGTGCAAGGAAATAATAATAATAATAATAGTTAAACTGGGCATGGTGGCACAGCCTATATTCCTAGAGACTAGGGAGACTGAGGCAGAAGAATCATCTCAAGTTCAAGGCCAACCTGGGCTACACAGTGAATTCAAGGCCAGCACAAACTATTTAATGAGACCCTGTCTTCAAAACGCAAAAACAAAAAACGGTTAATACTTATGAGTGCTTATCATCTGACAGCCTCTAAACTAAAAAAACTTTATTCAGAATAAAGTAAGTAAACCTCCTTCAATCCTAAAACATAGATCTATTATCATCCCCTTTTTATAGAGAATGACACCAGGACGAGTTTGGATAACTCTCACCTGACCACACAATTAATAAGTAGCAGAATCTGAATCTCAACCCATACTACGCAATATGTACTCTATATTATAATCAAGGGCAGTTGTCAGGCATTTTAGGGTAGTGGCGAAAATGCAAACTTTGCCACGCAGGGCATCATGGTCCATGCCTGTAATCTCAGCTACTCAGCAGGCTGAAGCAGTAGGATTGAAGGTTTTTTTGTTTTGTTTTTAGTTTGGTTGTTTTTTTTGTTTTTGTTTTTGATTTTTTAGAATAAAAAGCTTAGGTCAACTTGACAAACTTAGCAAGACCCTGCCTCAAAATTTAAAAAAAAAAAAATGAAAAGGATTGTCAATATAGCTCAATGGTAGAGCATTTGCCTAGCTTGCACAAGGTCCTGGGTTCAATTCCCAGCTCACGGATGCACACACACACGCGCGCACGCAAACACACACACACACACACACACATGTGCACATGTCAGAAGGGAAGAGGGAAACCCTCCCTCCTCCACCCAAAACTGAGCCCAGAACTTGAATGGGGATGGTTAAATGGATATCCCAAAATTAATTCCTTTTTTAAGGACTTCTCTTCTGGTCATTCTTTTTTTGTGTGTGTACTGGGAATCAAACTCAGACAGCACCACTGAGCTAAATCCCCAGCTCTTCTGGTCATTCTTGTAACAATAGGAAATTACTTTATTCCTTCCCTAGCCTGTCAATTCCTTGAAATTTGGAGATTTGTCTGAATATGACTTGCCAGCCCATCTCCTTAGAAATCCCCTTTTAGTTCTCAGGATTGAAATGGAATATCAAGGGGGCTATTCTAAGCCAGGCTCCCTCCAGCTGTTTCTCTGACCCAAGTGTTGAAATTTTTTTAAATGGTGAATAGAGGCTGGATGTGGTGGCACATACCTGTAATCCCAGCACTGGGGAGGCTGAGGCAGGAGGATTACTGCAAGTTTGAGGACAGCCTGGGCTGCTTAGTGAGTTAAAGTCCAGGCTAAACTATGCAGCAAGTCCCTTTCTCAAAAAATTAAACAATGGTGACTAGCCAGGGATTTAGCTCAGTGGTTCCAGTGTCTGCCTTGCAAGCACAAGGTCCCGAGTTCGAGCCTCAGTCCAAAAAAAAAAAAACATGGTTACAAAGAGATGGTATACTTGAGACAGGAGGTGGAATCCCAGAGGACTGAGATGTAGGAAGAAGTTCTGCGCCTCCCAAGGAACTTTCCTTTTCTGCTCTGCTTGTCTCAAGGGAGGGGTTGGTTCCCAGATGGTAAATGAGCAGACACTGTGCCAACACGTGGAGGCCGCTCCAGCTCCCATGACTGTTCTCAGGACTGCGAGGAGCCTTCTCACCACCTACCTCACCAGTAAGGCGAGGGGCACAGGTGAGGACGCGGTGAAGCTGGGCAAGCGGACTCGCCTCCTCACTGGGCCCCCGATCCTGGACCACCACTTCCGAAGCCCAGTCCAATGGCTGATGGTGCAATGAGATGAGAGTGCAAACCTCCTCCCTGGAGCTGACAGTGTGCAGCCCCTGCTTCTTGGCCAGAGTACAGACTGTTGTGGTTCTCAGGGCTGAGGCCAAGGAAAGCAAAGAGGGGGAAGCTGCTGAGGGGGTGATAGAAGGCGGGGTCAGGTTGTGGCAGAAAGAGGGGGGTAAAAGGGAATCCCCAAAACAGGACACAGAAGGGAATTTTTGGACAAAGAAAGTGAAAGTTCTGAGCTATAGAAAAGGAGGCAGCGGCAGCCTCTCAGACTCACAAGCTTGCGCTCTTAGAGGACGCTTCACTCCCCACAGGACACGGGACACCGGTGTGCCTCTCCTCGCTCCCTCACACGCTCACCGGGGCCTCGGCCTCACACAGACTCGACACCCAGACACTCGCTGCCAGCCTGCCCCAGCTCGCCCTCCATGGCATCCCGTGCAGCCCTGCTGTTGGCCCTCATCCTGCTGCTTCTCTGGACCTCCCTGGGTAAGGCTGAGGGGAGGGACAAGGGGTGGTGGCAGAGTGGGGGGTGATGTCTGGGGGGTGATGTCTGTGTCTCAGACTGCTCGATGATGGTCACAAGGAGACACTGCAAGTTCAGATCTGCACGTTTCAATCTGGAGATTCCCATACCCAGAGTGTCCCTGTGCTTGTGGGTGCACCTGTGCCTGGAATTCCAACATGGCTCCATGCGGGCATATGCTGGGGCCTATGGCTGTCCCTGTTTTTGCAGGCTCTATTTCTGCTGCCTTCTTTTCCCAGGCAGGAGAGAGAACAGGGAGAATGGGAGGCGACAGAGCTGGGCAACCAAAATATTTAATACTGTGATTGACTCACTTGTTCTTTTTTCTAAAAAATTTGAGACAAGGTCTCCCTATGTTGCCCAGGTTGGCCTTAAATTCCTGGGCTCAAGTGATCCTCTTGCCTCAGTCTCCCATAGCTGGGACTATAGGTGAGCACCACCAGCCCAGTTATCTAGTAATTTGTAAAACCCTTAACACCAGCCCAGCCTATGACTGTCATCAATTCTCTTTGCTGTAATGTGGGGAACTGAGTGGGCTTGGGAGAGGAGTTGGGGGATCAGAGCGGCAGGAATGCTATGTGGGGCTCAGGGCAGTGGTTCTTTACCAGGCTTAGAAGAATTCTATTTAGCAACCAGTAGAGTCATACTGGTGCACACCAGCTGAGTATCAGGTAGAACTGGACCCCATCCCACACACTCAGGTGTCCTTAATGCCACTTAGGCCTGAGGTCTCCCCTGTGTCCTATCACCACTTTCCCCTATCCCAGCCCCTGCTCTGGGTGGTGCTAATGACGCTGAAGACTGCTGCCTGTCTGTGACCCAGCGCCCCATCCCTGGGAAAATCGTGAAAGCCTTTCGGTACCTTCTCATCAAGGATGGCTGCAGGGTGCCAGCTGTTGTGTGAGTTGTAGGAGGCAGTATCTGGCCACATCCCTCCTCAGCCCTGGTGATAGCCCCCCGAGCCTCATCCCTCTTTCCTGATCACACTCAGCCCCTTCAAGAGAGCCACTGCAAGGGGTTCCCAGGCGTGATCCCCAGCACTTGCCCCTCACACTAGAGCCTTCCAGGAAGCTGGGTTCTGGGGTTCCATTCTCTGGCTCTGGCTCTCACTCCAGGTTTACCACACTGAGAGGCCACCAGCTCTGTGCACCCCCAGATCAGTTCTGGGTAGAACGCATCATCCGGAGACTGAAGAAATCCTTTGCCAAGGCAAGCCTTGCCCCTTCCCAGCCCTGTCTCCATCCTCCACGCCCCCTCTATGATTCTATCCCATGACTCTGCCTCGTCTCCCTCCTTCCTCAGGGCAAATGCCACAGCAGTTAGCCCCTGACAGCTCCAGAGGGAGCCTTGAGTCTGACAGAAAGGATGTGAATCACCATGGCCTGGAGAACCAAGGACCAGAGGGAGGACCAGGCCTCTAGCTGTTCTGTACCAGACCTGACCCAGCCAGGACAGGGTCTGGAGTGTCAATGTGACTGTGAATGTGAGTGTGAGCAAGAAAGTGGCACAAGCACAGCCTTTCCACATCCAGACTGCAGTGCTTCCAATAAAGACACTTGGCACCCATGAATCTGTCTGTCTGCTGTCTGTTTGCTTTCTACCGGGGAGAACGGAAATAGGAAGGGAGAAGATAGAATAGCAGCTGCGGTCTGGTGCCATTCCACCCTGAGATCTGAGCACTTTCCTCATCAATCCCCACCTAACGCCCTGATGCTCTCAGGATCAGCCCCCACAGTAAGGGTCCCACATCATACCTCCTCACCACGCATCACAGCCCACATTCGGCCACAATCAACTTGCATCATTTCCCTGAATGAGCCAGGTCTCAGACCTCCCTGTCTCTACTCTCCAAGGCTAGTGTTCAAACACCCAGGTTGCTCAGGGATCACTTATCAGTGGGGGGCAAAGAGCAGGGAGGAGGGCTTAAGGACTACCTAGGACAAATTGCTCAACCAACACGCCATTCCCTCTACTACACTCTGTCCTCTGCCTCCCGAGCTTCCCTTCTGGATCTGTATGTTTCTTCCTCTAGGAAGCCTTCCCTGACCCCTGGCTGGGTTAGGAAGTTAAGTCCCTCCCAAGCTCAAAGGGCCCCCTGTGCTGCCCCCATCCCCCCGCCATAGTCATAATACTAGCCTAGTTTGTTCATGTTTCCTGCACAGGGGTTATGTCTATTTTGGTATCCAATGTGCTACCTGGTACAAGGTCACTCAATAAATATTTGTTTAGAGAATGAATGAATGAATGAATGTGTGAGAAAGGGCTCTGCAGCCATGGCTGAAGGCCCCATCTGTCCATACAGTTTAACCTCTGGACCAGTCTTCCTCTTACTCAGTCTGAGCAAGGTCCAGCTCTATCCGAGCAATACTGGGGTCACATCTCTCAGGGACACTGACAGTCAGACAGAGACAGAGGTTCTGGGGGAGAGGCCCATGGGGCAGAAAAAGCAGCAGCTAGGGAAGCTAGGAGATTCGGCCTGAAAGAGCCCTGTACCACCCATGCAGTGCTCATGAGCTATAGGACTCAGAAGCAACACAGAGACCAAGGGAGTCTCAGGTGTGAGGACAAGAACCCCATGACTCAGAATATGGGCTGCTCTGTGAGGAGTAAGCTTCTTGTGCTTCAGAAGTCCCTGGGAAAGCTTTCAGACTTTGGCCTGTAAGGGCCTACCATCCAGAAGTGACAATTCTATGCCACTAGGGTCAGATGGCAGCTAAGAGCCAGATTAAGCATCTGTGCCAGGAAAAAGAAGCCATCATTATACCAGATACATGTCAGCTAGTAAATAAATCCAGGCCACAGCAGGCCTGGGCAAGCATTGGAAAGGGAACAGTGAGGAAACAGTTGTGTCAGCCCCTCCTCGCTGGGCTGAGAGCATGGCAGTCTTTTCCTCTTCTCTGCTCCCACAAGCAGGTGTTCAGAACCTCAGGTATCCCAGGTCTCAGAGTCACAAGGGTTAGGAGGGGTGGGAGAGTTTTCAAGAACAGCTGCTATGGCTGGAAAGTTTGGCTCTGCTGGCTGAGAAAAATTACCCATCCATTCAGGCATTCATGCATCCATCCACCCAGGTGTCCTTGCATACATTAGACATTCATCAATCCTCCCACCCACCTACCAACTTCCCACTCATCCATCCATGAATCCATCCATCAAGCCAGCCGGCCATGGAGTGTCTCCTGAATCCCACAGGCAGAGAACACATATTTGTGAGGGGAGCACATTACCTCAAATCTTTCTCATACCCCAGTCAAAACAAGAGGAAGTCAGCCTGCCTCAGAAGCAAACACAAATTTTCTCCCTGGACCCTCAGGCTAACACATAGATGGAGTAGGAGATGTAAGGGTAGGAACCCTGAGGCACATGTTATCAAGGCAGAGCTGCCAGACACTATCTTATGGCACTGCCACTGGGAGTTTCAAGAGAGAATCAAAAACTCAGTGACCTCAATGCCTGTGTCCACATCACACAGTCTTGTCTCTGCCCCATCATTGTGTGGCCCTGGGCAAGTTCAATTCAACATTCCCCATCGTAAGGCCTGTTTTTCCACTTGCCAGATGGCAGGGTGGGGCTTGATTTTTGAGAATCCTTCCAAACCAAGACTTGGCTCCTCAATCCTTGGATCTCATGATAAATCCCAGAATTTGCATAGGCCCCCTCAAAGTTGGGCATATCCAGAAACTTTCCCACTTCTTGGGTCCCCAGGGGCCCTCCTCTGGGAACAAAGGAAAGGCTGAGGCTTAGAAAGACAGAAAATAATCTATGAGCTAGTGAAGTGCCTTAGGTTGAAGAGTCCTCTGCTTGATTCTTGGCAGCCTGAGAAATGAAGGATGTGAAGGAAGTCTGAGGGGCTGGATACGCCACAGGGAGCGGGCATACAACTCCACCCTCACCCTCCTCTAGCTATTACCTTCTATCCTAGCTTTCTCCTGTCTTATCCCCTTAACTCTCTGCCAGGCACACAAATCTAGCAATCTGAGGTTGCCCCCTCCGACACAAATATTCTCAGCACTGTAACTTCATTCAACCAATATTTGCTTCCTGTTTCACTGTAATTCTCTGACAAATGTTTCATCTGCATTTATCACAAGTTTGTTTTGTTTTTGTTTTTGGATTTTTTTTTTTTTTTGGTTTTTGGTTTTTTGAAACAGGGTCTCACTATGTAGTTCAGACTGCCCTGGGACTCATTGTGTAGCCCAGGCTGGTCTCAAACTTGCAGCAATCCTGTCTCCTGAATGCTGGGATTACAGGTGTGTGCCACCACTCACAGCTTCATTTATTGCAAGTTTTGCCTATCTACCTCTGAAAATAATGAAGCTGCTAGCTTTCTGGCAGGTAGCATGGACTTGTGGGTCCACCAGCAAGAATATGGAATGTTATGGCTTAAATCTAGAATGTTTCCCTCAGAAGTGTCCTATGTTCAGAGGTGGGGCTTTTTAGAAGGTGACTGGATCATGGAGGTCCTAGAACTGACCACAGCAGATGGATTCATTGATCCACTACAACTAAATGTGCTACAGGAGGAGGTACCTGGTAAGAAGAGGCAGTTTGCTGAGGGCATGAACTAGCACGCTACCCCACCCTTGCTCTTCCTTTCTCTCTCTGCTTTCTGGCCACTATAACATGTGCAGTTTTCTTCTGCCCAGACCCTTCCACCATGCCATTTTTGCTTTGGAGTTGGACAACCATGGACTGAAACTGTGAGCCAAAATACACTCTCCTCCTTTAAATTGTGAGTATCACATATTTTTTCACAGTGACAAAGAAAGTAACTAAGGAGCTAGGGATTTAGCTCAGTGGTTCTGCACCTGCCTCACAAGTGCAAGGTCCTGAGTTCGATCCCTGGTACTGGCGGGGGGGGGGGGAGAAAGAGAAAGAAAGAAAGCAAGAAGAAAAGAAAAGAAAAGAAACGAAAAGAAAAGAAAAGAAACGAAAAGAAAAGAAAAGAAACGAAAAGAAAAGAAAAGAAACGAAAAGAAAAGAAAAGAAACGAAAAGAAAAGAAAAGAAACGAAAAGAAAAGAAAAGAAACGAAAAGAAAAGAAAAGAAAAGAAAAGAAAAGAAAAGAAAAGAAAAGAAAAGAAAAGAAAAGAAAAGAAAAGAAAAGAAAAGAAAAGAAAAGAAGGAAGGAAGAAACTAAGACATGGAGGCCTTGCCACCTACCTCTACAGATATCTTCCCCTCTCCTTCCAAATTCTTCCCCAGATTTTCACAGCACATGGCCCTTGCTACAAGTTTAAGGCCTGCAGCTGAATACCTCCTACCCTGAAAGCTTATGGTCCTTACAGCTAATATCTTCCGAAAGGTATCTGACATCTCTGTTCAGGGAGCTTTTTAGGGCAACTGATTCCCTGACCATCATCTGAGAGCTCCCAGGGGAAAAAGACTGAGTCTTGACCATCTTCATTGCCAACACTGCTCTGCACAGTGTCTGGCACACAATAAGTCCCAAAATACATCTATACATCTGATCAACAAAAAATGGATTTAAATGTGTCCTTTCCTGTTACACACACACACACACACACACACACACACACTCTCTCTCTCTCTCTCTCTCTCTCTCTCTCTGTCTCTCTCTCTCACACACACACACACACACTGTAGCACATCCAGTTCTTAAAACAGTTGGGGTTAACTCTGTTGCATGGTTGAATGTTTGGTCTGAGCCAGCTCCATACGGTTTTGATCATGTTTTTCATGTTCAACTTCTCGGCAAGCCCCCATCCCATGTCACTTCCTTCTTTTAGCCTCTGGGAAATTCAGAAACAGAAAGAAAATCTTGGAAATAACATTCTCATAAAAGAGCAGGACTCCTAAATGGGTTGTTTACTCCAAGAGCCCCTGCGTAGGAATAAGCAGGCACTTCCCTGGTAAAAGAGCTTCCTAGATGACCCTGAGAGTTTGTCCACACAGAAGGACATGGCTCTGTGGTACTAACCCACTACTAGTACTGGGAGCTGCTTTTAAGTACTATGACCATTTTTATGTTGCAGATGAGAAAACTGAGGTACAGAGGTAAAGTTATTTGCCCAGGCTGTACAGCTAAGAAAATGTTAGAGCTGAGTTTCCATTTGGCAGTTTGGCTGCAGAATGTACCACCTACCATTTCACATACTACCTCTCAGAGTTGACCTATCTCCTAAGTAAAAATAGAGACCATTACAACAGGGCCAAGTCTGAAGAAATGGTCCCAGGGAATATAGAAAGCCACTAGTTTGGGGTGTTGACCCTAACTCAGTCTCCAGGCTGAGTCCCATATTTCCACTATATTATTACATCCTCAAACAACTCTGTGAGGTAGACTGCATTAGTACCATTCTATATCTAAGGAAACTGAGGCATAAGGAGGCAGAAGCAAGTGCATGCAACTTGTAAGTGTCAAAGCCGGGGTTGCAATCTAAGTCTGCCTTAGCAGAGTAACCTGGGCTGATTGCTGGGGGGCTGGAATGTCTGGCTGGGGTAGAAAGTCTTTGCTTATTGAAAACAAATGAGACAGAAAGCTGAATATCTCAACCAGGACCTTTATGCCTGAACCCAGAGATAAAGAGAGGCATTCAGCCTGGGCCTCTCCAGCACAAGGGCAGAAGGGTAATGAGTTTCTCTAGAGAACTTCAAGAGGAAGCCTGCTCAGGCTTTTTCCCAACAAGGGAGTGGCGGAGCAGAGGATCATTGGGCTATAACAATGCCACCCTATCTCATTCCCAAGGTAGCATCAGAGGCCAGGAAAGGAGGGGCAGGGCTGGGGATCATTGGAAGGGCAGGGGTAGTGACAGTACTAAGGGTTCTGTAGGAGAGATTTCCAGAAATAGGTGAGCTCAAGCTTCTGATGAACAAGTGACTAAGGGCCTCAGAACCAACCTGGAGAAGACCAGTTTAGAGGATGAAGCACCTGAGAGGGATGGGAAAGAAAAAGACCAGAGATATAGTCAAGCTGAGGGTTAGGTCTTCAACATATTAATTTGAGGGGCACACAGTTCAATCCACAACAACATCCAACTCTAATTCCAAGACTGCAGGGTGACATCAATTCCTCCTCTAGTTTTGCTGCCTCTAGTTTTGTTGTAATCTCCTCTCTCTATTCTGCAGCTTCTGGTAACTACTAGCAGAACACCTGATTGGCTAGCACAAGCTAGGTTATGCTGTGATATTAAGTGACACCAAAATCTCAGTAGCTCAGCACAACAAAATTCTATTCCTCACATATGCCAAGCCTGCTGTGGGTCTAGGCAAGTCTCTAGCACAGCTGTATTCCATGTGGTGGTTCAACATTCCAAACTGCTCTGATTGTTTGGCATGCTCCTTCATCTCAACATATGCGTCTGTGATCATTCTTCAGGGAAGTCAGCAAGGGGGAAACCTTTGCTTAAATCTTTTTGTCTACATGTCAATTCTGCTCACATTTCTTTAGCCAAAGTAGGTCACACAGCTATGCCTAATTTCAAACAGGAGAAATAAATTAGAATCTTGGTTGGAGTAGTAATATTACCACAACAGCCTACATTCAAGAATGGGACAAAATGGAGCTGCCTGCACCTTAAGAAATCATGACATCAGGCATGGCAGTGCATACTAGTTTGAGGCCACCCTGGGCTACATAATGAGTTCAAGGCCAGCCTGCACTTTAAAACAAGACCCTGTCGAAATTAAGACAGAAAGAACAAATGAGAGAGAGATAGAGAGAGAGAGAGAGAGAGAGAGGGAAGGAGGGAGGGAGAAGGAAGGAAGGAAGGAAGGAAGGAAGGAAGGAAGGAAGGAAAGAAAATTAATTCATGGCCATCAAACCAGCACTCAAAAATATTCTGCAGGATATCCTAGAAAGAGATAATGAAGCTAACAATGGCAAAATAGAATTAATACACCAGGCAATGTGAACAATTAATCAGAAGAGGGAAAAAAGAAATCAGCAACAGAAAAATAATGCAACGACAGGAATAAGTCAATATCTTTCAGTAATAACTCTAAATATGAATGGTCTCAATTCCCCAATCAAATGACACAGATTGGCAGAATGGATCAATTCCAAATCTAATTCCAAGACCTCAAGGTGACATCTATTCAACCAACGGTATGCTGTATACAAGAAACATATTTAATTCAAAAAGAAATTCATAGACTAAAATCGAAGGATGGTAAACAATATTCCATGCAATGGGATCCCCAAAACAAGCAAAAGTAGCTATCCTCTTTTAGATAAAGTGAACTTCAATCTAAAATTGATCAGAAAAGGCAAAGAAGGTTACTACATATTGGTTAAGGGAATGATTTAACAGGAAGAGATAACAATTATAAACATATGCCCTGGGGGACAGGGATTTGGCTCAGAGGTTCTGCCACCTGCCTCGAAAGTGCAAGGGTCCAAGTTAGATCCCCGTAACCAAAAACAAAAAAAGAAAAAAAAAATGCCCTGAACACTGTGTACCCAACTTTATAAAACAAACACTACTGGACATAAAGATCAGATAAACATCAACACAATTATAGTGGGGATCCTCACAAAGAAGCCTGCTTACATAAATGCAAAAGAATGGAAATTATCCCATGCATACGAACAGATCACAGTACAATAAAACCAGAAATCAATGGCAAAAGAAACCACAGAAATTATGCAAACATGTAAAAATTAAACAATATGCTCTTGAATAATCAGTATGTCACAGAAGAAATCAAGGAAGACATTGAATCAAACCACAATGCCAGTACAACATATTAGAACCTATGGGGCACAATGAAAGCATTCCTAAGAGAGATAGTTATAGCTGCAAATGCCTGTATCAGAAAAACAGATTGAGTCCAAATAAATAACCTAATGATGCACCTCAAGGTCCCAGAAAAACAAAAACAACCCATATTCAAAGCTAGTACAGTGATACCTCTATTCACTAACTTGATTCTTTCCGCAATTCTGGTCACAAACCAAGTTGTACAAGAACCAAATCAAATTCAATGGTTAGGCTCAATGTTGACCCTATGGGGAAATTTGATTTAGTTCTCATCCAGTTTGGTTTGCAACCAGAATTGTGGAAAGAATCCAGTTCATGAACCAAGGTACCACTGTACAGGAAGGAAATTACAAAAGATCATAACAGAAATGAATGAAATTTTGATACTGAAAAAAAAATACAAAAAAACCAATGAAACAAAAAGCTGGTTCTTGGGAAAATAAACAAAATAGACAAACCTCTGGCTATTTACATGCTGAAGATTGACTCTAGACCATATGTCTCAACATGAACTAAGCTAAAATCAAATGTATCAAAGAAATAAATGCCAAGGCTGGGGATGTAGCTCAGTGGCACCACACCTGCCTGGCAAGCACAATGTCCTGAGTTTGATCCCTGGTACTGGAAATAAATAAATAAGAAAGAAAGAAAGAAATGCTAGAACAGAAACATTTACCCTGCTGGAAGACAAAATAGGTAAAATTATTCAAGTTATTAAAGCCATGGATAAGGACTTTCTGAACAGAACCCCAGGTGCACAGGAAATAGTACTGAGAACCAATAAATGGAATAACAACAATTTAAAAAGCTTCCACACAAACCGGGCATGGTGGCACACGCCTGTAATCCCAACACTCAGGAGGCTGATGCAGGAAGATCGCTGTGAGTAAAAGACCAGCCTGGGCTACACAGTGAGTTCCAGGTCAGTCTCAACTACATAGTGAGACCCTGTCTCAAAAAAACAAAAAAAAGGCCGGGCATGGTGGCTCACGCCTGTAATCCCAGCACTCGGGAGGCTGAGGCAGGAGGATCGCTGTGAGCGAGACCAGC
>NW_022900948.1:12379026-12391965 GCF_012274545.1 Fukomys damarensis | reverse complement strand
AAACCCAAAAAAAAAAAAAAAAAAAAAAAAAAAAAAAAAAAAAAAAAAAAAGCTTCCACACAGCAAAAGAAACAACCAACAGACTAAAAAGACAACCTATAGAATGGGGAAAAATTTTTCGCCAGCTATTCCTCAGACAGAGGACTGATATCTAGAATATATAAAGAACTCAATAAAATTATTCTCCCCAAAATAAAAGACCAAATCAAAAAATGGGCAACTAGAATGAATAGACATTCCAAAGAAGTACAAATGGCCAATAAATACATGAAGAAATACTCAACATCACTGGCCATTAGAGAAATGCATATTAAAATATTGAGATGCCATCTTACCTCACAAAGAATGGCCGTCATAAAAAAATCAAGTAATAACAAATGTTATAGAAGCCAAGGAGAAAGAAACTATTATTTTCTACACTTTTGGTGAGAACATAAACTACAACAATCATATGGAAATCAGTATAGAGTCCTCAAAAAACTAAAACTAGAAATTCCATTTGACTTAGCTATCCCCCTGCTAGGTATCTTCTTAAAAAGAATTAAAGATATTTCAGTATATTATAGTGATACATGCATACTCATGTTTATAGCAGCACAATTCATAATAGCTAAATCTTGGAAGCAGCCTATTTGACCATCAGCAGATGAGTGGATAAAGAAAATGTGGTATTTACACACAATGGAGTACTACTCTGCCATTAAAAGATAAATGAGTCGTATGTAGAAAAATGGATGCACCTTGAGGCCAGGATATTAAGCAAAGTAAATCGGACTTATAAGCTTAAATATCATATGGTTTCTCTTACATGAGAAACTTAAAATATAAATTAAGAGCAAAATAAAAGATACACAATAGGAAAAAGGGAGATAGTTCTTTCATAAAAGAGAAGGGAACTAAGAGATGGCAGGAGGAAGGTGGGAGGAAAGGGAAAGGAAATGAAAAAAAGGAATTAAGATGTATTTTGAACATGTACCAACTCCCTACAAAGCATGTAAATATTACCCACTACAAACATATACTACTAAAAATAAAAACTGGATAGCCAAGTGTGATGGCACATGCCTATAATCCCAGCACTCAGGAGGATGAGACAGGAGGATCTCTGTGAGTTTAAGGCCAGCCTGGGCTACATAGTGAGTTTAAGGCCAGCCTAAAATACATAGTGAAACCCTGTCTAAAAAAAACCAAAAAATAAATAAATTAAAAAATAAAAAGAACAAAATTTAAAAATAAAAACTGGAGCCAGGCATGGTGGCTCACACCTGCAATCCCAGCACTCAGGAGGCTGAGGCAGGAGCATCGCTGTGAGTTCAAGACCAGCCTGGGCTACACAGTAAGTTCCAGGTCAGTCTCAACTACATAGTGAGACCCTGTCTCAAAAAGCAAACAAACAAAAAAAGTAAAAACTGGAAATGAATGGGACAAAGGAGGGTTAAAAAAAGAAGGGAGTCAATTAAAGTACAAAAACATAGAAACATTCTGCCAGCTGTGGTGATCCACACCTGTAATCCCAGAACTCAGGATGCTGAGGCAGGAGGATCACCACAAGTTTGAGACCAGCTTGGGCTACACAGTGAATTCAAGGCCAAGCTGAATTACAGAGTGAGACTCTGTCTCAAAACAAACAAAATAGACACATTTCACACACAAAAAAAGAGGAAATATGGGTAGAGTTTTTATTAGTTGGTCCTGGGACTTAGCTGGCAGTTACTTTCTTCTTGTGTTGGTTTTCAAAGGCTGCATTTAAAAAAAATCACCACAAGTTCAGTGGCTCAAGATCATCCAAATGTATTATCTCACAGCCTAGAATCAGAAGGTTGGGTATGGGCTGGCTGGGTCTGCTTAGGGTCTCACCTGGCTGAACTCAAGATGTCAGCTAGGGTTGAAATCTCATCTGCAAAGTGCAGTCTTCTTCCTAGCCACTGGTTGTTGGTACATATGGTTGTAGGACTAAGGCCCTTAGTCCTAAAGTTGCCTACTGTTGTCCTATGGCCCTCTCCATTTCTTTAGGGCCAACAAAGAGCATCTGCTGCTGTTTTTTATTTCTAGACAATTTTGAAAAGCCTTGACCAGATAAAGCCAGGTTCACCAGGGGTAATTTCCCTTTGGCTAACTCAAAGTCAACTGATTAGGGACCTTAATTATGTCCGCAACATTCCTCCATCTTTACCATACAGCAAAATCTATCTTAATCACTCATATTCAAAAGTCAAAAGGTCAAAAGGGATCCCCTCAAAGTGAGGAAATTACACAGGGAGTAGGAAGCTTATAATTCTCTACCACAATTCCTCTGTGACACAGTGCGGAGTCTCTTTACCTTTAATTGGCACTTCAGCTGGTTGATACTCTATGCGCACTAAGGCACCCAAACCTCTGGTAGTCCTGTCTGATTAAGATTATAGTGGTCTTCCATTAACTTTGACCACTGGACATAGCATTACCAGGAAGTGCCCCAGAAACTGTACCTTTACTCCAGTCCATGAATCTATCATGTAGCTGCAGGCTTGTCTACCCTTGGTAGTCAGGTACCCAGGTAGTCAGGTATCTCTGCCAATGTGATAACTCTCTACTCACTCTGAGGCACAAAAACCCCAAGCCAAGATGATCTCATCTGTAGCCTCAGGTGGTCTCAGCTTCCAATTCAAGGAACCATTCCTCTTTTGGGGGAAAAAATGCTCAATAAGATGTTCTGCTTACTGGACAAACTGTCTTCTCCATGTCCTTCAAGCTCACCATGAATGGAGCTTTCATTCTATGGTAATCCACCCTGTGCTAGTTCTAGCAAACTGAGTGGAGCCTCATAAACCTGTTTCAAAATTGACTTTTGTTAGTAGCCACAGAGAACTTTCTATGCAGATACACGTGTGGACAGACAGAAAGGTGGTGAGTGTGACCCAGAAGCAGGCGTGGAATGTGAGCCACTTCTTCACATGTTCCATAGAACATGGAAATTGGCCACAGATGCTTCAAACACTGCTGAGTCAAAGGGTCAATTCTATTGTCACTGTCTGCACTAGTCAGTTTTACATCACTGTGACCTGAGAATAATTTAAAGAAGGAGAAGATTTATTTGGGCTCATGGTTCCATAGTTGGCCAGCTCCACTGCTTTTAAGATTGTGGCAAGGCAGAAACATCCTGGTAGAAGGGCACTGGCAGAGGAATGCTATTTACTTCATGGAATCCAGGAAGCACAGAAGGTTGGAAAGAGCCATAAAGAAAGGGGCCAGGGGCCAGATACAGTCTCTGAGATCACATTCCCACCATCTACTCCCTTCAACTTAAGCTCCACCTCCTGCTTCCATCCCCCACAATATGCCATACAAAGTACGATCTCATCAGTGGATTAACCCACATGAAATTACAGCCCTCATCCAACCACTTTCCAAAAAGTCTATCTGCTGGGAACTAAGCCTTTAGCCTTGAGCTTTAGGGGACATTTCAAATCCAAATCCATACCACTATTAAACTGAATTCCCCATAGGCCCTGCTATATCTCTAGTTCTAACATTCAGTCCTGAAAAGGTGAATCCAGATTGGCTGAACCTCACTAGCTTCAAGGAAGGCTGAGAAAGAGAGTTCCCTGGCCTATTTGGCTTTTGCATAGGGAAGGGCTCAAATTTTAGGTGGTCAAAAATAACAATAGTCTGCTGCAACACTGAAAAACGATTTCATATTTTGTGTAAAGAAAAGGAGAAATAAAAAGAATTAAGATGTATTATGCAGACATATCAACTCTCCATGATGAATGTAATCATTATGTACTACAAACATGTGATAATAAAAATCTTTAAATTTTGGGCTGGAAATTTAGCTCAGTGGTTTCACTGCCTGCCTTGCAAGCACAAGGTCCCAAGTTCGATCCCTGGTACAAAAAAAAAATTTAAAACAGCATGGTGGTACACACCTATGATTCCAAGCACTTCGGAGGCTAAGACAGGAGGATCGCTGAGAGTTTGAGGCCAGCATGGGCTGCATAGTTCAAGACCAGCCTGAACTACACTGTGAGAACTTGTCTCAAAAAATGTTTTAAATTGTGTATATGAGAAAAATAAAATAAAAAGGATAAGAAAGATAAAAATAGGAGAAGGGGGCACAAATATGCTTAAAATGGAGTGCCTAAGGAAAGCCTCTTTGAGGAGAGGCTGTTTAAACTAATGCCTACAGGAGAAGATGCCAACCATTCCAGGAGAAAAGAGCTATGTGGCTAGAGCATAGTGGACAAGAAGGGGAGGATATAAGAGTGGCCAGGGTCACATGATCTGAGTCTCTGTAGGCCACAGAAAAGGGTAAGGATTTTGTTCAAAGTGCTGAGGAAGATTTCAGCCAATGAGTAACATTATCTCATTTTAAAAGATTCCATTTGCAATCTGGAAAAAAGATTGTGACAGAAGAAGGGAAAATCAGTCACCTTTCCATATTCTAGGAGCTGACACTAGCCTGACGCAAGTGGTAGCAGATGGAATAGAAAAGAGTAGGCATTCTAGACATACTTATGAATATAACAACAGACTGAGCTGAAAGAGTATATTGGGGGGCGGGGATTTAGCTCAGTGGTTCTGCTGGCAAGAACAAGGTCCCGAGTTCGATCCCCCCTGGCACTGGGAATTGAACTCAGGACCTTGTGCTTGCCAGGCAGGCACAGCACCACTGAATTACATCCCTGGCCCTAAAGATTATATTTGAGAAATAAAGGAAAGAGATGAAACAGGATGACTCCAGGTTTCAGCCTGAGCAGCTGAGGAATGGTGATGATAGTCTCAGAGACAGGTGAATTTGGCAGGGTGGGGACAAGCTGGAAGGGAAATCTAGAGTTTGGTTTTGGAATTACATGGCTATGGGAGATCCAAGAGAAAATCCCAAATAGGCAGTTTGCTCTGCAACCTGCAACCCAGAAGTGCATCTGTGTCATCCCTGGCTCTTCCGTCTGCTCTTTCCTCTCACTTCAGTGTCTACCAAGTCATTGGCTTCCTATCTCTTTCATGTCTCTGATGTCTGTCCCACTTCCTCTGCCCTACTGCTGCAGTCCAGCCCTCCCTTCTTAGGGCAACTGCATCACAGAATCCCCTTGCTACATAAAAGCCCAACTAGCCAGATACTCACTTTCTCAGCCTCCCTTGTACCTAGTGAGATTCAGCCAATCTGGATGCGCCTTCTCAGGACTGCAAATTGAAGCTGGGATGGCCATTCCCGCAGCTCCAGCCTCAGAAATCATTCTAAAGGTAGATCTGATCAGAAAACAATCCCCCACTCCATTTTACACACCCATACATAGCCTCTCTTACTACCTACCCTTGCCTATTTAGGATTAACACATTCACGATGGGGCCATATATACACATGACTGTCCTGTCGGGGACATGGAACAGCGATGCATGTATGCCACCAGTGTGGTACAAATAATCCAATGAAATAATCATGCATGTACTATCAATGGTTCAACATGTTAACCACAAACCCAGGCTCTTCCTCTGAGCCTTTGTGCTTGCTGTTCATTCTCTCTAGAATGTCCTCGCTCCTACCCCATCAACCCTCAAGCTCCAAAGCTCCCTCCATTATCCAGCTCCCCTGCCTCCCTCTAACGTCCAGAACTTTCCATCTCCAGCCACATGAGTCACCCTGTTCTTTGTGCTCAGAGACCCTTGTTTACTGAGCCTCTCCCAAGCAAGCTTAGTCCAGACCCAGGCACCCTGGGGCCCAGAGTGGCCCAAATTACAAGGAATGAAGAGCAGAAGTATTCAAGAAACCCTGGAATGGCACTAATTCAAGCTCCAGGGGGGTAGGAAACAGTGAAAGGGGGTTGTACTATTGCTCAAGACTTCTCCCTGTTCTAATGTCCTATCACCTCTGGAAGTTTTTGTAATGTCCCACCCACACTCTGGGACTGAAGGGCCAAGCTCTGCCCCTTTGTCTGGCCCACGAAGCTCTGGATATGGACAGAAAAATTTGGAGAAAGATGGGAAATGAAACAGAACCCCTTCAGGATCAGGGACTTTCAGAAGCTGAGTCACTGAATTTCTTCTCTTTTCCAGCCCCTTTCTGGAATAAGGCATCCCAGCATGCTCAGGCCAAAGCCCTCCTCCCACAAGCCACAGGCCCCATTTGCCTATACACTAGATACCCTCTGCAGGCCCTATGAGGTTGAAGTCTTAAGCCAAGAGCCCCCATCCTCTTTCCCCTAGTCATAGAATACTCTATGACGGTCCTGTAAAATTGAATACCACAAATGGATGGACTGAGACAACAGCCAGCAAACAAGTCAACACGCAAATCCCACAAATGTCTACATCCTCACCCATATACACATGTCCCCCACCCACACATACACACAATCACACAGTCACTCACATATATCAAGGACATACCAAACATTTAACCATATAATCACAGTAGAGACACAAAGCACAAATAGACACATGCACAATTATGAGCACTGACAAACACATAAGGACAAATCTCGTAGAGAGGAATATTTGGAAGAAATAGGTTGGGAAAAAGGATGACATTCGAAGTGGTAGACTTAAAAGGTGGTGGTGGGGTGCTAAATAGCTTTTAGGGTTTTTTTCTCTTTCTTTCTTTCTCCCCCCTCCACTTTTTTTTTTCTTCTTCTTCTTCTTCTCAGTACCAGAGATTGAACTCAGGACCTTATGCTTGCAAGGCAGGAGCACACTGCCACAGAGCTAAATCCCCAGCTGATTATAGGTTTAATAGAGCCAATTGACGTTTTTCTGGGCACTAGAGTAGTTTTAGATATGGAACAGTGCAAATAAGAGTTAGGGTAAAATGGGGCTGGGGATTTAGCTCAGTGGTGCTACGCCTGCCTTGCAAGTACAAGGTCCTGAGTTTAACCCAGTAACGCACAAAAATAGATAAATAAGAGTTGGAGCAAAACTATTAAAAAGATAAAACTGGGGGGCAACCCACTCAGGGCCCCTCCTATCAGGAGCTATTCCCATCCCCTATTCCTATTCTCCAATAAACCTTTCTCCTTTGTCAAAAAAAAAGATAAAGTTGGAATTTGCAAGAGCTTAACCTATATACTTTATATTGAAGGTTATTCTTAGAAAAGCTCTCAGCCAGGCATGGTGGCACACGCCTGTAATCTTGGCACTCAAGAGGCTGAGGCAGGAGGATCACCATGAGTTCAAGACCAGCCTAAACTACATAGCAAGTTGCTATGAGATAGCTAGACCCTATCTCAAAGAGCAAAACAAACAAAAGAAAGAAACTGAGCTCTTGAATTCCGTAAACCAGACTGAGATTGAACTCTGTCCTTCCTGTACCCCACAAACCCTAAAAAGATACCTTCTGATACTGGTAACCCATGGGAAGTGATGTATGAGAAAGGGGAATGGTCCTAGCTAGCCTCATCTGTAAAATAGGAAAGATACAATAAATATTATGGAGGACTCTTTCAAATGAAAATGGCAGAAGATGGCAGAGTGGTGAACAACAAAGAAACATCTGTCTTAGTTACTTTTCTCACACTGCTGAGACAAAATACCCAACACCCAAAGTTAAAAAGGGAAAGGTTTATTTAGCTCACAGTTCATAGAAGTTTCAGTCCATAATCAGCTGTCTCTAAGGCAGGGTGGCACATGGCAGAGGGGCAACAGTTTATGGCAGACAGAAGGTAGCAAAGCAGGGCTGGGAATTTAGCTCAGCATTGCCGTTGCCTGCCTTGCAAGCACAAGATCATGAATTCAATCCCCAACACCAAAAAATTAAAAAAAGAAAAAGAAGGTAGCAAAGCAGCAGGGACCTTAACAGTATCTTTTCGCTGGACGTGGTGGTGCACACCTGTAATCCCAGCACTTGGAAGGCTGAGGCAGGAGGATCGCTGTGAGTTTGAGAACAGCCTGGGCTACATAGTGAATTCCAGGTTAGTTGCAAATACACGGTGAGACCCTGTCTCAACCCTCCCCCAAAAAAGTATCTTTTTGCCCCTTTTATATCTTATCCAGAATACTGGGATTAGAGTGGTACCAAACTAATCAGTAGACTGATTTAATAATCACACACCGTCCTCTAGATTCAGCTACCTCTGAAAAATCCCCATGGCCACATGAGACTTTGCGGGGGACATCTAGACACAAACCATAACACAGACTCTCTGAGATTTGATGTTCAGATGCTGGAATATAGCAACATAAGGAAGAGAAGGAGGGAAGTGGGTCCCCTATACCAAGCAAGGATCTGAAGCCAGAACTGAACCCCCTGGAGAGAGCAAAGAGAGATTTCAATGAAGAAGAAGGGAGTGGCAAGTGATGTTTCTCCCTAAACCCAAACTCACTGGTGTGAAGGGCAGCCCAAACCTGCAACTGAACTCAGAGCAGCTCCTAGTGCCACAGTGAGGCAGAACTGAGTTCAAGCCAGCAGAATGCACACAGAGTGCTACAAGCTGAACAAACTGGATTCCAGCCGCACAGACAGAAACCAGCCTGAACTTTGGTAGAACTAAAGAGACTGGCTTACTGGGATTATCCACTACCCCTGTAAATCTATGGCTGGCTTGTTGGGATTAATCAACATAGATCTGGGCTCTGTTCTGCAAAATTTGTCTACCAGTGGTAGAAGAGATACACCTTGAAGTGGACATTTTTTTCTTTTGTTTTTGTTTTGCGTTTTGTTGATTGTTCTTGTTTCTGTATGACTATGAACATTGTTTCTAGCTTTTGATTGTTGTTCTATTCTTTACATTTTTTCTCTTTCCTTCCTGTCTTCTTTACCAGTTTCCCAAAGTTTACATAGTCTTCCTTTACCGTCCAGCCTTGCTTTTAATCTCTTCCTCTTCTATTTCTCTATTTTTTTCCCCAACCCCTTTTAAATTTTCTCCCCTGAAGGTAAATTTGTCATATTGAGGGTATATATTTACTATATACAATTTTCTGGTTTTAGATTTTGTTACATAACCATAAATATAGTTCACACAGTTAAAGGTAGCAAGTCAATAGTCACCAGTTTGTCATTTTCTAGGCTGAGTTTGATGCTATTGTTATTATTGATACTTTAGCCAAGGTGACATAATTGTTCTAATCAGTTGTTCTTCCTGATATTTCAAAACTGAGATTGCCTAAGGGTCATAAACAATACTAAAGTCCAGAGCCAGAGAATCAGGGGCTAGGCCAAATAGGCAGCAACTTCTCGAAATTCCAATAAATTGAAGGGGTAGGAGTTTGCAACAGGTTCAAAATCCAAAAGCCAGCTACATGTGGAAGACATCTCCAAGTAGTCATTTCCTAAGGGTTCTAAATACTAGCAATAAAGCTCGTTGCCATAAGCAATTTATAAGCATGAACCCAAGAATTACACTTTTAAAAGGAAAAGAAAATGAAGAGACTTAAGCAAGAAGCAACCCTAGACTTCCAGCTCACCAAAGGCAAACCCAGGGGGGAATGAGGTGGAACAATTTGAAAGCCACCCACCTGGACTCTCTGAACTGGTAACAGCAGAAGTAACAAAGCAGATAAATGAGGCTCTAGAAAAAATCAAATCAGAAATAATTTCTCAGATAATTACAGAGATGGTGACCATAATGAAAGACTTGGTTAGTGACTCTGGAGCAGATACAGATTAAAAAATAGAGGAGCTTAAGAAAATGATGGAAACCATGAATACCCAACATAGGAAAGAAATAGAATCCATGAAACAGCTTCAAATAGATATCCAGAAGATTGTAAATTCCATGAAAGTATATGCAGCAGAATGAGCCAATGTGAGAACAGAATACAGAAGACAGTACTGAGGTTAGCAATCATGAAAAGAAAGATTTCTTTAAAATAAGGTTTAGAAAAAAAATAGGGTTTAGCTCAGTGGTGTCATGCCTGCCTCACAAGCACAAGGTCTTGAGTTCAATCCCAGTATTACAAAAATAAATAAAACTAAAAATAGCAAGGGACCATAAAAAATCAATCCAACAGCTGCTAGATAATACAAAGAAAAATAACGTAAGACTGATTGCAGCCAATGAAAAAGCAGGAGATAGTGCAAAACAACATAAAAAAGAGATAATGGACAAGCCAGGAAGGGTGGCACCTGCATGTAATCCCAGTACCTGGGATTCACAGAGATAATGGACAAGCCAGGAAGGGTGGCACCTGCATGTAATCCCAGTACCTGGGAAGCTAAGGCAGGAGGATTTCCTTGAGTTTGAGACCAGGCTGGGCTACATAGTGGGTTCAAGTTCAGCCTGAACTACAGAGTGAGACTGTCTTAAAAAAAAAAAAAAAAAAAAAAAAAGACAGAATGGCAGAAAACTTCCCAAGCCTGGGAAAATAATTTGACATACAGTTAAGTGAGGCATATAGGACTCCAATTAGCCATGACCAAATGCAAATGGAAAAAACTCAATTCAAATCATCTTACATAAAAAGTCTGTCATATTGCCAGGCATGGTGGCAAATGAATGCAATCCCAGCACTCAGGAGGCAAAGGTGGGAGGATCACCCCAAGTTTCAGGCCAGCCTGAATTACATAGTGAGGTCAAGGACAGCTTAAACTACATAGTAAGAACCTGTCTCAAAAAAAATTTTTTTTTGTCATATCACCTAATGCAATCTATTAAGATTTAGTCTTGCCGGGCATGGTGGCGCGTGCCTGTAATCCCAGCACTCAGGAGGCTGAGGCAGGAGGATTGCTGTGAGTTCAAGACCAGCCTAGGCTACATAGTGAGTTCCAGGTCAGTCTCAACTACATAGTGAGACCCTGTCTCAAAAAAACAAAAAAAAAAAAAAAAAAAAAAAGATTTAGTCTTAGTCTTCAGCCCTGGTTAGAAATTCAAAATCTTCATCTCTTACTTTGACTCCTACTTTTTTTGTGTGCAGGGACATTCTTGTCATAGATAGGTACTCTTCTAGTAGTGGGAAATACTACTACCTTGGTTCACCAACACTCTGTTCATGCACAATTCAGTTTGCAAACAGAAGCATTCAGCAAAATTTTGCTTCTGATCACAAATTCCACCTCGATGGTCACAGTCACCTTCCCTGCACAAATGCAGTATGTGTGTTACGGTTTCCTCTAGTCGAGATCACAGTTGCAGATAGACCCATGCACTCTTGTTGTGAAGCTTTTCTGTGTGCTTGTTAGCACATACAGTACTGTACTTTATTACTCAATCCAGCATGGATCCAAAGAAGGGGCACAGCAAGCGTGGTGGTAAAAAGGAAGTACAGAGCAGTAATGAAGGTGGCAAAATTGTGCAGAGCAACTATGAAGGTAACAAGAAAGTGTAGAGCAAGAATGGTAAGAAGATTTGAAGAAAATGATCATTGAATTGAAAAAAAACAGTAGAAAAAAATGAGCATGGTATTCATGTGATTGATCTGGCCTTGGAGTACAAGATGGCAAAGTCCAGAATCTTGACTGTTTTGAAGAAGGAGCAGATGTGGCAAAAGAAGTAAGAATGTTAACCAACAAGAGAACATAAGTGCTGGAAAAGGAGGAAAAACTTTATTCAGGGTGGTTGAATGAGAAACAGTTGGCAGGTGATAATATTAGTGAAGCCATGATAATTTCTTGTTTGTTTGTTTGTTTGTTTGTTTGTTTTTGAGAGAGTCTCACTATATAGTTGAGACTGACCTGGAACTCACTATGTAGCCCAGGCTGGTCTCAAACTCACAGCAATCCTCCTGCCTCAGCCTCCCAAGTGCTGGGATTACAGGTGTGTGCCACCACACTAGGTTATGAAGCCATGACAATATTAGTGAAAAAACCAGGAAATTTCACAGTAATTTACTCCAAGAAAACCCCTCTATACATGTAAGATGATGCAAAGAAGAATAACGTAAGATTAATTGGAATCAATGAAAAAGCAGGAAATAATGCAAATAACATTAAAAACCTGCTCACAGAAGTCATGGCAGAAAACTTCTGAAGTGATGAATTTAAAGGCAATAGAAGGGCCAGGGATTTAGCTCAGTGGTTCCAACATCTGCCTTGTAAGCACAAGATCCTGAACCTTGATTCCTGATACCAAAAAATAAATACATAAATAAAGGCAATAGAGAGTAGCTGGATAAATTCTTTAAGAGAAGTAGCAACCACAGTGAGATAAGACATGGTGAGGCCTCCAATTTTGACAAGGCTGCTTCAGAAGCCTACAAGAATTTATTGAATTCATGAATGCAGGATAAGTTGCTCAACAAGGGTTCAGCTGCAATGAAACAGGACTGTTCTGGAAGAAGATACAGAACAGAACCTATATCACACAGGAGGAAAATGCTCTGCCATGAAGGACAGAGTGACCCTTTTGCTGTGTACAAACTAGAGTGCCAACCTGAAGATTAAGCCACTACTGCTGTATCATTCCCAGACCCCTCATGCACTCAGAACAGAATGGGAACAAGGTCAGACTGCCTATCATGTGGAGGGCCAATTTGAAAGCTTGGATCATAGGCAGTAGTTCATGGAATGGCAGCATGAGATGTCTGCATAACCATTAGAAATATCTTTCTGACAACCAACCACCTGAAAGGTGCCTTCTTCTGATGGACAATGCACTGGCATACCCTGCAGCCTTGGTGGATGATATGAATGCTGAGTATAATTTCATAAAGGTCAAGTTCCTTCCCCACCACTCAACACCTCTTCTGTAGCCTATGGTCCAGAAAGTGATCTGCAACTTCAAGAAGCTGTACACAGGCCTGGCGTGCTGGCAAACTCTTTTAATCTCAACACCTGGGAGGCTGAGACAGGAGGATTGCCTTGAATTTAAGACCAGCCTGAGCTGTGTAGCAAGACCCTGTCTCAAAAAAAAAAAAAAAGCACAAACTAAGCCTGGAGATTTAGCTTAGTGGTGCCATCACCTGCCTTGTAAACACAAGGTTCCAAGTTCAATTCCTGGCACCAAAATTAAAAAAAAGAAGAAGAAAGAAGAAGGAAGAAGGAAGAAGGAGGAAGAAGGAAGAAGAAGAAAGAAGGAAGAAGAGAAGAAGAAG
>NW_022900948.1:12371911-12378874 GCF_012274545.1 Fukomys damarensis | reverse complement strand
AGGAGGAGGAGGAGGAGGAGGAAGAAGAAGAAGAAGAAGAAGAAGAAGAAGAAGAAGAAGAAGAAGAAGAAGAAGAAGAAGAAGAAGAAGAAGAAGAAAGAAGAAGCAGCAGCAGCTATATACAAAAGCATTTGCCAGGTGTTTTAATGTCACTGAATAGATATCCTTGACTCTTATGGAAGAAATATTTCAGTGTCCTCCACTGCATCAACCTCATTGACAAAGCCTGGGAAAATGTCACATACTGGACCTTAAACATAGACTGGAGAAAACTGCTGCCAGAATGTGTCACTGAACGTGACTTTGAAGGTTCTGATGCACAGCAGTGAGGAGACCGTGTCCATGGGCAGGAGCATGGGTCTGGATGTTGATGGTGCAAACACAGTGGAGCCTGTTGAGGACCATAAGGAGCCGATGACAGGACTTGGTGAACTCCAGAGTGAGCAGCAGAAGGCACTTGTTGAGGAGCATTCCACCGAGGAAGAGGAAGGCAGGGAGGAGGTTAGCAGTGATGTGATAAAATCCATCATGGAGAAATAGAATGAGTGTTAGGATTTCTTTGAGAAGCACCGCCCCAACATAACTAATAGAGTGTTGAACATGATGAATGACGACATGTTTTTCATTTCTCTTATTTCCAGAGGATTATGCAGAGCAGGAAAAAACTAGTGACATTAGATAGATTTGTCATCAAAATTGACCCTGCAGCTAACAAAGAAGAAAGGAAACATCTGAAGGAGGTTTCTCCCATGTTCTTATGGAGGGGGACTCTCTCTCCAAACACCTTTCTCTTCTGCATGCCAAACACTAACCTCAAACAAGGTTAGTGTTCTCTCTCCTCATTCTGTATTTTACTATACTGTTTCATACTTTTGTGATCAAAAATAAATATATATGGTTAGGAATGAATTAACCTTATTTACATTGCACCTTATAGAGAAATTTGATTTGGTTCTTGACCAATTTGGTTCATGACCAAAATTGTGGAATGAATTAAGTTCATGAACCAAGGTGTTACTGTATGGCCACTGGAAACCTCAAGTCAAATTTTATATTGTGAATTTTTTTAATACTGGATATCAAACCCAGGGCCTTCATACTGAGCTATGTCCGTACCCCTTTTATTTTTTATTTTATTTTGAGATATGGTCACTAAGTCACTAATTTGCCGAGGCTGGACTTGGATTTGTGATCCTACTGCCTCAGCCTCCCAAAGTGCTAGGATTTGAGGTCTGTACCACCACAATCAGCTATAGTGATTAATTTAAAACAGAGGCCCTCTTTCTTTGGGCGTCCAAATTTCAAATATGAAAAGCTCTGGTTAACTATGCTTCTAATACATATTCAGTTCTTCAACCTATCACAGTGTCCAGGAAACAAGGTACTCAGATCAAAGGACTGTAGTCAACAGCACCACCAAGACCACATGAACTGGGAGAGGAGTTCCCTAAAGGACCATGAAAAGGAGTATGGACAAGTGGTCTGCATGAACAAACACAGTCCATGGCAACCTTCTCAGACAATGAATTTTAAAAGTTTACTAAGGTGTGTAAGTATCAATAAACATCAATGACCATAAGAATAGATAAGTGAATATAATAATAGATGGATAATGGTTGAACATAGAGATGATAAGTGAAAATAAAGATATAAAGATAGAAAAGAAAGATGGAAGGAGAAATAATGGGCTGATAAAGAGACAGAGATGGATAAAGATACAGACTCATGGATTCATGGATGGATGGATGGATGGAGCAGAATGCCACATATAACCTAGGGCTAGGAATAGGAAACAGAATAGCACCTCACAATAGTCTGTCCTCCCCTAATAGAAATTTCCTCCCCTAATCTGTCTCTTGGGTCTTGCAGGACAGTTTTCCAAATGGCCTTGCATAGATCCAGTCCCCCTCTGTGCAACAAAATTCTTCCCTTGTGGTTCTCAAGAGAATGTGTTTGGAATGCAACACCTTAAGAGGGAGCTGAAACAGATCAGGATCTTTTCTAGTCCCCTTCAGAAACTACTCTTCTATACTATAGCCTAGTAAATCACATTATTCCAAGGTATAAAATCCATTGTGAGCTGTTTCCAGGCTCCTTCAGCTGCAGTGCAAGTGAAGCATGGGTGGCTGAGAGATTCATCTACCCGGAGTACCTTTCTTGAGCCTTAGGGGCCTGGTTCACAATGAACCTAGGCTTCTGTTGTCCCTTGCTGCCTATCTATAAATCAAAACCAACTTCATGTTGCATATAAGTATGTCCCATCTCACTGGACAAGCTGGTAACCAATGTGTAGTGAACCAGTTTGAGGTCTCTCTCATCCCTACTTTCTTTCCCCCTCTGTATACTCACCAGCCCCCCTCACTGCACCCCTCAGAAATTCCTCTCAATTCCCAGGATAGGAAGGGTATGGTAGAAGGGGGCGTTCTAGGCCAAATTCCCCTCTAGATAGCCCTTTGACAGATATGGGATATAAGAGGACGGAGAGGACACTGTTGCCTGGGCTGAAGGGCGAAATCCTAGGGTCCAGAAACATGAGACAGGGAAGCCAGATCTGCTTCCAAAGAACCTTCCTTTAGTTTTTTTTGTGCAAGGGAGGAATGGGTCTCAGGTGATAAATGTTTAGGCACCGTGATGGGCCTAGGGAGATGCGCACAATCTAAGAGGAGACTTTCTTCAGCTTTGCCCTGCTCCTGTGATTGTGCTCAAGGAACCTGGGGAACTGGCTCCATCCCATCTTTCCCACTCCTCCTACGCCCAGGTGTCTTTAGACTACAGAGAAGAGGTAGAGGTAAGGAAAAATCTGGGAAAGACCTCTAATTATCCTGACCTCTAATTCTAAAATGAACCCTGACTCCGAGGCTTGAGACTAATAGTTCAAGTAACTCCAAGGTTGCAACATCACAAACTTCTCCAAAAGGTAATAATACAGCACACACACACACACACACACACACACACACACACACACACACACACACACACACACACACACACTCCTTGTCCAAATTGCTGGTTGCTGACACTGTCAGACCTGAAGTCAGAGTGAGAAGTCAGGGTGTAGGGCAACTACTGAGAAAATCTGTAAAAAGGAAAAAACAGTCTTCCACAGAGGGAGACAATGGGGCACACAGGCAGTGAGAAGGTACACTGCTACCAGCTCAAGTATTGCACTCAATTCTGACACTAACCACCCAGTTATCAAACCTTACAGGTTTAGGGGGAAGGCTTCCAACAAAACTGCCCTACTCTAGACACCAACTACAAGTAGGGTCCCAAAGCTACCCACATTCCTGACCAACTGGCCACAAGTCTGGAAGGTTCCCATAAGCCTTCTCAATTTGATAGTCTACTAGAATGACTCAAAAATGTAAGAAAGTGCTTGTAATCCCAGCTGCTCAGGAGGCTGAGGCAGGAGGATGCAGGAGTTGAAGGCCAGCCTGAGCTACACGTTGAGTTGAAGGACAGCCTGAACTACATAACAAGACCCTCTCTCAAAAACTAAAACAAAAACAAAACAGCATTGTACTGGGCCAGGGATTTAGCTCAGTGATGCCTACCTGCCTGGCAAGTGCAAGGTCCTGAGTTCAATCCCCTACACACACAAAAAAAAGTATTGTACTGCATATCACAGGGCTGGAAAAAGATCAAAATTTGAAGTAAGAGTGCATATCACACCATTGTATCATTGTAAAGTCAAAAAATCTTAAGTCAAACCCTCATAAGCGGGAGATCATGTCTGTACTTGGGAAATTTCAAAGGTTTAGTCTTCTCAAGAACCAGGGACAAATGCCAGTCAAATATTTTATTATACACCAGAGAGAAGGGAAACGTTCAGTCAAATTCTTTATTATACACTAGAAGGGAGAGAATTTCTGGAAAATGAAAAACTCCAGGGGGCTGTAAATGGGAAATAGTCATAGCCTCCCACAGATTTATATACCCATCCTAGAGCCTCTCACCCTGATTCTCCTGCTCTCTCCCAGATCCAACTTCACATATAGCAGTCTCGTACAGACCACATAAGCTGGACTTCTGCACATCCAGACACACTTGCTGCTTCAGAGATTCTACTCAAGTGTCCTTGGTGCATCTCCCTTGGCCTCCAGCATGGCACCATTCCTTTTCTTAGTGTACTGATGTTCTCACATCAGTACAGGGCATAAGATTCAACAAGTGTTTAAATAGTAAGGGGAGAGGCATAGTGGGGATCAGAGCATATATTCTGGGCAGGAAACTGAGTTCAGGTCAACATCCAAATATGAGAATGAACCAAAGACTGTGCACGTGCTAAATGGCTGTGCCATTTGGTGACCATTATGTCCCTACAGGATGTGGGTACACATGTGCATTGTGTGTATTCCTATGCAGTCTATGTGTGCGCTTGAGTGGTATAGGGAACCCTGGGTCCCATTGTGCAACCTGTGATATAGATGTGTCTGTGCCTAGGTGTCTCTACATGTGTTAGCGCCTGGAGCGGGAGCTCCTGGCTGCTCTGGTCTCCACAAGAACCTGTCTCCTGTAGCCTGGCTTTCCAGAGGAAGAAGAGGACAGTGCATATGAGTAGAGAGAGCAATACTAAAGCTATGGCACTGGACAAAGACATCCTCAACTCCAATCAGGGATGTGGTCTTCTACCTTGGGGTTCCTTTAAGCCCTAATGCTAATACCCACTCTTTAGCTCTGAGTGAGGCCCAAACTCCGAGGACTCTGCTTTTTAGTAAACCAACACTTACTTCAGGAGAAAGTGTTTGGTATCTTCTGCTACCTCCTTTCCTTCTCAAGGATGACTGCAGGGTACTTTGTCCTGTGATGAGGAGTGAGGGTGGAAAGCATTCAAATCCCTTCCTCTGGCATCTGGGCCTCCACACCTCCATCATATTATTTTGCCTCTTTCCAAGTGCCTCCTGCAAGGAAGTCTCTAAAACAAGTTTCCAGATGTGGTCCCCAGCTTCTGTCCCTCACGCTAGAGCCTTCCAGGAAGCTAGGTTCTGGGGTTCCACTTTACCTAACTCCAGGTTCACCACACCAACAGGGCACAAGCTCAGTGCACCCCCAGATAGGCCTAAGTGCACCCAATCATCCAGGCACTGAAGTCCCCTGCCAAGGCATGCCTGACCTTCCCCAGCCCTGCCTCCATCCTCCAATATTCCAGCCCAAGACTACACCCCTCCTTCTTCCCTCAGGGCAAGTGTCACAGCAGTTAGCCCCTGACAGCACCAGAGGGAGCCCTGTGTCTGAGAGAAAAAACAAGAATCATCCTGGCTGGGGGAACCAAAGATCAAAGGGAGGCCCAGGCCTCCAGCTTCTGCAACAGAACTGACCCATCCACTACAGTGCCTAGAGAGCCAATGTAACTGTATGAGTGTGAGTTCAAGTAAGAGGGTAGGTGCGGCAAGAGCCCAGCCTCTCCATATCCAGACTGTAATGCTTCTAATAAAGCCACCTGACACCCATGGATCTGTCTGCTGATTGTGGCTCAAGCTAAGGAAGACAGATATGAAAAGAAGAAAGAGGGTGCAATGTGGGGAGAAGGAAAGAGTATCCATTTTTCCCATTTAAGCCTGAGAAAAGTTTCATCTCATTCATTTCTGGCCACTCTGTTCCATACAATCAGTCCAGCCACAACCCTCCCAGACTAGCCCTGTCCAGGTATTGAACCTTAGCTAGGAAGCTATTTCCAGCCCTGTACACTGGGTTAACTGCCTTTTATTGGCTATGGTGTTGCACCCTCTAACCCTGCCCAGACAAGCCTGCTGTTTACTGAAACAATCTGATTGTCCTCTTTCGATCCCCTTGTTCTCTACCCCACCTCAGAGACTCTGAGAGTGGAGACTGCCTGTCTATTATATCTCCATGTCCAGCACAGTACTTGGCACATAGTAGACACTCAGTAGTTGTTGACTAAATAACTGTAAAAGAATGACGGGCCTCAGGACAGGAAAGGCAGTGACATTCTGACCATTAAGTGACTTGGCCAAGGCCACTCAGCTAACAAGTATTTCCACAGCCTAGCCTGCTCTGACCTGGGTTCTTAGAAAGGGGGCAAGAGTGTTATTCTTTCTCAGCCCAAAGTCATACAAGAGGAGCAAAGCTGGCAAGAAAAGGAGGGATGGAGAGGGGGCTGGAAAAACAGTACTGGACAGTCCCAGAGGGCTTTTTTTTTTGCGGCCTGGCACTGAGGCCTCAGCCTCCTAGTGCTTATCTCCAAAAACTGATACATCACCATAATGAGGGTCTCGACTTAGTAAGTCCTGCCACCCCTTTAGTGAAAGGAACTGGCCCCACCTTTTAGAGGGACGTCTTGACCTCTGCTCCTGGAAAAGGTACTGACTCCGCCCCTTCCGGGTGACAGGCAAGCCCCACCCCTGGTGTGCGGAGGCGTCCCTGTGACGTAATGGTAACGGCCCGTTTCCGGGGAGGAGCCAGAGAGGGCGGGCGTTTAGGCTGCGCCGTCCTCTCAGCCCCCCTCCAGGTGACCCCAGCCCCTGAAAAATCTTTACCCAGGGCCCCAAATCTCCCATCTCCACGACTGCCAAACCTCTTGCCAGGACCCCCTACACGCCCCCGACCCCTAAAATAACCGTCCTCCAAACGCTTTGACTTCTAGTTGCTTCCCAAATCTCCAATCCTATCCTGTCCCCAGTGGCAACTGGCTTCCAGGGGAGCACCTGCCTCAGATTACCTGATAACTAGAATGTCCTGGGAATGACGGAGAAAGGGACCTGGGGCTAGGGAATACTTGTTCCAACCATGCCGCTCCCCAGGAGACATTCGGAGCCCAGGACATGCCGGGATTGAGAAGCTACGAGGTGGCGCTGGAGGCGGAGGAGGAGTGAGTGGAGGCGGGGTTCCGCGGAGGAGGCACAGGGAAGTTCGGGGTGGGGGAGGGAGTGCGTCCCCAGGGCGGAGGGGAGGGGCCCTAAGGGGCGTGGAGTACGAATGGACCCGCCTTGCTGGGGGCGG
>NW_022900948.1:12365806-12371818 GCF_012274545.1 Fukomys damarensis | reverse complement strand
GGGGCGGGGTCTGTGGGGTCAGTCCCGCCCCGCCCGCCGGCCCGTCCGGCTCTGCCCTTCTCTTTTGCAGGATCTACTGGGGCTGTTTCTACTTTTTCCCCTGGTTGCGAATGTGGCGCAGGGAGAGGAGGTGAGGAGACTGCGACCCGCGGGCCGGATCGGGGCATGGAGGAGGCTCAGTTTTGCAAGACGGATCGGGGGACTCTGGGCGCCCCCTTCGTGCCTCATGCCAGTGCCCGGTCGCCCTACAGCTCGGCACACCCCCGGGAGCAGAAGCTGGAGCCCCTGCGGGGTCTGATGAGCTGTCTGTCCAGCGGCCTGGGCCCTGCTCCCCAGCGCTCAGGTCGTGGCCTTCTCTGCCGCACTCCCGCTACTGCTGTCCAGCCAGCTGGTGCATTAAAAATTTAAAGCGAAGCTCACAGTACTGGCTTCCTGACTGCCGCCTCTGCCGCCATTTGACTTAGCCCCTCTTCACACCTGCTGCTTCCTTACTCAAAGGGCCTCTGCTTGATAGGGTGCCCTTCCAGGTCAAGGATCCTGTCATTTCTAAGGGCTCCTCATCAATGTCAGGCTTCCTGTGACTGCCTCCCTGCCCTTTGTCCTTCAAAAACTCCAATCGTTGTTAGTAACCTATACAGGGACAAGCAAATGATTCTGGTCTAATCTCCTTACATACTTTATCCCCACATTGCTATGGTCTCCAACCCCGGCTGTCCTTCACCACCTTCTTCCTAGCCAAGACTTTGCCAGGTATCTGAAGAATCTTCCCTTCCTCAGAGTGAATCTAAATTTGGAGGGGGGTTGTTTGTTTGTTTTTTGAGATAGGGTTTCACTATGTAGTTGAGACTGACCTGGAACTCACTATGTAGCCCAGGCTGGTCTCGAACTCACAGTGATCCTCCTGCCTCAGCCTTCTAAGTGCTGGGATTACAGGCGTGGAATCTAAAACATTTTAAATCAGGTTTGTAGGGTGTCGACTGTCATTGAGAAGAGAAAGATTCCTAGAACCTACATACTGTATGCAGTCTCTGAAGAGCAACATGGGTTGGGGCCTTTCCTACAGTTTAATATCCCCAGATGCTTCCTCCAGTCTGATCCCAATTTTAGAAATACTTGCCATCAGCCAACCTTGAAGTTTTTGCTACCTTTCTAGAAGTATTTCTCCCTGCCAGCCCTTTCTGTCATGTGAGCTAATCAACCTGGGACCCACTAACCCTAAAATGACAAGAGTCCAGAACTGCTGTGTGCCTGCTTTCAGTTAGGGGCTGGCTCAGGGAATTAAGTCACAGAGACAGCCCAGTTTCTAGCTGGAGCCAATGCTGACTTTCAGCCTGGGGCTGCTCCTGCCACAGCAGATTGTGGCTGGGGAGGACTTGGCCTTATTTTTGGAGAAGCTAAAGGGGAGAGATTTGTTTTCTGCCTTCCAAAGGTCTCTGAACTGAGCAGTCCAGGAAAGACCACAAAGTATGTGGCAAGCAACCAGCTGATGGACAAGGTATATGACAAGATGATGGGTCCTAGGAGATCTCCTTGGAATATTCTCAGTAGCCACACCCAAGCTCTGGAGGACATGTCCAAATTGGGTGTGGGAGCCCTCTCCTAAAACCTCTGGTACCAAAAATTCTGGATGAGTGACTCTGTTCACTTTCAAGAAAATCCCCAGGCTCTTTAACCATTTCCTCATAATTCTACCAATGTAAAATGTTGTATCTAGCCCTCGGCCCACAGCTCACCAGGATGCTGTCAGAAGACTTGAAGATCCCTGGGACAAATTCTAGAGAGGGTCTTTCAGGCTTCACCTAGACAGGAGGAGGAGAGGCTCCAGTTTTCAGCCTGGAGGGTGGCTAGTTCGTTCTGTGGGAGCCTAAGCCCCTCCTAAATGTTAAGGCAGCCCTGTAGCAGAAAATGCCACCCAGAGAAGGTATGTAGGGTTTGTTTTGTTTTGTTTTGTTGGTATGGGGATCAAACTCGGGACCTTGCACGTGCGAGGCAGGCAGCATCAGGGGAGGTATGAATGAAAGCTTACACCATAGAGTGACTGGCCCCAGAGCAGAAGACTGAAGAAACCCTGCAACATCCAGAAAAAGCCTGAATTATTGATGTATGACTCTGTTTGTTTCAAATACAGAGCAGGACTTGAAGGTTAAAATCCCTAGCTAGGAATGGTACATTCTTCAAGGAGCCAGGGCCACTGACACAGAAACTGACTCTCCCATCCTAAGCAGTTTCTAGTATTCCAGAAACAACTGCATCAGGAGGGGTATGAATGTTGCATCTTGATACAGGGAAGAAGGGAGGAAGCCCAGATATGAGATTAGAATAGGAAGGAGATGCAGTAAGGGCTACAGCTGGAGAATGGGATGCAGAAAAGGTGGGGGCTATAAATGGGTATTACTGAAATGGAGGTGGGGGTGTTCTTTTAGTCCCACAGTGGAAAGAGGCTGGAATTTGAGTAAAACAAAACATACGCAATTTACTCTTGAATCTGATGTCTCTATAAGGCAGGGATTGAGTCTGGAAACCCCAGACCCCTGCTAACAAACTCCCACTCCTGGAACAGAACTAGGCAAAAACAGGAAGGTTAGATTTTTTGTGTGCCTTCCACCACATTTGACATCAGCAATCTGGCACCAAAGAGCTTTTATCTCCTTTCACTCACCTTACCTTTTCTGGTCTCATCTTCCTCACCATCTTCAGCGGGCCCACAAAACCAATGAAGTCACCTTCTTCCAGCTGCTTGGAATGTAGCTGGCCCCAGCCAAGACCTCTCCTTAGCTGGAAGAGGGATCCATTCCCAACTATTTCTTTTGATAGGACAAGCAGGCCAGGGCAGGAAGGCAAATTAGTCCTGGCCCATCTTCTGTTTCTACTCCATCTGCAACTCCTGTATGAAAATTCGTATGCTAATATGAATATGTGATTGGATGGTTGTGGAAACAACTGTGTGGGAGTGGGATTTTGAATGTAACCAGAACTATATGATTTTTGTCTATGAAGGTACAATCATGGGTGTGACTGTTATTCATATGACTGTGTGGCTATGGGAATGTGAATTTGAATGTCTATTATTAGATGTTATTGTGGATCCCTAGCTGTTGTTAGTCACCGTATCATCAGCCCCCACATCATGTACACCCTCTCCCCTGCTTCTCTGATGAGGGCTCAAGAGTCCATCAGAAATAATAGTCCTAGAAGAGGAAGGGGTCCATGGCAACAATCCAGGAATTAGAGTTAGGAATGTCACAAGATAAGCAGTACATCTCCACCTGCCTCTGACTCACCTAATGCCCCAGGAAAAATGCACACAGATAAAAGGTAAAGGAGAAGGAGCAGAGAGAAGCAAGTATCTCAGTTGAGGAACATGAAGAAACTCTTCTCACCCACCAGCATCTTCATGCTACTGCTGTTACTCCTGAGCCTAGACCCCAGAGCAGGTAAGTACCTGAGGGAATAGAAGGCTGGAGGTCTTGCCAGGCATTGTGGTGCAAGAGTGTAATCCCAGCACTTGGGCGGCTAGGTCAGGAGGCTCACCCATGAGTTTGAGGCCAGCTTGGGCTACATAGTGAGTTCAAGGCCAGCCTGAACTGCATAGTGAGACACTGTCTCAACTAAAACAAAACAGAAAAAGAAGGCTAGGGGTCTTTCCAGGTGTTGTGGTGCATGCCTGTAATCCTAGCACTTAAGAGGTCAAGGCAGGAGGATCACTATAAGTTTGAGGCCAGCCTGAGCTACACTTGATCTTAGCCAAAAGCCTGAGAGACCATAGCCTGGGCTACATAGTAAGATCAAGGCCAGCCTGAAATGCATAGTAAAACACTGGCGAAAAAAAAAAAAAAAAAAAAAAAGGCTGGAGATTAATCAGATGAAGAGAAAAGGGCTCAGGAAGGCCAAGCTTTCAGCTATCTGATGGAGCAATTCTGGGCTGGACTCTTCTGAACACATGACCCCATTGTCCCATAGCATTGCTACTGCCACCCAGCACTACCTGTTGTACTCAGCTCTACAGACAGCCACTCCCAAGCAAGATACTGAGGAAGGTCATCTGGGTGGAACTGCAGGAAGCTGATGGGGACTGTCACCTCCAGGCTTTTGTGTGAGCTCTGACCCCACTCTTGATACCTAAATTTGACCTCAGTCAAATTTGATCCCAACCCCAGCCCCAGCTTCTAATTCTGATACTGGCTCCAAGTTTCATTTGGCTGTTGTCCCTAACCCCCAGACCTTAATCCCAACTCCAAGGTATGGGCATAGCTTTGGACCTTTCCCTTCCCAGGCTTCACCTGGCTCGACGCAGTGTCTGCATCCATCCCCAGAATCGCAGTCTGGCTCGGTGGTTTGAACGCCAAGGGAAAAGGCTCCAGGGGACTCTGCCAAACCTGAATCTGGAGCTTCAAGGGGAAATAGTCTGGAGTGACCAACACCCAAAATAATAAAGCATCACTGAATAATAATCTGAGTATGATCTCCAAGAACTTCCTTGTTCTCTTTATTTTGCATCTTCACAGCACCTGCAAGGGGCAAGGCCAAGAGCCAAGGACCCATACATATTCTCCAGGCACTTACATACATATATATGTGCAAAGAGCACATGTCCCATACCTCACACACACATGGTCACACATGGACACAGACATACACATCTAAAAACATCCTTCAGGTAGACTTCAGCTCTGGGATGAAGTCAGAGGTCCAAACACTTTTCAGCTGGCAAGTTTAAAATACAGAGTCTCAAAGAAATGGGCTCCAAATAGAACTTCCAGCTGAAACCCCCTTCCACAGGGATCTACTCCCTTGCCTGGTTCTGTCCATCCATCCACACCAGCAAGACAGAGTTACAGCTGGAGTGAGCTGAAGCTCTTGTGGGTCTTCTACAAGTCTGGAATACCTAGGAGAGCAAACGCAAATCATGAGACAGGATTAGTTCTTGATACACACATCCTGAGAATGAAGGGTAGGACCCAGTTCTGAGCCCAACATTTTGAGAAGGGATAGAAAAGCCCAACTTTGAGGGAGCCCCAACATCTTCAAGATAATGAAGCAGATGTAACTCTTGGCCTAGGCATATCAAGTACAAGGTTAGAGCCAGGCACAGTGGTGTACGCCTGTAATTCCAGCTACTCAAGAGGCGAGAGAGGAGGATCACAAGTTCAAGACTCGCACAAGCAATTTAAGCAAGACCATGTCTCAAAAAGAGCTGTGGATTTAGCTAAGTGGTAGAGCACTTGCCTAGCATACAAGTCCCTGGGTTCTATGCCAAAAGGAGAAAGGAGAGAAGGCAGAACAAGCACTGATCTAAGACAACTCAAGAAAATGGATAGATACTCAGCTGTCTTCTTTTTTTTTTTTTTTTTTTTTTTTTAGCAAGGTCTCACTATTTCAGGCTGGCTTTGAACTCACTATGTAGCCCAAGCTGGTCTCCAACTCACAGTAATTCTCTTGCCTCAGCCTCCTAAGTGCTGGGCTACAGGTGTGTGCCACTACACCTGGCTCAGCTCTGAGTCATAATGCCCTGAAAATGATAAGATAGCCTATCTAAAATCCCCAGTACCCCAAAGAGAAGGATTAGACCCAATTCTGAGCCAAAAGACTAAAAAATGAAAGGTCCAGGCCCTTAGTCTAGACATAAGAATGAGGAAATCCAATGAGATTGCCAACATTCATAAAATTATGACAACATCTAGCTTTTAAAGCAGACAATCTTCAAAATGTTAGCATACATCACCAAGTCTAAACCTAGAAGGCCTACTCACCTGGAAGCTTGTCAGCTGGAAACATTGAGGCCAGAAATCCAGGCTTTTGGATTCCATCCTTCCTGCTCCACCTCAGCCTCAGCCTAAAAAGGCATAAAAAGGCAACTGTCACCAACAGTGCAGGGCATCACAGACTCCTCCAAATAGGTTTTTATTCTTTTAATTTTTATATATTCTATACTGAGGATTTAATCCAGAGCTATATTCACTTACTGAGCTATATTTCCAGCCACCATACTTTTTTTTTTTTTTTTTTTTTTTT
>NW_022900948.1:12351607-12365766 GCF_012274545.1 Fukomys damarensis | reverse complement strand
TTTTTTTTTTTTTTTTTTTTTGGTACCAGGGATCAAACTTGGGACCTTGCACTTGTGAGGCAGGCAGCAGAACCACTGAGCTAAACCCCCAGCCCTCAGCTCCACTTTTTTAATTTCTAATTTTGAGACAGGGTCTATGTCATTAAATTGCCTGGGCTGGGCTCAGACTTGTGACCCTCCTGCCTCACCCTACCAGAGTGCTAGGGTCACAGGTATGCATTTACCACACCTGGCTCCAACATTTTTATTAGTGGAAGGTCAGGAATCAGTGAGAATCATGAAAGTGGGATGTGGGGGATCAGGATGGAGAGACAGAGTTCAGAATAAGATTACTGGAAAGTCAGTGGGAAATCATGAGGGGTAAAATGGATGTGGTTTCTGTGGGGATCTGAGAGACCAAGGGCAGTCACTTACCAGAACACCAGTGTGAGAGCCCCAGCTGTCAGTCCCAGGAAAGAGAAGACTCCCAAAGACAGTAACACAGCCATCTGCCCCAGAGGGCCCCTGTGATCTGAGAGGGATGGCCACATGCCACTGTGAGAGTGAGCCCGACCTACATTGTGCCCCTTCTCTCAGAGACCGTCAATCCTCAACAGCCTTTGCCATCTACACAAACTCACCCAGTGGCCACAAGTCTGGCTGTAGAGAAGGCCTTGAAGGAGCCATGCTGTCCACCAGCTGTGTGTGTATTTTGCCTGCATCAGGAATCTCGTTTGTTAAGGACTCTGAGGAAGGTGAGGCCTAAGACGAGTCCATTTACAAGAAGGTTGGGGCCAAGGCCTGAGATGGAGGCAGGGATCTCAGAGATGGAGCCTGAAAGACTCTGGGCTGCCCTCTGGAGACGTGGCTTATAGAAGTAGAGCAGTCAGGGCTGAAGCCAGAGCACAACTACAGACCACCAAGGCTGAGGCCTGGGAGATCAATGGTGGCACCTGCATAAGTGAGGCATGTGCTACCTGGCTGCCTTCAGCAAACTGATCTAGGTATCTGGGTGGGGACTCTGCTCTTTTCTTGGGCTCCTTTCTTACCAGTGCCAGGAGTTCCCAAGACCACTGGGCTCCAGGCGCTCCAGGTGCCTGCATCCAGAAAGTCCCTGGCACTGACCCGCACCTCATGAGGCAACCCAGCCACGGCATCTGTGATCAACTCCTCCAAGTCAATGGGCTCCACCTGGGGGTGAGAGGATGGTTCCTTGTTGTATTATTCAAGGCGTAAGCACAAAGCCTACCCACACAGTCTGGAAAGAGTTTCCCTTCTTCCCAGTGCCATCCCACCTCAGCACAAAGGAGAGTCTCGTCCTTACAAGTGGGTGGCTGATGTAGGATCTATACCTGGTATTCAGAAGATGGTAGTTTAGTTTGTTTGCTTGTTTGTTTTTAGACTGGGTCTCACTATGGAGTTCAGGCTGGCCTCAAATTCATGGAGTTCCTCCTGCCTCTGCCTCCTGAGTGCTAGAATTACAGGCATGTACCACCACTCCCAGCTGAAAGATGGCAGTTACTACTAGATTAGATCTGGGGTGTTTCCCAGAAGCCTCCTGTGTGTGAGAGGTGGGCACTATGGCTAACTTGCTATCACGAGGTAAGGGCTGGTCAGAAGAGGTGGGTCACTGGAGGATTGGCCTGAAAAGGATAGATCTCCCTCTTCAGTTCCTCCCTTCTCTCTCTCTGCTTCCTGACTGCCATGACATGAGCCGCGTTCCTCTGCTGTGCCCCTATGCCAAGCCGTTTCTGCCTAGAAGCCAGTCAACTATGGACTGAAACTTCAGCAACTATAAGCCTAAATAAACCTCTGTAAGCCAGGCATTGTGTCTCACAACAAGGAAAGTTACTAAGAGAGCAGTGTGATTACTTGGAGGAGCTGTCGCATTAGTCTGGGTCAAATCTTTGCTAAACCACTTACTAAGTGGACTTTGGGCCTCTGTGCCTCAGTTTCTTCATTTGTAAAATAGGGGTGAATATACCTGAACAAGATAATGAAGATAAAATATGTAGCACAGTGCCTGGAAGGGAGCCAGCACTAAATTTGGATTATGATCTGCCACCACTGCTGCTGCTCCCCAAATCCAATACCAGCCAATCTCTGAAATCTCCAGGGGGGAAATTCACTACTATCCTTGGCTGAGTATGAGACTGTGTAAGAGGGTGTGTCTTCGGGTGAAAAGCACTCCTTCTCCTAGAAAAGTTACTTTTTAAGAGACATTCTGTCTTCCCACCGATGGGTTTACATCGCACTGTAGTTGGGATGGGACAGCCCTGCAAATCAGCAAAAAACCCAAAGCTTGGCCCACAGGAAGCATCAGGTCTTCAGGGGACCGCCAGTGCCTGAAAGCTATGCAGAACACCCAGGCTCACACAACCAGAGACAGGACCCACAGCCTGAGGTTGTAACACACCCAAGAGCGTACCGTGGACCAGGCCGGATGCTGTGCTGGACGGTACTGCAGTCGGAACTTGAGCGTGAAGTGTGGCTTTTGGGGCCAAGAGGTGGGGTATGTCCAGGTAGCATGCAGGCGTTGCGGGTAACCAGGTACCGACTCCACCCGCAGCCCCTCAGGTGGGTCAGGGCGCACTAGGACAGCCAGATACAAAATCAGGGTAGGCAATGATTACCCATCCCTTCCCCACCACTTCCCAAGGTGTTACTTAAAGGCACCATAGTCAAGTGCTTCCATGTAGGGTAGGGAAAGCTTAAACTTGATTGACGATTAGGTTCTGTCATACTTATTACAAAATAAGCTGTGGGCCAGGGATGTAGCTCAGCAGCAGAGCGTCTGCCTGGCTAACACGAGGCCCTGAGTTTGATTCTCCTTACCAAAAAAGAAAAGTGAAAATCAAGTAAAATAAGCTGCGATTGGGGATAGTCTTTTGAAATGTTCCATGAATAAAAGACTTTTTTTTTTTTTAAGACAAAGTGGCCCAAATTCCAGCTGAGGTGTTTTGTTTTTGCTTTGTTTTATGGTACTGGGAGTGAACCAAGGGCTGCCTCATACATGTGAAGCAAGTGCTCTACTACTAAGCTATATCCGGAGGCCCAGTTTTTGTTTTTTTTGAGACAGGGTCTCACTATGTAGTTTAGGTTGGCCTCAAACTTATGGCAATCCTCTTGCCTCAGCCTCTCTAGTGCTGGAACTGCACACATGCACCACCATACCCAGCTCCCAGCCCTTTTTGTTTTATTCTGAGACAGGGTCCTGTTAAATTTTCCAAACTGGACATAACTTGTGATCCTTCTGCCTTAGACTCCCAAACAGCTCAGATTAAAGGCTTGGGCCACCACACCCCACTCCACCCAAATTTAGTTCTTCCTTCCCACACACAGGTCAAGGGAAGGAGTGGCTAGCAGGGGCTTCCCTTAGGCGGGCAATTTGGGAGATTCCGTTTCCTAGATAAAGCACAGTCCCTAAAAGCACAGAGTCAGCCCTCAGGCTAGGCAACCAAGAAGGGCCTTGCGGTAAGGACAGCAGCCTCGAGTCTCCCATCCCTTTGACTTCTTAGCCTGTAAGTGAAATCTATACTCCAGGAAATCATTTGGGAGCTGAATGGGGTGGCGCTGAGTCTGTCTGGGGTCTCCACAGTGGGGATCTGGGGGAAGACTAGCAGTAGGTACTCACATATATCCCAAAATCTTATATCCAGCAGGCATGTGCTAGCACCCAGTGGGTTCACTTCAGTGACATTCATCTGGTACTGGCTCCAGAACTCTGCCCAATAGATAACACAGCGTGGATTCCCTAGGGGGTCCTGTGGGCATGGCTTCCATGCAGACAGATTCGCCCTAGGAGGAAGAATTTAGCCTTGGGCTTTGGAAATGCCTGTTAGGGGACACAAGCTAGAGCCCCCATCCTCTCCCTCAAGTCCTACCTTTCCTGATCAATTCCTGGCAACATCTTCATCCTGGTGGGGAGGGGGCCATCTGAGGTCAGGAAAGAAAAGAGGACCCTCTGCCCTCTCTGAGGCAGAACCTCCCGTTCTGCTCCCATACCATCATCACTTGGCCACACCCAAATGCAAAGGACAACATACCTGTAGGAGGTGAGGTAGCAGGTGGGTAAACCACTGACTTGGCTGGGACTCCAAGTGCAGGAGATGTTCTCATAGTTAGATGACTGGCAGGAGACCACCGGACGGGCTGGGGGATCTAGTGGCAGAGTGTAGCTAGAGACTGAGCAGTCCTCACCTCCTCCCCGTCCCAAAGGGACTCTCTCAGGAACCCCATATCTCATAACTGCCACCATCCTTAACTCACAGCCCAGCTTTAGAGTCACTATGCCTTGAAGTTCACCATCCAGGGTCCGGCAGATGTAGATGCCCTCATCAGTAGAGTGTGCCTGGGCCAGGACCAGATTATTCCCCAGCCCAGAATCAGGTCCCTGGAGCAGTCTTGACTCCCTGTCCCGAAACCAGTTCACAGGGGTCCTGGAGGTGAGATGAAGTAATGACTGACAGAAAAGATTTAAAGTAGGGGCTGGGGATGTAGCTCAGTGGTGCCACCACCTGCCTCTCAAGCGCAAGGGCTTGAGTTTGGTCCCCAGTACAAAAAATAATAATAATTAAAAAATAAGTATAGGTTAGACCATGCCACTGTTTTCCTTAGGCTTCTAACTGCACTGGATATAAAAATCCAAATCACTGGCTAAAAAGCTCTTTGCAATCTAGCCTTTCTTGTCCTTCATCAGCTACTACCTTTCCTCACCAAATGCACTCTGTCCACACTGCTCTAGTTTCTGTTTTCCAGAAGTACTGATTCACACTTGTAATCTCCACACTCCGGAGGCTGAGGCAGGAGGATTGTGACTTAAAGGCCAGCCTGGGTTCAAGGCCAGCCTGGTCTATATAGCAAGACCTATCAAAGAAGAAGGAGAAGGAGGGAGGGAGGCGCAGGGAAAGGGTTGGGGGAGTACCTAGTCCGTTCCCACCGAGGAGCGTTTATACTATTACAAAACCTTGCTGACCTTCAGAAATCAGCTGTAATGTCACGTCCTCAGAAATACCTTCCCTGATTGTAAATAAAATGTAACCATCCTCCTCAACATCACAACCTCAGGATTTTCTGTCCTGTAAGCATTACTATCTAGCAAGATTCTTATTCGTTTATTTTCTATCTTCTCCAGTAGTATATAAACACTGAGAGCAGACATGTTGCATGGCTTGTGCTATATTCTAGAGCTGACAATGGGCCAGGCACTTACAGGTGCTCAATGCACAATGGTTGAATTTTCTGTTTAACAGGGATTGTCTGTGGGTTAGGCTAGAGAGGTAAGGATTACAATCAGAAGGGGCAAAGGCAGGAGGGTACTTGAAGATGGGCTGTGTCAAAAAGTAGGTGAGGCACTTACCCAGCACTCACTCCTGGGCAACACAGCATCACCGGCCTGCCAGGCTGCCCATACTGGACTCCTGTGGAGGGTACTCCTGAGATAAGGCTCTTTTTTTGTGTACCCCCCCACTTTGTAACAGTGACAGACAGGGTAAGGAGCAGACTATTAAACCCTGGGAAGGCTTATCGGGTTATAATTTGGAGACAGATCAGAGGACAGGGTAGAGAAAGTCTGTCAGGGAATAAGGGGAAAGGGAGGCTGCATTTAGGCATGAGAAGGGGCCACAGCGACTGTGGCAAATCCCAAGCCTAAATTGAGGGTCAAGAGGGTGTTTGTTTTTCTCACCTGGAGGGCCCCAGCCCTGGGGGCAGGGAGAGGAAGCAGAAACCAGGGCTGTAGCTATGGCCACCAGGACCCTGCTCAGCCTTGAACAGCTGCTGCTCATCTGTGGGGAGAGAGGCAGGTTCAGGGGTCCCCTATGGGAAGAGAGGCATGGTCAAGGGTCCCCCATCCCGAGATAGAAGGCTAAAGCCTGGCTCCCCCTCTCCAAAACCGGACTTCCTAGGAGAAACAATGAGGCACTGAGTGAAGTAATGCTATCAGAAATCATCTGGGGATCTGACCTGAGGGCCCTTTTCCCACCATATATTCAGTGTTGTGCACACTGGTACGCACGTGCGCACACACGCACACACTCTCACATCCTCCATCTCAGTCTTGGGATTAGGGCCCAGAACAAAAGCCGGAGGCAAGTAACAGTGTCAGCAACCACCCCCTCCACTGCCCTTGGCGCCCACCCCTGGCACCAAGGGCTGGCACTGGCTCAGCCACTCCCATTAACCCTTCCAATCCAGCTGCTGGAAATTCTGGCATTCACCCCACCTGTCCACAGCTAATCACCACCTCTGACTAACCTAGCACAAACCTTATCACCCTGGGGAGGAGGTCACCACGGTGAGTTTAAACCCACCCTGTAATCCCACCATGAGGCCCAGTACTGCTCCTCCTGCCAAGCCTCTGGCCTGGGTCTGGACCTGGCTCCTTGCATTGGCTACTTGGGCCACTCAGCTGAGCCTGGCTTAAAATCTTTGTTGGCATCGTGCCTGTACAGCTGGATGGGGCTAGGGAGCAGACTGGGGCTACAGAGTTAAGCAGATCCAGATGCCTTGGCTGCTGCTAGAAGTTGGGGGCAGGCAAGGAGCCAGGAGATGGAGATGGAGACAGAGTGGCGGAGAGGAGAGGGGAGCCAGGAGCCTGCAGGGACCCAGGCCTGGTATGGGGGCCACAGCACCAAGAGAAAAAAAAATCACTCAGTGATCAGGACCAGGAGGTGCCAGGGGCTCAATAAGGAGAAGGCTGAGCTGGGAGCAGTGGAAACCAAAGTCTGAGAAGGAACTAACAGTGGGGGGTGGGTAGGAGCTAGAATTCTGGCTTGGAGGTATGAAGGAGGAGGCAGCGGAGAAGGCTCAGATGGGGTGAGCCCTGGGTGAGAATGCCAGGAGAGGAAGAGCACAGCCCCTCCAGAGCAGACCTAGACCACAGCAGGGGTCTCCACATGTCTGGATGTCTATCTAGGTTTCCTGGCTCACCCTGGCTCCCAGCCCCATTACCCTGTTTGGCCCCACCCTACCTTGTTGATCTCAGTGGCTGAGTGTCCATGGCTCCAACACTTCCTCCTACCAGCTACAGCACCGGCTCCTGCTCCACTCAGTTCTGGGACCCTGGAACCATCCCTTCTTACTTCTCAGCCCCACCCCCTCTGGGCCCTGGAGCTCAGCCACCCTTAACCAGGCCCCTTTGGCCTTCCTTCTCCTCCTTCCCCATCCCCTCCTTCTTTCTCCCTCCTCCTTTCCCACCCGAGGCCCTGGGAAGGGAAGAGGCTCCCCTCACGGAAGAAAGAAAGCCAAAGATATGGTCAGAGCGGGCAAGAGGGAAAAGAGGGTTGCTTATGCTAATGTCCCTGTCAGTGAGAGATTCCCTGTGTTAGCCTCGCACAGTCACATTCGTGCATGGACTCACTAGGTACAGTTAACAAAAGGACACTCCATTAAACACACATGACACAATCAAACAAAAAATCAGATACAAACTTGTGCGCCTACTTTTCCACTCCCCTGCAAATGTTGCCCTAGAGCCCAGCTGCCTGTTTCTAAGGTTAAGAGAAGCCCCAGGCTAGGGAATATTAGGAAAAGCCTGAGTATAGTCCCCCCACACTCCCCCCACCACTGGAAGCTCCAGCCATTTCTTACCTCCCCCTCCACCCTTTGGGCCCCAGCACCAGGAAATGCCTTTGGTCCCTTGGTGCCAGGTACACAACTTAGCCTCAGACTACCACTCTCAGATACAGTTACACCGACACACTCAGAACCCTCACCTGGACCCAGACATATTTATACAGAACTGTATACTCAGTTTCATATAGACACAGAGTCTGATGGGGGGGCAGGTGTCACAGCATTCCCTAAAGGCAAATGCTCTTTATGGTTTAAGGCTCATCTGCAATGTCAGATCAGCATCTCAGCACTATTACAAGACCCCAGGTACCCAAACAGGGTAAACAGGTAGTCAGGTATAGTACAGAGACACAGACAGCATGACAGCACTAGAAAGCAGATACAACTGGGTGTGGTGATACATGCCTGTAATCCTTGCCCTCAGGAGGTTGAGGCAGGAAGATCGCAGAGAGTTCGAGGCCAGCCTGGGCTACATAGCAAGACCCTGTTTCAAAAAAGAAAGAAAAGCATGAGAAGAGAAGACAAGACAGATACACACAGGTACTCAGGAGAAATATCCCCAGGAAGATAGTCATAGGGAGAGAAAAAGAATTACTATACAAGGGAACTGAGTCAGGGGGACAGCAAATAAGGAGCAGTAGACCTCTTTTCTGGGGTCTTACACACGTATACACACACACACACACTGAGCTACACCTCCAGGCCTCGTGAACTCTTGGGCAAAAGAAGAGGAAGCCATGGGTGTTGGGAACTGGTCTGTCTATGGTGCAGGCTAAGAGTTAAGTCAGTGCCATTGGCTATCAATATACAAACTGCTATACTCCCACATAGTCTACATTAGGACACAGGACACGAATATAGTCACAAGTGTCACTCTCGCTCTGCTACTGCTGAGCATTGCCACAGCCACCCACTCTCACCCTGACAGAGATCTTCCCAAAACACCTTCCCTGATGTGGTCACAATCCTTCTGTCACAGACACACACATATAGTACCCATCTCACTAAAAATAACACATCGAAAGAAACACACATAATCTCTCCCTTGCACCTCCACATGCAGACTTGGGTACAAGCACATTGTCACATGCAATCACATTAGCTGACAATTGCATCAAGTGACAATTACCCAGAGTCGCACACACTGGCATCGTCACACACAGACGCACTAACATTCCAGAAGTCTCTCAGTTGCTCCCGGTGCTTTAGATCATACACCACCCTAACCCGCCCCCTCCTGGCGAGACAACGTCTACAACCGCCTGCCCCAACAGGCCTCACCTTCCGCGGCCACCGCCGCTGCCGCCGCCAGCGCCCTCCGCCCTCGCCCTAGCCCAGGCCTCTACTCCCTCCCGCTCTGGGCCCCTGCTATGGGGGTGGCTCCTCCCAGGCGCCAATGGAAAGAGAGAGGTGAAGGGGGGAGGGGACTCCTGGCCCATTGGAGCCTCTAACTGCCAATCACTTCCACCCCCCTTCTGCCGGACACTTCCTGTAGAGTCCGGACTGAAGAGGATGCCAAAGGCCAAATCTTATTAAGCTGGACTGTGGGGACCTGGCGTGAAAGCCTAACTTCCCCGGGATGACAGGACTGGAAGTGTTCAGGCCCTTTACCCTCCTAGCTGTCCACAAACAAAAGCCTCAAGTTCAGGGCTCAGGAGTCAGTGGGCAGGTGACCAGAGAAGTTAAAGGTGCCCCTGACCCAGGAAAGGAGGGCTGATTTAGAACAATGGTTCTCAAACTTTGCAGGGAATTGTGGTTGTAGAGCTGCCAACCGCCACCTCATACCAGTTAAATCAGAATCTCTGGAGGTTGGACTTAGACTTCAGTATTGTTTAAAACTACCCAGATGACTCCAAAATGCAGCCAAAGCAGAGGTATAAGGTCAGGTGTGTATGTGTATGTTTGTTTATGCCTTAAGGAACTAGTCACACACCAAGGACTTTCACCCACTCCCCAGCCAGCCCCTGGGAGGCTCAAAAGAGATGCATACTCTATTTGATCTCCTTCCATACCAGGGTGACACTCCCAAGTCCCAGGCACTTTAACTCTAAGGTCTCAGGAAAGACCATATGGACTGGAAGGTAGGCAGTCAAGGTTCTTCCAGCCAGCTTGTTACTGTCCAACCTTGTTACGATTTTCCCAAAGAACAGTGACCACGTTGATGACCTTTTGCTCCCCAACTGTTGCAGAGGGGAGGGAGTAGACCCAGGGTCATGCTGAAAACCACACATTCTAGGCTGGCCCTGGGACTCCTAAGCCTTGCAGCTCATTTCCTGCCCCATACAATGAGTCGGGTACAGGGGCAATAGAGGTATACTGAGGCTGCACATACTCCACGTGGGAGTGTGGAGAAGCCAAGGACACAAAGCCACCTACACGCGCCCTACTCACCCCCTTCAGCCCCTGTGGGCTGAAGAAGAGCCAAGCTGCAGCCACTTACAAAGCCAGGGTCTGGCCAGCTGCCCAGGGTCTAGCCACTGACCACTGGGACCAGTATCCTCAGGGCTGGGCTCCATGTGCTGACACTGGGCTTCGTGGTGGAGAGGACTCTGGCCTTCCCAAAACCTCAGCCACAGCCAAGAACACAAATATTTTAAAGATTCTTAAACTAGAAAGTCATGCATGATATGGATAAATCTATAGGCCAAATGCAATAATGAATATTAATTTTGTTCAGATTTGGGGTGGAATTCTTGCATCAAGTTTTTACACATCTGTAGGTAAATTGTGGGTAGAGCTGTGCCCTTTTGTGTGTGTATGTGTAGTATTAGGGATTGAACTCAGAGCCTCACACTGAGCCACAACCCCAGCCATTTTTACTTTCATTGTTTTGAGATAGGGTCTCACCAAGTCCCTACATTTCCCACTTGGGGCTCAAATTTCAGCCTTCCGGAGGACTTCAAGCCTTCCAGACTGCTGAAATTTCAGGCATTCACCACTACACCCAGCTTCCCTTAGCGTTTAATTCTAGATCGCTTTTCTTTGTTGGTAGTAGTTTTGTTTTGTTTGGGGTTTTTCTGGTACCACAGATCGAACTTAGGATCTTGTGCTTTGTTTTGTTTTATTTTTTAAGACAGGGTCTCGCTATGTACTTCAGGCTCATCGTGAACCCCAGGCTGGCCTCAAACTTCACCTCAATCCTCCTGCCTCAGCCTCCCTAGTGTTGGGACTATAAGGTATTTACCAACATGCCTAGCCCCTACATGTTGAGCTCATACTCCTCTAGCATCAGACTATGTAATTAAAGTTTTAATTTAATTTTATTGATGCTACATCTGCCCAAACTCCAGGCCTCAGGCTCCTCTGGCAGAAAGACTCAAGGCCCTGTGGTCAGGCAATGTCTGCTGTCTCCCTGTCCCTCTGTCCCAGGGAGTGGTGTACCTCAGGAAGTTCCCTTAGTCTCTCTGCAGCCTAGAAAGGAGAGAAGGGGCAATTAAGGAGGTAAGAGTCACAGAAAATGGTGGAATGAAGTTCTGAGCACCAGGGAACACTGGGGGATGGCTTGAGGAATGGGGAGAGAAGTCCTGGAGCCACCAAAGCATGGAGTATTAGCAGCTCCTGGTTCCTAGAAATGCCCAGATTCTTATGAGAATTCTCAGGGTCATTAATGTTGGGATCACTTGAGGAAGTGGGGAACGAAAGGGGACCTGGGGACCCAGGATGCTCTGAGTCCTGACCTGCTCAGGGGTGAGGTCCCTCTGGGCCTGGGCAAGCATTTCATAGCCAACCATGAATTTTCGGACAGTAGCAGAGCGCAGAAGTGGAGGGTAGTAATGAGCATGCAGCTGCCAGTGGTCCCAGTTGGCCCCAGCCTCTGATCCTGTGGGAGCACCTGACAGGAAGAAAAAGCCAAAGAAGGTGGGGAGGGCCCTGTCTTAGTTGTTCAGTCCACCCCATACCCCCAAACCAGGACACACACATGAAAACTACATCTCCAAGTATCCGCCACCAAAAAGCCCAGGCATCAGAAAGCACACTGGTGAGTTTCACCAAGTTTGCTGACCCCTCTCATTTGCAGCATTCCTGCTCTGGACATTTCTCCAGGAAGTGTTTCAAGGCCTGCTAGGAGTTGTGGTCCCCTGCACTAGGACCTTGGAGCCCAGAAATAGTTTTGGGTCTAGATAAAGATACACAAAAGCCTCACCATGCCAGCCCATGGAGTAAGGAAAAGATGTCTCAAATAGGTTGTCATACTTGGTCAAGAGCTTCTTCATGATAGAGGCTAGATCTGGAACAAGAGCCTCACTCTCAGCCTGGGAACCAGAGGCTGGCCCTACCAGAGCCATCCCATCTGGAGCACAGACCCAAGGTCCCAGCTGGGAGACTCACCATCACGTTCCGCAGGGGTCAGCTCGGGCAGCCGCCGCACATGTCTACGGGGCAGCAGCAGGGTCTGGAAGGGCCACACTGCCCAGAACGGGACCAGCACTAACCAGTGCTCACTGGTTAGGACCAGACGTTCCTAGGCACACAGAGTGGAGATGAAATCATCAAAGTAGGTTAGGGGGTCAAATAGGCAGGGGAAGCAAAAGAAAAGACTCTGAAGGATTCCCACCACTTCCACCACTTCATCCTATTCTATTCTAAACCACCATCATCGTTCCTTTATGGTTAGTGTCTTCTAGTGAGTCTCTTTGCCACTTCTCTTCTATCCTCCTCTTCTACACACCTCCTTTTTGGGGAAAGAAGGCTAAGAACTCCATGGGGACCAGGGCCTTGTTCTCTCCCACCTTCCTGAATAGTTCTTGGCGACTGTACTCCATGAGTAGGGGCTCTCCATGCTCACTGTGATAGGACTTCTGAGACCACTCCTCACGCTGGGCAATATCTGGTAGGAAACTGCTGGCCCACACCTATCAGAAGACAAAAGCAGACAAGAGAAGGTAGGTCCCTCACTTCCAAGCCTCCGTATCACTAGTATATTGCATTTGTCTCATCTCTTAATTCAGTTCCCCTGCCCACACAGTTGTTTGAATCCAGCCAAGAAAGCCACTGTAGCCCCTGGCAACTTACCTGGCAGTGGGGATGGGGGTTAGAACAGCCCATCATGGCTCCTTTATTTTCAAAGATCTATTGGGTAGAAATAGGGAGCTGTAATAGCTGAAAAGACACAAGTGAGTATCCTCCCAGCGACACCCAGTGGAAACAAGAAGGCCCCTAAATCAAAGCTGTACAGCTGTACCTTTCCCCTCCCTGCCCTTTCAGGAAAGGGGACCACCTCACAGACCTGTACCCAAGGGTACTGGGCACCCAACTCCTCTGTGACTGAGGCCCATGAATCGATGACAGCCCGGATCTCAGGGACCGACATGAGAGGCAGCGTCACATCCGACCAGGGGTGGAAGCACATGACTTTACTAAGTGGGGAGGGGTAAGTGATAACAGACAGATAGGGATTGGGTGCTAAGGACAGAACCCAACCCCAGGGTTTAGTTTTCAACCCCGGTTGAAGAGGGGAAATCCATAGTTACCAAACTCCTCTAGCGGCTTCTGTTCGGAAAAGGGGGTGGTCACTGGGTCCTGAGATAAAGGGACATTACTCTGTGCAAAAATTAGTCCCACAAAGATCTAGCCTCCCTTCTCCCCAACAGTGGTTCAAGTCAGGGTACCTGGATCCGGAGCATCAGGCTGCAGAGCCGGGAAGTCATTGTCAAACAGAAAGGTGCCATCATAGTGGGGATTCACCTACAGGGAAGGATGGGCTAGAAGCACCCGCTGCCCCATACTACCACCTGGTGGGCTTCAGGGGCTGCACAGGCTGCAAGGGAACGGGAAGGCCCGCTGCAGGGAAAGAAAGGGCTTGGTGGGATATGACTCGAGGTCTGTCCACTGCCCCTGTGGGTGGAGTAGCTCTGGGGGGGAGCTTCCCCCGCTCAGCCTGTGGGCGTGGGCTCTAGAGGCTTACCTCTCCGTTGGCCCGTGTGGCCCCGGGACACAGAGGGTTGAGGGGATCATGGCGCGGCACCGTCTTCAGAAGTGGGGGCTCCACTTGCCCTTGCCAAGGCCGCTTCATGCGGTGAGCTGACACCAGCACCCACTCATTCTGCAGAGGGTTGTAGCGGATATGTTGATGTTCTGGAGACAAACCGTTAAGATCAGTCAGCAGCGTTCTGTCTCTCTCTCCCCTGGCTCTTCCCCACTGTCAGTCTCTCTCTCCCCTGGCTCTTCCCCACTGTCAGGCCCAAGCTCAGCAGCACCCTATCGAGCCAGTAGCTTCGCAACACCAGATGGCGCGCAGCTTTTCTCTCGCCCTGCGGGTCCTGCTTGGGGTGAACGCGCCAACCTTGAAGTTGGGGCCAGAATGTTCTAAGGAAGTGGAGGGGTCGGTGCCTTGTTCCAGCGAGTCCTCGGCCACCCAGCAATTACCGCTAGCCCGGAAGGTTGCTGAGGTGGCGTCCACCTCTGATGCCAGATGGCGCTGTTCAAGGTCTAATCCACCGCACCACATGAGGGCCACCCGGGTAGTTGGGAATGTCTGCCGGGTAGCTACACAGGCTTTCCTTTCTGTCTGCCCCGCCCACCCCAGTGATTGGCCAGTCGCCAGCACGTGACCGCCTGTGAGGGGCCTCCTGGGGGCGGGGTCGGACCGGCTGAGCGGCTGGCTG
>NW_022900948.1:12337283-12351442 GCF_012274545.1 Fukomys damarensis | reverse complement strand
TTTTTTTTTTTTTTTTTTTTTAACCGGGGATCGAACTCGGGTCCTTGCGCTTGCGAAGCAGGCCACCGAACCTCTGAGCTAAATCCCCGGCCCTGGCTGGCTGATTTTGATTTTTGTGGCCTGCAGCCACACCCCTGGAAGAACCTCTGAGTAGACTGCGCGGAGTCCTGCTTCAGGACTCTTGTTGCACTCAGTCATTCCTGTGCCTATTCCTTCAGCAAAATTTGTTCTGGTACCAGGGATCGAACTCTAGACCTTGTGCTTGCAACGCAGGCGCGGCGCCACTGAACTAAATCCCTGGCCCATTCAGCAAATATTTACTAAACATCTACCGTGTGCCGGGCACCCAGGATTTTCGTAAAGCACCGGATGCCCCTGCGCACCGAAGTCTTGCCTGGCCTCTGCTCTCTTCAAGTTTATACTGCAGAACCTGCAACCACCTGAGTCACCTGCTAAGCAGCTATGGTGGAGAAGAGGCAAAGATGGCCGTATAGGTGGCCCTTGATCTGCTATAGCTGAACAGACCCCTCTGGTCTTGAGTGGGAACTTCACTATATCTCATCCCCACCAGCAGAAACAGGTTTGGAAAAAAGGATAAACACACACACACTCGTGCACACAAAATACACACATCCACAGACCAGAAACACAAGAAGTGGGAGAAATAGGCTATAAGAAATATCAAAATTATTTGGCATGGTGGCACACACCTGTGACCCCAGGAGATGGAAAAAAGAGGATCACAGCAAGTTTGAGGCCAGCCTGGACTACATAGTAGTTCAAGGCCAGCCAGAACTACATATCAAGAAACCTGTCTCAACCTCCCCCACAAATATATATAATCTCAGGCACAGTGGTGCACATGCCTGTAGTCCCAGCTACTAAGAAAGCTGAGGCAGGAGGATCACATCAGCCTAAAGAATTCAAGACCAGTCTGGGCAACATAGTAAGACCAGTCTCAAGAACAAAACAAAGCTGGACGTGGTGGCATATACCTGTAATCCCAGCGCTTAGGAGGCTGAGGCAGGAGGGTCTCGTGAGTTCGAAGCCAGCTGGGGCTCCGTAGTGAGTTAAGGGATTGCCTGAGCTACATAGCAAGACTTTGTCTCAAAACATCCCCCCCCAAAATGAAAACAAATAAACAAAACAAGGACAGAGGAAGAAAGGAGAGATAAATAAAAGATATGAGGAGGAAAGTACTGTTAGCAGCTCCAGCCATCATCTGGGAGGCATCAGACATATTTTCTTTATATGTTCCTTTTTATTTTCCATGTTTTTGGGTTTTTCCAATGAGACCAGTTAGCTAGCACCAGGATAGAATTCAAATTAATTCCTCCCCTGACACTTCTAAAGAGCCATCTAAATATGATCTATACTTCTTCTCCACTTCATAGACACCAGGGTTACCCAGAGAATGAATGGTAAGTTGAGATTTTAATGCAGAGTTCCAAGGAGACTTCTAGTGCTGTGACATGTGTCTGAGACTTCAGTGAGATTCAGCACAGAAACTTAGTGAGCTAGGAGCTAAACTAAAGCAGGGAGGCCCCTTCTCCCAAGTCAGATAGGTATTCTGCAACCAAGCTGCAAAAAAAAAAGTCATTGGTCATCTACCTGATCTTTGCCCTAGAGTCCTCAGACTGGAATCCGAAGAGGCCACTAGCTAGAAGATAGAAAGCAGGTACTAAGAAATGAGTTTTATCTGTCCCACTGGCTGTTCATAGTACAAGAGGGGGTGAGGGCAGAGATAGGAGACCTGTTTTTCTACTTTTTCAAGTGTCTTTGAGTGTCTGGATTTTGGAGTCTGCTTCATTTTCTCAGGAACAGTGTTTCAATTTTATATCCTAGGTTATGCCAGTTACTGCCAACCCCCTCCAGGAATATCTCCATACCTCTCCTCTCTGTGTCTCCCAGCTCACGCTTTTGGGGAAAAAAGAGAATGTTCTAAATGAATCCTACCCAGCCCTCTCCCTCCCAGACTTTAGAGGTGTGATCTCAGCTATAACATCTACAGATGGCTGTGACCTTCAAGTCCCTTGGTCCCCTTATGGAGCCACTCAAGGACATACACCACCTCCCCGCCACTTAAATAGTGTGTGCTAGGCTAGGCGTGGTGGCACACACCTGTAATCCCAGAACTCAGGAAGGTGATCCAGGAGGATTGCCACAAGTTTGAGGCCAGCTGGGGTTAGATAGTGGGTTCAAAGCCAGCCTGAATTGCAGAGCAAGACTCTGTGTTAAAAAAAAAAAAAAAAAAAAAAAAAGCACATTGGAGGAGCTTTCTGAAAGCCCAGATAGGCCCAAATAGTTTCAGAATTGTTTCATTCCACCAAGTTTCTTAAAAAAATAAAAAAAGTTCATCTTTGTAGCCTCTACTTTTATTATTTTACTAATTCAGCAAGATACATGAAATGTCAAAAATCCATGACAATGATTAAACTCAGTATTTCAGTCGTGTAGCCTCTACTTTTAGATGACAGTATATAGTAAGGTGTCCTTTGTCCTATATTAATTAGGGTAAGAAATCTTAGTTACTGTAACTCCAAAGTTCAATGGTAAATCACTACCAAACCATGAGTGGTTTAGTATCACAATTCATTATGTGTGTATTTGGAGTAGAAGAAATTTTGTGCCTTGTAGCATTCAAGGCTCCACCCAGCTAGTGGCTCTACCATTCCCTAAGAATTTTCTTTTTCTTTTCTTTTCTTTTTTGAGACAGGGTCTCACTGCATAATTGAGACTGACATGAAACTCACTATGTAGCCCAGGCTGGTCTCAAACTCACAGCGATCCTCCTGTCTCAGCCTCCCGAGTGCTGGGATTACAGGCGTGCGCCACCACACCTGGCTCCATTCTAAGAATTTTCTACTAGGTCCTCTGTCACTACAGTAAAAGATGAGGAAATGTGAAGAGTTTCACAGGTTTTAGAAGCCTGCCCCAGAAATGGCATACACAATCTCTGCCTATATTTCATTGTCCAGAATACAATCACATGGTCTCATCTACGTAATCATTTTTGGAATGTAATCTGGCTGTCAAAGAGCAAAATGAAACAGATTTGTGGATGTAGCATTGTCATAGCCCCATGGCACTACTGAGAAATCTAATGACAACTTCTTATCATCTTATTGAGCCTCTCAATTATATTTAACTGTGTTGACCATTCCATCATTCCTGTGGTGTGAGACTTTCTTCTTCCAGTTGTTTTATTTATATAACTAAACATAATGTCCACCATGTGCCAGGCACTAATTGCTTCAAAAATATTAGCTCGTTTAATCTTCAGGACAATAAGGGTATGTTGTATGAAATAGGTACTGTTATTTATTCCACTTTACAGATAAGAAAACTGAGTCACAGAAAGTTTAATTTGTCCAAGATCACACAAGTAGCAGGTGGCAAAAAGCCAAGGCTTTGACCCTAGTCCATCTCCAGAGTTTCTTAATCACCACGCTACACTGCTATGCTGCTTCTTTCTTTTACTTAGTGTCAGAGCCTCCTCCCCCATCCTTTAGTTGGTGTTTTCTACAGCTCTTTCACCTTGCCTTATTCAATTAGCCCTCCCTATGAGATTTTGTCCATTTTTAAGGTTTTAATTACCATCTTTTATGTAGGATCCCTAGCGAGATCGCTAAGCTGGGATGAGACCAGGCCATCATTCCTGGCACAGATCTTCCCTTTTACCTGTACCATAATCATGATCTCCCCAACTCTCATCTTGCCACCCTCGTCTCTGAGGCAAAAACCTAATCCCGTTGCTCTGCTGCAGATAATCCTCCACTGGTTTACAAAGCTCTCCTCTTTAATTTTATGCTTCAGAACAAAGAATGAGTTATAGGCCCACAAAGAACCCATGCTAACCTAACATGGTGGCACATGCGTGCAATCCCGGCACTCTAGGAGGCTAAAGCAGGAGGATTATAAATTCAAGCCTAACCCAGACAATTTAGCGATTTATAGAGACCCTGTATCAAAAGTGGGGAGGGTGAGCTGGGGAGGCTTAGTGGGAAGACCCTGAGTTCAAAGCCCAATGGCGGGGGGCTGCAATCTCTCTGCACCTTTGCTCTTTCAGTGGGTCCACTGTACTGGAATACTCTTCTCTCTTAAGACTGTTCAGGCCTCTGAAAAGCCGTCCCAGGTTTCACTAGCTCCTCTCTACATCTGTGCTAGTGAAGGTAGACCCCAACAATTACGAGTCCCGGAAGGATCTACCTTCTAGGCTCGCCTACTTTTCCGAGCACTGAGCCCAAGCAGTAAAATCAGTTCTGGAGTTTTCGCCACACACCCAGCCTGAGAGACTGGGCCAGGAGACCCCAACGTGGACAGATAAGGAGGCCGGCTCCGCCCCCTCACCTCACGTGCGTGGCACCGCCCCACCTCTCTGCGCTCCCCACAAGGAAATGGTTCAACCGATGGGGGCGGTGCTAGAGTGCTGGGACCGTTCCGATTGGTCAGGGCGAACCATACCACAGTGGTGGCGGGGGAGCGAGTCTTGGGCACCGCCGGCGGGCTCAAAACAGTGAGAGCTACAGCTTGGGGCCCAGGCTTCTTCCTGCACTACCCTGTGCCACTACTTCCGCAGGGATGCAGTGGGCCGTGGGCCGGCGGTGGGCGTGGGTTGCGCTGCTTCTGGCTGCAGTGGCAGTGCTAACCCAGGTCTTCTGGCTCTGGTTGGGTGCGCAGAGCTTCGTCTTCCAGCGCGAAGAGATCGCGCAGCTAGCGCGGCAGTACGCTGGTGAGCCGGCTGAGGGCGGGAGTGGGGCTGCCGGCCCAGGAGATAAGCAGAGGTTCTGAGGGCGCAGTTCCCCGGCCCAGGCCCGGAGCTGTCCTGACTGCCGCTCCCCTGTTTCCGCCAGGTCTGGACCACGAGCAGGCCTTCTCTAAGCTGATTGTTGAGCTGCGGAGGCTGCACCCGGGCCATGTGCTGCCTGATGAGGAGCTGCAGTGGGTATTCGTGAACGCGGGCGGCTGGATGGGCGCCATGTGCCTTCTGCACGCCTCGCTGTCCGAATACGTGCTGCTCTTCGGCACCGCCCTGGGCTCCCGCGGCCACTCGGGTCAGTCCTAGTGGAGGGCTGGACGGGGAGGCTGGGGCTGGACAGGGGTCCATTCCCTCCTTTTTGGCGTTTGGCTGAGCCGTGTGATGGTGCGGACACCCTGATAGTAGGTGTCCATCTGATTATCACTTAGGCCGCTATTGGGCTGAGATCTCCGACACCATTATCTCCGGCACTTTCCACCAGTGGAGAGAGGGCACCACCAAAAGTGAGGTCTTCTACCCAGGTGAGTAAAGAGGCTTTGTCAAAGAGTGGTCCCCTCACGCTGGAATCACCCACAGCTGGAAAGGGGGTGTTGGGAAGGCCTTCCCCATGGTTTTCTTCCTCCCCACCCACTTAAGCCACAGGTGGTTGATTGGAGCAGAGCTGAGGGCCGTATTATCTTCCTCTGTTAAAGGGAAACAGTATAATGACATCCTGTCAAACATGTCTGATGTTTATCTATTTTACCCAACCAAAGTAGAATCTTGGACTTCTGAGTGAATTTGAGGTTAAGTGTAAGCACAAAAGCATTGTGATTGAAGAGCTACATTTCTCAAAAAGCCTCACAAATCTTGATACCACTCCTCCCAACCTTCCCACCCCAGCCCAAGTTTACCTAAATGTCCACTTGACATGAATGAGGTTTAAGAATGTGTACTTCCATACAATAGCCCATGGCCATGTGGGGTAGTCCCGGTTTCCACCAAGAGAAGACATGGGCCAGGTGATGCCACAGACATTTAAGGATGATTATGTGGGGCTCTCTCTTCTCTAAATGGAAGACTAGGCCAGTGAAGTAGGGCCTTTTCCTTTCCTGAAACTGTGTTTTCATCTCCTACCCTTAAAGAGCCCATGGGCCAGGGAAACCCAACAATAGAAGGGCAGGGCAGAGATGGCCTCCTTATGTGTGTGCTCCCTGTCCCCCAGGGGAGACAGTGGTGCATGGGCCTGGTGAAGCAACAGCTGTGGAATGGGGACCAAACACGTGGATGGTGGAGTATGGCCGGGGTGTCATACCATCTACCCTGGCATTTGCACTGGCTGACACTGTCTTCAGCACCCAGGACTTCCTCACCCTCTTCTATACTCTGCGAGCCTATGCCCGAGGCCTCCGGCTTGAATTCACCACCTACCTCTTCGGCCCGGACCCTTGACCAGCCAGGCCTTGAAGGAAGACCTGTGGATGGACAGTAGTGGGCAGGCCCACACACATCCACTTACTGGAGAGCATGTACACAAGCAGGGACCTACTCACACCATGCCAATACTGACTTCCTGCTGTGCTATGAGGGACATATATGCTTATACATCGAGACATAGAGACCCATGGGAACATTTGGGACATACAGATGCCAAGACCTGTGTGTACTGCAGGATCAGGCACTCATACCCATCCAGAGAGTGAATTCCCTATATACCAAGGGGGCCAGTCATGTTTGAACACACATATCACAAGCTTGACTCACTAACTCAGGCCTTTCCAGAGCTTCCTGCCTGCAGTTAGGGCTCTGGAGTTAAGAATCGGGGTGGATATAACACTCTGCCTCAGTCTGACTCCTCAACCTAGCAGTAATGGGGTGGGAGAGAGTGGCCCTGTGAAGGTCCCCTTCCCCTGCAGCCATGACATTCTTTCCCTTTATCTCCCCTGTCCTCACCATATGCCTTATCCCCATTCTACTCCCCTGCTATGCAAGTGCCCCTGTGGCTTGTCCCCTATCTACCCCCTCAGCAACTAAGTCCCCTGAGGAACCAGAGGAATGTAGACAATGCTACATCCCATCCCTGAAAATAGATGCTCTTCCATCCCTGAAAGACCATTCCTCCCTTAGTTGCGTGGTGGGAAAGTTGTCCTCCACCTTGGGTCCAAGTGTCTACACCTGGTATAAAGAGGGCTTTTTCTATGTGGGGGTACATCACAGTTTCCAGACACTGCCCCTCTTGCGTTCTATGTCCATCTGTCTCAATAAAGACTTGTCAAACAGTTCCATTGCTCTGTGTGTCTAAGCACCAGCTGATAACTCGTGGGGGACCTTGGAGATCTCTCACTGGCTCTGCATTGAGTTTTTAAGACAGTGGCTTTGGACTATATTAGAACTTTATATTTGAGTGTGCCTAATTATCTAAGAGACTCATTGAGCCTACACATTATTGGACTCCATCCCAGGAGATCAGGGGTTTTGGATTGAGGTTATCATATGTGATAACATTTTCTTCAACACAGGAATGTCACAATCCGTGTGACTCAGGCCAGAGTTAAGTGGTGTGTGTCTTGGCTTTACTCTGCCTGTTAAACTGGGAAAAGTCCTGAGAATCCAGCCCTTGATGGCCACAAGGTGGTGGTGTGTACCTACTTTTGAACAAAAAAAAAAAAGCAGTGCCATCCCCCCCCCACCCATCTCCCATAGTATTGTTCGAGACCCAAAGCAACAGTTCCTGTACTCTGTATCTGCCTCCTGACCCACCATTTCTGTGGGCTTCTAGAGTGGGAAGCAGATGAACTACCTGGTAGTACGTGAGGTAGACTTGGCCAGAACTATCGTGAGGCAAGACAGGGGCCTAAAGTACACTCACTCCCAAAGGTGCTAACCACTTGCCTTTTTAATTTTCCCACCATAGGTGCAAACTTGCCTCCTCTCTACCCTGGCCTTCTGAGGTTAAGTAAGGCTCAGGCTTTCCTATCACCTAGTGTTTTTGGTTTGTTGTTTTTGTTTTTGTTTTGTTTTGTTTTTTTGGTACTGGGGATCAAACTCAGGATCTTGTGCTTACGAGGCAGGCATGGTGCCCCTGAGCTGAATTCCTGGCCCCTAGGTTTCCTGGTATTTAAAAAATGTAAGAAGCATTCTCATAAAATTATGCATTTTAAATTTAACATTTTTCCAGTTTGGGGATTGAACACAAGACCTTTGAGCTACATCTTTGGCCTCTTTTTTTACTTTTTATTTTATTTTTTGCAGTATTGGGGGATTGATCCCAGGACTCTTGTACTGAACTACATCATCAGCCTTTTTTTTTCTTGAGATGGTCTCACTAAGTTGCCCAACTGGGACTTGAACTCATGATCTGCCTGCTTTAGCTTCCTAGAGTGCTAGGATTACGGCCGAGTAACAGCACACCTGGTTTATTACTCTATTTTGAGACAGGTTCTTTCTAGATCACAAAGTTGTTCGGAGCAGCCTAGAACTTTTAATGCTTCTGCTTCAGCCTCCCAGAGCACTGGGATTATAGACATGTGCCACCATGCCCAAAGTTTGACGTTCTGATGAACACAAATAAAAAAGACTACATGTGTAACCTCACTTGCAAACATCAAAAGCCTAAATGTATGGCTGTGGCACTGGGTATGGTTCTTCACACCTGTAATCCCAGTACCTGGGAGGTTGAGGCATGAGGGACACAGGGTTGAAGGCCAGTTTGGACTACATAGTGAGTTCAAGTCAGCCTGAACTGCATAGTGAGACCTAGTCTTAAAACAATAACACAGGGCCAGAGATTTAGCTCAGTGGTTCTGCCACCTGCCTCACAAGTGCAAGGTCCTGAGTTCGATCCCCAGTACCCAAAAAAAAAAAAAAAAAAAATGCATGGCCTGAATGAACATGAAGCCCAGGCAAATAGCCCACCTTGATTCCCAACTGATTGCCACTGTGTTGGCTCTGACAGGCAAGGGCCAGCCTCTGCATCTATCCTTGGCTGCAAAACCACGCCTCCTTGGAGGAGTCCCACCCCCACCCCACCCCATCCATCCTTTACTCAGCTCTACCTCCAGGCTGGGAGCTTGTAGTCATGGGGGATGCCCCAATGATCTCTTCATCCCTTCATCAAAGAACTAGGTCCCAAGGCCCCTCCCCATCTCTTGCAAGTCCAATGGTCATTTCATAGTTCTCTAATTTCTTATTAGTCAGTGCTAGAATTGAATCCAGCACCTTATATGCATGCTAAGCATGCCTTCCTCCACTTAGCTATGCTCCCAGCCCTACGGTTTTTTTGGACACAGGTAATCATTTTTTAGGACACTATTTTCTGCCTTCATTGCCTCTTTTGCTGAACTTTCTTATCTTCTCAACCTTTGACTTAGTACTCAAATCTCTTTTCTGTTTATACCCCCTCTCAAGTGAGCTCAACTACTTCATGACTAAATACTACTTTTTTAATCTTTAAAAAATGTTTTTTAAGTCTCTGTTCTTTTTTGGGGGGTACTGGGGATTGAATTTGCATCCTTGTGCTTGTAAGACAGGTGGCAGAACCGCTGAGCTAAGTCCCCGGCCCTAAATCTATGTTCTTGACTCCTAAATCTTTGTGCCTAAATCCCTTGCTATGTTCCATCTTTGGTTATCTTATTGCTTCTATCTCTACTGAACATCTCCACTTGGTTGTTTAGTAGATATTTCAAACTTAAAATGTCCAAAACAAGCCAAGCACAATGGATACTCAGCCTCTGCTACCTAGGAAGCTGAGGGAGGAGAATCTCAACTTCAAGACCAGCTTGTAGCTCTGTAGTAGAGTTTTTGCCTAGCATGAAGAAGGTCCCAGTTTTAATACACAATGATTGAAGAGGTTGAGGAGAAAGATTACAAATGTCAAAGCCAGCCTGGCAATTTAGCAAGGCTCTGTCTCAGAATTTTAAAAAGGACTGGGGCTGGGGCTGGGTGTGATGGCACATGCCTGTAGTCCCATGAGATTGAGGCAGAAAGATTGCCACTGGTTGAAGGCCAACCTGGGCTGGGCTGTGTAGTGAGTCCAACTTTTTTTTTTTTTTTTTAGACTGGGATTACAGGTGCGTAGGTGTGTGTCACCATGCCTGGCTCTAGTGGGTTCAAGTGCTCACATATGCTAAAATTGTCTGAGTTCAAGGCCAGCCTGAATTAGTAAATCTCTAAGAGAAAAAAAGGAAAAAGGGATGGGGATGCCACTCATTTAGCGTGCAATCCCCAGTACAAAAAGGAAACAAATGTCCAAAACAAATGGATTCTCTAATCCTGCTCCACCCCACTACGCTGCAGTCTTTAATGTCCTGATTAAGGGCACTTCCATTGACCCAGCTGTCCAGACCACAAGCCTTGGAGTCCTCTTAGACCCCTCTCATTCGCTTACACCCTACACACAAACAATCAACAAATCCTTTTATCCTCAGAAAGTCCAGGCTCTAACCTTTTTTTGTCACATCCACTGCTACCACGCTGGTCCAAGACACCATCACCCCTCCCTGACTGGCTACTACATTTGCCATCTAATTGATCCCCATGCTTGACCCTGCGCAGAGGCCACTTTCACTTTGTGGAGATCTTCCAGTGACTCCACCTTGTCCTTCCCTCTCACCCCTTCCGCAGCCTGCACCAAGACCCATTTTACCACTAAACAAGCATCTAGTCATTCAACTCTTCTGACCCAGTGGCCTCCTTGCATCTCTTCCTACACATCAAGCTTCTTCCACTTCAGGGTCATTTGCACTGGCTATTCTGATTTCAAGGTTCTTCACATAGCTCCTTTCCTCTCCCCTTTCAATTCTTTCTCCGTGAATTCTTAATATTTAAGAAATACCATCCCTTCTTTGTTTTGTTTTTTGTTTTGTTTTGTCTTGTTTTTTGGTGCTGGGTTTATAAACCCAGGGCCTTATACATTCTGGGAAAGTATTTCTATGACTGAGCTGCAACAACTCCAGCTCCCTCCATGAAATTTTTGATATTTCTCCCTTCAAGAGGTGAGTCCTGATATCCTTCTTCTTGAGTTAGGGCTAGACTTAGTTATATGCTTTAACAAATGACACATATGTATTTCAGAAGTGACAGTGTGTGACTTCCTCTAAACCATAAAAACACTATTGCCTCTTTAGTTTCTTTTGGTTCACATTAGGGAAACCTAACTTTCTTTCAGAAAGACACACAAGCAATCCTATGAAGAGGTGCATGTGGGGCTGCCAATAGCTTTGTGGGTGAACTGTCTTAGAAGTGGTTCCTTCCGCCCCAATCAAGACTTCAGATGACAGCAACCTCATCCAATATTTTTACTACAACCTCCTAAGAGGGCTGAGGATTTATCTCAGTAGCACCGTCCTGAATTCAATCCCCAGTACAAAAAAAAAAAAAGTTTTTTGGTGTGCAGTAATTCAGGCTGGCCTTGAACTCACAGTGATCCTCCTGCCCAGCCTCCTGAAAGTTGGGATTACAGATGAGCACTACATACCTAGCTTAGGTCTCAAGAGTCTGCCATTCTTGAATCTCAAAAAAATGTGAGAAATAAATTGTGTGTGTGTGCGTTTGTGTGTGTGTGTGTGTGTGTGTGTGTGTATTTCCAGCAGTAGAGATTGAATCAGGCCATCATACAGAACTACATCCCCAGCTCTTTTTTAATTTTTAATTTTGATACAGAATCTCTTGAGATGCCCAGGCTAAGCCCAAACTTGTAATCCTGCCTCAAACTCCTAAGTAGCTAGGATTAGAGGCATGCACCACTGTGCCAAGCTATATTTGTTGTTTTAAACTTCTAAGCTTGGGGGTAATTTGTTACACAGCAGTAGATAACCACTATACTCTCCCCTTTCTATCCCTCCCAACCCAGCTATATTTCCCCCATGGTACATATCACCATCTGACACAGTTATATTTCCCGCACTAGAGTTATGCCATTATAACAGGGTTTTTTTTTCTGTATTCAACAGTTACTGGCATAAAGTAGATATTAAATAAATATGTGTTTGATGAATAAAGCATTGGCTTCTGGAAGTCTAGGTCAGTCTGTCTCTGTGAGGACTAGAAGCAGACTATGCATGTGGGTATGAGAAGCAGCTTTTTTTTTCTTTTTTTTTTTTTTTTAGTTTATTGGTACTTTTTAAATATACAGTACAGTTACATTCATCATTGGGATCTTGTACTTTTACATGACAGATCTTGGTTCTTAGTTTTTCCCCATACCCCTGCCCTCCCTTCACCCCCTCAACCCTCCCCTATTGCAGCCTTTTCTTTTATAGATGAAGAGAGAGGCAAAAATAGGTTCCCATCAGACATCAGACTACTCCTTTCCCTCAGTCTGTCCTGGCCCAAACCCTAAAAGTGGTTTACTGTCACTTTGTGTGTGTGTGTGTGTGTGTGTGTGTGTGTGTGTGTGTGTGTGTGTGGTGATGGTAGTACTGGGAATTGAGGCCAATACCTTCTCACTGAGCTACATTCCCAGCCCTTTTCATTTCTTATTTTGGGACAGGATCTCAATATAATTGCTATGTTGCCCAGGCTAGGCTCAAACTTGTGATTCTCCTACCTCACCCTCCCAAAGTGCTGGGATTATAGGAAGTTGCCAGCATGCCAAGCTTGATTCTCTTTATTTATTTGTTTGTTTATTTATGTTATGGGGAAGGGTAACTGCCCAGCCTCCTCTCTCCTCTAACCCAAACTCTAAAAAAGTAACCTACAAACTCTCAAAACTAGAATTCTCCTAAGCTAGTTCCTACCTTTCCAGAAATTTACCCATCTCTCCAGGAATCTCTGAGTAGCCAGAAGCTGGGGAATGGGGCATAACCAGGACAGCAGAGGTTTGCAGGGTCTGCCTCTGCTGGTTCACCCATTCTCCCCTCTGGGGCCAGGGTTGGCTCTTTCCCAGGAGAACTCAAGTCAAACAGTCACCTCAAAGGGGGCATCAGGCTGAAGGAGGCTGGCGCACCAAAGATAGGAGTGCTGTCCAGCTGTGAGATCCAATATCTAAGGTGAGGGACACTGAGGCTAGACACTGAGTGGCAATGAGCCTCAGCATAGGTAGGGATAGGCCATAGAGAACAAGAATTTAGTGCTGCAGCAGAAACTGATGAAAGGTGGAGGCTGGAGCCAGGCAGAGCAAAGAATGACATCCAACATGGGATTCTGGTGAGATGAGCTGGTGGTCTGGGCTAAGGCAAACTGAATCCAAAAAGAGTGGATTGATTCTGATAGGGTGAGGGAGGAGAAAATAGAGGAATGGTGGCCCTGGGGCATGTGTGCCTCACCAGCTGTGAGGTCAGAGGATGATCATTGGTGTGGCAAGATATGCATCGTAGTGTATCCATGCCAGGTGCGCCCATGGACACTTGCTACTCACTCACTGTAGGGTGTTTCTCATGCCTTTCATAAATAGGTCCATCTGGACACAGAAAGAAACTGGGGAAGTATGAGGGTGCCTGAGAAGCGTAGGGATACAGACGTGGAAGTCAGGCACACACAAGTGCAGAATATGTGTGAAGATAGGCAAAATACTGATCACAAAGTGTTGAGCACCTGGGGTTCATTGTACTCCAATTTCTGACATGTATGTTTGGAAATAGCCACAAGAGAATGTCAAGGGAAGCTGAGTGTGGTGGTACAAACCTCTAATCCCAGCAACTGGGAAAGCTGAGGCAGGAAGATCACAAGTTTGAGCCCAGCCTGGACAATTTAGTGAAAACCTATCTTGTGATTTAAAATTCTTGAAAAAGGGTTAGGGGTATAGCTCAGTGGTAGAGTTGCATCTGGTTCAATTTCCAGCACCAAAAATAAATGAATAACAAAAATGAATGTCAAGAAAAATTTAAAAAGATAAAAGTGCATGCTGCCTAGTATCTGTGTATGTGGTGTGTGTGTACTGCTGTGGGTCTACAGTCAGCTCAGAGACCTTAGAACGTGCCACGGGCCTGTGGCCAGATGCACACGTACCTGTGTGCAAACTGTAACACACAGAGGTGAGGACAGGGAAGGTGGGCAGGGCAGGAGAAGAAGCTCCTATTCTAGCCAGGCTCCACACTCACCCCAGCATTGTGCAGCATGATTCTGGTGATCACCAGCTGCCCAGGCTGTTGGCACTGGAATGACCTGCAACAGAGTGTGTGACTGGGCAGCTTTATGTCTAAACTTGTGGCAAGGTGTGTTGGCATGAGAACGCAGCTGTGTGTAAAATACTCAGCAGTGAGAGCGGTGGGTGTAGGGGGCACGACTTGGGGCGCTGGGCGGGGCCCTGGTCACAGTCCAGGCGAGGTGGACTCACTCTACCTCGCAGTGTCCCCGGTAACTCTCCAGCGCCCCCTCTCCGTGAGTCTGGCCTTAAGGAAGGTGGGAGACACCTGTTGGGGGGCCGAGAGGGGCAGAGCCCGCGGGGCGTCTCCCCCTCCTCCCCCGCCCGCTGTGCCCGCCT
>NW_022900948.1:12331430-12337063 GCF_012274545.1 Fukomys damarensis | reverse complement strand
CAGGTGAGTGTGGCTGTGAGGCGCCAGGAGCGGGGTGCAGGGGCCCTCGGCCGTCCGGTCCGTCCCCAGGCTCTGCCCTCGCTGCTTGCTATTCCCGCATCTCCTCGATTCTTGTCCTCGGTTTCTCTCCTCTGTCCGCTTTTCCCTCTCTTTCCGTTTTTCCCTCTCTGTCTCTCTGTGCCCCTCTATTTTCCGACTCTTGCCCTGTCTCTACCTATTCTCTCCCCTGTCTCTGCCTCCCGCTGCGTCCTTAGTCTTTCCGTCTCTCTCAACCCATCTATTAGTCTCTGCCTCGTGTCTCTGTGACTGTCCTCTATGGACTGACTGCCTGTCACTTAGGTGTTTGGTCTCTTGATCTTCTCTCTTACCCTCCTTCTCTACCCAATATCTCTATCAGTCTCATCTTTCCCCACCTGTCTCTCTACTCTTGCCTCTGCCTGATATCCCAGTCTCTCTCCACCTAGGTCCCTCTCAATCTCTGTTTCTCTCCACCTCTGTCTCTGCTTGTCCCAGCTCCATCTCTACCTCTGCATCTCCTTAACAGTGTCTCTCATTCATTCTCATTCATATTCATTTTCATTCTCTCATATTCTCTCTCTCTCTCTCTCTCTCTCTCTCCCCCTCTCTCGTCTCCCTGTCTTCTACCTCTGTCTCCTGATCCCTGTCACCCTCTGATTTGATAAGCTTCCTCCCTATCCCCAGTCAATGGCTATTTCTGATTCCCTGGGTCTGGTCCCTGTCTCTGTTCTTTTTAGCTCTCTGTCTCTCCACCTTGACATAGCTCTCTTTCTCCTCTTTCCTTATGACCCCCTCGTGTTCCTGAATCCATGACCACCTTCCCTGTTCTGGGAGATGTGGGGACAGCAACACCCAGCACCCATAATTCCCTCCCCCACAGGCAGCCCTTTCCTTGGGGCCCCGCCTGGTACCAGGGCCGCCCCCAGCAGGGGGACTGCGCCTGGAAGCTGTAATGGAGGCCCTGCAGAGGCAGCAGGCAGCTCGGCTGGCCCAAGGGGTGGGGCCATTGGCCCCTCCTCACCCTCCACTGCCACCAAGGCCTCCCCTGCCCGGCCCCCGGCCCCTGAAGGCTCCTGAGGGGGCCTTGGGTGAGGTTGGGGCTGAGGAAGAGGAGGATGCTGAAGAGGATGAAGAAGAGGAGGAAGCTGGAGCAGAGGAGGAGGTGGCTGAGGAGAGTTGTCCAGGGGCCCGGGGCCCCAGCTCACCTACCGCCCAGCTTCCTGGACCCCATCCCCATGAGTGGACCTATGAGGAACAGTTCAAGCAGGTAGGACCCCCCCCCGCACCCCACTGTCAGACCTTCCCCCCTTCCTCACCTCCAGGTAAAAGCAGAGCTAAGTAATCAGTAGTCCACCCATCCCCACTGCCCTCTGCAGGATGGAAAGATACAGAGACCTAGGGAGAGAGCTATTGGGAAAACTGGACCATAGTGACAGGGTGACAGAGACACCCAGATCTGCAGAAAGTGCGTAGGAATACAGTAAGAGGCACAGGAGATGCCCAGAAACACGGAAATTGACAAATTGGAGGTCATCAGTGAGTCCGGAAGGAAAGTGAGAGGTGTAGGGCCTTTAAGAGAGGGGGATCTGGAGTCTAGCGAGTCCAGTGCCCGTTCCACCCCACCTGCCCTCTCACACATCAAGTTACAAGGGCCAGTGGGAGTGTCCTGGGCAGTATACCTTGGCTTTGGAAGCAAGAGAGTGATTCCACTCCCTTAGCAGGCTAGTACATCCCTTCTCCTCCTATCAAACCACTCCCCCATCCCTGGCCTAAGTCTCATGGGTGACAGTTTCCAGTCTGTGTTGCCCTCCAGCAGCTGCAGTGGCCCTGTGCAACTGGGAATGAGAAGACCTTACTCACAAGGCCTTCATTCAAGGTTTTTCCTTATAAATCCCTTCTGGGTGTTATTCTAAGGATCCTAGTCACTACAAAGGTGTCACTCAAGGATGTGACTCCAGGTGTGCTATTCTGGCAGTATTACTCTTACTCATAGGGTGTTGGTTTGGAGTATTTTCCAGAATTTTTTTTTTCCATTACCAGGGATCAAACTCAGGACCTTGCCCTTGCAAGGCAAGTGCAGTGCCACTGAGCTAAATCCTCAGCCCCAGAATTTTTCATCTGTGGATAATACTCTGGGCCATTAGTATAAGACTGAGAGTATTACTCAAGGCCCTGTTACTCTGGAGATATGGTTCTAGTGACTCTCCTGTCCATAATTCTGGGCCTTATTACCTGGAAAATGTAGGTATTATTTGTACGTGTCCACCAGAGAGCTAGGGTCTAGTGTTATGGGAATGTAGCTATAAAGGTGGATCTCATGAGTTTGTTACTCACAGGTGATTACTCTGAGAGTTCTCACTGTGGGTTGGAGTGTTACTCAGATTGTTACTGTGGGTCAGTGACTCCATTACTCTGGTAGTTGTTCATCTTAGATTGGGGACGTGCTCTGAGGTGGGACTCCAGGTGACTGGGAAATGGTGGGATGACCAATAGGTCCTGAGTAGCATGTGATGGTGTCTTGTGGCAGCTTCTGTAGTAGGCATGATAACTGCCTCTAGAAGGACCTCAGACTAAGTTTGAATCCAGGAGCTCCCAAGCATCCTCCCTGCCCCTCACCCATGCCTGTCCCTGGCACACAGGGATTCGAACAGCATGAAGCCCTTGAACAGATGAATGAAATTAAATGTGTGCCTCTGATAAACATGTCAGTCCTTAATGCAAAGCACAGCCCCACCTGGCTTCCTCCTGGGTTTCTTGCTATCCCCTCAGGGTAGTTTAACACTCTGCCCTGGAATCGCAGGCTGAGTTGCCCTAGCTCCTTCCTACTTCTTCCCATATTTTGTGGGTGGTTTGAATTACCCAGAGCACCACTAATCACTAGGGGAGGGTGGTGTTTCTGTATTAGAAAAATGCACCCTACCTGCCCCTTAGTGAGTGAGTTTAATGCCAAGGAGTCCACTTTCAGACCCTACTCAGTCCTTCAGTAGGGACCCATGTTCAGGGTACAGCCTGAACTGGGGTCCCAAGGTGGTGGGGGTCAGCAGAGCTGGAGAATGACTCTGATCCTTCCGCAGCTGTATGAGCTTGATGCAGACCCCAAGAGGAAGGAATTTCTGGATGACCTGTTTAGCTTCATGCAGAAGAGGGGTGAGTGAAGTGATTGGGGAAGGATTCTAGAATTGCCCCTACTTACCAGGTTTGAGGAAAGAAGACACCAGGGTGTAGTTCCCAGGTGGGGTGCTCTCTCTAGAGGCCTGAGGTTGGCAGCACCTATCCTTTGGGCCCTCAATAGCGTCTTTAACCTCTGACCCTGCCCCCCTTTTCCACCCTGGGATTAATTAGTGGCCAGCCCACTGGCAGGTTAATGAGTGTGGGATCAATTGGGCGTACAGAAGGGGAAACTGGTTGGAGGGATGACTTGAGGTGGGAGGAACCCAAATCTGGAGGGCTGGGAATGTCTTGGTACTCTATGGTGGGGCCTTTTTCCACTTTGTCTCCCCTTAATTTTCCCTTGCTTGCTTTCCATGTGCTCTATAGCAGGAAGGACTGGGATTATACTGAAGGAAGGACTTCATAAGGGCTGGGCTGGGGACCATGTCAGTTGGGGCAGTGGAGGAGAAGGAATTCCTTCCCAGGAATCTCAAAGCTAGAAGAGAATGGAAGAAGGGTCCAGGAAGGGATCAGGGTGGGTGGCAGTCCATCACTTTGGTTTCTCCCCAGATTCATGGGACTGAACACTGACTCATTATCTCTCTCTACAAAGCTAATTAACTCACTCAGAGCGAAGCCTGATAAGCTGCTAATTAACTGGCTGCACTTCACCCCCTCCCTTAGTGCAGCTGCTGGTCCAAGCCTCCCTGGGCCATCACTCCAGGCCCAGCATCCCTTTCTAGTCCCTTCCTTCCCAGGGACCCTTGGTGGGGTCCCACGTCCTCTTACTCCCCAGGGAAGCTAAGGCACTCTGGCCCCAGTGTCCCTCTCTGCCCCTTCTTTGGTGTTTCTGCTCCACTGAGAATGTTGGGATAGTCTGAGCTGATCCCAGCTCTGCCCACACCCTTGGCTCTGCCTCCCTCAGTCCATTCCTCCCTCTATTCAGCTGCAGGGGGAGGGGGCATCCCACGGGGCCGATAATTTCCCCCCATTAATCAGGCCGCAGCTAATTGTTCGGGTCCAAAGGCAGCAGTGGAAGGGGACAGGATCGGTAAGGAATTAACTGGGGTCCATCGCTCAGCGAAGACAGGCCCCTTTGTCAGGACTGGCTGGCGGGGGTGGTGCGGGCTGCAGAGTTGGCGGGCCCAGGCAGGAGTTGATTCTTGTCCTCCTTCCATCCCCAAGCTGAAGCAGCCATTGAGGGCTGCTATTTAGGGAAGTCAGCTCTTAAGCACGATCCAGAAGTTCATCTATAGCCTACCCCACAATTCGACCAAGTAAAGCTTTCTGGTCAAATTCAGCCTCCTTTGAGATAAGAAAAAGTGGTTTTGTTTGTTTGTTTGTTTGGTGGTGCTGTGTATGGAACCAGGGTCTTGTGCATGCTAGGCAAACACTCTACCACTGAGCTATACCCTCAGCCCCTTTTATTTTCTTTTCAGAGAGGTTGTCTAGAACTTACCATCATCCTGCCTCAGCTTCTCCAATTGCTGAGGTGTGTGCCCACCATGCCCAGGTTCATAATGGTTTTTACATACTTGGAAAATAGAATTGAAATAGGAATAACTTTCAGATGTGTGAAATTCAAATTCAGCCAGGCATGTAACCCAGCAATGGGGAGGCTGAGGCAGGATCAGAGTGAGTCCAAGGTCAGCCTGAGCTACATAGTGAGACCCTGTCTCAAAAAACAAAAACAAAACAGAACAAAAAATTAGAATTTCAGAGCTTGTAAATAAAGTTTTATTGGAAGACAGCTTGGCTCATTCATTCCCTTAAGTATCCTCTAGAGCTGCTTCAGGCTACGATTATAGAATTGGGTAGTTGTGACAGAGATTGTGTGGTTTGCAGAGCCCACACAGTACCATCTGCCCCTTTACAAAGTAAGTTTGGTGGCCTCTGGTTGAGCCTCGTCCTTCGTGCTATGATGTTGACCCTGAAGGTTCTGTACCTTCTACCTGTAACTCCACCACCCCATCCCTTCCTCCTTCCCTCCCTTCTCTGAGGTCCTGCCATACCCAAGCTTCATTCCCCGGGGATGTCTTCAGGGCCTTAGTGTGCTGACTGTCTGGCTACTCCCCATCAGGGACACCAGTGAACCGCGTGCCCATTATGGCGAAGCAGGTACTGGATCTCTATGCGCTGTTTCGCCTGGTGACAGCTAAGGGCGGTCTGGTGGAAGTCATCAACCGAAAGGTGTGGCGGGAAGTCACGCGAGGTCTCAGTTTGCCTACCACCATCACCTCGGCAGCCTTCACTCTTCGGACTCAGTAAGGCGGGATGAAGGGGTGAGGAGGCGGGGATGCGGGGGGCGGATGGGGTGTGGGACTTGATCAGAAGGGGTCCTGCCTCCCGCCTTCCCCCATCCTCCCCTACAGGTACATGAAGTACCTGTACCCATATGAGTGCGAGACGCGGGCGCTCAGCTCCCCCGGAGAGCTCCAGGCTGCCATAGACAGCAATCGGCGGGA
>NW_022900948.1:12319373-12331196 GCF_012274545.1 Fukomys damarensis | reverse complement strand
GGCGCACCGGTCTTGTCCAGAGCTCTGCTTCTGGCCTGCCGGTACACGCGTGCGCCCAGCTGAGCCCGAGCCCTATTAAGAAAGGTGCGAGGGGAGAAGGGTGGAAATTTAAGGGGCGCCCAAAGTATGAGGCACCGAAGTATAAGAAACATTAAAATGTAGGAACCCTGAGATCTCGGAGACATTTCCAATATGAAAAGTAGGCACCGGTCTTGTCCAGAGCTCTGCTTCTGGCCTGCCGGTACACGCGTGCGCCCAGCTGAGCCCGAGCCCTATTAAGAAAGGTGCGAGGGGAGAAGGGTGGAAATTTAAGGGGCGCCCAAAGTATGAGGCACCGAAGTATAAGAAACATTAAAATGTAGGAACCCTGAGATCTCGGAGACATTTCCAATATGAAAAGTAGCAACATTGGACAGGGTGCTGAAGTTTGGGCATCTCAAGTATAGGGGTTCTGAGGTTTGGGAGCTCCCAGTTATGGGTTACAGTTGTATGAGACCAAAGCTTAGGAAAAGGTCCTTTATACATAGCAGCTTCACTCCACACCTGTCCAACCAGAGCTCCTATTTCCTTGTGGTTTGAACCTCTTGTGACTTGAATTACTTAACAACCAAGAGGGCAGGGGGGGTGGATTTAGCTCAGTCGTTCCTCTGCCTCACAAGCACAAGGTCCTGAGTTCGATCTCCGGTACCAACAACAACAACCACTACAACCAAGAACAGGGAAATCCCCCAAATTCTCTTAGACCAACATAGACATCTGTATTAGCCCTTGGAATTTCACACCTTCAAAGCCTCCAGGCTGGGACCCTGGAAGGAAAGCACAATTGAAGTTGCTCCGTGAGTTTGAGTGACCTCTTTTTTAGTCCCTTAGGCCTGGGAGAGAACCAAACACAACAACAGGTTGACCTAGTCAAGCATGGTGGCGCATGCTTGTAATCCCAGCACTCAGAAGGCTGAGGCCAGAGGATTGCCATGAGTTCAAGGCCAGCCTGAGCTCAAGTATAGTGAGCTCAAGGATAGACTGAACTAGGGCTGGGGTTTTAGCTCAGTGGTGCCACCACCTGCTGTGCAAGCTCAAAGACCGGAGTTCAATTCCTGGTACCAAACAAACAACAAGAATAGCCTGAACTACAGAGTGTGACTGTCTCAAAAAAACAAAAACAAAAAAACAAGTTGACCAAGGAGGCAGAATGACCTGTTCTTCCAGAGGAGAGCGGAATTCCCACCCCTCGTCTGGCACTACCTGTGGGCCTCACCTTGGGACCTGTACGGAAGAAGATGGCACCAGAGGAGCCTCCAGAGAAGAGGGCTGTGCTCATGGGCCCCATGGACCCACCTCGACCTGGTGCACCCCCTAGTTTCCTATCCCGTGCCAAGATTCCCCTGAGGGGTGAGGAGGGGCTTGTTGGTGAGGGGGTTTCCAGTGTGTGCATTGAGGGAGGGTAGACCCATCACCTAATAGGTGCTGGAAGTGGGCAGACAGATCCTTCTGTAGACAACTGTGTTTAACAGGTATGGGGCTGAAGTAGAATGGAGACTTTCTATAGGAATAGGGGGTGTCAAAGTCTGAAGCCTGACCAAAATGTGACTTCCTTGCCCCCTCCTGGACAGAAGAGCAGCTGGATGAGCCCCTCAATCTGGCAGGCAGTGGCATCAGCAGTATCAACATGGCATTAGAGATCAACGGGGTGGTCTACACTGGTATGGGTACTGCAGGTTGTCTACACTGGCATGGAGTCGGTATTTAGTCTGGCATGGGGACTTTAGACTTTTTTTACTAGCATGATCATCAGAGATATCTGAATTTGCATGGGTACAGGTTCAGGGGATGGCTCCCTTGGCATGAGTTAAAGGGGGTAATCTTTAAGGCATGGCCTTTGTGGCATGGTTATCATGGAATGTTTGCCTTGTCATGGGCCTATGTATCAGTGTCAATATTTCTTATTTACCTGTTTGAGGGTATCTACACTGACATAGGAATCTCTCACTGACCTGAGGGGATTCTCCTTAATGGTTTGTGGCAAGGGTGTGTGTGTGGTGTTCTGGCAATCAGGACACTTACATTTTTTTCCCTTTTGTTCTGTGCCCCACCCTCTCCTGCTTTTCCTTTGCCTTTTACCATCTTCTCCCCCTTTCACCAGGCGTCCTCTTTGCCCGTCGCCAGCCTGTAACAGCTTCCCAGGGCCCAACCAACCCTGCACCCCCACCCTCTACAGGGCCCCCTACCAACCTCTTGCCCTGAGAGCTCCTACTCAGAACTAAGTCCCAGCCCCATTGCTGGCGGGTGGGGAACACCTTCTTACCTTGATTTTTTTCAAGATGCCCACTCTGGGCCCCAGCCCTGATTGATACTGCACCCAACATCCCTGCTAAAGATTTTACTTTAATGTTTCATCTACCTCATTGTAAAAGGAGGGCACCCCCTCCCTGGCCAATTCCACAGCATCTACCAAAGAATTCTTTCCCCAGCCACCCTTCTCATCTCCTCATATGCCCTCTGTGTCAGTGTCATCTGTGGCACCCTAGTTTCTCTTCAGGAGCCAGGTGACAGGTTGGAGTGTTATGAAGGAGATGTCCCTGGGGTCACATCTGGAAAATAAAGTTGTGATCCCTTCCTCTTCAGTGCCTTCTCTTTTTGTTTGGGTCTGGGAGGTGGGAATGATTTGGTACACAGGCAGTGTTGGGCCAGGAGTTCCTACAAATGAAGGCAGAATTGTAAAGTTCCATGCGAACAGAAATTTCTTGAATCAGACTGCTTGAGTTTAAATCCTGATTCTTCACCATAGTGCCTTGGACAAGTCATTTAAATTTTTTTTATTATTATTATTAACAATATGGGATTTGAATCCAGGGCTTTCATGTGGGGATAGAATTCTCTCCCCACGCCTTTGTTCTTTTGTTTGAGTCAGCGTCTTGCTATGTAGTTCAGGCTGGCCTTGAACTCACTGTGTAACCCAAGCTGTCCTCGAACTCATGGCGATTCTCCTGCTTCAGCCTCCCAAGTGCTGGAATTTCAGGGGTGCACCATCACACCTGATATTTTTAGTTTTGGGGGTTTTGTTTTGTTTTGTTTTGTTTTTTTACATTGCCCAAGCTGAGCTCAAACTTTCAATCCTCCATAGCCTTCCCGAGTGCTGGGATTACAGGTATGCGCTCCTCCACCTGGTTCTTGTCACTTAATCTCTTGAACCTTAAAAGACTCCAAAAGTTTATGATAATTGCACACAAGAATCTTCCTACTGATCTGTGGGAATGGACCTCTCTTGGAAGAGCAGGTGTATTTATACGTGCAACTTCAGGGAATGTGGCGGAGAAAACTCTTTGGTATTCTGGAATTAGAAGAAAAGCAAAATGTCAACCCTATGCTAGAAGTTACTGGAAGCCGGGACAGGGCCAGGACAAGTAGCGTTGCCTAGGTAACCAGACAGCTTTTGCCATCATTCACTGGTCTGACCGGCTGCTTCCGGCATTGAAAAGCTAAATCGTGACGCCACTTCCTGCGTAGAGGCCACGCTTGCACTCGGATTGGCCAGCCTTCCTATTTGGGCGGACGTCCCGCCTTCTGGTTTTTCCACGGCGGAGGCAGGGTGGCAGTAGCGATGGCAGCCCTGACGGATGTACAGAGGTTACAGGCCAGAGTGGAACAGCTGGAACGCTGGGTGTACGGACCAATCGGAGCCCGCGGCTCGCGGAAGGTGAGTGCTTTGGTGGTCCGTTTCGGGTCCAGGGCAAGAATGATCTACTGGTCCCGTCCTCGGGATGGATACAGTCGCTTCCAGTCTGGAGGTCTACAATCCGGCCTTGGAAATAACAAAGATCTGAAGCCACCTACAGCAGATTGGAGGCTCCAGGTCTATTCCCATGAGGGGGCTCAGCCGTCAGTTAGGTCTCTTTGCGATGGGCTTACTGACGACAGTGACTAAGACTCTGCCCCAGCCCTCGAAGACTACTTGGGGTGACTTGACACACTTAAGAAGCTAATGAGTTTCAGTGAGAACTGAAGTCTACAGCGGAAGTGCAGTCCTGGAGCCCTACAAAATTGTTAAAAGAATTGTTCAGGGAGAGGCCCATAGGACCCGGGAGAAGGCAGACTGGAGTTGGATAAGGAAGGCTCCACGAGGTGAAGAATGAAGTCTGAGAAGGCCAGGACTAGGGAGAGTCAAGGATTGAGTACTGGGTGTTCAGACATGGGCTGGCAGTTCACAACAATGACTGAATTTTGATAGAAGCTCAGGTACACTAATCCTGTCTAAATGGAAAGAATATTTATTGAAGAATTTCACATGTAGTGTCAGGCATATCTTGCAGCTAAGGAATCAGAGGTAATGATGTCTGTATGTACACTTCTTTTGTTTGCTCGTTTGTTAAGAGACGTCTCACTGTGTAGTCCATGCTGCCCTTAAACTATGTAGCCCAGGCTGACCTTGAACTTGTAGTCATCCTCACCCTCCAAGTGCTATGGGCATGTGCCACTTCAGCAAGATGTCTGTATACTTCTTGTGGAACTAATTGTCACTTGAAGATCATACTCTCATTTGAAAACTAACTTTTCAAAACATTCTCTTTGGCATCTATGACTCTAATTCTCCTGATTTCCTTCTACCTTCTGACTGCTGTTTTCAGTCTTATTTGCCTCCTACACATATTTGTTCCTTGAATGTTAGCATTCTTTACCCTAAATACTGAGTGAGCTCTTCATTTCCATAGCCTCTTCCTTTATTTGACTCTTAAATATTGAAGTGGAGGGGATAGGGCTGGAGGTAGGCATGCCAGTTAGACACCTGGACAGTCATCTAGTTATGAGGTAGTGGAGGCCTGGATGAGATACTTGCATTTCTCATGCTCAAACCCAGGATTTTATGAAGCAGGGAATATATAATATATACTGGTACCTCATAAACTCCAAAATACCTCTGTAATCAGACTTCAGCCTCCCTGTAGTGTACATGATTCTCTGTTCTTTCACATTAAAGATTTTTCTGAATACTCGTATACACTTGTGATCCCAGAAGAGGATCCTAAGTTTGAGCCCAACCTGGTCAACTTGATAATTTAGCAAGATCTTATCTCAAAACAAATGAAGAGCCAGGCATGAGGGCCCATGCCTGTAATCCCAGCACTCAGGAGGCTGAGGCAGGAGTATTGCCATGAGTTTGCATAGTGAGACCCTGTCTCAAAATAAATAATTTTAACAATGGTCTGGGGCAAGGCTCAATCCCGTTATTCCTCCACCCCCCAAAAAAGATTCTCCTGAAGGTGGAGTGCATTTTCTGTGTGTGTGTGTGTGTGTGTGTGTGTGTGTGTGTGTGTGTGTGTTTTGTTTTTTGAGACAGGGTCTGGCTTTGTAGTTCAGGTTGTCGTCATACTCACCGTGTAGCCCGGTCTAGCCTTGAACTTGTGACTGTCTTCCAGCCTTACATTTTTTTACATTGTGGCTGTCTGCCTGCCTTACATTTTTTTAGTACAAGGGGACTACTAACACAGATTACTGAGGTTCTGAGGTTTGGTAGTCTAGGGGAATAAAGATTTTTGCAGGGCCAGGAATTTAGCTCAGTGGTTCCGCTGCCCGCCTTGCAAGCAGAAGGTCCTGAGTTCGATCCCCGGTACCAAAAAAATAAATTTTTAAAAAGATTCTTTTGTTTTCTTTCTTTCTTTTTTTGAGACAGTTTTGTGTCATGCTATGTAGTTCAGCCTGGGCTGAACTTACTTTGTAACATAGGCTGGCCTTGAACTCTTGGCAGTTGTCCTGCCTCACTCTCCCAAGGGCTGGGATGACAGGTATGTGCTACCATGCCTGGCAGGATAAAGGGTCTTTACTACTTCCAAGCCTTGAACCAGATGGTATATTTATTTATTTATTTATTTTTTTGTGGTACGGGGGATCGAACTCAGGTCCTTGCACTTGCGAGGCAGGCCACCAAACCAGCTGAGCTAAATCCCCGACCCCAGATGGTATATTTAGAATTAATCTCCATGTCCTTTACAGGTAGCTGATGGTCTGGTCAAGGTGCAGGTGGCTTTGGGGAACATTGCCAGTAAGAGGGAAAGGGTGAAGATTCTGTACAAAAAGAGTAAGTGCTTCCATGGGGTACCTGCTTGCCCTGCTTCCCATACCTGTGATTCCTGGGACCTGACCTTGGCCCTTCAGTCAGTAGGTCATTAGAGTATCCTATGATACAAAGAATGTAAAGACATTTCCCTGCTGAAGTGAATTGGGCGTGTGCTTTTCTACCTTGTGGATAAACCTCAAGCCCATTCCAATATCCTAAGTTATGAGAGCCCTGCCTGGAAGCTTCTTTTTGGTGAAGAAGGGGAAGAAAGTATGAGATTTCTCCAGCCAAGGTTTAGAAGCAGGAAAGAAATCAGGCTCTGAGTACACCAGGCTTGTTTAGCCACATCTCTTTAATTTTGTCACAATTAGTAACTGCTCGTTGACTAGAAATCAAGTGAAGCCCTGGCTTGTATTGGTGGCATTGAGGAAGAAAGAGGTCTTCTACCAGGTGAAAATAGGGCAGTGGGAATTCTGGGGGTCCCAGACTGCTGGCAGTAATTATATTTCTAAATCCAAAATGTGAGGGCAGCCAGCAGGTTATAACAATGGAGAAACAAGGAAATGGAACAGCGAACCTGGTGGATGCTGCTGATGGGTCACTGTGGATGTCAGCTCCTCACTCAAGGCTCTCCCCAAGGATGACCTTTCCCTAAACTTTCTTTATAAAACCTCACTCTGTTAGTTCTATTTTCCCATCTTGTTACTTTTCTAGTTGAAGACCTGATCAAATACCTGGACCCAGAGTACATCGACCGCGTTGCCATACCTGATGCCTCTAAGTTGCAGTTTATCTTAGCAGGTAATGCTGGACTTTGTGTGTACATGCCCCTGAAGATGTGTGTTGTGGGGAGCTGCACCCACTCTCCCATCTTGTCATAGGTACAGCCCTGAAAGTTCCTGTCTGGATTTCTGGCCTGGCTGTGAGCAAAGGTCTGAGGTGATTCTGTGCATCCTGTAGTAGGTACTAGGTCCAGGATATCTCTGGGCCAGCTGCAGGTCATGATCTAGCCACAGTTGGAGCTACTCCAGTGTTCTGTCAATAGTCCACCCATAGAAATTTCCTTCAGAATGTTTTTTATTCTGATCACTGGACAGAAGTTCTTCTAGGAAAGACTGAGGGAGATAATATCATCAGGAGAAGAGAGAATATTGGCAAAAGTTTCAACATCTCTTTTGTGTGAGAAATCTCTGGGGTTCCAGGATTTTAGGCAAGAATACCAGTCAGCCACTCCACATCTAGAGTTTTGTGAGTACCTATGGTTGTTCATTCATGCAGAAGATATTCCACTGGGTTTGGTGGCACATGCCTGTAACCTCAGCTACACATGAGGCTGAGGTAGGGGAATCACAAATTCAAGCCTGAATAACTTAGCAACTTAGTGAGACCTTGTCTGAAAATATAAAGGGCTGGTAGCCAGGTGTGGTGGTACATGCTTATAATCCCAGCACTCAGAAGGCTGAGGCAGGAAGACTGCCATGAGTTTGAGGCTAGCCCGGGCTACACAGAATGACTTTGTTTAGCCACATCTCTTTAATTTTGTCACAATTAGTAACTGCTCATTAACTAGAAATCAAGTGAAGCCCTGGCTTGTATTGGTGGCAAACCAATATACCCAAAACTCCCATAGCCTACGAGGCATTTGCTAAGTTGTCATTAGAGGCTGGAAGAAGCTCTGTGTCAAGAGGCATGAAAGAGAGTTGCGGGGGTAGGAGGGGACTGTGCACCTAGAGAAGAAGACAGTGGGCAGGATTACTTCCCAAAGCTCCAGGGCCTCACCCTCACCCTTGCCAGATGCTTGGTCCAGGGAATAACAGTGTCAGGCTTGCTTCATTGTCACTTCATTGTCTTGTCTTTATGCTTTAGAGGAGCAGTTTATTCTCTCCCAGGTTGCACTCTTGGAGCAGGTGGATACCTTGGTGCCTATGCTGGACAGTGCTTCCATTAAAGGTACTTCTCTGGGAATGCAGCTCCACTATGCTGCTTGGGGAGGTGGGTGGATGAGCAAGACTTCTCTATGTTCCAGGTTCCTCAGGCTCAGGCTGGGTCTGCTCGTTTTATTTATTCTCCACCCTGGGGATTCCTGCCACCTGCAGGAGGATTAAAATTACCAGGGTGGAGAGTCTAGTTTCAGGACCTTGGAGGGTTTGGGCCTAAAGACACTAGCATAAACAGTAGCAGCCCCAAATCATTCCTTCTACCTTCTACCCACCCTTTAGCATCTGTCCCTCAGGGTGCTGTAGAGCCCAGTTTTTACTGTCATCCCTGCCAAGTATGTGAATTCTTCCTGCTGCACTGAGAGAGTCCCTAGGCCTGGGCTTTGACAAGCAGGCAATACCTTTAATTGAATCCAGATACCCATCTTGCCTGTCTCCAGGTATCTTTCCCAGCACCCCCTCCTTTCCCCTGCTCAGCTACTCACTGAGTATCTTGATAGTCTTAAGCTGTGGGCCCAGCATGGTGGCCAGGCTCTGGATGTTGGATTCCACCTGGCAAGTTTAGGGATATGCATTTAGTCCACCTTCAGGCTTCCTGTTCCCGGGCCAGGCAGATCTGGCCCTGCTGGGCTGAGAGCAAAGAAGCAGATCCCATGATAGACAAAACTATGTTTATCCGGCTGTGCTCCTAGTACTTAAGGCAGGGTAAGGGCAATACCGGGAACTCCAAGGTTTTTGTCTTTCCTCTGCACCTCTTCTTCCCCTCCTCTGTGGGTCCTGGAGTTAAGACCAGGGTGGGCAGGGAGCCATTCCTCCCCCCTCTGGCTACAGTGGTCGATGAAGCCTTTCGTTTGTTTAGCTTCTCCACTCAATACTGTAATCCTGCCAAAGACCTAATAGACTATTGAGCAGTCCCGGGGGAGGGGACAATATCATCAGGCAGTGTGTGTTGTGTTTTACAGCTGTTCCTGAGCATGCTGCCCGCCTGCAGCACTTGGCCCAGATCCACATCCAGCAGCAGGTATGGGAGGGGAGAGGCCTGGAAGAGAAAGCAGAGGTGGTAAGGCACCTCCTTCCCATTCCTGCCACCTGGGGAAGGAGCCTCAGGCCTTTCTACTTAGAAACTTGGAGGTTTATCCTTTATCTTACTTATGTCCATCTCAAAAGGAGAAAGGAGGGACTGGGGATTTAGCTCAGTGGTTCCAGGGCCTACCTTGCAAGCTCAAGGACTTGAGTTTGATCTCCAGTAAGTGTGGGGGGGGTTTGCCTAGGGTCACATCCAGGCTTCCTGCCTTTCAGAGTAGGGCTATTTTAAGACTCGAGATGGTTAAAGTTGGCAATTCCTAGGAGCTAGGCATGGTAATCCCAGCACTCTGGGAGCCAGAGGTGAGAGAATCACAGATTTGAGCCCAGGCTGGGAAAACTGACCAGACCCTGTCTCAAAATGTAAAAAAAATTAAAGGACTGAGGATATAGCTCAGGTTCAGTTCCCAGTGGCACATTCATTTGTGCACACACACCCAAAAATCCTGAGGATGTTAGAGGATGGACGATCCCCCCACTTCTCTTTTTTCGAAGACCCTAGTTTCAAGTTCAGAGAGGTTTGGAAATAAGAGACCCAAAAAAAGAAACAGAGGAAAAGTTACTTAATTTGTATCCCATTTCCCTTTCCATCAGTTTTTGGATGGCTGTTAGGGCACCCTTTCTGAAGCCTGAAAGTGCCCCTTTAGCAATTTGTTCCTTTGCTCTAGGGTTAAGCATCACTTTTTCTAGGCTCTATTGGAATGATGAAGCAGGAATTTAATGGGAGGTGGGGGCTTTGTCCAATTTCTCTCTCACTTTGGGCCTACAGGACCAGTGTATGGATATCACTGAGGAGTCCAAGGCTCTCCTGGAGGAATATAACAAGACTGTATCCTTTCTGCTCACCCTAATGGGTGCTATCCTCAAGCTCTATCCTTTCCATCACACCTCTCTCATTCCATTCCATTCCATCCCAACTAACCTATGTATTCCTTGCTCCCCCACCCACACCCCTTTTGGCAGATGTAAAATCCAAGACTTCTGTTCTCACCTTGACCTATACTTGGACAATGCTTCTCTCTAAGCAGTTCGTGCAGTGGGATGAGCTACTTTGCCAGCTAGAGGCTGCCAAGCAAGTAAAGCCAGCAGAAGAGTGACAGCTACTCCCCATCCCAGGGCAGCCAGGCTCCGAGGCCCTGTGCCAATCTGTCAAGGCAAAAGAAACTTTGTATTTATTCAAGGGCTCCCTGTCTGCACTCAGTTGGGGCTCCGAGGTCAGAGATCCAATTACCTGGAAATTGTGATTTGCAAATCCTCCTCTCCCATTAGTGTATTTATTACAGTGACAATAAACTATAGAGATCACTGGAGGAGTGTGCTGACTTCCTGGTCTACAATGAACTTAATGGTAAGGATGGGGGAGTAGTAGAGGGTAAAGGTGTCAACCTGCCTATTGACTGGAATAGGAACTATACTCATAATGGTCTGGATTTTGGGGAGCGGTACAGCTTTCAAGATGAAGGCTCTCATTTGATTGATGTGATTAGGACATTCCTTTATAAATCCATTTATCCCATGTTTACCAAGTTAGATGCCATGCCGGGTAGGGAAGACAGATAGGACTACCTAATCCCTGCAGTGCACAGGATAGCAAGGAAGACAGTCAAAGAAAAGGAAAGTTCTACGAGGTGGGCACAAGGTCCTTTCAGACACAAAAGAACAAGGGATTGAAGGGGATGCCTTCTTGATAGATGATATTTGAGGACTTCCAGAGCCAAGGGAACAGTACATGCAAATGCACAGAGGAGCTTTGACATTTCTCTTTTGGATGTAGAAAGTTTGAGGCTCAGTAGTGGAGAGTTGGGAAGAAAGGACAGGGGAGAAATGCAGAAAGCTGGGACAAAATGAAATTAGCATGCACTCCAAGTGCATGCTGCCCCCTTGTGGTTTTAGGGAAAGTTTTGGATCCAGACTTGGAACTGCCAGCTGACTATCCAACCTATGCAGTCTCAATTTGTACCTCAAATTCCAGCGTGTCTAAACCTATCTAAAACCTGGTGGTCATCCTGGACTACTCCATCCAAACAGTCGCCAACTCTTCACCCAAACTACCTGCAAGTCTCCCAATTTAATCTTTTTTCTACTCCCACTGCCATTTCTTTGTACAACCCACGCCATTTCTGTGGTTCATTAATTCAGTGAAACCCTTTAACAAATACTTAAGTGCCTATTTTACACAGGCACCATAGTAAACTCTGGACATACCCTTGGGCCCCCATGGCCTGGGGGCGCTGTGTGGATTGTCCGGGGTGGTGTGAGGCACAGTCCTTTCTCAGGGTCAGTCGAGGCCTGAACCCCCCAGACCCTTCGCAGCCACGGGTGCACAAAATGTGGTTCGACTGGCCGCTGCTGAAAGCTCCCCGTTGTTTACCAGAATCCACAGGATGAGATAGAAACTCAGAATTCGGTAACTAAGGGTTTTGTCTACGCAGTAGCAGCAACCACGCCAAACTGAACCTCTTGGTCGCATCCACAGTGACGCCTCTCTCGCTTCACCTTTGCTTCTGCGGTTCCTCAACAGCACCTGTTCTCGCATCTTCAGGACCAAAGCCCCCAACCTTTTGATGCAACGCCTCCTCTAATGGCCGCCCCTCTCCTCCGCAGGGCCCTTTTCCCGCTTGGAGTGTCCTTACTCCCCAGAAAAACCGCGAAGATTGCGGTCGTGGGTCCCCAGCCCTCACGTCCGGTTTCCGCTAGCTCTGTCGCCCCTCCTCCGGGCTCCGCCCCGGGCCCCACCCCCACCCGGCGTGCGCG
>NW_022900948.1:12302889-12319292 GCF_012274545.1 Fukomys damarensis | reverse complement strand
CCTCGGCGCGCTTCCGGGTCCGCGCCATCTTGGCTGCGCGTCGAGGGTTGGCGGCCTCCTCGGTGAGGGCTGGGTGTTAGCGGGGTGGGGTCGCTCCGAGATGAGGAGCGGGGCTCCTGTCACTTGGCAGGGACTTAGAGAAACGGCCGAGGCCGGCCAGGAGTGGCTCACGCAACCTCGCGTGCGAACTTCTGCTCTGGTTTCTGAAGAACCTGGGTTGATGCAAATCGACCCAGGTATTTTTCGGGACTAAGGTACTCGGGGTCGGGTTTGTCCTCTGGGAGCTATGGGTAAAGACTCTTGGCTGTGTCCTGGGGAACCAGGGGCGAATGAGCTTGACCCTGGCCTCTGGGAGCACAGCGCAAGGGGCCATGGCTCTGTCCTTGGAGATCCCCGGTGAGAAGCACTCAAGGGAGCAGCCTGGGGTGAGGGGCCAAGGGGTCTGCCTCCCAGTCCTGGGGAGCTTGGGATGGTGGGGCCTGGTCCTGTCACAAAAAGCCCAGTATTGGGGAAATTAGGTTCTGTCGCATGGACTCCAAGATTTATGAGGGGATCTTACGGCCCTGTGTAGAGGAACTGGAATGTAAGGAGTAAGCGACTTCCCACGGTGAGGGAGGCATGGCCCCTGTTGTGAGGGTGAGTGAATGTGATTTTGTTCCTGGGAATGAGAAGCAGGGCCACATCCCGGATGGTGTGGATGGAGTAATGGACGATAACCTGGGACCTATTGCCTAGCATTCATTCTGATACCTTCCTACAGTGGGCAGCAACTTGGAACTCACAGCAAGCAAGATGGAGCACTACCGGAAAGCTGGCTCTGTAGAGATCCCAGCACCTTCCCCAATGCCTCAGCTACCTCCTGATACCCTGGAGATGCGAGTTCGAGATGGCAGCAAAATTCGAAACCTGCTGGGGCTGGCCCTGGGTCGGTTGGAGGGCGGCAGTGCTCGGCATGTGGTGTTCTCAGGTTCTGGCCGTGCTGCAGGGAAAGCTGTCAGCTGTGCTGAGATTGTCAAGCGTCGTGTCCCAGGCCTGCACCAGCTCACCAAACTGCATTTCCTGCAGACTGAGGACAGCTGGGTCCCAACCTCACCCGACACAGGCCTAGACCCCCTCACAGTACGCCGCCATGTGCCTGCAGTGTGGGTACTGCTCAGCCGTGACCCCTTGGACCCTAGTGAGTGTGGTTACCAGCCCCCAGGGGCACCTCCTGGCCTGGGCTCTGTGCCCAGCTCCAGCTGTGGCTCCCGATCCCGAAGAAGGCCTCGAGACAACCGGTCCTGAAGACCTTCTGAGATAAGCTGTTCTCTGGGTCTGAATATCTAGGATTACTGCTTTTTCTGGGAAACTGAACATCCCCAACAAAGCCTGGTCCACAGAATTCCTGCTACCCTGTCCGTCTGGCATATAGGAAGGGACTACAGTACTATGAAGAATAACAGGTGTGGAGCCTCTGCTGAGTTCTGGATTGCTTGAGAAGGCTTTAGTCTGCCTTCTACATACGGAACATCTAATCTGCCTTCTGACAGGCTTAGGGAAAGACTTAGGGAATAAAGGTTCTACCATTTGTCTGATGAGCCTCTGCTTGGCTGCTTTGTAGAAATGATTTAAAAGGAACAAGAGTCCTTGCCTTTGCCCTCTTAAGAGTACATGTGTTGGAGGTATGCGGGGGGTAGGTCGGGGGTGTAAAGCCTAGGCTGGCGTTGGGAGGACCAAGTGTTAAGGAAGTTCAGGTGTAGCCTGTAGTAGAGTACTTCCTAGCATACATGAGGTCTGGGATTCAATCCCTAGCACTACACATACACATAATGCACAAAAAGCCTCAATCAGCACTGAGAATCTAGGTTCCTGGATGGCTGTTTGCTACCTGATTTGGGCGGGTTTAGGAACTGCCAGGTCATTTTTCCTCAAATGTAACATGTGTTATAATAAGATTGTTTACTGAGTCACCACAATAGCCTGCCTGGGTTTGAATCCTGGTTCTGTCGTAGAAGTTACTGTTTTTGTGACCATAGCAAGTTACTGATCTGTGCCTTAGTATTCTCATTGTAATGCAATAATGTTTACTTCAACAGGTATGGTGGGGTATGCCTGTAATCTGGGAGACTGACACAGAAGATCAAAAGTTCAATTGGGCAATTTAGTGTGACCTTGTCTCAATAAAAAAGGGTTTGGGGCCTGGGGATTTAGCTCAGTGGTGCTGCTTCTTGCCTCATAAGCACAAAGTTCTGAGTGTGATCTCTAGTACCATAAAAAAAAAAAGGTGGGGAGCTTGGGATATAGCTCAGTGTGAAGGCCTGGGTTTAGTCCCCAAGACCACAAAAAAAAGTGTTTATCTCATAGAGTTGTTAAAGAGAATTAAATGAGAAATATATTTGACAGATACTACCTGGGTATCTAGTGCCATATAAATGCTTATTGCTATTATCCTTAATGACTCATTTTATGAATGCTTTTTACTAATTTAAAAACACCTCAGTTGCTAGGCATAGTGATATAGCTATAATACCAGCACTCTGGGAGGCTGAGGCAAGAGGATCACAAATTTGAGCCCAATCTGAGATTTTAGCAGACCTTAACTCAAAATAGAAAAGGCTACAGATAGATACAGGTCAGCATGAAAGCTCTTGTTTTCAATCTCTAGTACTGAAGGCGGGTAGTTCAATCCCACATCTTTCCCTGAGTTTCATCCTTGGCTTTGTACCCCTTGCTGTTCCTTTTCTGCTTCACTTTGGCCTTATACTCAGATCTACAATGGTGAGATCAAGTGCATCAGGGAAGAAATAAAGGTTGAATCAGTAGCTAAGGGCTATTGCATTAAAGCAGGTTTGTGGGCAAGGATAGACTCCAAAGAGTTTAATCAGATCTCCCATGGATCTCAAGGTTTTTTTCAATGTGTTCAGCAGCCTGGATGTCTAGTCATGAGGAAGCAGAAAGTTGGAACTCAATTTATATGGTGTTCTTTTGTTATTTTTGGTCTCTTTGAGATGGTCTTACTATGTAGTTCAGTCTGACTTTAAACTCACTGTGTAACCCAGACTAGCCATATATTCAAAACAATCCTCCTGCCTCAGACTCTCATGTTCTGGGTTAACAGGCATGTGCCACCACACCAAGCTATCGGCATGATAAGGGTTTTAAGAAGGATGAGGTAGGGCCAGGGATTTAGCTCAGTGGTTCCACCGCCTGCCTTGCTAGTGCAAGGACCTGTTTGATCCCCAGTATCAAAAAAAAAAAAAAAAAAGGATGTGATCACAGGGCCAGTAGACTATGGTCAGAACTTTTTATTATTTTTCTTGTGCTGGAGACCAAACCCAGGGCCTTGGACATCCTATCCTTTGCTTTCAGAGATAGTTTAGCCCTGAGTAATATGAAAGACCCTGAGGATAGGCTGCCCCTGAGCTCACTATGTAGTCCAGGCTGTCCTCAGACTCCATGATCCTCCTGCCACCACGCCCAGCTCATCGGTTATTTTCAAGTGCCAAAACGATAAGGATCTATACATATAGTTTAAGGTATATCAGCATATTTAAAACTTTTTAAATAAATTTTATCCATCCCCCGCCACAGTCCCCTAGCCAGGGATCAAACTCTGAACCTTGCACTTTCAAGACAGGCAGCAGCACCACTGAGCTAAATCCCCAGCCATGTTTTAAACTAAAAAAAAAAAAAGTTTTGTTTGGGACAAGATCTTGCTATGTAGTTCTTGAAGTCACTATCCCAGGCTGGCCTTGAATTTGCAGCAGTCCTGCCTGGCCTCCCAAGTGCTGGGACTACAGGCATGGGCTACCATGCCCAGCAAGAAATAAAGTTCTATACTGCTCACAATTTTTAAAAAATTACCTTCATATCTACAAAGAAACTATATAGCTATAATTCCTCCCAGAGCCATCATATATGTCCTGCCCATACCCATAGAACCAACACTTTGAAGTGGATCCTTGACAATTCCTGACATTTGCAAATTGCAAAACCAAAAACAAAACAAAACTGTAATTCAGGGGTTTTACTCCATCTCAGCTTCTACATAACTGCTTTTTCTCTTAACATCTTCACTTGTGTGTTTTCCGTTATTAACGTTTCTCAGTATTGTAGGTCTTTAGATCTTTCAGGCCAGTTTCTTGTAGACTGTTGGCCTTTGACAGCATCCCATCCTGATCCATTCTGTGGCCAGGAAGGAGAAATCACATGGAATAAGCATGGAAACTGCTAAAGGAGCAATTCAGTAAGGTGGCATTGCAAGACCCTTGAGCCCAAGGGACTCCTGATTGGGTTGCTTATCATTGAGGTACCACCTGGGTGCCCCAGGATGATAAAAGTGTTATTGTGGAGGGAAATAACAGGTCAAAATCCCACTGGGGAAGGGCTGAGGGTTTAGCTCAGTAACACCTTGCCTGCCTTGCAAGTACAAGGTTCTGAGTTCAGTCCCCAGTACTGCAAAATAAAAACCAAAAATCCCCCTGGAAAGACGCGATCTATATTTCAGAAAATCCAGAGGTAAGCTACAAACAGGCAGGGATGGCTAGCAGTTCTGGAGCATTTTCCCTTCTCCTTGGCCTCTACAAGGCCCAGCTGGAGCCTGTAGGAGGGATGTCAGGGAGGGAGCCAGAGAAAGGTGAGGCCTTTGGGATGAGAAAGCCTAACCAAGCCTATAAGAGAGGACTAGTTGTATATAATTTTTTACTTCCCGCTTTTCTTAATACACTGCAGTATAGTTTCTGTTTGCATAACTTATTAGAAAAGATTTTGCCTTGGCTACAAAAAGAAATGAGGCCAGCCTTTTCTTGAAGTTGGAGAGATGACTCCTTGTAACAGGAAAGAGTTGAGGATGGGTGTGTATACAGATACGTGTGGAGAAGCAGGAGTCCAGTTCTATTGCTGAGAGTGGGGTCAGGAAACTGGTGGGAAATGTGAGGTCGCTGTTACTGGGAAAGGAAGGTGACTGGACAGGGCTAAAAGCCCAGGGTAGGTTGTTGACTGTGAACTTGCATATTAGTAGGTGAGCTTCAGCAGCATCTACAAGACAGACAAGTGCTCATGAAACACACTACTGCATTCTTCCAGACAGGTTCCTGGGTGTTCAGGAAGAAAAGTCAGTGAAGGTCAAGTCAAGAAATTAAGAGACAATAAATAAATAAATAAATAAATGAAATACCGAATAACACCAGAGAATCTTAAAAAAAAAAAAAAAGGAAATTAAGAGGGGGTTGTGTTTATGTGTAAGGAACATCCAGATGGGTAATGGAGTCACCCAGGATGGAATGTGTTGACCAATCTCATACCTGCCTTAAGCAGTGGTGTGTATTTTTACCCTTGAAATGGGGACTTCAGAATATAATATGCCTGGAAGTACATAGTATATGGTTCCCAATCCAAGCAGACACTAAGACCTGACAATTTTGTCTTCCAGGTCTCTGTCCCCACAGCCAGTGTTGGTTTATGCTTCTCACCTGGCAACAATGTCATGGCAGGTCTCCCTGCTTTACTCCCCGTCCTCAAGCCCTGTTCCTTTGTTTAGAATGTTCTCCTCCAGATACTTACACAGATAAGTCCCTGCCTCCTTAAAGCCTTTGCTTAAATGTCACCTTAATGAAGCCTACTCTACCTACTCCATTTAAAATTGCAGGTCAGCACCTTTGATCTCTCTTACATGTCTTTTTTTAATGTATATTTTACGTTCTAAAGATAATTTTTTTTTCTTTTTGGTACTGGGGATTGAACTAAGGGCCTTGCGATTTCGAGACAGGTGGAGGAACCACTGAGCTAAATCCCAGCCCAAGTTAATGTCTTTAAAATAATGTTTGTATTTATTATCTACCCCTGATAAGAATATAAGCTCTAAAAGGACAAGGATCTTTCTTTCACTGATACAGTTTAAAGATCTTAAACATCACTTGGCACACAGTAAGTAGGTGCTCCATTAATTTTTAATGAATGAATGTTGAACCTGGAAGTGTGTTGCCGCACTCAGAGTGACCTTTGCTGACATTCTGCTCCTGTGACCTCCCATTGCCAGATTAGAAGAGAAGATCCAAATTCATTTATTGAATGGCCTTGTAGCTTAACTGCTGCCCATGATTCAGTCCATCTTTGGCCTGGGCTCTGACACATTAATGCCTCACCCTTCCCAAGCACTGGGAGATTTCCCTCCTCAGATCCTTCGGTCTTGTCATTCTGTCTATTTGGAATTCAGCAATAGTATTTGAAGGACACTGATGATAACCTTTGAGAACTTTCCCAGGGCCTACCTTCCCATTCCCTCCTTTTGACGGGAACTACAGCCTGGCGCTTACCATTGCTGGAGCTCAGGGATCAGGCCTGATTTTGTTGGTCATCTCCAGGTCCCAGATTGGTTCCTGCTCTGGGTAGGCTATGTGCTGACTACACTCCTATACATGGACGCAAGGTGGCAGCATTTGCAAAGGGATTACCCGTCCCTTCCCTTTGCAGTGTCTGCTGATTTCTTGAAGCCCCAAATGCAGAGAAGATGCAGTAGTTTAATTTTCAATTTTTCAATCAACCACATGTGGACTATAGCCATACATATATAATTATTTTACTATTTTGTCCTCAGGTAGAGATGTGATTATGATATGATAAGTCCACAGAGTAGAAAAGTTTATTACTGCAGGAATCAGAACTCCTAGCCCACCCTTTATGGACAGGTAAAGCTTCAAAGTGGAGGTAGCTGGGTGCAGATACAGGGTTGAAATTTGGTCCATGGGGGATTCAGTGAGATCTCAGTAACAGCAAAAAGCTAATTATTACACTGTGACAAAGTCACGACTCAGAATCTTGACCACATGTGGGCCATACATATACAGATAACCACTATTTTGTCCTCAGATGGGGTGTGATTATGGTATGACAGGTCCGCAGATTAGGAAAGTTCACCCAGCCTTTAGGGACAGCCAAAGCTTCAAAGAAGTGGAGGTAGCTGGGTGCAGTGACACATGCCTATAACCCTAGCACTGCTGGAGGCCACAGTAGGAATATCCCAAGTTCGAGTCCCTCCTAGACAACTTAATGAAAACCTGTCTCAAAAAAGGGCTGGATATGTAGCTCAGTGGTAGAGTATCCCTTGATTCAATGTCCAGTACAAAAAGCTGTAGTAGTAGTAGTAGTAGTAGTAGTAGTAGTAGTAGTAGTAGTAGTGATGCCTGTGTAGAATCTTGAAGAATAGTTAGGAGAAATGTGGGAAGGACATTCAAAGTGAAGGGAAGGCATGAGCCAGGCACAGAAGTGAGAAGCATAGAGATGATCACTGGAACATGAAGTTCAAGGCAAGGAGTATGAGGATTAAGGCTCAGAGGTGAGTCAGGGCTAGACTGGAGGCCTACATGCCTGGCCCAGGAGCTTGAATTATATCTTAGAGGTGTTGGAGAGTCACTGAAGGGGATTTGAGGAGGGAGTGAGGTGGACATCAGGTTGCTTCAGAGTGAGAACTCTGGTTGCTATACTGTGCAGAATGGATTGGGGGCACAGGGCAGAAACAGCAGTGTTGAAGCTGCTGTGAGATTTTGAGGGAGATGGCGAGGCCAAATTTTTGACAAGAGCAGACCCTGGAAAAGGACCTCCCAGCCCACAAAGGCATTTAATGCTTAGCACTCTGAAAAGGTTCTCAGACCTAGGCAGTCTCTGCCCTATGAACCATTTAGCACTCTGAAAAGGTTCTCAGACCTAGGCACTCTCTGCCCCATATGAACCACTAGAGTCTCTGTTCCTGGAGTGCCTTGGCACTATCCTGGATCCTATGATTATTGTGGTTGGAACCAGGTTCTCTTATCAGCTTCCATATGGAGGCCATAGTGTCGTGGGTTTCCCTCTGCTGATAGATCTGTAAGCTTTCAGCTCATCCTATGTGCTGGCCTCTGTCAATATGATCCCTTCAAGTGCCCTCAGAAGTGTGGCTGAAGGGCCTCCTCCAGCAGGGAGCCAGGGTGAACATTACTCCCTTTCATTGCCTGCTACTAGAGTGTGTGTGTGTACCATTGGCAGGACTGATGCTGAGGGAAGACCAACCCCCAGAAGGTAGAAGGGCAAGGGCATAACCTGAGGATGAGACCCAGAAGTAGGAGAACACAAAGGAGTGTTTGGGGAGCAGAGGGAATGGGAGTATAGCTAAAAGAGTCTCTTGCACATTCAAGTGAGGACCTGCAAGGCCAGGCTGGATCTATGACCGTGTACTACAAGCAGGGGGCACCATAGCCAAGTTTTGCGGGAATTGGGAGAGTCACCTTCATTCAGTCTCATGAATATGCACAGAAACCTGTTGAATTATGCAGACAGAAAGGATGTAAATGTATATGCAGATTTGGTGCTGCCCTTCTTGTTGCTATGGAAACCAGAGAATAGCAAGAGGGGCGCACCCTGGGGAGACTAGGCTGAAAAGACAGACCAAGAGACTCTCTGTTGCTGCTTTTCCCACTTCTGATGTTTTGATCTCTTTTTTCTCCTCACTCTGTCCTCCCTGCCTTACCCTCTCCATCTCTCTGCCTCTCTTGATCTTGCTGTTCCCACATACCCTCTTCCTTCTCTATCTTTTCCCCAACTGTTTTCTATTTCCCCGTCTCTGAATGTCTCTGACTACATCTGCATCCTGTCTCCATGAGATGCTGAGTTTGTCTCTGACTTCCTGTCTCTCCCTAACTCTATCTCTGTGTCTTTAATTCCATGACTCTTCTTCCATTTGCATTTCTTTGTCTCTGTGTCTCTGGCTCATTATGTCTTTAATGTCTGTTTTTGTGTCTGACTGTTGTGTGGGAGAGTTTCTGCTCCTTGATCTTTCTCCTAAGCTCTCTATCACTCAGATTCTGTTTCTCTGAAACTCTTGACCCTGTGATTGTCTCTAACTGAGGGAAAAGACAGGAAGCTGCACATCTGTCCTTGCCTGATGGGATGTTCCGCCCCTGGCCCAGCTGCCCACATGTTCAAGGATTCCTAGGCACTCTCCCCACATAAAATCCTGTTTTGGATCTGGCCCCTGTCATAGTGTTGGCACATGATCCCATGACAAGCCCTGGCTGGCTGCCAGGATACCAAGACCAGTCCCAGTCTCTGCCTGCTGTGTGATTTGCCTGGTGTTTCTCCTTCTCTGAGTTTATAGTCCCCAGCTCTCTCTCCTTGAACTGGTGGGCACCTCAAGGCGATGATACGTTGGGAATAGGGAATAGTCTTAATTGCTAACCCATCTGGCCATCTGCCCAAAAGTTGACGTGAGGGTATGGCTGGGACCCAAGTGTGGGGAAGTCTGGGGCTAGTTGAGACCAATCCTGGCCCCCAGAGAAGACTCTCTGCTGAGCCACAAAGTTAAGCAGCAGCCCTTCTGTGGTCTATCCATACTCCTGCATGCTACCTGCTCAGCCATCTGGTCTCTTATTCTGGGTCTTCCATTTGCCCCTATTTGCATTGGTTTACATTAGATGAGCACCTACTCCACACCATGCCCTTTTTCTTCATAGGTCCACAGTGACACAGAAAGGAAATCTGGACTTCTCTTGCCCCACCCCCTACTCTAGGAAGGAGCTTTCTGACCAGGTGAAGACCACAAACTCTCCAACCCCTCACACTTTCCTATCCTTGGCAGACTCAGTATGACAGTGCAGATGTATGCAGCTGTGAAAGTCATGGGTCAAGGATAAAAGAGACAGCAAGAGGCAAAGATGAGGAACTAGAACTAGGAAAGCAAGATGTTTCCAGACAGAGCTAGGGGTGGGGTATGAAAGGTTCTGGAGAATTTTGAGGGCAAATGAGCCACCCTTTGTGGAGGTGGAGGACTTCCCCATTTGGTCCTGGGCTCTGGGCAGATTGCCTCACCTCCAACAGGCACTAATCATGGGGGATCTGGCTCTTGCCCAGATGTGGGGGTGGCCGAAGCAGTCAGGACAAGTCCCCTCCTCCAAGAGGCTGTCAGGCCAAGCCCCCAGCCAGGAAGGGCTGTAGACATGAGTACTCTCCCCACCAACTGTGATTCACCCATATTCAGTCAGGCCCAGGCATGATCCTACTTCTGGGAATTCCATATTCAAATTAAAAACTTCTCTGGATACCCCTACACTAGCCCACCCTAGCTGTGCTTAGTAAGGGTTGGAGTAGAGTGAAGCAGGGATGCTGGGGGTGAGGAGCTGTATATCTATAGAGCGAGACACAAGCAGACCAAAGAGATAGAGGGACAGTCAAACTAAGAGACAGAGGATGGTGTAAATAGAGAGATGGAGAGAAATATGTGACAGAGAAGGAGATGTGGCGGTGTGGGCTGGGAATAAGTATATGAAGGGGCTTTACTAACTACCAGGCCTAGTGCTGAGCACTTGACTAGATTATCTCATCTAGTTTAATCTTTGCAACAATCCTAAGAAATAGGCACTATTATGATCCCACTCTACTCCCGAGGTAATTGAGGCCCATTTTATTTCTGAGGTAGTTGAAACATTAAGCCACTTGCCTGAGGTCACAAAACCAGTAAGTGGAGGCGTAAGTGTTTGAACTTCCCAGTCTCACTGATGGGTCCGGAAGATAGACAGATGTGGAGACTGAGGCTGAGACAGATTCCCACACCAGCACTCTTGGGGAATCTAGAAATCCTGGAATCTTCAGGCAGCTGTTCAGGGGGAGGCCCTTCCCATCAGGCTGACAAAAGTTCAACTTCCAGACCTTCCTGTCAGAGACAAGGACTAGGGAAGAAAAGGAGGGGGAGAAAGGAAGAGAGATATCAGAGCAGAGAGATCAAAGGGACCCAAAGCCATGGAGACCTTGCCTCTCCTAGAGTGCAGCCTATTCCACCAGATTAGCTTCAGATCAGCCAGCAAACGTCTGGCTGTGGTAGGACCCAGAGACCTATTCTTTCTCCTCCATTTATTTATTTGTTTGTTTGTTTGTTTGTTTGTTTAGAGATGGGGGCAGTTGCTGACTTTGAACTTACTATGTAGCCCAGGCTGGCCTTGAACTCCTCCTGCTTCAGCCTCCATTGGGGTTACAGGTGTGTGTCACCACACTGGGCTCTTCTCCATGTATTTGTTGAGTATTTGCTTCTTGAGGGACACTGCTGCCTTATGTCTACCTTCCCCTTTTCTCTTTTCTCTCTCACTATTGATAAATCTTTCCCATTGTCTAACTTCAGGCCCTCCCCTCAACAGTTCTACCAAAAAGAGATTAAAAATAAAATTGGGGACACTTCAAGAGGAGGAGGTTAGCCTAGTATACACTGAAGTTGTCCAAGCACAGAGAAGAGGTCTCGGAGGGCTGACTCTGGGTGCCTTCTGGTTGGAGGCGCCTTCTAGTTGGTTTGGGAAAGAGGTCAATAGCCCAGCTGGTGGGGGCCTAGGAGAGCCAAGCTGTCAGCAGCAGGGAGGATTGGGGTGAGAAGAAAACCAGGAGCTATCCTGGGGGAGCCAGGGAGTTGGCGTTATGGTTTCTAATGTCTCAGCCCTGGTTTCAATTACTCCCATGGTCCCCAGGGTTCCCTGACCACTACATGCTCCTGAGCTTGAGGAGGCTCAGGAGCCTCGTGGGAAGTCCAGAAACCAGAGGCTCAGGGATGGAAGGCTGGGGCCTCTCTTCTGTCCCTGCACCAGGCTGTGAGAAGCCCCCAGTCCGAGCAACTCTCCCGGGAACAGCAGGGGGGCCGGGGAAGGAGGGTTCCACCCTCTGCTCACAAGCCCCTGTGGCAGGGCTCTTTGTTGGCTTCACCAGGCTCCTTTTATCCTCTTGACAACCCTGACTCCTGATCTCCTTCCTATGGGGCCAACACGCCTTCCTGTCTTCTAGGAGCCCCTCACCTTCCCTCTTGTCTTTCAATAATGGTTCCCAGGATTTTGGCCTTCATCATCTCCTCCCCTCCCTCTGGTCACACTCTCCCTCCCCCCGTTCTCTGATGTCTGTGATATCTATCTCACTATTCCCCATCACCATCTTTTTTTTTTTTTTTTTTTTTGGGTACCAGGGATTGAACTTGGGACCTTGTGTTTGCAAGGCAGGTAGCAGAACCACTGAGCTAAATCCCTGGCTACCATCTTTTTTTTTTTAATCATTAAATTTATTGGTATAATTTAGCTATACATAATGATCATATTCATCATATGGAATTTGTACCTGTACATGATATGATATATCTTGGTTCATATTTCCCCATCACCATCTTAATACTCAGGTTAATCTGGGACTTTGATGAATAGCCGGGCCTCCACATTTGTTGGATGCAGAGGTTGTTGGGAACTGTTGATCAGGAACCATACACCTCTAGCCAGCTAGCCCTTGCTCACTTTAAGGACTCCTTCGCCCGTCCGATTCTTGCAATGGCTAGCCATCATTTCACCACTCTCATCTAGACATGTCAGGCCCTGCTCTCTCCCAGCTCTGTGAATGGCACCATCATCTCCCAAATACTCATGCCAAAAACCTGGGAGTCATCTGTGCTTTTGTACACAATGTTCCCTCTGGGCCTGGCACACAGTAGGCGCTGATAAATGTCTGTTGAACTGAATTTAATTCAGTGTTCTCTCTTGGATTCCCCTTCTGCCTCTGTCTGTTTCCTTGGGAATTGATGTCTCTGGCATCTCCATATTTCTGAATTTTCTCTGTTCTCCCAGGCATCAGAGTTGAGCTCCTGGGGGAAGTTGAGGGTTCTTCTTCCCTGTTCCCTGCCCCATGGAATCATAAGCTGGCCAGGAATGGAGCCATGTAAGGTAAAGGGAGAGAAGCAATCTTGAATGTGACCCTCAGTCCCTCCTGAAAAATCCCAGTTCTGTTACAAGGGAGTTGTACAGCAGCAAGGATCAAGGTCAGACTGCACTTGCACTGGAAGGGGACATCCTTTGAGGACAGATGCCTTTACTACAAAGAATGACAGGGGATCAGAGCAGGCTGGGGTGGAGAGTCAAGGAAAGGCTATGTGCTTCTGAGCAGGGAATTGGTTTCATACAAATTTTTGCAAAATGAAAAATCACATCTGTGATTTTGCAAGTTTGTGTCCCTGCTCTTGCTTTCAAGTACACAGAGTCCCTTGATTCTAAGTTCCCTTGCCCTTCCTCTTCCTCTCCCCAGCCTTGGAATTACCCAAGAGGAGGGTCTGGGAGAGCAGACACAGGATTAAGTGTGCAGAGAGTGTGTTCTAGAAGTATATGTGATATGGGGATTTCTCTCAGGCCACATGGAAACAGATGGCTAAGATGAATCTGAATGTCCCCCTCTCCTTCATTGCCCTGTCCTCTCTTTCCAGCCTTGTGGCCTTTGTCCCAAGTCACTCCGGAGGACTGATCCTTCTCCAGCAGCCTCAGTGATCTCTCTAAAATTCAAATGTGCTTGTGTTCCTCACCTACTCTATCCTTCCAGGCATTCATGACTTTGACACCAAAGGCATTTTAGGATGTGGTCTCTTAGCCAGTCAGGCAGTCTCAGCCAGCCTTCCAGGTCTCAGCTTAATCCCTCACTGGTTACTAACCCCTTTCCTTTCCATAATGGCTGTAACCTATTCACCTGGGTTCCCTTCCTTGTACTCTGGAGCTCAGGCTTAATTGTAATAGATCAAGATCCTCCTACTTTCTTGCTTGCATCATTCATTCAACATGTATTTAATCTATTTCAACTGTTAGAAGTACCTGTTCTATGCCAGACCCAGCTGTAGGCACCTAGAGTTGGAGGCCACAGAGCTACCCTCATGGAGCTTGTAGGTACCACACAGCTAACTCAGTTGTTAGACATCACACTGACTACTCTAAGGCAAAACAGTATGACACTATGAAAGGAGACAAAGGGGCTTAGACTAGGCCTCTCTTAGGTGACATTTAAGCTGGCCCCCCTCACCTGGAGATTCAGGCATGGAATTTTACATGAGCAAACTATATTATTATCAAATCTGGTGGGGTAGGGTCAGCATCTCACTATGTTACCAGGTTGTCCTTGAACTCATGATCCTCTTGATCATGCCTCCCAAGTAGCTAGGGTACGTACCACAGCACTCGGCTTCTTTGTATTTTTTTAGTATCCATTCTCTCTGAGCCATATGAGTGTAGGAGATTTTGCAACTTTTTTTTGAGGAAAAAAGTAATAAAATGTACAAACCTTAAAGGTAGAGATCAACTTATAGTTATGCCCTTTCTTTTTCCCTCCCTCCCTCCCTCTCTCCCTTCCTTCCTTCCTTTTCTTTCTTTCCTTTCTTCCTTTTCTTTCATTTTGTTAAGACAGGGTTTTGCTATATAGTTCAGGCCGGCTGTAAACTCCTGACAAACTTCTTGTGAGTGTTGGAATTATAGGCCTGTGCCACTGTGCTCATCTAGTCTTGCCTATTCTTGAGCTCTATATAAATGAAATCATTCAGTAGATCTTTTCTGTCAGGCTTTTGCCCTCTTTGCTCAACATTGTGTCTGTGAGGTTTTTCTGTGTTGTGTGTAGCTATAGCTCGTTGTTTTCCTTTGCTGTGTCTATATCATAATCTTTCTATCTAGGTTGTTTCTAATCAGGGGCTATTATGAATAAAACTGCTATGAACATTCTTGATGAAAATATATATGATTTTTTGGGGTGCACATCTGAGAATGGAATTGCTAGGTCTTAGAATATATACATGTTCAGCTTGGTAGGTCCTCCCAGTGTTCCAGAGTGGTAGTTCTGACTGATATGCATGTGAGCAATGTGTAGCATCTAGTTGTGCTGCATCCTTCAGAGAGCAGGGGCTTTTTGTTTTTTGTTGTTTGTTTTTTTTGAGAGCAGGGATTTTTGTCTGGTTCACTGCTGTATTTTGATCAATGCGTGGTATATAAGAGGTCCTCAATATATATTTATTGCTATTTATTGTCTGGCTTATGGGAAAAGCCATCAGCATTCTTGAGGTACTGCTTTGGCTCTGAGCAGTGACTTCTCTGGGACATTTGCCTGTGTATAGCACAGGAGGACCAGCACCAAGGGCTTTGCATTCAGTGCCAGCTGGGTGCTATGAAAGCTAGACACCTGTTCACTCATTTACTCCACTTGTATTGCTTAAGAATGGAACCTACTATGTGCCAAGATGGTGAGGGTATATGGTCTGTGATGTGCCACAGACAGCCTCTTTCAAGTCAGCCAGGGCCAAAGGTCACTGCCCATTTTGTCCCCAGCTATCTTCCTGGAGCCCGCTTCTCCTCCCTCTGTCCAGCCCTGACCCCAGGGGGAGGGGGTCTGGACTGAGCTGCAGATGGAAAATGTGATTAATAATCAAAAAAACATCCAAGAGGAAGAGACCAGGAAAACAACTTGGGAAAGGCTCCTCGCCCAGGGGAGGGGGGCCATGTCCTGGGCCTTGGGACAGCTCCGGCCGCCCTCCCGCCGCCCTTTCTGGGAAGCTGCCATAGGACTGGGTAATTTTAGCCAAAAGGGGGAAAAAGCCACTCTAATTATATATTAAAAAAGATAATCCCCAATGTAAAATACGCTTCCCCTAAGGGCTTTCCCCTACTCTGATACTCTCTCCTAGGGGTCCTCCTGCTTGCTCAGGCTGATGGTGGGGGAGGGCTGGAGATACTGGACTACGGGCAGAGGAGGAATTTCAACATGAAATGTTTTGTTTATTAACAGAGAACATAGGGGAAAATTCCCTTTCTGTTGGGTCTGGGCAACCCAAGCGGACACTCACAAGCTATTGTGAAAAATGGAGTCTGAGCTGCAGATTGGGGTAAGGGTTATATTGGAGGAGAGTGCCAAGAGACCTCTCCCCTCCTCTTAGATTCCTGACTTCCAAGGGTTTCCTGAGCCTTAATCCTTCCTTCTTCCAGGGATTTGGTTCCTAATACCTCAGGTTGCCCTCAAAATTCCTTCTTAGCAAAACAGGAGGAACTGGGATGAGACTGGAGTTAGAACTTCCCACTGAGGAGGAAGAAAGGCTGTTAGAGGGAAGGTAGGCTTTAGGCCTATCTGAATAATTTACAATTCTGATAGAATATGCTAGAATTGGTAGGCAGGTGGGCAGAAATCTGAGGGGGCCCGGACCAGAAATACAAGCTCCTCCATCAGAGTAGATTTAAAAGGTCCTTGTGAAAAGAGACTACTCCAGGGAATTGAGGGTAATTTCAGTTTAAATACCATGCCTAGCTGTCTCCATTAGGGCTTCAGCCCTACCCAATTCTCTACCTTCAGGGGTTCCTAACTCTTCTCTGGTGCCAGAGGTTGGAATGGACAGGGCACATAGAGGCAGTGTTCAGCTGATGAGATTCCAGGGGGAAGTCTGCAGAATGGGGGTGTTGTGTGTGGACCCCAGGTGCTGCCTCAAGATGGAGCTGGGAGCTGTCTCAGGATGGAGTAAATCGTCCCTGGGGAGCTGGGCTGGACCCTGGGGTGGGGGGACCTGGGCCCCCCCCTCCCTGGCTCGGCCCGGGGCTGTGTCGGGATCGGGTTTCTCGGCGCCTGGAGCCTCCGCGAGGCCGAGCTGTTCCCGG
>NW_022900948.1:12299863-12302787 GCF_012274545.1 Fukomys damarensis | reverse complement strand
CGAGCTGTTCCCGGGCCCCGGCCAAGCCGCCCCGGGCGCTGGCACTGCACAAGGAAGCAGGGGGGGTAAGGGGGAGCAAGGGGGGGGCTGTGAGGGCGTTTACGTAACCGCCTCCAGAAGCCCGCCCCGACCCGCCAAACCCCAGTGTGATTGAGATCGTGTGTGCCTGTGTGACACACAGTGAACATGGCTGAGTGTGTAACTGTGTGTGTGATTCTGGGGCTCATCAGGTGCTAGCTCAAACCGGGACTCTGACTCCCAGCATGCCATAGCGAGGGTGAATATATACGGCTTACTCTTAGAGGATGGGTGTGTGACTTCATGTGACCGTGTGTTTGGCACTTCTAAGACAGAGAGCCTGTGTGTTAGAGAGTAACTTTGGATATCCAGAGACGTGCTCCGTGGGGGAACTTCCTGACGGTTCAGCGCAGTAGAAATGGGTTGCATTTCCCGGAAAAGGGAGCTAATCACGGAGTTGACACGTGGCCCCTCTTTCCGCGGAGAGAGATCAATAGGAAGGGTCTTTGCTGCCCAAAAGCTTGAGATGGCACTGTTGACTCCTGGGGGTGGTGTGCTCTAAATTTAGGTCCTTGCCAGTATAGAGAGTGAAGTCAAAAGTTCCCAGCCACAGAGCTCCTTTACGTGGTGGCTATAAAATTCTCGGAACCCAGTCAAAGAGAACTTTCTCCAGTTTCGGCAGACGTCTTAGAAGCTTACTGAATCGGGGATCCCCATTATTCTCAGGGTACAAGGGCTCTAGCCTAGGGGCGTAACTTTCTGCCAGGCCTTGAGCGAGGCAGATGGTGAAGATGGAGGCAATGAATGTCCTGAGGTGGGACTGGGGAGAGAGTGTTAAATGGGGTTTGGCTTAAGGACAGGAACGCTATAATTCAGAAGGGGGTTGGTGCAGAGCTAAGAAGGCCAAGGATAAGAGCGTCGAAGAAAAGCTGGAGTGGAGATCCTGCAGAGTTTTGAAGTCCTGCTTAGGAAGCCTAGTTTTGCCCCCTCGGCGGTGAGGAGACCGAGAGGATTCAACTTGGAGGCTTGGGAAACTCAGAGGCTAGTACGCAGATAGGGCATTGGAGGTGGCAGGAGCGGAAACCTAAGAGCAGTTTGTTTCGTCCTAGCTCGGGTAGGAGGAAAATCGTTTCTGAGCCAGGTGACCGCGGCTTGGAGAGGGGGCAGCATCCTGGTTACTGGGTTAAATTACCGAGGCCTCAGCGCAGAGCGGGAGCAGCAGCAGCGTAAGGGGAAATGCACGTCCCAAACTACCCGCCAGGTGTCGCTGCGGCCCCGGGGAAGTGCGCAAGACCACTGGGTCCCGCGCCAGGAGCAGCGGCCGACCGACAGACCCTGGGACAGGGTCCGATGTGCGCCTTTCCTCTTCTCCCGTTCGGCCCCACATCGACACCCCGGGTTCCCCGACTCTGGATGCTCGGTGGAGACCATGCCCTGCACCCAGGGACTGCGGCACTGACGATGGCAGCCTCCGCCTCCGCCTCCGCCTCCGCGATGGCGAAGGGGTCCTTGGTCGGGGCAGAATTCTCAAAGGCTTCTAGCCTGCAGAAACAGCCAGTACTACCCAGGAGTCAGTCAGTCCACGAACGACCGGCGAATCTTGACCCCGGTCGGTCACTCACCAGCCCAGTGTGAGTGCCGAAGCCCATAATCCCCTCCAGGACACCTAAGGTCGCCCAGGCCTAGCTTCAGCACAGGGAGTGGGGGCATTTCCTGTTCCTCCTCCCATAGGTGTCATCACGTGGGGGCTCTCCTTCCTGGCGTCCATGGTCTCATCCCAGTCCTCGGGCTGGGGATCTGGTGGCTGTTGGGTCCAGAGAGGCGGGTTAGAGGACATGAACAGTGGTGGGTGTGAGCTGGACCTCAGCTGGGCTATTTTGTTGTGTGTCCCACCCTCTCTGAGCTTTACACCTGGATGACCCCCAATGGCTGGGCTGTTCGGAGGGGATTCTGCGGCTATGGAATTTAAAGTGAAAAGCCCTGGCAGTGAGGTGAAGGTTCTTCCTCTGCACTGGAAGTCCCTGAGGCATTAATTGGGAAAGGGCCAGTAGGCAACCTGCTGGTGATGGGTGTGAGCAAACAGCAAGATATTTCCCGCCCCTCGCCCTCAGCCTTGGAGCACTTCCCTGGAGGATGAGGCCCAGATATTTTGGGTCAAAGGCCAAAGGAAAAATTTAAGGGGTGTGGGGGGAGGGGTGAACCTCTGGTTCTCTGCCTCTGGCATCCCACTCTCCGTTGCGCTCTCTTGTGGCCTCAGAAGTTGATCGGGGTGTCTAACTTAATCTTCCGTGTTGCAGGCGAGGCGGACTGGAGGCCCGGGGGCAAGTGAAGGGAGCACACTGGCCCCTCAGAGGCCCAGGCTTCGAGGGGCGAAAGAACCCCTGGCGTCAAGTTCCCAGCGGGCTGTGCCCCGAGCTCCGGAATTGCCCCGCCAGAGGTTAAAGGCGCAGCCCTCTACCCACTTTATGCATCAGGCTTCCACCGGGCCGAGTGTACTCAGTGACAGAGGAGGGAAAGGCTAGTAGTGGTGGTGTCGCTGATCTATGGCAGGAGACCAGAGCCTGAGCTCCCATTCTGGTCCACGCTGGGTCATGGAAGCGTACAGCTCTCTTCCCCTCTGCGCAAGGGGTTTGTAGGCGTGTGACTGGGGGCGGGGGGTCGTTGCTGGGGATAGTAGGAATTGAGGAGGATCGAGCCATCAGGCTGCTTCTACCCAAAGTGGGGGTTGGGGACTCTGCCTCACGCTCCTCACACGGTGATGCTGGAAGGAGGACCCCGGAGTTGGCCCGGGGTGCGCCAGTGTGTCGGCGCGCGACACTCAGGGCCTGAACGTGCGGGAGTGTGCGCAGGAGAGACTTGGCCAAGGCTGGGCGAGAGAGTGAGCATGAATGAGCGATCCCGGGGGG
>NW_022900948.1:12287948-12298921 GCF_012274545.1 Fukomys damarensis | reverse complement strand
CGCGGCCCTCGTGCGCGCTCGAAGAGTGAGGGGACACGCGTGGATCCGCGGCCGGGGGAGGCAGGAAAGTTCACGAGAAACTTTGCCCACAAACTCGGGGGCGGGGGCGCAGAAGTGGCCCCCCACGTTCGAGCGCGCCAGGGGTTGGGCGTGGTAGGAGTACGGCTGGACAATCGGCTGAAGGGAGGTGGCTGGAGCGGTTTGTCCTAGTGTCCCCGTTCTTCCTACCCTTCAGTGGCACGCGCCAGGTCTGGGAAAATTCCAGGGTTTGGGGGGTCGTCTTAGTCCCTGCGCACCCAAAGGCAGCTTCTTTCTAGAGCAAATATCTGGACTTCAAAGCGCCCGGGGGTGTGAACGGGCGGTTGCGCGTCTGCCAAAGCTTGTGTGTCCGTGTGAATCTGCCTGTGTGTGTGTTCGTGTGTATGTGTGTGTGTGTGTATGTGTGTCGGTGTGAGCCTGCCTGTGGTTTTCTCATGAGTTCTGGATGTATCTCCATGCAGTGGGTCTCCTCCAGTGTGTCTCTTTGTAAGTCCCCTGGTTTGTATGAGTCCGCCTGTGGTGTATCCCCAAGTGTCTCTTTGTGAGTCTGCCGGTGTGTGACTCCTGTAGTGCGTCTCTGTATGAGCCGGCCTGGGTGTCCCTGTTGCTTAGAGTAGTGTGTTTCCCAGTGCGTGGGGGGCTGGGCCGCGGGGAGGTCACCAGACGGACAGCTCTCCTCTGCTCCTCTCCTCTCCCGAGCCTCTCCTTCAGCTTCTAGCTCGATCGCTCGCTTACTTGCTCCCTGGGCCCCCTCCCCCTCCAGTAGCTTCGGGCAGGCAGGACTATTTCACGCCTTGTTGAAAATTCAGGATTTTCTTTCTCTTTCCGTCTAGTCTCTCTCTTTGAGAATTATCTGTGTGTCTGTGTGGCTTGCAGCTTGTCTGAAACATTGGGTATCTGTCTGCATGCCGTTGTAGGTGTGTGTTTGTAATACCAGTTGTTTTTGCCTTTGTTTTTTGGTGTGTTTGTGTCTGTGTCATGGGGGTGTTTGTGTGGCTTTAATCACTTTGGTGGTGAGAGTCTGAAATGCTAGGTGTGTTTGTGCATCTATAATTGCCGTGTGTCCAGAAGCTCTGAAACACTGGGTATGTGTGTCTAACCCCGGGTGTGATGGTGTGCTATTGCATGTGTGAGGATGGTGCTTAAACAATTGGATGGTCTTATGGATGTAGGACTGGCTATTGCTTGGGGGGCGGAGGGGACTGTGTGTCTCAAACTTTGTCCCTGTCTGCACTCTCACAACCCACAGAAATCCTCTCAGGTGGTTCTTGAAGCTCTGGTCAGGACTGGTGAGATGGAGCAAAAGGTTCATATTGTCAGAGCTGATTCTCCAACTAGGACCTTGAGCCTCCACAAAGACTAGGAGTTTAAAGTTCACACTTGGGACTTCCTGAGGCTCTGGAATTCATACTCAGTGTCACACTGGGACACTTAAAACTCATTCTAAGGTCTCAGGATGTGCACTCCTACTCACATGCCGAATTACACCACGACAGTGGGGCTCACATATAGCTTCACACTTATATTCTGAGGCTCATCCAGGTATGCACTTCAGTCTTGAGTTTACACTGAAACCTAAAACTCACACTTAGAAGCTGATTGGGAGACTCATACTAAGACTCAGGACTGTCCTCACATTGGCATTTACATTCTGAGACTCAGAGTCACACTAAACTAAGGGGCTCACACTCACGCTCACAGGGAGCCTAGGGCTCACATTTGAACGCAAGGACTCTTAGACACTGCAGTTCCTAGTCAGTCTCACTTCCATCTTGGGGGTTCACATTCAGAGTTACACGTCCACATTGGACTCACATTCAGACTCAGAAGGGCCCCTGGTGCTTACTCAGATTAATGCTAGGATTCAAGTGGAGAATCTGGTCAGATTCACAGAGTAACCTGGAGCTCACATTGGGACTCACATCCGGATCTCGGTGACTTCCTTACATTCAGATTCATCTTAGGATCTTGGAGTTCACATTCAGACTCCCATTAGCACTCTAATGTTCACACTCAAGATTCTTCCTTCCATCTTGGGATCATTTGGATTTACACTAAGATCCTGATATTCACATTCATACTTAAATGGGTGCTGTGGGGCTCACACTCAGACTTTAAAAAGAGCCCAGTGTTCACATGTGGACTCATATGGGACCCCTAGCTCATACTTAAAATGCCATTAAGACCAAGGACTCACACTCAGACACTTACACTAGAACTCACTGACTTGTTTGGTACTCCAAATTTACACTTCAATGCTGGAGCTTTCTTACATTCTGACTCACTGGGGCTTATAAAATATATTCCCTGGGATCTAGATTCATACTCAGACCCATAATTCCATCTTGAAGGTCACACTCAGAGTGACATTAGACTCAGGTACTTATGTTAAACTCACATTTCCGGGGCTCACAATCAGACCTAAATTAAAATTGTGGTGTTCACAATCCCCGTGGAATTCAGAACTCAGTCACAGGTACCCATGCTTTCCTTTGGTTTGTAGTATGTATTAGGGCACTTAAAATTTGGAACAGATACTACTACAAGACCTGACCTCTCCAAAAGATGGGGAGGAGTTGGAACAAATATTTGCTTACATCCCTCACTTGGACTGTGGGCTGGGGGACGAGGGGTAGGAAAGATACAGTTAAACCTCCCTGCCTTGTGTTCCACACAGAAGTAGGCTCTTGGCAGGAAAGTCTGAATGACTTGATGGTACTGAAGTGACATGAACCCTCAGAAGCCTCCGTGTGCCATACATATCCTCCTTAAATAATTCTGGACATCTCCTCTGTGGTAGAAAAGGCCAGATGTGGGGAAATAAGATGTTCTCCCAAGACACCCTCCGAGTTCATCCCAGCCATTCTTAAGATGGGAAGGGTAAGACTGACCTGGTTAGTAGACCTCTGGTACCAGGGACTGTTCCAGGGTGCTGAATATATAATTCCGAGAGATGGGAACCCCCAAATCTGTAGTGAGAGCTGGAGGAGGAAACTGGGCCAGATTGCACCTTCCCTCCTCTACCATAGCCAGAAAAGGGAAGGGGCCATGTTAGGTTATATTTTACAGTGTTTCTGGAATGCCTGTTGAGCTCTATCCTTGCTCAAGGAATCCTAACTCTACTCTGCCGGAGAGCAGGAGCCCTGGGGTGCCTAGGCTGCCGCCAGCCTTGGTATTCCACCTGCCTTAGAGATGTGGCCCTGGACTTTACATGCCCCTTTCTATGGAAACCAGTCCATGGGTCTACCTGAGGCAACTATTTCCCCTTGGGACCTCACTCAGTTGGGACCTGGCCAGCATGCACCTCCCCCCAGGCTGAGATGGCTGGGCTTTAACTGCTCCCTGGCCCTGAAGGGGACACATGCTCTCCAGCTCCCTATGGGGGTGGGGGGCTTGGAGGCAAGGCGCCCTGCTCTCTGCCCCCCCATGGCGAGTTGAAGTGTAAATGAATCGGAAACATATGGAGTGGATTTTCTTTGAAATGCAGATGGGTTGGGGGGGACCATGTGTGCCTGGTTTGGGGGGGTCCCTGAGAGTAAAGAGGCTGAGGAGAGCTGACCCCTCCTCCAGACCCACCATGGGGAGGGGGTGTGGGGGAGAACTCAGCTGTGTAAACTTGTGGCCCTGGGTGACCACACCCACACGGACTTGGCTTCCTGTGGGGAAGGGCTAGAGAGGCAAGTGGTCCCTGTGGGTGGAGAGCCTGTGGTCATCATTCCTCTACCTCTGCAGAGGGCAAAGGAGTCACTAAAGCACCGAGCTCTCCTGGGTGTGTTTGTGGGGGGGTCACCAGAGCCAGGAGCTTTGAGGGCAAAGGGGTAGAAGGAGGAGCTAGAGCAGATGTGGGAGAAGAGTCAACCCTAGAGCTGGGGCTAGCACTTACAATAAGAACTGAAATTACGTTATGGAGGTGACTTGTGGCCAGCATGAGAGCATAACACTCAGAGTGGCATAGTAGTTGCCTTTAAGCTTGACTGGGACCCAGGTACAGGGTCTGCTTTGCTGTAACTTGTTCCTGGCACAGACCTGGTACACAATGGGAGGTGCTGAATATGTAATTCTGAGAGATAGTAGCCCAAATCATTGAGTGCACAATGCATCTTTTTCCTCTCCTATCAGACACAGTGCTTCTATCAGACCGTGTCCTCACTCCCTGTATAGTGCTTGGCAGGAAATAGGTGCTCAATAAATGTTGAAGACGAACAGGGGTAGAAGGGACCTTCTGGCATTTGTGCTTTAAGACCCACAGCCCCTGTTGATCACCCTGCTTGGCTCAAAGGAACCCTGAGTGGTTTTTAGGCTAGACTACAGGAAGAACTTCCCTTTACTAAGAGGAGTGTAGAGGATAAGTGCCTTAATCCTTGGAAAGGTCAGAATGAGGGAAACTGAGGCAGGACAGTAAGCCTGATTCTGTAGCAGAGGCCGATGATCACTCTGCCCTCTTTTCCCAGCTTCAGGATTTTTCAGAATGTTGGGAAGTCTTTTATTTCCCTGTGGTTGTGAGCCTGTTCACTACTCTCTCTAGGTCTGGGATCACAGGTTTGTGTAACTGCTGCAGGCAGCATGGACTGTGGATAATGGTTATTAATGTTTGTCTGAGAACACAGTTTTTGGACCCTGTAATTAATCCATTCCCTCAGAGCCCAGGAGTTGCCAGTGTGAGCTGGTGTAGCAGTGGCTGTAACTTGGTCAAACGGAGACAGAGAAGGAGAGACTCACACTTATTCAGAGCCAGAAGAGCCTGGGAGAGTGTGCCAGGGTGGGGAAACTGAGATAAGTATGAGTAGGAAATGCACAGACAGAGCCTTTGTTATAGATGGAGCAAAGATTTATGAAATTAATGGTGCCATTTAGTCAAATTATGGTAACATTCAGGGTAATTGGTTATCCTTCACTGCAGAGAATTTCCTTCTTAGAGAGTCTGGAGATACATCTGATAGCAGACATAAAAATCAAGTAGTCAGTAGGAACCCTTTCAAGTCCAGCTTCAGGATGTTCCACATAAATATTTGGCAAAGAGAACAAAACCTTCCCAAGTGCCCTTTTCTGAGCCACTGCCCCATCCCTACCTCATCTGAGCCCTTTCTTGCAGCCAGAGTCCCAGTGTGGCTCTTCAGTCTCTCTTTTATAGACCTTCACCTCACTTCTGGTTCCCATGTCTTTGTGTAGTCCCTCTCCCAGAAGGTACTGCATGGTGGTCCCAAAAAGGCAAGAGGAGCCCAGTGTCAGGGGGCAGATGCCATGTGACCTTGGCCCATGAGCTGACCTTCCTGGGCCCCTCCGTGAAATTGCAGGATGGGGGGGCTGGGCCCTGGCCCAGGCTCGGAGAAAAGGCGGTTTTGGCACCCATCCAGCCCCCTGACGTCAATGACTCTCCAAATAATGGAATCAATATTGGGGAGGGGGGGGCAAGCGTGAACCAGGCCCCAGCGATTAGAAACAGATCAGCACAAACCCGCAGCTGATTCTGATAGAGCTGCCTTGGCGCTCTAGGGTGGAAGGCCTGGAAGGAGGTGGACCTGGGGCGGGGCTCAGGAATGGAGAGGTGGAGCCACCCAGTGTCCAAAGCAGGAGGGTACATACGCCAGTGGGCAGAGGCTGGGCTGTTGGGGGTTGGAGTGATAGTGTGGGGAGCCCTTGTCCTAATCCCTTCCGGCTTGGACCCTGTGGAGTTACAAGGCTAGGTGATTTGTAGACGGAGACTTCTTTCAGCTAATGAGGGGTAAAGATTGGGCAGTAAGAGTTCATCTCCCTATATCACAGATCCTGGCCTCTAGGCCATATTAAGGGTCACAGGTTATACAAAGATAGGTGGGAAAAGTTCTAAGTGAGGTGACTTTGCCTGGAGCCAAAGGGCATTAATAAAAAATAGCACAATGATGGGTATCCCCCTCAGACTGGAAGTCTGGCCTCTTCTGTCAGTTTATGATCTCTCAGCCTCCTAGAAGGCAGCAGGTGAGGATGGAGTGGGTTATGGGGTCCACGGGGGGCTGGCCTGCCGCAGCTGACAAAAAACAGGAAGAAGGGCTGGGGGAGCAGCTGTAATTACGAGGCATTTATTATTAATCAGATGAAATTGCTGGAAGCAGCTGGTGTAATGTGCGTAGCGATACAGACACTGCATGCTTCCCTCTAACACACACACACACACACACACACACACACCACAGCCTGAGCCTAGCTTGCTTTCATTTTTTTTCTGGTGAAGGTCAGATGGGTCTATGAGTATCTCTGTGCCTGTGCATATCAGTATGTATCTGCATGTATTTTCATGTCTGCCTGTGGCTTCCTCTGCCTCTATTGTCTCCTTTTCCAACACCTCTCATTCTTTGGCTTGATATATGTCTCTGTCTCTGTCTTACCCTCTTATCTCCCTATCTTTGGGCCCTTGTCTTGGTGTGTCTGTATCTGTCACCATCAGCCAGGCTGTCTGTAATACCTTGTTTTAGTTTTCTGGTTTTCCCTCTGGTGTCTCTGCTTCTCTGAGCAGGTTTGGATGACACAAAATCCCTTTCTTATAAGTAATGTGTTTAGGAACCTAATTGTACCTTTGACAGATATGTCTAGGATCTGTTGGGGGCAGGCAATTGGATCCTGAGGAACTCCTGGGATCCTGTAGAAGCTGAGGGGTATATTAAGTGACTGGACTGTTCAACACCAGCTCCCTTACCAGCTACCAATTGTGTGACTTTGGGCAAACTCCTTTTGCTCTATGAGTCTCAGTTTCTATAAAATGCAAACAGGATTATCTCTGAAGGCTAGTTTGAGAATTCAGAACAAAAGTGTGAGTTAAGGACTTTCCACAGTGTCTGGCTAACCAACGACATGAACAACTAGCTGTTGGGATGTAGCTAAGTGAATGGGTACTTCCCTAGTATGTGTGAGGTGCTGGGATTGGTTCCCAGCACTGCAAGGAGAGGGAGGGAGAGAGAGAGTGTGCAAGTTAGTTATTATTGGGAAAGGCACAGGCCTAATGAGCAAGAGAGCTACAGAAGCAAACTGGTAAAGCAGAAAGGCTTTAGAGCTAGATATGGACTCAAATTTAGACTATAGAACTTTTTGGGGCTGGGGATTTAGCTCAGTGGTTCCACCACCCGCCTAGCAAGTGCCTGCCTAGCAAGCACAAGGTCTCGCATTCAATCCCAGGTACCACAAAAGAAAAAAGGGAAATAGACTACAGGACTTTTTCACTCTATGGTCTCAGGCAAGTTTTTTGTTGCTGTTGTTGTTGTTGTTTTGGCACCAGGGATAGAACTCAGGTCCTTGCACTTGCGAGGCAGGCAGCAGAACCACTGAGCTAAATCCCCAGCCCTCAGGCAAGTTTTTTAAACCCCTATGAGTCTCAGTTTTGTTATCTGTCAAATGGGAAGAATAATAGAACTTGCCTTTTGGAGAAGTCAGGAGAAATAAATGAGATAATGCATAAGAGGTACCTAAACAGTTGCTGGCACATAACATGCTCAAAAGTCATAGTGATAAAAAGAAGAGGATGTTATGATAGTGAGGGTTGATGCCATGCTTGTGACCCTGTGTCTCTGAGTGTGCATGCACGCATGTGTGTGATATTGAGGTGCTCAAAGCTGCAAACTGCTTGTGTGGCAACTTTGGATCATCTGTGTGTATATATCTAGGAGTGGTGTCAGGCCACCATCTCTGGCCTTCCTTTGTCCTTGTGGTTCAGAACTAAATTCAACAAGGTGTGCTGGAGCAGTCTGTACTATTCTAATGTCTCCCTTCCAAATGTTTATCCAGTATGCTACTGGTGAGGGGTTGTGAGTATGGCATGAGCTCTGAGTTGAACTAAGATCTGTGGCTCTTCTGTGATCTCTGATTTGTGTCCTTTGTCATTCTAGAATCCAGCCTTGTCATATCATCCACCCCCTTGGTTTTGGAAGTCCAGGGAAGAATTTGGTCTGGAGGAGGAGGAAAACATTGATGTGCTTGGAGTGCAGCTGGTGGTGAAGAGGTAGGTGCTGGGGCCCTGGCAGAGAAGGTCAATCTTAGGGCATCAAGGTGTATTGGGGCTGTAGGTGTGAGAGACATGAGTAAAGTACCTGAGATTCTTTCATTTAATTCCCTTGTCATTTTACCTCCTGCCATTTGGGATCTGCCTGGCTTGGGTCTTTTCATGCCCTTTGATAGGCCCAGAGAAGGGAAGAGATTTACCCATGGTCACAAAAGCAAGGGCAAAACCAAGCCAGGAAACTGGCTTCTACATTAGGGGGCTGAACTGCAGATATGGGAATATGTTTCTGTTTCAGTGTCTTCTGAATTCCTCTCTGACCCCAAAACATCACTCTGGCTTGATTAGGGGAGCAGCTGGGCTTAGAGATGCAATGGCAGGTCGGAAGGTCCAGAATCTTCTGGGGCCAGCTGTGGGGCTGAGTCTAACTCTGCTTCATTCAGACCAGGCAAGGCCCCTGGATTGGCAGCTCAGGGGTGGGGACATCCAAGGAATCAAGGCACTGGAGCGTAACGGAAGGGCCTATTGTCCAAAACCCGCCAGAGGCCCACAAAGGCCGGCTGGGCTTTTCATCTCAGCTCCCAAACAGACTGGCCATTTTCCTGGCCTGGGGCAGCAGGTGTGGGTACGTGTGTGTGTGTGTGTGTGTGTGTGTGTGTGTGTGTGCACGCGCACGCGCACTAACTCTTCAAAACTAGGGGTGGGGTGTTGATGGAGTGGGGTACCCCAGGCACACATGGCCTTAAAAGGAACTTAGAGGGAACCCAGGCCCAGGAGAGGAAGGAGGAAGGGATAACTGTAAAGATATAAGGAGTTTAGTTTCCCACTCCACTGTTCCCAAAGACCTAAGGACATGGGGTGATATATGTGATAGAAGTTCATAGAAGAGTGGGGTCAGGCAATGGGTTTATAGTCTGATAGATGATATTTATGGCAGCGCACCTGGGAAGTCTGAACATCTACTGGGAAAGTGGGCTACTGAGCTTTGAGCATAAAGGATCCTCCCCCAAATTGGGAACACCTTAGGGAGTCAGGACAGGGACTGGGAAAGATGAGGATAGTGCTCACAGCAAGAGGGACTGAGGCCAGACAGCAGGAAGAACTTCCTGCCAGTGAACAGTAGCTCAGATGCCATGACCCTATCCCTGGGGATCTCAGAGGATCGAAAAGAGCAGGGGAGCTGGAATCACCCCAGGGGCCAAGGGTGAGGCAGCTTCTGTGGGGGCTGAAGAGAAGGCCTAGGAGGGAGGATTCCACATTTCTAACCACCCTCCCCCAGCAGCACCTCTAGCATCACTTTAAAAACAGCTTTTTAATTTAACAAAGTGGATGAAAAACTGTTTTTGGAAATAAAAGATATCTGCTGTCTCCGAGGCTAGCACTCAGCCCTTGCAGAGAGCCTCTCTTTGGGTTCTCTGGGCTGCTGGTGCCTCTTTTCCCTCTCTCTCCCTCTCCCTCTCTCTCTCTCTCTCTCTCTCTCTCTCTCTCAGTTGTTTTTTGTGTTGGTTTCTGCTCTGCAGTTCCCCACCTTCCCCTTGGCCTCCCATCACCTCTCTCCATCTCAGCATCCATGGGAGTTTCACTCTCAGTCTCTCATCTCAGTTCTCTGCATCTTCTGTCTCTCTTCTTCCAGTCTCTCTCTTCCGGGGCTCTCTCCCCCATTGGTCTCTGTCTCCCAGCCTGTCTCAGTCTCTGTTTCCCTCCACCCCCCTTTCTTCTCCCCCAACCCCAGCTCTAAATGGGTCTATTTAAAACGCCCGTCGCTGCCAAGTCAGAAAAGCGTCTCCTGATAAAGCGCATTAGGCGGAGGGAGGAAAGAGGAGGGAGGAGGAGGGCGCGGCGGGGTGGACAGATTGATCCAAGCCTGTAACCCCATTAATCAGGCAGTGTGGATCCCCCTCCCTCCCCTAGCTTCAGCCCCTTCTGAGCTAAAAGCCCCTTAAATATTTATCACCCCTCCCCCATGGGGGTGAGGGGAGGGGTTGTGGCCCTTGGTGTGAGCATCCCCAGCTGCCTGGTGGCCCCAGCCCCACGCGTGTGCATGTGTGTGTGTGTGTGTGTGCGCGCACTGCACTCATGTGTACATGCGTGGGTGTGCATGCCCAGTAGGCCCCAAGGCCCAGCTGTTGACTTGCCCCACCACCACCTGGGCAGCCTGCTCCCTTGGATAGCTCCTAGGGACCCTAGGGGTCTGGCCCTTCTCCTTTCCCTCCTGAATGGAAGCTTGGTCAAGCAGATTAGAGAGACTACGGCTTAGTTGGAGGTCCTCATCACTACCCAATAGTTGGCATTTGCACTGTTATTCTGGAGGGTAAGACTACGAGCTGGGGTTCAATTCCCAGATTCCACCCAATTTTCAGTGCACGAAGTAATTTGAGGAATAATGGGGGGGCATTTTCCTAAAGTGCACAAAAGTAACTTGAAAGGCTATAGGAAGTACCTCTTTTCCCTCCAAGTTCCCTTCTCATATCACCTGTGAATGGTTGGTGGTCTTCCATACTGTAAAAATGAGATGACCTGGACTGTGGGGGGAGGGTGACCCATCACCTAGTCCAGGAGACTAGAAAGGTCACCCAGAGCTGGGACTGGGTTATGCTTCTTACTGCTTGGATCTACCACGACAGCAGAGGTCAGCCCTGAGACTGTCAGTCTCTTGGGGTGGCTGGAGGCAACTTCATTTTGGGAGAGCGGTAAGGCCCTACCACCCCTGGGTGTGAGAAGGGGCCCGAGAGCCGAAGGGTCCCTTCTCTCCTCCCCTCCCCCTGCATCAAGTGCCACATCTCCTCCTGACTCAGACAATTAGATTCAAAGGATGACCTCACTGCATGCCGTCCCTCTCTCGCTCCCTCCGCTCGCTCGCTTGCTTGCTCGCCTGCTCGTTCGCTCTCGCTCTCTCGGCTCTCGCTCTCGTCGCGCTCCTTCCTCCCCTCCTCCCCAGCCCGCACGCCGGCCGCCTTGCTGCACGAGGCTC
>NW_022900948.1:12272146-12287429 GCF_012274545.1 Fukomys damarensis | reverse complement strand
CCCCGCCCCCCGCGGCTGCTCGGCTGCTCGGCGCGCTCCCCCTGCCAAGCTGTCTCTCTTCTCTTCTCTTTCTCTCCCCACAGCCCCCCTGCCTCTGCAGCCGGTGGGAGGGACTGGGACTTCCTGAGGTCCCAGGGATGGGGCCGGGGCCCATTGGCTGCAGTCAGACCAGGCCTCTTAGAGGGGAGGGGGCTCTGGCTGTGTCCAGCGGCCTGGGGGTGGGAACCACTGCCTGGGTGGGAGGGGGGCTACTGAGAGAGAGGCCCAGGGTGTGGGGGTGACATCTAGTCAGGGGGATGAGCTCCTGATATCTTTCTTTTCTCACATCCTGTGGGCCTCTTGCCTAGTTTCATTTGATCCCTGAAGCCTGGCTTCATTTTTCCACACCTTCTAGCTAACTTCAGTTCCACTGCCTGGTTTTATCTGGCTCCCAGAACCTACCTCCTTTTGGGCCTTGTCACCTGGTTTCCTTACATCTTACTACCTTGTTTCTTTTGTCTCTGCTGCCTATTTTTCCCCACATCCCCATACCTGGCTTTATGGTATCAACCTTGCCTGGTTTCCTTAGGTCCTGCTGTTTGGTGTTTGCAGCCTTGCCTGGTTTCCATGGAGCCATATCAGGCTCATTTTAGGAGGGGAGATCAAAGCCCCAGCTATACCTAGATTGGCAAATGGTAAGGATATCCACAGCACTGCTGACTGTTACTGAGTTGGGCCAGGCTAGCACAGCCTGGATTCCATTCTTCCTGGACAGCGACTAAGCCTCAGCTCCTGTGATGGGGTGGGGTGGGGCTTCAGGGTCTTAGGGAAATTTAGGACTCTTCTTCTCAGTGGTTAGTTAGGGGAACACCTACTCTGCCCATTTCTGGGTATCTGCTCCTACCTCTCTTTGGGCCTGACAGTGATAAGAGGATTTTGGCAGGGGTATGTTGGGGGAGGGGGCTGGAGTCAAAGCTTTATCTCCTTCCCTTCCTCTTAAAGCCTGATGTCCGGTGCCCAAGAAACAGTTATAGGCACAGAGAAATTTCAAACAGGCCTAAAACTGCACAGCAGATAGCTAGGCTGAGAGCTGTTGCTATTTTCAATTTGGAGAAGAAGGGGAGAATAAGGACCTGGGAGTAGGCTGGTTCTGGAGTTTTCTGACCCCTGCTCACCTAGAGGCTTCCTTGCCCCTTCTGTCAGGCCTGCATCTCCCTTCATTCCCTTAATGCTGTTGAAAGCAGGGTTAGAGGAGGAAGGAGTTGTCTGGGGAGTAATTGTTTATTTCCTCACCTTTCAGAGCAACAGTTTCCTTTCCTTTCTCTTCCTGATGTAGACTGACCTGGCTCATTTCCCTTCTCTAAGCACAGCCAGGCAACTTGAGGTCCCCGCGTGGCATGACTGTTTTGTGTATTCGTGATTTCCCATTGTGGTGTGGGGGTGTGAGAGATTGAGGGAAAATGGGGGGGGGTCCTGAGCTTCTGGAGGTGTACAGTGATGTCTAAATGCATGGTACACTGTGCTGTGTGTGATAGTATCCATATGTGAGACCATGACTGTTTTGTGTGAGGGAGTCTGTGTGTGACTGTGACTGTAATGTGTGTGCACACACACCAGCGTGTGCGAGGCTGACAGTGGGTGTCCATGTGGGAGGTTGTGATGTGTGATGTGTGACTGTGATGGTAGACTCTGAATGCCAGCGAATGAGAGGCGGCCTGGGTGTGTCTGTCGAGCTCTGGCTGTGTATATATGGAGGTGGGGGGCCGTGGAGAGCCCCACAGGGTAGCAGCAAGAAGTTAAATGTGTGCTCCATCTTAGGGTGAAGTGAGCACTGCATCCTGTGTGACCCTCAATCTCTGGTGTGTGTGTGAGCATGTGTATGTGCATACTTGTGCCTGTGTTTACCCATCAGGAACAGATTGCTCTGGCTTCCCCACTGTGCAGGAGGGAAGGAAGGGGGAGGAAGGATGGCTTGCTCTTGCCTAGCAGACCAGAAGGTTCCTCAGAAGCCGCATGCATAGTGCATATGCATGTTAGGGAGTTAGAGAGAACAGAACACTGTTCCACAGAGACAGTCCAAGCTTCTGTCCCCTCAACTCAACTCTGATTCTAACAGAAAGACCCTCTTTAGTTCTTTTTGTTACAAACCCATGCTTCACATACACTGCAGCCCCCACCCTGTGTGTGTGTGTGTGTGTGTGTGTGTGTGTGTGTGTAGGCTTGCATGCATGGGCCTCTGTGTTTTTAAGGGTGTGTCTACCATAGCAGTGATGGGGCCAGGGATGGGGTATGGTAGGAGATGCTGAGGCAAGTAGATCTTCGAATCACACTCCAAGTGTAGAAAGCCATCCTGTCCACTCTGTCTCCAAGGAGGGCTCTTCCTTGCAGCCTCCTTCCTGCCCACCCCACACCTGCTGTGGACCATCTCCTGCCCCTCTATGAGGGAAGTTCCATTCATCCCTGTTGGTCTGCCCAGCCCTGCCTCTCATGGAGTCCTTTCAGCTGTCCATCCTCTTGCTGTAGCATTCTGTTCCTCCAAGAGGAGCAGCAGCCCTCTCCCCTTATACTTAACCAGACTGTGAGGGCCTTTTCTGGGAGAAGGGATCCTCCTGATTCTTCTAGAATCCAGAAGAGATTCTGGACTGGGGTTGAGGGATAGAGTATTTGGCACCAGTACCTCAGGTTCTGTGAAACAGTCCAGGACCCATGGGCCCAAAGGGAGGATATGAATTTATCTGCCCCTTCCCGTTCCCCATTCAAGAGGCAGGAAGCTGGACCAGATGACTTCTGAGGAAGAAAGCCCAGGCCTTCTGCATCTAGAGGGCTGCTTGAGCAGAGGCTTATGTGCATGTGTGTATACAATCCCATGCCTGGGTCCTCACAGCTTGCAGGGCCCCCAGTGGACTTTCACATGTGGGTACAGGCTGGTGGGACAGATTCCCATCTTCCCAGGACACCTCTCCAGCTGCCCAGCCAGGCCCATCATGGGAGGGCTCCAGGCTCCCACAACACGCCAGCACACACGTGCAGCAGGGCACGCACATGCTGATCTCAGGGTCCCCACGGTGCAAGAGGCTGGGGGTGGGGGGTTTGAGCACTCAGAGTCCAGGCCGCTGCCAAAATCCATCGGAATCTTGTCCCCCCCCAGGCCCCCATCTCCGGCTGTGGAGGTCACAACAGCAGGTGCGGATACCCACCCTCCCCAACTCACTCACATTGGGCCGCCTCCTTTTCCACAACCTCAGCCAGCGGCTGGAGCAGGGGGGACTGCTCCCCCTGCCTCCCTTTTGGCCCCCCTCCCATTGGTGCTCAGCTTATCCTGTCCCCTTCTAAGAGGTAGGAGGAGGGCTATGCTTTTGTGGGGTCCTTTCCCCCTGAGAACCTGACTTTTGCCCTTGGAGAGGGTAGGGATGAGGTAGCCCAGGAGGAGGAAAGGATTGCATAACCCCAGTACGCTTCTGGGTCCTATGTCACTTGGGGCACCAAGAGCTGAGAGGAGGAACAGGTCTGGATTCTGGAGAGGGGAGGAAAAAAGAAAGAGCCTGAGACAAGAGATTCAGAGAGACAGGAGGGCTCTAAGACCCTACAGGGAGTGGGAGCCTACCCATGGCCAGCCCAGCCTCAGCACAGGAGCTGGCCCCTGACCCAGGCTGGCCCCCTCCTTGGTGGGGGGCCTGCTGGGCCAGTTGCCAGGGGCCAGGCCTCCCTCCAGCCTCTGGATGGCTCAGGCCTCTGCCTCCGCCCCCACCGCCCACGCTGTCCAGGCTGCCTAGGCCTGGTGGGATCTGGGGGCCTCCTGGCCTCGGCCCCTCCTCCCCCTCCTGGAGCTTCCCAGCCACCCTGACTGTCTCTTCCAGGATTCTCCTCAGCCAGGCCAGTGCTGTTCCTTCCAGGCTATCCTGTCATTGCCCCCATCTTCCTGCCATCCCCCTTGGTTTCTTTCTCCCCCTCCAAGTACAGTATAGGTATCTTCTCTTCCTCCCTCCAGCCTAATTCTTCTGCAGGTCTGAGGCCTGCAGAGTTCCCTGGGCATTTAAATCAGTGATGGGTGCTACAGGTTGCTGTGAGGAGAAGGGAAAATGGTGCCCTTTCCACCTCACTCTGTAGGATTCAGAAGTCTAGTGTTGCTGAGGGGGAACTGGAAGTTGTGATGTCACTCTAGCCCTGTGCTGGGTGAGACACCCTCCATTAGGTGAATGTTCTTGACCACACTGCTGGTGTGCCGGGGGGTGATCCTGGCTGGTGACCTTCAGATCTCAGTTCTCCTTGGAGATGGACCTCTAATCTTGCTTTGAGGTCACCGTGTGAGGCCTCTCTGCTCATTCATTGTCTAAATCAGATTGAGCCTATCTGACCGTCATGCCAGCCTCCCCTCCAGATCCCAGAATACATTATTGCTGGTAACACTCAAACACAATTGGAGCTGAGACCGTTAACCCCCAACCCCAACCTGGTTGTGGCAGGAATTTTCCAGGGTTGGCCTTGGGTAACCCACAGTACTGGTCATGGTTCTGCAGGGATAGAGGCTTTCCAGAACTCACAGCCCATGCTGCAGGCTCTGCCTTCAGCTGAGCAGGGGGCGAGATGAGGACAGAGGGTAAATGGAACACTAGTGGGGCTAGTAAGTGAGGTCTTAGGTCCTGGATCCTGAGTTAGACTCCAAAACTGGATAATTTAGGTCCCTCATCTGGAGCTTGTTGCTGTACCTGTTACTGATGGTGACTGACATCCTCCATGGGTGCCAGTATTACTGTAGACTGTTGTCATTTTGTTTGTCACTGAGGCTTATCAACATCCCTGTCACTGTGTTAATGTCACCATTAGTGTTCTGTACGTGACTGCCAATCTCATTACATCTTTGATTCTGAAGTTACCATCACTGTGACCGTGAGTCTCAACAGGTGTCATTGCTTTGCTGTTTGTGTCACTGTATGTAACTTTCATTTACTACCTCATTGATATCATGGTGACTATTGACTTGTAGCATGTCAGTGTCAGCAGACCTGTTGTATCATTTTCACTGGGTGTTATTGTTACTGTGTAATGGTGTGTTTGTGTCATAGTGGGACAATTGCAATAAATTGGGGCTCCAGGATTTGCTTATATGTCATCTGTGTGTGTACAGGTGTGTGTATGTGTAATGAAACACTGGGGTCTCATGTTGGGACAGGTGCTTGGAACCTTGTGCTCCTGGGCACTGGGCTCCTTTCTTGCTAGTGAGGTGCTCTGTTCTCTCCTCTTTCTGGGGCTTACCTCTTCAAGGGGCTTTTAGGGAATCTGGGGCAGTTTGCATGCCCTTTCTGGGGCTCTCTGACATTTATCATCTAGATCTATCCCAGAGTCATGGGATGTGGGCTTGGAAAATTCCTGGGAAAGATGTGCTTTGCTCTGGGATGGGAACCTGAAGTGAGCCAAGGCAGGGCAGTGGCCTCCAGCCTTAGCTGCCCCACATGGGGACTGGGACCAGCTGGGACTCTCAGGAAATGAAAGGGGGAAGTGGCCTGGGGATTGGCAGAGGCAGGGGCAGGGGTAGATTTCAGTTCACTTTTTGTTTTTGTTTTTGGTAATGGGGATTGCACTCAGGACCTTGTGCTTGTGAGGCAGTCATACCGCCACTGAGCTAAATCCCTGGCTTCAGTTCACTCTTGTGCCCTGGGGGCTGGACTCTTAGTTCTCCACTGGGAATTCCCCCAGCCCCAAGAGGGTCCTGCTGTCTTGCCTGGCACCAGTTCTTGCTGCTGCACTGACACCCTCCTCCCTCCCACTAGAAGAGTTGGGCAGACTCCCCAGTGTGCTCTAGGAGTGGGCACAGAGGCGCTTTGGATATGTCTCCGCTTCTACCTTGGACATCTCCGGTGACCCCTCTCTTCTTCCCTGTGTCCCTTCCATTTCTATTTCTGTCTTTTGTCCCTCTGGGTCTCCACTCAGCACTGTGCCTCTTTTCCTGCCTCTCCGCTTCTCTTCCCTAGGTCTTTCCTTTCTCTGGGTGTCTCAACCCTGCAGTGTCTGTCTTGGTACCCCACCCCCACTCTCTGCAGTGCTAGCTCGCTCTCAGCAGCGCCTGTCTCCCGTGGCTGCAGCCCCGTTGGCCCAGGGCCCGGCCCTTACAGTAACTCATCGGGCTGATGGAGGCGACTTTGATGAAGAAGCCACCCCTCCCCCTGTGGGGGCCTGAGCATTTGTGTGTGTGTGTGTGTGTGTGTGTGTGCACGCACTCTTGGGGGTATGTGCTTGTATGCGTGCCTGGACGTCTCCCCCTCCTACCTGACTGGGACCCAGAAGGAGCTGGGAGCAGAGATCATCCTTGCCCTTCTCCCTCTGACACTCCCATCCTGTGATCTAACCTCAGTCCACTCCGCTTGCTTATCTCCCTGCCCTTGCCCTGATTTCTGCTCCCATGTGGTGGGCAGGGGACCTGGCACTGAGGTGGAAGATCTTCCTGGCTGCGAGGAGAAAGGCATCGACAGATGGCAGAGATGGAGGGGGAAGGTCTGAGGGCCACCAGCAAGGGCTGAGGTGGGGAACCAGGTAGGCCTCCAGCCTCCTTCTCTTTTTTTTCCAGTATCAGGCTTGAATTTAGACATTCCTGGGTTTGTTGCCTAGTTTACTGGCTGTGTGACTCTAGTCTTTGTCATAACTTCCTAAGCCTGAGGAGTAGCTGAAGATGGGGAATGGCTGAGGCTCAAAAGGAGCCAGGCCAAGTGGTGGCTAAGGCCCCAGGAGTTCTAACTGTGGAAAGGGTGGTACCAGGAAGGGGCAGACCAGGGATGGGCAATCAGAGGACCTGTAGCTATGGCTGTGGCCAAGCGGACAAACATTAAAAGAAGGGAACTTTCCTGGGGAAAGCGCAGAGCAGCAAAGGGTAGGCAGGAGCCCTCTCCCATAAAGGAGCTCCAGGAAGTCAGATTCTCTCCATCCACTCCCACCTCCACTGCTACAGACTGATACCCATCATTGTCTCCCCTCTGCTATAGCCATGCCTGCACTATTTCTAGCTGTTTCTGGCACTTTCTCTGAGTGTATCTGGCAGTATGTCTCTCGTCAGTTTCCCTAGATTTGTGTCTGGCTGTTTCTCTGGCAGTATTTTTAACAGTGTCTCTGGCGAAGTGTCTGATTGTGTGTCTGACGGTGTCCCTGGCAGTGTTTTTAGTGGTGTGGATTCTTCCTGACTGGCATCTGGCTGTGAGTCTGGCTCTTTATCCGGCTGTTTGTCTGGGTGTATGCCTGTTTGTGTCTATCAGTTTCTTTGATATTTATGTGCCCATGTGTCATACAGCTTTCCTGGCACTGATTGTGACAGTGTCTCTAACTCTCTGGCTGTGTTGCTGGTGGGTTCTCTGCCTCTGCTCCTTGCTCTCCCTCTGGCAGTATGTATACATGGGTCTGACTGAGTCTTAGTGTTTGTGGCAGCTCTTTTGGTTTTATTGGCTATTCTCTTAGCATTTCTCTGGCTGATTATCTGGTTGTATCCACCTTTGTCTGATGGTCTCTCTGAGTCTCTAGTATACTCTCCCTATGTATGGAGCTAATTTTTGGAGTTCTCTGTGGTTGTTTGGGCAGTGTCTCTGGCTAGCATCTTTGCTGTGACACTGTCTATATCTCTGAAGGTTCCCCTGGTTGAGTGGTAATATTCCTCAGTATCTTTCTCCTGGTTAACTGTTCCTCTCCCTCCTCAGACAGGAGAGAAGGTTGTCATATTTGGGGTCTGTTCTGCAGGAAATAGTTATTTCTGTACCCTAGGTGTGAGTGTGTGCTGGAGTTGGGAGTGGGAGCAAACACCACGTGAGGGTATTGGACCCTGCCTGGCTTCTGGGGACATGTCCTGAGTGTACTTTGTAGCCTACATGGGTACATGCTGGGCTGGGTGTCCCATGTCCCAGTGGGCACATGGCTGAAGTAAAGATGGCCTGCAGTCCCTGAAAAGACTTGCTTGTAAACATTTCCTTGTTTTCCCTTGATCACTGGTATAAAATAAAGCACAACCCGGTCTGACTGGGTTCATGTACCACTGGCCTGATACCCTGCCACTCTGAGTTTCCCAGAGCCCAGAGACTAGGCTCATAGCAGAGTGGGAATCAACATCAGATCCAAGGGGCTCCTGAGCATTTAGGACTCAAGCTTTCTCCCCAGGAGCATAGCAGGGGGCCTTCCATTCAAGGCAATTTGGAGAAGTACAGACCTCCAATTAAGTTAAAACATTACCCTCTCAGTTTGTGATGTTTATAGCTAATTAGCCAACCTCAGTAAAGTTATAAATTTCTTTTTAGAAAAATAGCCCTGGCATTACCAATGTTCTATAACTCATCCACAGTTGACTACATTCTGCAGCCAGCAGTCTTATCGAACAGCAAACCACTGTAGGTTGCCTTCTACAATTGTAAAAAATCTTTGCCTATAGATGCCAGTAATGTTGCTTTCTATTGCTTGAAAGAGGATCCTGAGCCCCATTAAGAAGGGCATTTGGGTTCAAGGTATGCTGGCCCTGGGATTTCCCAGTCTTGCCTGAGAACAGGGGGTCCCTAGGAGGTTCCTGTCTGCGCTGATGCTGCCCCTCCACTTGTTTCTTCCAACAGATGGCTGCTCCTGTCCCGTGGGCCTGCTGTGCTGTGCTTGCCGCTGCTGCTGCAGTTGTCTATACCCAGAGACACAGTCCACAGGGTGAGTTTTGGGGGGAGCTGCCTGCTAACCTCCCCCACCCAGAGCTGCACATGAATCCTCACTGGCACAGCTGCATACTAACACTACCCAGGAGTCACACAGGCACATCCTGGCATTTTTGCACACGAGCACCCTGAGGGACATGTAGTCAAATGATACTGGTAGTAGGGTGACCCCTGATGTCTCACAGGCACAGACCTTCAGAGTCACACCTGGGTGGTCACATGTTGATTGTGTCTCTGGCTTGAAAGATCTATCGTTCTTCCCATTAAGGAGAATACAGGGTAGAGAGATGGAAGGATAACTGGGAGTGGGGCTAGGAGCTGGATACCTGTGCAGTATTTGGGTAAAAGGGGAATCTCCTTCAGTAGAGTTGTTGGGGTGCAGTTGGGGGCACTGATAGGAGACAGTAGGAAAGACTGCTAGTCACTGTCTACCCTCAGCTTTATCCTAGAAGGAAGTGGGGGACAGGTAGGAGAGTCTGGTGCACTGAGGAAGGGGACCAGTCAGTCAGCTGGAATATCGAGTGGGCAGGGACTGCTCAGGGACTGGGCTGTTGGCAGCCTCCCTCCCTCCCCCCACCTGTTTGTCTAGTGAAGGCTGAGTCCTTCCCACAGCCCATAGAACAAAGAGCTGTACCCCTGCTGGGGGAATAAATGCCCCTCTATTTTGCTATCAGTCCTTCTCCTGCCTTTGAGGCAGCACCTCAGATGCAAGTTCTGATCTTGAAACCTGTATTGAATGAGGATCCTTAACCTCCCCCACTGGTTAGGTCCTGTCCTCACTCCACTTTGGCTGGTTTGGACAGAAACAGGGGTTAGGAGCATCTCCAGAGCCCAGGCATGGAGCAGAACTGATGGCTGAGCCTGCCACCTTCCAGGCTCAGGACAGTAATGGATTTAGGATTCTGTGGATGCTTCCTGTGAGACCAACACAGAGGGACAGAGAGAGCCTGTCCACAGCACCTTTGCAGGGCCTGCCAGAGGTTTCTACTGCATGCAAAGGGGTGTATATAAAGATGGCTGCACATGACCAAGGCCTTGGCATGTGGCCAATCTCTGAGACTATGTGAGACTGTTCTTGTGTAGGTGACTGTATGTCCCTGCTTGAGTGGGTTTCTGTGTATGGCTCTATCCTTGTGGGTGGTACCCTGTATGTGACATTGTCTGTGTGACTGGGCCCTTTTAGGACCTATATTCTTGTGTTTGAGACTATATCACATATACAGTAGTAATCTGTTTCTTTTTGTTTATATTCCTGTTGTCTCCGTGTGTGAGAGAATGCTACCTTTGTGTGTAACTGTGCCTGTGGGTGACAGTGCCCTTGGTGTACATGCTATGATCTTGTATCAGGTGTTACCATTCCTGAAGTGGGACAGTGTCTGTGTGACAACCCATGTGTGACTACAACCCTGTGGATGACTTTGCTGTGGATAACTGTATGCGCTCCTTCTTTGTGGGTGACCGTCCTCATCCTGTGTAATGATATGAAGTTGCTTAGGACGCCCGGGGGGACTGTTTCCGGCATGTGGTCCCCATGTGAGCCTGTGTGTGCAGGTGTGAGGGAGCTGTCAGCTCTGTCCCCCTGTGTTCTCCACGTCCATGACCTCATCCTGTCTCTGTCTCTCATCCTGGCTTCTAACAACCTTTTCACAGCTGATTCCTTTGGAGCATTTGTCACCGAGTCAGGGCCAAGAACCCCATCCTCCCCCTGCTGCTTGATTTAATTTCTGAAATGGACAGCACATCAGTAGGGGCACCCACAGGGTGGGAGGAGAGCTGTCCAGAGACAAAGGATTAAATTATTGCCATCTTTGGAGCTGTTGCCTGGTTGTGTGTATTGTAATTGTTGTGTTATTGTAGCAATGGTGACACTGCGGTGATCGTGTCACATTGCTCCCCCACCTCTGTGTTGTGTCTTATAGCTGTCTTCTGTCATTGTGTTGTCATTTTTTATTCCTCCCCTGCTCTTCCATCCTTTTGTCACTGTTGTCTGGTTGTGTTCCTGTTTCTTTTGTGAGGGGACAAGGTGTGGTAGGGAAGTGTTTGACCCCACTGCCATTATATTTTTTTGTATTGTTGAGTTGTTGTTTCCTCACCTTGTGGCCTTGTGTACCTGCCTCCCAGCACTAAAGGCCATACTGACTAGCTCTATGTTAATTCTGAGTTGCTCTGGGTCATCCTGAATGTGTGGCCATTGGGACCATGGTGGCCACGCCCCCCTCCCCAACAGTCAGTTTGCAACCTCTTCCTCAGGCAGCTGGATGCAGAGTTGCTCTTGGGGGGTGGTGTTCAGAGAGAGGGGCTTGGCATGTTTCCTGGACGCTCCAGGTTTTTGGAAGGAAGGCTGGGGGGGGTTCAGTGGCCAGAGCTGGTGGACTGGGGGGGTCGATGGCCTGAGTCTTGGACACTGGGCCTCTGGTCAGGGGGAGGCCTCTGTTCAGTCTCTAGTCCAGCCTCACAGCTGTGGCCTCCAAGGCCTCCAGCCACCGCCCTTCCGCCTGTTCATCCTCTGTTTGGCTGGTCCCAGGCCCCACAGACGAGTGGTCAGGGCTGGCTGGGTTTCCTGCTTCCCTCTCCTCTGACAGGGACAGAGAGGCTCAGAGAGGGGCAAGGCAGGCAGTGAGGGAGAGAGACACAGAGAGACCCTGGAACAGGAGGACAACAGGGGCAGCAAACAGGGACAAATGTTCCAGCATAGAGAAAAACAATACTGAGGAGGGGGCTGCTGTAAGGGGAGAGGTGGCTGGCAGGCCCAGGGGGATCCTTGCCCCCCCAGTCCTGGTGGTGTTAACAAGTCTAATTAAGAGGCCACTGGCCCAATTTAATTGGCTCGTTAACAGGAATTGCCTCTGAAAATCCCCCAACTCAGCAGGGTGGCTCTCTGGAGGGGAGATGTGAAGAGTGTTAACGAGGGACCCTGCAGCCCCCCTTGCCCCTTCACCCCTCCCTTCTCTCCCACCCTCCCTTCACAGATCTGGCTGGGAAGAGGGAAGCATCTGTCCTTCCAGGCTCAGGGGGTAGGATGAGAAGCTGGGTTGGGGGTGTGTCCTAAGATTCCTATCTCACTGGCTTTGCATGCCTGCCTCTCTGCTGCTGCTAACTGTGGATCTGCCTCCGACTGTCCTGCTTGCTGCCTTCCCCACCTGGCGCTGCCTCTAGGCAGGTGCTCCCTTCCTCCCTTCCATCTCCAGTCTCCTGGGCTCAGCCCATCATACCTGGGTTGCTAAGGCCAGGACTGGGGTTTGCTTTTGGTTCTGACAGACCCCTCCTGGGGGCAGGAAAGGAATGGCCAGAGTACTCACGCAGTCCCAGCCTACCCGCCCCACACTTCGCAGTTCCCACCTCACGAAATTGACAGCTGTGAGGAGTTCCCCAGGGTTCACTGCACGGTGTGCCCTTCTCACTTCTGCTGCTAAGCCCTGGATGGCTGGGGGGGGAAGGGCTGTGGAGGGCAATAGAGTTAGGGAGAGGGAGAGAGGGAGAAAGAGAGATGTAGAGAGATAGAGACAGGACAGAAAGACAAGGATGAGGGAGAGAAAGAGATAATAAGGGGTAGAGATTGGAATCCAGGAATGGGACCTCTCAGCACCAGGTTGGTTGGGTGACAGGTGTCAGTGATGGGCTAGATTTGCAGGTGGCAAGAAGTTAGGATTATGATGGCTCAGGGAAACTTTATAAATGCCCCAGGAACTGGAGGTGAACAGGATTTTCACTGCAAATTGACCCTTCACAGCACTATGCAAACTCAATAATCACACTCTTTCTTTCTCTCACACATTCACAAACACATGTGCAAATATGCACACTCCTTACACGCACACAAATACAAACAGAAGCACTCACATGCCTGCAAAACAGAAGTTGCACGTGCCTCTTCTCCCTAAGACAGTCTCATGGTCACAGTGCTTCTCCTTGGCCCCACTTGTATGCCTTCACAGGGTCTCATCTGTGCACACTCCCCCAGTGGTGCTAGGCAGGGCTGTGACCTGTGAATTTTGCTGTGTCCTCTCTACCCCCACAGAGGCACCCCACGTGCAGTATGAGCGCCTGGGCTCAGACGTGACACTGCCATGTGGGACAGCAAACTGGGATGCAGCTGTGACGTGGCGGGTGAATGGGACAGACCTGGCCCCTGACCTTCTCAATGGCTCTCAGCTGGTGCTTCATGGCCTGGAACTGGGCCACAGTGGCCTCTATGCCTGCTTCCACCGTGACTCCTGGCATCTGCACCACCAAGTCCTGCTACATGTGGGCTGTAAGTGTTGTCCCCAGTCCCTTATCTGACCTCACACCTTCCTTCAGGCCCAGACTTCAGACCAAGTCCTCTTCCCATGGGAGGGGGGCAGGGAGGGGGAGGGCTGTAGCCTGACCCTTGCCTTCTGGTCCTACCCTAACCTTTCTTCTGACCTCTGAGCCCAGTCTTGCCCCATGAGTCCAGACTCTTGGACGTTACATCCATGTATCCTACCTCTAAAACGGTCTTTGATGTACTGAAACCCTATCCCCTGAATCAGAATAGGCAGAGGAGAGCCAGCAAGGCATGGTCCATTTGGGACCCGAGTGAGAAGGGATCCTAGATTCATAGTTCTGAGCTCAAGTAGCTTCACTGTGTCTGCCCTCAGAGGTCTGGCCAGAGGTCTGAGGGAGGGAAGGGGATAAAGGGCTGTGCAGGTCTAGCTAAGAGCCACCCAGTAGAGATGAGAGCCACTACTTCTTGGAGTAGGAGGCACATGGAGACCCAGAAGATACATTGAACTGTTCAAAAGATACATTGAAACATCATTGGTGGCATGGAGCTGACTGTGACTTGCAGGCCTCAGAAGCTGGGACTGGCTGGTGTAAATGGGGGAATGGGGCAAATCATTATCCTGGAAGCTGGGAGTGATATAGTGTGAAAGAGGTTCTTAAAAGCTCTCTCACTGCAGTAAAGTAAAGAGAGGCAAGTTGGATGGGGAAAAGCCAGAGTAGGAGGAAGGAAGTTTGCTAGATACAGGAGAGAAGATGAGGACCTGGCCCCAGGGGACAGAATTAGGGAAGTTGAGGCGGGGCTGGGGCTCCAGGAATTGCAGTCAAATGCTTACTCCTGAGTTATACCCCCCTCCCAGGAATTGCTAATTGGTTGGAGGTGGCAAGAACAGGAGAGTAGAGAGTGGGAGGCAGCTGGAAGTACAGTCACTGCAGCTGGGAGGAGGAAGTGTATTCTGCTTGAACAGTGTCTGGGTTTAGGTTTCCCTACAATCAAATTCTTAGCTGAGGATTCATAGGCAGGTAGTTTATTTGGGAGGTGATGGAAACACCATAAAAATGGGAAAATGACACAGTAGAAGTAAGCTAAGTTAGTGGTAAAGAGTGAGTTATCAAAGATCACCTCTTGGTGACTGGACCCATCGCTGGGGGATCCCTGGATGTGGATGCAGAACACACACCTCAGAGTCCTGCCTGCAGGGTGAGGGAGCTGGGATGTTTATACACTCCTGCCATCATCACTAGAAGGATTCTCAGGCTGTGTGTGGGTGGATGGGTGGGGAGTGCCTTAATTCCTCAGCATTTTTGGTTTGATGCCCCAGCAGGCAAAAACAGGCCTTGGTGGCCAGAGAAAGCTCTTAGGCAAATAACTGCAGAAGTTGGCAGTGAGAAGTGGTGTGGGTGAGGGATACGGTGGCTCCACAGACATCTGCTACAGACACGTAGGATGGTGGTACTCAGGAGACAACCAGGAGTTGGTAGCTGACAGTCATTGAATCCAAGGGTCTGGGGTCAAGGGGACCTTGTCTGTGCTGGAGATGGAAATTTGGAGGGTTGTCAGCAAAGGCCATGAGAGGGGGTGAGATGTCCAAAGGAGAGATTTTTGGGGTGAGGAGAGGAGCCAGAATTGAGCCCGGAAGATGATCCGCATATAAGGTGTTGTTCGAGAGAAATGAACCACAAAAAGAGAAAAGGAGCCAACAGGAAGGTAGAGAGAAGACCAGGTGAGTGGGATTTGGAAAAGAGGCACGAAGAAAGCAAAACAATGAGGTCATCAGTGTCGTTGAGGGTCATGTGGTCAGGCACTTGCTGACACCAGAGTCACCCACCAACAGAGTGAACTCTCAGAAAACTTTTGCATTTTTTTCTCCTGAGTCAAAAACTTTTGTTCACCTGGCCTCATCCAAGTTGGGTGTGATTCATTCCAGGTCCCAAAGATGGTACCTTTATTTCCCTTGAAGCTACCTAGAAGATGCTTAAGGGATCTGGGGATAGGTTCTTGCCCCATTGTCAGGAGACTGGGATGGACAGCCATGTGAAATGTTAGGCTGAAGAGTTGCTCAGTGCCCCTTACAAAAATACTGACCCATCAGTGGGACTGAATGAAATGTGAAAATAGGTTTTGGTGGAGATGTACCTTTCTCCTTTTAAAAATGTGTTTAAGAGCTAGGGATTTAGCTCAGTGGTGTTGCCACCTGCCTCTCAAGCCCAAGGTCCTGAGTTTGATCCCTGATTAAAAAAAAAAAAAAAAAAAAAATTTTAAAAATGTGTTTAAGAGCTAGGGATTTAGCTCAGTGGTGTTGCCACCTGCCTCTCAAGCCCAAGGTCCTGAGTTTGATCCCTGATTAAAAAAAAAAAAAAAAAAAAAAAAGCATTAAATCACAGTAGGTTCAACAAAA
>NW_022900948.1:12244310-12272056 GCF_012274545.1 Fukomys damarensis | reverse complement strand
AAAAAAAAAAAAAAAAAAAAAAAAAAAGTGTTTAAATCAAGATGGCATTCAAACCAAACTCTTTAGTTACAAGCCAAGGGTGGAGTGTCCCCTTTTGGCCATTCTGAGAAATGCAGGATCAAGTGCACTACGGAATCCAATAGCAGAAAAGCCTTTAGCCTAGCTGTGGGCCCTTACACTGGAGGGAAAGTGTTTGATGCGTGCCCTGGAAGAAAGAATAGTCCACCTCATCCTGGGTCGCCCACAGCCCTATTTCTCAGTGCATGTCCCAAAAGTCTTCAGGATAGATAAGCTTTACAGTGATGGCTGAGTTTAGATGGCTCTTGGTCCTCATTTCTGTGATCTTTGAGAGGTCATTGGAAGGGAATCGAGTCCACAGGACATGCCCACAGCTGCCCTGTTGTAAGCCTAGACTGTTTACATACAGCGCTCTTTGCTCTGTAGGCTCTGCCCATAGAGAATGACTGGCCATGAATTGTCTGTAGCATTCATAGCATGTAGTTGTCTCTCATTGCCTTATTTCCTTCTAAAGACCTAGTCAGAGAAACAGAATATTAATCATGGTTGTCTCAGTCACTTTTTATTAGTAACAAGAGACTGGATTTGGCAACACTCAGTATCAAATTATTCATATTGCCAGCTCTCAGGCCAGGTTACCCCTCATTTGTGGGTCATTCAGATATTAATTTATTTACATTTTATCTTAAACATGCAACATTTTTATGTTTGTTTCATAACACTTCTTTTGAAAGACTCAACCAGGCTGGCTGTTCACTGAAAAGCTTTTCATGATCCACCTCTGGGCCCTTGGGTGGATCCTTAATAAATAGCTCTGAAGACTCCTACCTAGGATGATGAAAGGATCCACCACATTAAGAAATGGGATCACACTGTTCCTTTTAATAGCATCCCTTTGTTTACTAGACACTGCTGATTCAGTATCATTCTGATTCTAAGCTAAAACCAGAGATTAAAATAATTTTTAAATGGACAGTTCCTTGTCCAGTTTTTACTTTTTTTTTTTTTAAATTTGAGAGTGGTCAGGGTTGAAACTTCAGACCCCCTGGTTCAGCACTACTTTTCCCCAGCCCTGTCTAGAAGGGGGCTGTGGTCGAAGAGGTCTGGGGAGAGATCATGAGTGGGAGGCAGAAGGGGGGCATTTGACAGCCTAGAACTTGGGCTGCTTTGAGGGGTGCCACAAGATATGGTTGGGACCAGTCATGGGGCTTGAATGTTGGGAGGGAAGAGGAGCGTGGGTGTGGTGTGGGCAGGGCTGGAGTGGACGGGTCATACTGCCCCACCCTGGCCTGATCTGGCCTGGCCCAGGGTGTGGGCAGCCTGCCCCTCCTCCTCCTCTCTGAGCCACGGGCAGGCCTCATGCATGCCGGGGGCTCCAGCCCAGGCCGGCTGGCGAGATGAGAGGAAAAACATGCGGTTTGGTGGGCTGGACATGGAAAAACAAGCCAATTAGGAAGAAAACAAACAAACCTCGGGCCAGCAGGGGCACACGCATGCATACACACGCATACACACACGGCCCCGCATGGGATTCAGGGATACCCTGCCATGGCTGACAGTCACTAAGGCATCTCAAGAACCCCAGAAGCGGAAACTAAGGATGCCTGGTATCTAGGAGCATGCTTGTACACCCAGAGTGTGATTCTGTGATGTATATGTGTATAAGCTTTTCCTTACACACCTTCTCTGACATGCTGCACAGTGTCCAGCGCATACATGTAGACCTGTTGGGCATTCAGGGCATCAGTTTGAAAAACACTCAGGTTTAAGCTCCATCACGTACCCAGTGTCTCATGTATATAGCAAGCTGTCACCGTGTTTCAGACACAGTGGCACATTAACTCTCTCACAGAGGACCTCGGATACACGGCCTCACACATAAAGATATTCTCTAATCGAACAGCCTCACCTCAGGTCACACAGTCATCCAGTTCCTTATCCAGCCTTACAGTTACATGCTTGCCCAGTGTCTTGTCCATGAAGCCTCAGAGTTACGCACAGCGCCTCACAATCAAGTGTCTTAAAAACAGTTTTCCTCCAGTCCACAACACACAACAGGCCTCCTGATCCCATTCTGTCCCCACAGTCTCACACTTGGTCTCTCACAGCACCCCCACCTCCGCCCACCGGCCCCTCAGCTGGGATCCAGCTGCAATAAGTCACTCCTTTTCTTCCTTTTTCTTTGTTTTCTTTCCTCCTTTTCCCTCTGAGAAACCTGGTCCCTGTCAGGAAACCCAAGCCCTTCTCTGCTCAGGGCCCAGGGCCAGGCAGGAGTAGCCAGATGACAAAGCCCCTGCCCGGCCCTGGCCCCGCTTTGACCTGCCCAGTCAGAAGGGGGACTGGCTTGAGGGGGAGTTTTGAAGTGGAAGCTGATCTGATGAGGAGGACAGCCGGAGGGGGATGGAGACTGGTCAGTGGGGAAGCTGGCCGAGGGAGGGGGCCTGTGAGTCCAGTGCCATGGCCTGCTCTGCCCTCCAAAGAGTCCTGGGCAGCAGGGAGCTGACTCTGCAGGCTTCAGTCCCTACTCCACCCCCAGTGCCCTTCTCCTTTGAAGCTGGAGGCGGGGGCGGGGGTGGCAGCAGGAGCGGGGAGTGGAGGCTTCTCAGCCGACCTCGGAATGTCCTTTCCTCCTGGGGTGGCTGCCAACTCTGGCCTGGCCCACAGGCCCCCAGAAGGCACTTCCTGTGTCCTTGGCCGCCCCCCACCCCACCCCCATGCAGAGCTCTACACCCGTGGGCAGCTAGGGAAGGGATACTAAAATCACACAGGATGAATATGGACCAGCTGCAGGGCCAGGAAGGCTTCCCTGGGGAGGCAGACAGTAGTGGGCAGAATACAGATTGGACCTTGTGGAGTCCCGGTTGGCACTGGGAGCAGAGCTGCCATAACCCTCAGCACTGCCACTCCACCTGCAGCAGAGAAGCTCTCCTGATGCCTCTCCGTCCCCTCATCTCCCCTGCTGCAATGCCCGATCTGGGCTCTGCGGGGGTCCCAGTCTCTTCTGTACTGAACACACTGCATACTGAATGCACATGCAGTCACACAGTTACTCAGAATCACAGTGTGGACAGAAGCCCATGATTCCCTGTATGTCACCATGGCCACCCTACAAGCACAGACATGTTCCCCTTCACTGTCCCTGGCTTATTGAGCTGCCCCCTCCCATTTCCTGTCCACCTGTCAGGCAGGGGGCAGGGAAGCGGGAGGAGAAAAGTGAGGTGTCAGTGTCCCTGGAGTCACAGACAAATTCCTCGCCTGGCTCAAATCACAGAAGCTGCCTCCTTCCAGGAACCTGAGCTGCCTGTCCTCACACCTTGCCTGGTGCTTGACAATAGGACAGCTGGGCTAAGTGCTCACAGCAGCAAAAAGTAGACTACATTCTGGGGGTCCTTCCCAGTTCTGGCTTGCTGTGTGACCTCAGGAAGGTTCCCACCCCTTTCTGGGCCTTCATATTCCAGAGTGAAGGCAGCTGCTTAAATGAGTTGAGATGGAGAAGTAGGGGGCTAGGGCTGAGGTGAACCAAGAAAATGATACATCACATCGACATAGATGCTCCTACATGTTATTGGCCACTCATTCCTCCTACACACAGATACATATGTACCATAAACCCATGTGTGCAGACGCTTACACAGATAAGCACTAGCTGCCCAGTGCTGCTCCTGTGTAGCCACCAGTCTCTCAGTCTCTACTTCTGGGACTCCTGGGGTGTCTCTTCTCCAGGAAGTGCCCAACCAGTCAACATAGCAACGAGAGGACACATTCAAGACCCGCTTTGGTCTCTAGCACAGACTTCTTCCGGGAGGGGACAGTATGGCAGGAGATGCGGGTTGGGGCCGATTCCTTAAGATATCACCTCCATCCTGTGATTGATGAGCTGAGGCCCCACCGCTCCTGTTCCCCACAGTTCCTGCCTCTATTGAGCAGGTGAGGGTGGGAGGGTTCCTCTATACAACCTTGTTTTTCTTTAATTAAACATCTGGCTGTCTGTGGCCTGGGAAGCCTCAGACCCTTGCTGACAGCCCCTACCTCCCCACCTTTGGCATCGATGATGGGTTGGGGTGGGGGAGTGGGCGCTCTGGGGCCCACCTGTCTCCACACTAGTGCAGGGGACTGGAGGCTCCAGGAATGTCCTGACCTTGCTGTCCTCACCCCCAGTGCCGCCGCGGGAGCCCGTGCTCAGCTGCCGCTCCAACACTTACCCCAAGGGCTTCTACTGCAGCTGGCATCTACCCACCCCCACCTACATCCCCAACACCTTCAATGTGACTGTGCTGTGAGTAGCTGCACCTGTGATCTGGTTCCAGCCCTGACCTCTGACCTTCCTCTAGCCCCTATCATGCCCTGAGTCCCGACCCCAGTCCAGCCTTGGGCTTGACCTTCCCCCAACCTGTCTGCACTTGATGTTGGTAACAGTACCTGGGCCTCCCCCTTCCCCAGGCATGGCTCCAAAATTATGGTCTGTGAGAAGGACCCGGCCCTCAAGAACCGCTGCCACATCCGCTACATGCACCTGTTCTCCACCATCAAGTACAAGGTCTCGATCAGTGTCAGCAATGCCCTGGGTCACAACGCCACAGCTATCACCTTCGACGAGTTCACCATTGGTGCGTGTGGCAGAGTGGTGGGGTTCCTATTGCATATTTCACTGGGAATGTACAAGTGAAAGTATGTCAGAGGTGTACATGAGCATCAGAAAGGATGTTCACATGTGTGCATGTCTACATGGTATGTCATGCCCATGCACAGGTATATGGTATGTATGTACCTGTGTACATGCATGCATTACCTATACACACCTCTGACTATGCACGTCAGTGTCTTTTGCCTGCAGGCCAAGAAACCTCTCCAGCAGCTCTTTCCATTGTCTTTCTGGCTCCCAGAGCATACAGGGGGAGGGGGACAGCTGGGCCAGACCCTTGTGCAGCTGCAGCCTCCACCCCCCCATGCTAATGGCTTCCTTACGGCTTGTGATGAATGAGGTGTCAGAACAGGAGACAGGACTGGGACAGATACTGCACTCTCCCCGACCCCCCTCCCAGCCAGACCCTCTCTCTGCCCGCCCCAACCCCTGCCCTGTTCCAGGCAGGTTCTGTCTGCTCATATCCCATCCCGGTCAGACCCTCTGCTGCCTGCTGTCCCAGCTGAGCCAGATCCTCCTGCCTGTTCCTGTCCCATCCGGCCTGACCTTCTGCTGGGCCCTGCCCTATCCAGCCAGCACTCTGCCTTTCTCTGCTTCATCTCCACCAGACTCTCCACTTGCCCCCATCTTCTCCCATACGCCAAAGTCAGATTCCCAGCCAGAGTATTTCTACATGAGGTGAGCCCTTAGATGCTCCCATCAGGTCACCCATCTACTTCCACCGGGTCTGCAATATCTGTGGACCGTCTTTTAACTTTAACCCACAGAGCAGGTTCAGTCCCAGACTCTCCCAAGAGGCCACATGTTAGTTTAGAATTGGAAAAGTTGAGGGAAAACCAGAGCTAGGTGAGTATGTGATGCTGGTGTAGGAGGAAGTGATTCAGGTGGCAGTGGGGTGACAGTGGTCACAGTGAAGGCATTGTGTAGGCTTTGTTATTGAAATGCTGGTCAGCACCAGATGGGTTGACATGATGGGGTGAGATTTGGGATATTTATACAAAGAACTGGTGACCCTTGCTGTAGATACAATCATTGGTGCTGATGGCGATGTCAGAGGTGAAAGTAATAAGATGGTTGTTAATGGTGGTTGTCAGAACTGACAACAGAGAAGAGGGATGGTGACCATGATGAAGATGTCAATGGTTGGCAATAGAAAGGTTGACAAAATGTGGTTTTCCCCAGAGATCAGTGCACTAACAAAGCTGTGTCTCCTGAACAGTGAAGCCTGACCCTCCAGAAAATGTGGTAGCCCGACCAGTGCCCAGCAACCCTCGCCGCCTGGAGGTGACATGGCAGACTCCCTCAACTTGGCCTGACCCTGAGTCCTTTCCTCTCAAGTTCTTTCTGCGCTACCGTCCCCTCATCTTGGACCAGTGGCAACATGTGAGTGCCCTGCCCTCCCAGATCTCGGCTGCCTCAATCAGAGCCACAGCACAAGAAGCACCCATACCTCAGGTGGTAGCAACTCCAACATGAGACCTGATGGCAGTCAGAGAGGCTTTTCAGGGGAAAAGGGACCAAGTGAATGGAAAATGGATGGAGCTGAGGGAGATATCTTAGGGGTTCCCAGGGACCTGCACTGGTGCAGTGGGAACATTTCTATCTTTGTGGTGGGGTAATCAAGTGCTAAAGGGACATAGCAGGCAGGGTAAGCAGCATTTCCCTCTCCTTGCCTCAGGCTATCATCCCTGACCAGGCATCTCTCTTTATACTCTGGCCCAGGCCCCGGGTTTCTGCTGGACCTAGCAACGGGACAGTCTCTGTCCTCAAGGGTTCATAGATGGGCTCAAGGGGTCAGAATCATGCACCAAGGTCAAGCTTGGTCCAGAAAGCAAGTTTAGACCATGACTGCCATCAGAACTCCAAGATCAGACCAAGCTTAGACATCAGCTTAAGGTTATAGGTCAGGTGGCAGCGTGGGCTGAGAATCAAGCAGTGGACAAGGGTCAGTATGTGGTCAGGCTGTGGTCTGGATGTTGATCAAACTGTGATGGAGTGCAGCCAGGGACTTGGAGCAGACTTAGGGGTGTTCTCATACTGAGAGCCCAGGACCCTCAAGTTGTGGGCTGTCTGTGTGGCCTATGAGGTCTGTGAACTGGACTGTGATTGGGAGGGTGCTCCATGGGGCAACCCAGGCTAGCTGCTGGGTGTCAACCTGTACCAGCACTGTATGCACCAGCTCCAGCCCTATCTCCTCATGCCTCCCTCCTTTCTGGCCTGTGAAGTATGTAATTCGATTCCAGGGTGCCTGTCCAGTTGTGGGCCTGGCCCCTACAAAGGCTGCTCACACATTCATGTGTTCCCTAACAGAGTCCGGAGTCTCTCGCCTGGCCAGCTGCCCATACCTAATGCATTGCTAATAACCAGGGTCTAGTTTCACAAGCCCCCCTCCCCCGCTAACGAGCTACAGGCAGCAGCCCTGCGCGTCGCAGTGCACACGCCTTGCAGTGGACCTGGCACACTGCCCACCACACACACAGGAACATGCACACACACGTGGCTCCCAGCAGGAACCATACTTCATACATGAGTTGGACTAACACGCCAAGACCTGCAGTAGCTGGTACCATGGGTAGAACTGACCCTTACACTGACATGGGCAGAACAAAGTATGCAGGTCCCATGGCAAGAACACGTGTGGCCTGTGGCACAGCCTAGCCTGGTTCCACATCTCATAGGCATTAGGATTGGTTAGATTAATGGCTCTTTTCCACTTGAATTTTGCTCTGAACAGAATGTATTCTTTGTGCCCTTGATCTTGGAGAGAGGCAGGTGTATATTTGGTAGGAGATATGGAATGGAGAACAGAGGAAAACATCAGTTAGATTTTTAGGAGGAAAATACAGGCCAGGAATTTAAAATAATAGGCACCAAGAAGTCTGGCAGGGACTGTCTCAGCATGGACAAGGAGGAGGCAAGCACTGGGACCTGGTGTGGGTCCCTGCATGCCCCTGCTCTGACAATGACTCAGGCAAGAGGCCTGGGGGGCAACTCAGACATCTGCTGCCTCTGACCAAAGGCAAGAGGTGCCAACAACAAAGGAGTTCTTGCCATTTGAGGAAACTTTCTCTTAAGGGAACAGATTAATGAGGGCCCAGGCCTAGCAGATGTGACTGCTAGCACATCACCAGGCTCCTGCGATGTGTTCCTAAAGTTAGGGTGCCATGAGCCCACAAGAGGTGGCAATTTAATCTGCTCCTTTTGGCTTTCTCCTTTATCTCTGAGGAGAGACAGATGTGAAGGTTGCAGGCCAGAAAAAGGGAGAAGGACCTGAAAGAGCTGTGGCTGCTCATCCAGAAGAGATCTTTGTGGGGCAAAAAGAAGACAAGGGTCAGAGGTGGAACTGGGGCCTCAGCTTCAGGAGAGGAGAGTGTTTTTGTGGCCCACCTACCTTTCAGGACTTGGAGTAGAATTTACTGAGCCCAGGGTCTGGATCCAGTGTCTCAGCATGACCCTGACCTTTAACAGGGCCTCCATATCAGGACCACAGACTCAGCAAGAATTGGAGGGGTTCCTTCTCCACTTGGAGCCGATGGCACATGCGCGAGTACACATACACACACTCGTTCGTGTGCCCTCACTGCCTGTCAGCTCAGGTAGCCCAGACCCCAGTTTTCTGAGGAAGGTTGGAACAGGGACCAAAAAAGCCCTAAAGCCAGACATGGCCCAGAGCAGCCCCCTTCTCCACCCACACCGGCTGCCCCTGTTTACGAGGCAGCTTAATGAGGCAGCGGGTGCCGCTGAGATGAACCAGAGCCCAGCCTGGGCCTGGGAGGGGTGCAGGACAGGCAGCCTGGCCTGGAGGGTGGGGGAGGCCAGCAGGATGGGGCCAGCCAGCAGGGGCGGGGCGGTGATGCTTCCCTGAGGAAATAGGACAGCTGTCCTGTAGCCCCAGGAGCTGAGCCCACCCCTTTCCACTGCAGCCAGGGTGATAACCACACCCAAGGTGTTCCTGAGGAAGAGGCCCAGTAGGAGCTAGAGCCAGATCCTGGATGGTTGGTATAGTAGGCATCAGGGAACCGAGGCTCTGAGCTGAAACCCATGATGACAGTGCTGGTTAACATCTCTTTGGTACTTTCCACATGGCACAGGCCTCATTATAGAGAGATACTGTACTGTCATTAACGCTCTTTTACAGATGGGGCGGCAAAGCCCTCAGAAGCTAAGCAACTCAGTCACTTAGCTGTAAGAGATGGATCCAAAATGTGAACTCAGGCAGCCTACCTCCAGTGTCAGTGTTTGTGACCTCCATCAACTGTTTCTTTTTCTTTCTTTCTTTTTTCTTTTCTTTCTTTTTTTTTTCTTTTTTTTTTGGCACCAGGGACCCTGTGCTTGCAAGGCAGACAGTGGCACCACTGAGCTAAATCCCTGGCCTGCTTTTTTTTTTTTTCCGGCATCGAGGATCTAATTCAGGACCTTGTGCTTGCCGGGCAGGTGCTGTGCCACTGAACTACATCCCTGGCCCCATCAAATGTTTCTGACAAAAGAGGACAGTATACCGCAGTTCCTCTCACTCCACTACTCTAGTAATCTCCAGGCTGGGGCTGAGGTCAAGGCTCAGCCTTGTGAAAAAGCAGGGACAACAGAAGCATCCTACTCACTAAGCAGAGTTGTCCCTGGGGGAGTTCTAGTCTCCCTCAAGATTCCATTCCTCTTCTTCAGAGATAACTTCCATCCCTGGGGTCTTCCTGGAAATGTCTTCACCTCCTGCAGGAATAGTCTCACTGTCTCCCTCTTCCCCAGGAAGCCCTCACTCTCTCCAGGGGCATCTTTACTCCCCTCTCCCTAAAGGTGTTCTTGATTCCTGTTGAGGTGTGTGCCTCACTTTCCTTCCCCCAGAGGTGTCCTTAGCCCCCACATCTGGCTGCAGGTGGAGCTGTCGGATGGCACTGCACACACCATCACAGATGCCTACGCTGGGAAGGAGTACATCATCCAGGTGGCAGCCAAGGACAATGAGATTGGGACATGGAGTGACTGGAGCGTGGCTGCCCATGCCACACCCTGGACTGAGGAGCCTCGACACCTCACCACTGAGGCCCAGGCCCCGGGTGAGCCTGCCTTCCATCCCTGCACCCTGTGCTTTCTGCACTGTCGTCCACCTCTATCCTGCTCCCTCCAACTCCTCCCACTCCTGAGAGCCTCTGCTCTAAGGGTCTCCATATTCTCTATATGGCTGCCAAGCTCCCATCTGTCCTTCCAACCCCGTGTTCCTGGTCCTTGCTCTCTGGACATCCTTGGGAAGGAGCAGGCAGAGGGGTTACCTTTGAGGGTTAGGAAGCAGGATCTCCCTGATGGGGCAGGTAGGGCATGTTTGAGAGGAGACAGGAATGTCTTATGGGGAAGGCAGAAACAGCCTGGAGCAGAATGTAGGAATACTGTGCCTCCCGAACTCCCAGGTCTGGGCGAGATCCCAGGCCCTGGCCCTGCCCTAAGTTTCCCCCATGCTCCCCAGAGACCACGACCAGCACCACCAGCTCACTGGCACCCCCGCCCACCACGAAGATCTGTGACACCGGGGAACTGGGCAGCGGCGGAGGGCCCTCCGTATCCTTAATCAGTGTCCCTGTCACTCTGGCCCTGGCTGCCGCTGCCACCACAGCCAGCAGTCTCCTGATCTGGTAGGTCAAGTGAGACTGGGTGGGAGTCAGAGGGGACCCTATCCCGGCCTCATCTCTCACAGCTCCTGCCCTCTCTCCCCAGAGCCAGGACCCTGTGAGAACATAGCAGAGCGCCTGAGAGGAGCAGGAGGCCGGAGCTGAACCCGCAGACCACGGTTTCTATTTTGCACACGGGCAGGAGGACCTTTTGCATTCTCTTCAGACAATTTGTAGAGACCCCGGCAGGCCCGGGCCTGCCGTCCCCTAGCCCCTCCACACCAAGCCGGCCCTCTTCCCTCCCTCAGGGGAGGAGGACCATGCAGCTAACCCACCCACCAAAGACCCCCCCGTGGGCTGGACCCTCCAACGCCAGCGACTCCCAGGAACCCTTGGGGGCTTGAGGGGAGCCCCTCACACCCACAATTTCTCCTCCTGCCCCAGCCTCCTGACTGTCCCAGGGTCTCTGTTGCCACCATCAGATTATAAGCTCCTGAGCTGGGGGGGAGTCCAGCCACCTCCCTCCCCCCAGTGCCCACACTCTTCAGCCCCCTGACACCTGCCCATTTTGTATGACCCTCTCCTGACCCTGTCCTACCCCACAGTATTTAATGCCCTGTCAGTCCCTTCTAGTCTGACTCAATGGTAACTTGCTGTATTTGAATTTTTTATAGATGTATATACAGGGGTGGGAGGGGTGGGAGGTTCTCATTAAATGTCACCATTTCATGAGTCCTTGGAACAGAGCCACTTTGGGAGGGTACTGCTCTTCTTAGCACCCCCACCACACTACCTGCAGGCCTGGAGGGGGAAAGAGACCACTGTTGGGGAAGATAGGGAAAGACAATTCAGTTTTCAGGCAGATGGACCTGGGAAGTGTTACTTACTTCTTGAGGAGTTCCCTTCTTGAGGGCTTCCCTGAAATATGGACCCAGGAGCAGCCTTGTGGGAAAAGAGATCCCAGCGGGGTCTGTTCCCACATGGGGTATTCAGTCAGTCCTGGAGCCTGCTGAAGTCCTGGACAAGCCAGGGGCCTTTCAAGGATCATCTCCAGAGCTGCCTTCCAGGAGTCCTCAGGCAGAGATGGAAGAAGATGGGGGCGACCTGGCATCACCTGTGGGGCAGATGTGTGTGTGTGTGTGAGAGAGAGAGAGAGAGAGAGAGAGAGAGTGTGTGTGTGTATGTGTATGTGTGTACTCTTTGCCACCTAGGAGACATAGTGGGAGGGGGAAGTAGGCCTAGGGCTCAGCCAGGCCACAAAGGGCTCTGAGCACAGTGTCCTAGGCCTGGTCAGGCAGGGTAGGCTGCCTGAAGAAGGAGGGTGCTTGAAAAATGACAAGGGATTGTACCTGTGCTTCAGGCCTGGAAATGCAGAGTACAGGGTTGACCCCCAGGTTTAGATTACAGTACAGTTAAGACACTGTAGAGCTGCAGAGGGGAAGGGGAGGGCTTTGGTTATAAAGTGGCCAGTCTGGTTCAGCTCCAGCCTTGAAATTTCAATCAAGGTCCCTCTGACTTCTCTTAGCTGCTCCAGGCCTACTCAACTCCAGCCCACCTGAGAGAAGCCACCTCTCTGAGGCTCTTTAGCTGAGCATACCCCAGGGCTGGGCCTAGTTGGCAAATCTCTGACCTGGGAGTAGGGGCAAGGGGGTAGCCAGAGCTCTATCTCCACACCAGGCTTGGTCTTACTCTAGGTGCCAGGAGTGAGAAGTGAGGCCACATACTTTGACCTGTACACAGACATGCCCAGCCCAGTGCACATGCCTCAGAGCAGGTGCTCAGCACTACCCCTTATCCAAACCTCCTGATGCCACGACAACCTTCCCACTCCCGCTCAAGCCCTTCTCCTCAGACCAGGTTCTAAAGGTGGGCACTCCTCAGTCTTGCCAGGCCCACCTGGGACCATGCCCAAGGAGGAGTCTGTCTATGTCTAGAGTGCCAGTGAGTCAGGCCTGGACGAGGCACAGTCCCTGAATTGGGCTGAGGTGAGAAGCTGCAGAAGGAAGGTAGCTGGCTCTCCTCCAGGCGAAGGACAGAGGGTGTTCCAGGTGGGAGACTTGTGGGAAGCAAAAGCTGGTGTTAGGGAGGCCTGTGCCTTTTCAAGCTCAATAGCCCCAGCCGTGGGAGTGTGTGACTTTGTTCACAGGAAGAGGGTCCCAAATGGACACCTTGAAATGTGGCTGTACATCTTCCTGTGCTCCCTGAGCCCCAGTTCTGTCTGATCCCTGTGAGATGAGGCTGAGGACAGAAGCCCACAGCCCAGGTCCAGCAGGGTAGAGAGAACAAAGTGTTGCCAGCTCTCTTGCCAAGACATTGTATATTTCCAGGGTGTCAGAACCTCCCTAGTTCTCTGTCTTTGGGGTGGGTGAGCTGAAGTTGGAGGGTCTTTGGCCTGTGCTGCCTTCCTGCCATGAGAGCCTTGGTTAGCCCCGGCCCACCCAACGCCCACCCAGGTCTTGGGCATCAGCAATCTGGCCTCCATTAGCAACATGGGAAAGCAATTACGTGGGGACCGGGGAGGAGGGGTCCAAAGGAGGGGAGGGGGCCTGCTGGAGCCCTGGAGGCCTATGGAAGGAAGGACTATGTTATCTCCCTGTCCCCAAACTCGAGAGACCCAGACCTGTCCTAAGGTGACTGGCAGGGCAGCCCCTTTGCAAGTTGTGACTTCTCTACCTCACAGAGGTCGTTCACCTTACAGGGTCTTAGCTGCTGTTTGCTGCTGCCTCCCTTGAGTACTGTCCCGCCACATGTCCTTCCCCATGGTGGTTCTGGGGAGCTGGGGACAAGTACAGACATCAATTCTTGCAACTAAAATGACCCAGAGAATTAAAATACTACCTGAGGGACCTGGGGAGGGGGAGTTTGGACCGCAGAGCTAAAGTGTGCAGTGGCCCTGTGGTCCAGCCTTATAGATCACTAGTTCTGTTTGCTTCCTCCAGGGTGCACTGGGGATGGGGAATCCTCCCGATCTCTTGTTCCATCACCTCCCATCTGTCTGCCCAGTGTGGTTGTGTCCCATTCTTAGCACTGTAGGCAACTCTGTCCCTCTCTTCTTAACTGAATTCATTCTCATCTCTACATCAGTGTCCTCTGTCCTATTCCCCTGTCTCTGAATATCTTTGTCCTGGCCCTTATCTTTGTATCTTTTCCTGTCCTTGTCTCCATTTCTCATCTCTTTGCTCTACTCCCAGCTTTCTCTCTCTCTCTCTCCCTATCTCTAGCCTTGTCTTTGTATATCTCTCTTCCATGTCTCTGTTAGTCTTAAATTTTCTGCCTTCCTGTTGCTTTCCCTATGTCTTTATCTCTTTGTATCTCCATGTTTATCTCTGTATCTCTCTCTACAAGAATCTCCATTTCTACCTCCATCTATGTCTCCACCCGTCTTCCCTGGCTCCATCATTCCTTCTTTCTTTGCCTCCTTCTGTGTGTTCCTGCCCTAGTCCAGATCCTAGTCTGTGGCTGCAACTCCTCACTGGCCTGAGCCACTGGTGGGCTGTCCTAGATTCTGCTGCCCCCTCTCGGCCACCTGCCTGCCATTCATTCCTGTTCCCAGACTGGCTTTCAGCAGAGAAATCCCATGTTCCCATCAGTCATCTAGGAGGGAGGGACCCAGTCAGCAGGACTTCTTCCAAAGCAGGGTCTGGCCCTGAGAACTCCCCAGAGCCAGGGGGCCCACTACCGCTATAGGTTGGGATTCTTGAGAAAGTTCATTCTCATGTGGAGAGGACATAAAGTTTGGCTCTGAATCTAAGCTATGCATCCTGCATCTGTTCTCTGTGCATCCCGAGGTTCACATATCCACTATGCCACAGTCCAGAGTCATTGGACTCTCAGAAGATGCCACCTACCTGGGACCATAGGGATAGAGCCCTGAAGACAGGAAGAATTGATATGTAATCCCCTCCATACTCTTGCCTCTCCTCAGAGGAAAGAGGAGATCTGAGAGATGGAAGGGACTTTATCTGAGGCTACTACTCTGATGACAAAGGTTAACCTGAAGGTCAGTGGGCCTATGAGGATTGTGTGACAGGATAAGTCTAAGGAGCTGGTCTGGGACATGCTTCTGTTTTTGTTTTGTTTTTGATACCAGGGACTGAACTCAGGACCTTGCGCTTACTAGACAGGCGCAGTGCCACTGAGCTAAATCCCCAGCCAGGGACATGCTTCTGAAGAGATTTTATTAAAAAGGGCTGGTGTGGGGGTGGGGGAGTAGGTCTTATGGGTCTGTCTGAAGGGAGATTCATCCGAAAAGGGATATATATCTAAGAAATAAGATCTCCAACTGGTCCTAATTTTCCTGGAACTTTCTCAGTTTTAACACTGATTATCTCAAGTCTTGGGGCTGGGGATTTAGCTCAGTGACACCATGCCTGCCTTGCAAGCATAAGGTCCTGAGTTCAGTCCCTGATACTGGGGAAAAAAAAATCTCAAGTCTTAAGAAACCCCTCTGTCTCAAGTGAATAGCGACAGTTGTCACCTTGTGAGGCCCTTGCTGCCCACACACATCTGAATGGGCCGGCTAGCCTTGGGGTATCTGAGTGGTCTAGTCTGGCACGTTGCTTTGAGGAAAGAGGCTATACTAAGCCAGAAGTGTTTTTGTGCAGTACCAGGCCAAGAAGGAGGTGCATAGATTCCTTCCAGATGGCCAGTGACTTGGGGAGTAGCCACCAGGGGGCAGGACAGGTTCTCAGGAGATTCAGAGGCAATGGCCCCAAAGTGGGAGCCAGACAGTGTGGGGCTGTGTGTAAAGGACAGCATGTGCTCTGTGTCATTATGTGCACAAAGTGGTGTGCAACTGTGCACTATGTTTATGATTTTGTGTGGCTAGGTGACCAGGGGCATGGCTGGGGTACAATAATGGGCGGCTTGTGGTGAAGAGTGCCCAGTGAGGCCAGGCCAAGGCCTTCCCTGTGGCTGTAGGGAAGACACCAGGAGCACCTCAGGGCTTAACAGGGCAGGGAAGCAGTGGGAATGGAGTAGTCAGAGACGGTTTCCAGGGAGGGGATGAAGATGGGAGAGAGACAAGGAATCAGGCTTCCCTACTTGTACTGCCCCTGCTCTTCAGAGCATTCTCTGAGATTCCAGACACAAGAGCTAAGTGCTTGGTCACTTGCAGGGCAGCTCCCATGCCAGCTGTATGCATGGTGCCTGCCTGGCCACCTCTCCAGCTTTTCCATTGCTTCCTAGTTGGCACTCTTCCAGCTGGACTTGGCCCTGCCTTGCGATAGTTATTCTTGTGCTCTTCTACTTCTACGCCTTGGTTCATGCTGTGCTTATGTCCAGGAAGCATTTGCGGCCTGCCTTCACGAAACGCTCCCTGCTCATTGCCTTTCTACTGTGGACTGAACACTGGCTATGTGCTGAGGGCTAGTTCTGTGGGCCTTTGTCTCATCTCAGGGACTTGAAAGTGCTGGCATCTGGGACTGCCAAAGTCTTACTCAGAGGAGGGAGTCTAGGGACAAGTATGGACAAGGAAAGGATGAGGATCTCTGGGTTAGGATGATTAAAGTGAAGCCATCACAGAATCCCCCAACTTCACCCCGCAATTAAATAGACAAAAGCCAAAACAGAAACTATTTGTATACACTTACCAAGTCCCTTTAAATGTGACAGCTGAAGAAAGCCAGAAAATTATTGTACCATAATAAGTGCTAGACCTCAACCCTATTCCAAAAAGTAGCACCAAGAAAAGGCAAGCTATAAAACACCAAACATTCTCACTAATATCCTGTAATCTGAGACAAGTAGAGTGTTGGGTGAGTAGACAGGCTTAAGAAAATTCTGGAAAAATTTTTTGTAAGTACAAGACCCCAGGTTCCTCCATGAGAATTGAGCAAAAGCAAAAAAGAGCTTGGCATCTTCCATGGTATGGGACTGAGGTTGCTAGTGTGTGTGGGGCAGTCAAAGCTACAGAAATAGGGTATCCGCCACCCCCAGCTGGAATAGGATGTCTAGCAGGGTCTCAGATGAGGGACAGGACTCAGGTGCCAACAAGGTCAGAAGGCAGCCCAAGCTAAGCCATGGTGAGCCCACTGAATTGGACGTAGCAGAAGAAGTAATAGCCCGCTTCCAGGGGAATATAAACTGGTCTGGACAGGATGGAAAGGGCTCAAGGACCTACAGTCCAGGGTAAGGAGAAGTCTGCTAAAGCCATGGCAGAAAGCAGCAAAAGGAAAGGAAATGGCATGGGCTTCAGGCCCACAGACCATAGCCAAACTACAGGAAGGGAGACAGGAGAATGGGAAGAGAAGAGGAAAGGAGAGAAGGAAGGGAGCCAGGAAGACAGAAGGCAAGAAAAAAAAAAAGAAGAAGAACCTAATCTAGAACAAAACACAACTAAAGGAATAAAAGATTCCTGGCAAGTTCTTCTTGTTGTAGAAGGCCTTATTAATAGTATAAAATCAATAAGACAAAGAATCCAAGGAGACAGACAGGGAGGTTACAGAACTAAGGGAAAATAACAGAGGGCAAAAGTAATATCACAGATGTAATAAGCTAGGAAACAGCAAAACAGTAAAAGAATTGAAAGCAATGTATACTGTTGAGGTAAGTAAATGTGGTGAGAAAAGGTAGGTATTAAAACAATGAGAAGAAGGGCCAGGATTTAGCTCAGTGGTTCCACCGCCGGCCTTGCAAGCATGAGGACCCAAGTTTGATCCCTGGTACAAAAAACAAAAAACAAAAAACAAAAAAAACAATCTGAAGATAATAGAGATGACAGAGACAAGCTACCCTAAACGTAACTATTAGTAGCCCTAAAGTGGAGGCCCCAAAATTGGAACACAAAAAGATACTCAGGTGTGAAATACGGGTGGAAAAACCTTGGAAATGAAAGAACCGAATGTTCAGTTTAAAAATTCATCAGAAAAATTAAAATAGAATAATTGACAATAACACACATTGATTTAGTCACTGAGTGAAGATAAAGCAGAATACTCAGGCACCTAAGCAGAAAAAGCAAGTCATTTACATGGGAGGAAATCTGACCTCAAACTTCTCCAAGGTAACATTTGACAAACAAAGCAAATGAAACAATATCTATGAAGTTCTGAGGGTTAAAAAGTGTCACCCAAAATAATAACCAACAGAGTGGTAGATCTCAATCATGAATCGGGGTCTAGAGAACTCATGAACCTTTCTAGAAAACAACCACTGAAAACTGGGTGTGGTGGCACACGCCTGTAATCCCAGGCCTCCAGAGGCTGAGGCAGGGGCAGGAGGATTGCCATGCGTTCAAGGCTAGCCTGGGGTACATAGTAAGTTCAAGGCCATCCTGAACCACAAGGCGAGACCTTATCTAACAAAACAAAAACAAAACAGAAAAATCAGTGACAAAATCCAGTCAGCCAAGAGATTAATAAAATCAGGAGCCAAGGAAGGGAGGTTCATGGTAAAAAGACTTGTGGTGGCATTTAGGTTAAAATTAAAGTATGGGAATTTTAGTTGCAGAACAGAATGTAAATATTGTAAATCCCGATAGAGTAAAAACAACATTGGCAACATAATCCAGAGAGGAGAGAAGAGGTATAGGTGGGGGGAGGCAGAGTGCTAATCACATTTTCTTTCACAGTTCAGAGTTAATGCCATATAAAACTGACATAATGGTAAAAATCTTACTCTAACTTCTTAATTGAAATCATTTTTCTAAATTCGAGAGAAGTCTTTTAAGAATGACTTTTTTTTGAGGTGAAGAAACAGACAATTTCAACTATTCCTTCATTTTCACTTTAGATTTCTGCCCGCCTCTATTAAGTTCCAGTAAAAGTAAATTTTCTACTTTTGGTTACAAAAAAATTTACCCTTACAGTAGGCCCTATTAGGAGAATAAGAGAGTCCTATTCTTAGATATTTTCCCTTTCTCCTCCCCTCCCCGTTTCTTTCTCTATACATGTGGTACTGGGGATTGACCCTAGGATCTTCACACTGAACTACATCCCCCGCCCTTTTTTAAACATTTGGGACAGTCTTGCAGAGTTGCTAAGGTTAGGTTCAGAACTTGTGAACCTCCTGTCTTAGCCTCCCAGGCTACTGGAATTATAGGCATGCACCACCATGCTTGATGATTTGGGCGGGTATTCTTTTGTATGACTTATAGATAACTTATTTTTGTACTGGGGATCGAACTCTGGACCTTGAGCTTGTGAAGCAGGTGCAGTGCCACTGAGCTAAATCCACAGCCCTAGATAACATTTTAATAATAAGCATGTATATTTTTTCAACTCATTTTAAAATGTTTATCTTACGCTCTAGGTCTAAAGCAAATGGCTTAAATTCCATGAGCTTCAGATTCTTCATCTTCAGTCTGGGGATAATTAAATTTATGTTAAAGGGCATGTGAAGATTGCGAGGTACCATGTCACCCTCTTTGTGGTAGGCTGAATAATGGTACCTAGTGTGTCCACATTCTAATTCCCAGAATTTGTGAATATTACCTTATATGGCAAGGGCTTTGCAGATGTGATTAAGGATCTTGAGTTGGGAAGATTATCTTGGACCATGTGGGTGGGCCTGATATAATCACAATGGTTCTGCAGGAAGAAGGGAGGAGAGGAAGGGGCATCTGAGAAGTGCTGGATGATGGAGACAGATTGGGTGATGTGCTTGGAGGACAGAGCAGTGGTCCATAAGCCAAGGAACACAGGCACTAGAAACTGAAAAGGTGAGAAAGAGCACTAGAAGCTCTCAAAGCCTACGGGAGGAACCAGACTTGCCAACATCTTTATCCCAGGGAAATGAATGTCAGACCTCTGACCTTCAGGCTGTAAGAGAATAATAGAGCTGTACTGTTTGAAACTACCAAGTTTATAGTAATTTACTATAGCACCAATAGGAAACTAATATTTACACCTTCACATTTGCTCTTCTCTTGGCTTAGCTGACCTCATCCATCTCTTTCACTTAGCCAACTCCTTGTTGAACATTTGATTCAAGTTTTTCCAGCATCTTCCACTTTCCCCCGCGACCCAGAATTGAATGTACATCACCCATTGCAGCACTGTGTCATAGTTGCTCATGGATAAGTTAGTCTTTCTCTGTCTCTGTCTCTCTCTCTCTCTCTGTCTCTCCATCCATCCAGCTCAGTAAAACAAAACAAAATCCTTATTATGCGAGGACACATTTTCGGCAAGCTAATAATAATCACGGCTCAGGCCTTCTCTTGCCTACAGTCACACAGCAAGAAAAAGCAGAAAGTTTCACAGGTAGCTATTTCAAGGTGAACTACTACTAGATCCTCTTGGGAGAAGGCATCTACTCTGTAGTGAAGACAAGGACTGTAGGTTCAGTCAAATCTCGGACTCTGTTGATCCAGGGATGAGTTGATTAATCTCTCTACTGCTGTTTCCTTAATAGGAAAATAGGATAACAGTACCTGTCTCATAGGATTGCTTTAAAAGTTAATGAGATGATGAGAAACTGGCACAAGGCCTGCCATGTAGCAACACTCTTTAAATCTTAGTTCTTAATAACAAAGCAGCAGCAACAATAAATAACAGTCTGAGACTTGGGGATGAGTTCTGGGTCAGTGTTAAAGCACTGCCAGCACAAAAGCATGCACTGAATCACAGACACTGAGAAGATCACTGGAGGGAGTGGAGGGGAGGGGAGGAACGAGGAGGGTGGAAGAGGAAAGGGTATGCAAAGTGCATAGCCCACCAAAGCAGCTAAGGAGGGGCCGGAGAGCTGAAGGAGACAACAAACTGGAGTTGCAAGCAATGCAGGAAATTTGAGTTCTAATCTGGACTTTATCACTTGTTGCTATGGACCCCTTGGTTCCCTGGAGCCTTGGTTTCCTCATCTGTTTCTTGGCCCTGTCTTGCATCCAGGTGAGGATTATATGTGGGGAATGTAAAACTGTAACAGAGTCTAGGTGCTTCATAAATAAGAACTGTCATTTTCGGAGGAAGAAGAAACATTCCCAGAAAAAGTGCCTTCATGGAAGACAAGAGAAGCTAGAATTTCAAAAAGGGATCAACAGCCTCAGTGCTGCCAATAGGCAGCAAAGATTAAGAGTAAAAAATATTCATTGGCTATGACAAGGAGGTGAAAGTGAGTTTGGTGAGCCAGCTTTGGGGATGGTAAGAGCAGAAGACGGGGGCAGCAGCTGAGGAGAGCTGGGAGGTGGGGAGTAGAGCTGAGAAATAAGGTGACAGCTTGGCAGGGATGATGAGTGAGTAGGTGGGTAGGGGACAGCGACAGGCATAGTTTTGTGATGGGGAAATCGGAGCACATGGCAGCCTGCCTGTCCCTGAACACTGCTGCTGTGTGCCCTTCCTGCCCTACCCTCTGAATACTGGCTCCAGCTTCTGGATGCTCTATTTTCCAACAAAGCCTCTCTGTCTGGGTCCAATCTCAGGCTGCTAGGTGCTCCTCGGGCCATAACTTAGGTCACTCAATGCTGAGGCCTGACACCTCCTCTTTCTAACCTACTTTCCAATGTGGCCTGGGAGAAGTTGAAATGGCTCACACCTGCTAGGGCTTTAGCTTTGGTCACTAACCCTGCTGCCTGGCTCTATACAGCCCAGCTACTGAAATAGCTGTCAGTTATATCCTTTCTCCTGAGTCTTTCCCACTAGTATTTGTCTGTAAGAAATGTAGAAGAAATTTTTAAATATTTCAAAAAACCTCCAGACTCCACAACTTTCTGTTCTCCTTCCTGTTTTTCAGTCAGTTCTCTTTTTAAAAAATCATCTCTATTGTATCAACTTACACCATTTTCTTTTTTTTATAACTGGGGATAGAGCCCAAGGCCTTCACACTGAGGTACTCCCCCTGCTCCCCTTAATTTTTTTTAAATTTTGAAACATGTTCTTGCTAAATTTCCCAGGCTGGCCTCAAATTGGCAATCCTTCTGCCTAAGCCTCCCTAGCCACAGAGATTACAGGCGTGAACCATCGTGCCCGGCTCTTACTCATTCTTAAACCACTAAAATATGGCTTCCACTATGGTATCTCCATTTTCCATTGCCCACTGGATACTCCTAACCAAGATAATCAACAACCTCCTTGTTCTGAAGTCCAAAAGCCCCTTGTATATGAACTACTAGATCTTTCTTAGATGTTTTGGATTACAGACCCGCCTTTCTCAAGCTCCTATCCTTTTTGGCTTCCTCTTATGTCTCTGTCAGATCCTTTCCTACCTGTGTTACATAGATATCTTTTTCCTTGCACTGGTAAATGTTGTCGTGGTAGGCTCTTTTGCACAGGTGGCACCACCTTCTGGTGGGAATGGCTTTTCACTCACGTGGCTACTGTGGAAACCTCCCCACAAACAAATCATTGGTACAGAAAAGGACATCTGACCAAAGCCAGGTTGATGGGAGAAAATCCCTAGGAACGCTGGAACTGGAACTGAGGAGGATAAGCTGGAACGGGAGTGGAGTAGATGGCTACCTGGATTATAAACCATGAAATGGGAGGATTATCAACAGCGGGTTTATTATGACGCGAACTGGAGAAGCCCTGGAAGTTTGTCTGTAGAGATAGAGGAGAATAGACAAGGAAGAGGGAAGGAGGGAGAGACGGAGGGGGAAAGAGACGAGGGGGAAAATGAGAGAGAAGGATGGGGCCGGACAGGAAGGAATTAGATGAGGGGTAGAAGAGACCCAGTGACATTCAAGTTCTCAGGTCCAAATGCTCCCAAGTTCCAGTCATATCCCCTCCCCTCTCTCTCCTTTTTCTGCAGACAGGGTCTCACCATGTAGTTCAGACTGGCCTTGAACTCGCTATGTAGCCAAAGCTGGTCTCAAACTCATGGCCATCCTCCTACCTCAGCCTCCCGCGTGCTGGGATTACAGGCGTGTGCCACTATGCCTGGCTGCAGTCATATTCTTGTACTGGGATTTTATGAACCCTATAGTTTTCTGAAAATAAATCTTCCTTTTGCCTAAACTATTCCAAAATAGGTTTCTATGACATAAAAATCAGGTACCAGGACTGACATACTCCACATGATAGACCAAAATGAGGAATTGACTAAATTATTGAGGTTGGTAGATAGGAGCAGCAAAGATCTCTTAATCCAAGCCTGAGGACTTGGAAGTCTTTTTTTCTTTCTTTTTTCCTTTTTTTCAGTGCTAGAGAGAACAAACCCATAGCCTCACACATACAAGGTCAGCACTCTACCACCAGGCCACACCCCCACCCCAGGATGTGCTTTTTATGTGGTAGCAAAGCAATTAAACAACTGCCTGCTGTCTCTTGTGTTTTATGTTGTGTGCCAACTGAAGCTGAAGCTCTTGAAGATAGAGCAATAAAAAATCAAGATAACAAAATGAGTTATCCAGAACGGGTGGTCTGTAAGTAGTTAGGGGAAACAGAATACACATTTAAGGTGGAGAAGAAAATTTGTTTTAGTCTTGACCTCAAATTGCTAGGAGTTAGATAATTATGTGCCTTGCTGAGTTTCAGAAGCTGTTATTTGTTACTCTACAATGTGAACACTCTGATTAGGAAACTGAGATCCCACCAACAGATCCCAGGACAGAGAAACACTAGAAGATCCAGAGGCTTAGGGACCCTTTCTTGTCCCTACCCTGCCTGGCAAATGTAATGAAGCCTCCCATTGTAAAGTATATGGGCTGGAATGGATGAGACAAAAACATCATTCCAAGGCAGGATAAAGAAGAAAGGCTTCCCAGCACTATCACGCCAGCCTCTGATTTCCCATTAGGCCATATGGCACAGTCAGAGGAATTAAAGGAGCCCCCAGATGTAATGCAACAAAAGAGACATCACTCTAAAAGTTTGCTCAAAACTGTATCTTTGTGGAGGTTCAGAGAACATTAGAGATCATGGTTCAGAGAAAAAAATTTCATTGTTATGGTAGTACAAATCTCTTGTATCTATGGATGTCCTTCACTGTGTGTGTGTGTGTGTGTGTGTGTGTGTGTTGCTAGGGATCTAACCCAGAACCTTTGTACTGAGCTACATCTCTAGCTTTTTGTTTTGTTACTGGGGATCCAACTTGAAACCTTGTGCTTGTGTTTTTGTTTGTTTGTTTGTTTTTGTTTTACACAGGGTCTTGCTTTGTATTCCAGATTGGCCTTGAACTCCCTGTGTAGCCCATGGTGGCCTCGGACTTACTGTGACTCTCCTGTCTCAGTCTCCCAAGTGCTAGTTAGAGGCATGCACCACCATGACCAGCCTAAAAGAGCTCTTCTCTGTGAGAAAATTCCCATCTAAAAAATCCTGCCTCCTCAGTATAGAAGTCAAATAAAATTCCCAGAATCCCTTGCAGCTTGCATATAATCATTTCCATGTGGAATGAACAATATAAGTAAGGTAAAAATTACTAAAGTTCAGGGTTGGGGATTTAGCTCAGTGGTTCTGCCACCTGCCTCACAAACACAAGGTCCCAAGTTTGATTCCTGGTACCAAAACAAAACAACAACAAAAATTATAAAAGTTCACCAATATCTCTGGTTCTCTTCTTCAGAGCCCCAAGAAGATTATACTTCCTGTGTCCCTTGATACTAGGTTTCCTTTGATGACTTATGAGATTTGTTTTGATCAGTTCAGTGTAAACAAAAACCAGTGAATACTTTTCCTCATTCTTTTCTCCTGCCACAGCAAACCCTAAAACTAACGTCTGGAAGGAATCATCATAAGATAGCAGAGCCTTCAACATCCTGGATCCTTCAGTGACCACAGTAGCAAGTCTTCCCTGCCCCATCCCCTCCCAAGGGCAAGAAATACATGTGTTGTTTGAAGCCAGTTAAGATTTTGGGGTTGTTTATAATTATTGTGCTACCTGGCTAATCCTGACTGATATCAGTAGGAAGCAGGCTGGACATTTGGCTTTGATTTCTGCTGTTGCCAGTAGTAACACAAGTCTCCAACCTTGGGGGTGGTAGTGGCAACGGTAGTGGTTTCCCAGTGGTTGAAATAATGAGCTCCTACCACAGAAGTGCCATAGAGCTTGTAAAATTGGCAGTCAAATTGAACTCCTGATACTCAGGATTTAGAGTGGCAGTGGCTGTGGTTTCCTCATCAGGTTGTGTGGTATAGTTTGGGTGTTGTTCCTAGAAGTTTAGCCTCAAGTCCATTTCCCTGGCCCTCTTAACAATTCTGAACTGAATAATCTCTTTTAACAAATTCCTTTTCTGCTTCAACTATTCACAGTGGATTCTATTATTTGTGAAAAAGAACCCTGGCTGACAAAATTACTATATTTAATAAATCTCAGATTTCATCGATTACAAGAGGCAAGTTATTTTGTGAACTCGTAAGAAAAAAGAGGCTACAAAACTATTACATGCCATCAATTGAAAAGCACATTCTGATTTCAGAGTGGTATAAGCTGGAAAAAAAATGCGCCTTAGAATCAATGAAATATGTTATTAGCAAATGAAAGTCCCACAAATGAAATTGATAGGCAGCTGATTATGGTATTAAGAGAATTGTATCCAATTGTATCCATGCACCAGGCTCTCTGTTTCTATTCCCAGCACACACACCAGAAGAACTGTATTATGGGGGGCAGTTCTCTTGCAGTCCTCATAAATGCAGAGATCTATGATTGCTCAATCCGATGAAGACACCACCAGAAAGTGTAGCGCTAATACCACTAGTGGCATACAAAGAACTTCTTCACATGGACCTTTCAGATCACTGGATAAGGGATCTTACCACTGTGGGCAAAACCTGTCAGATTGGCTGACAGAGGAACTTCCCAGCCAAAGAAATGAGTCAACAAACAGATGCCATGAGGTTTTCTAGTCCCACCATTTTCATTATTATTCATGGCCAAAAAAGCATAGATGATGCTGCCAATTTGTGACCAATGTACAATGCTTGCTTTTTATTTTCTTTTACTCCCATCTCTAGATATCAGGACTCATTTTGGAGAAGGGGATTGCTTGAAGGTAGTCCCAAGACAGTTAAATGAATCCCACTGAATTTGATTTGGCCCTGGTCCAACTTGGTTTCTGACCAGAATCATGGAAAGAATTAAGTTTGTGAAAAAATATATATTATATGTAATATATAGTATATTATTATTATTATTATTATATACATATAATGAAATGTATGTATTGGGCAAGAAAAGGTGGACTGTAGCAAACTATAGCAGTTAACAGGTAGTAGGACTTAGAAACCATATTCACACCTGACAAAGACCTAACTAGAGCATGATGAGTGAGACATTACCCAGAGAACCTACATTCGAAGAACAGTGGTCCTATGACATAACTTCTGGAAGTAACTTCTGGACATACCATTGAGTCGCCCCTCATTGGAAAGGCAGTGAATTTATTGACATATGCACAGTGGGATGTTTGGATTATGTAGGTATGTTAGGCAGCTTTTCATTACTGTAACAAGTACTGGAGACAATCAACTTATAAAGGGAAAAGCTTAGTTTTGGCTCACAGATCTGGAGGTTTCAGTCCACAACTGGTTGGCCTGGTTGTTTCTGGGCCTGCGGTAAGGCAGCAGATCAGCAGGGGCAGTGTATGGTGGAGCCCAACCACCCACTTCAAGGCCAGGATAAGCAAAAAGGAGAAGCTGTGTGTGGTGGCTACAATCCCAACACTTGGGAGGTTGAGACAGGAGGATCAGTGTGAGTTCAAAGCTAGCCTGGAATACACAGTGAGTTCAAGGCCAGCCTGAACTACATAGCGAGACCTTGTCTGGGGGTGGGTTGTGGGAGGGAGAGAGAGAAAGGGGAGACAGGGAGAGGGAGAGACACCAGAGTCTCACAGTCCCCCAGTTTCCTTCAGGAGCAACCTACAATGACCTAAAACCTCCCACTGGGCCCTACTTAGTTTCTACCACCTCCCAATAGTGCCAAGTCAGGGACCCAGCCTTTAACACACAGACCTTTGGAGGACATTTGGATACAAGCTGAAGCAGTAGGTGAAGGCATTTTTGGAATCATATACAGTGGTTCACGAACTCAATTCTTTCCATGGTTCTGGTTGCAAACTGAACTGGATGAGAACCAAATCAAACTTCTCCATAAGGTCAACATTAAACCTAACCACTGAATTTCATTCAGTCCTCTTCCAACTTGGTTTGTGACCAAGATGATGGAAAGAATGAAGTTTGTGATACATATATGCCCCAAAATGGTGGCCTGTAGCGAACACCTGCCATTTTGCTTATTTGTAACCTCTCTTCTCTTGGAATCCAACTATATCATGGAGAGCATGTTAACTAATTTGATCTTCATTCTTTAACCACTGCTGATTAGTCCAAAGTGAAGCATCTAAATTGAGCTGATCAGAGTACTTTCTGAGGAATTTGCAAACTGCATCCAAAAGCTCCACCAGCAGCACAGATGCCACCACCACCAGTCTCTTCAGATGCTTAGACAAATAAGATTTTAATATTTGGAACTGTTTGAAGTCATGATTTTCAACATATGGACCATATTGACCATTTTGGAAGCCAGCCTGGAGGTGGAAGTGGCTGGGGCTTAGGGCAGGGGAGGCAAATAAGGAAACAGGCAGAAAATAACATAGGAGAGATGGGGTGAGATCCCTGATGGCTTCTGAAATTCTTAGTTCCAGTTCAGGCATCCCTGTCTTTGGATTTCAGTATCTGATTTCAAATGTATCTTCTTTTGCTTAAACCAGCTCTCATTCTCTCTGGGTGAGCTCATCCAGTTTTCTGGCTAAAGTATCATTTTGTGGCTAGTAACTTACAAAATGTTATCTTTAGCCTTGGCCTCTCCCCTGAAGCTCAGATCTGTTAATTCAAGTGCCTACAGAACATCTCCACTTGGGTGTCCTACTCAGACCTCAAATTCAGCATTTCCAGAAGAAATGCAAAAGAAATGCAGGTTTCCCTTGCCCAAGTACCCTGATGAAACTCACTCTCATGTATCTTTCATCACAGTAAACGGCATTACAGCATCCCCGGCCACTAGCCAGAGTTCCCAGATTTCCCCCTCCCCTTACCTCCTTTCCCCTCTAAGTATATTTAGTTCTGCCAGCTGTAGCTCCCAAAAGTCAATACTCTCCTGCTCCCTTCCCTTCTGTTTCCCACCATCACTTCAGCCTCTCTTCTTTACTTCTTGTCTTTGCCCCACTCCCCATATCGGGGATTGAACTCAGGACCTTGCATTTGCCAAGCAGGCGCAGTGTCACTGAGCTACATCCTCAGACCTTGTCTTTGCTCTCAAATGTCTTCACTACACATTTCCACCTAGCAGCCCAAATCATTTGTCCAGTTTCTAGATATGATCACATTACTCCTCTGCTCAAAAATTCTTCAGTGGCTCCCTGCTATTATCAGGATAAAATTTGAACTCCTGTAGCTGGGTCACAAAATTCACTCATATCACACTCAGATGTGCAATAGCATGCCTCCTCTGTTTTCTATAATTGATCTGATCTTTCTCACAATGCCCTCAACCCTGCTGAGTTGCAGGAGGGAAAAATAAAGTTAATCCATTCTGGTCAACTCTATAAGGTCCAGAATTTATTTTAGACAGTCTCTAACTCAGTAACTTTGGATGACTCAGTCTTTCAGATTATTTTATCC
>NW_022900948.1:12242704-12244161 GCF_012274545.1 Fukomys damarensis | reverse complement strand
TAAAGTTTAAAGTTAATCCATTCTGGTCAACTCTATAAGGTCCAGAATTTATTTTAGACAGTCTCTAACTCAGTAACTTTGGATGACTCAGTCTTTCAGATTATTTTATCCTCCTTTTTCTGTTCAATGTGGCATGTGGATTTTAGGGGGTCTTAAGTGAATTTCATGGCATTGAAAGAAGAGGACCCTAATTCAGCCTACTCCTCTTTGAGGTTGTCAGATGACATTTACTGAAATGTGGTTTGTCTGATAGAAGTGATGACTGAAAATCCCAACAGGTCATGACTACCCAAGGAAGCAGAAGCTAAGAGGGTAAGAAAGTTGCCCAAAGTCATGAAGTGACAGATGCAGAGATCAACAGCGCACTTATACCATTAGGCACTTGGCTACATGAGTTTGGAAGTCCAGAGAGAAGTTAAGGCTGGATTTCGGAGAACAGTGAGTCTTTCTGATACAGCTTCAGAGATGTGACTGCCCTTGGAGAATACTGTAGATGAGATGAGAAGAGGGCCTAGACCAGAACACTCAAGAATCACTGGGAGGGTGGAGGTGCAGATCAGTGGTAGAGCACACTGGCATGTGCAAGAGCCTGGATTCATCCCCAGGGAGAAAATAATGACTGGCATATGAGAGTTGGAGAGAGGAAGGCCAACCTGACTGCTCCTGTCCAAACTTTTTCCTCTTAGGAGTGTTTCTAGAATGAAGAGTCAGGACTTCCACCCAAACTGGGCATATTCCAACCAGGGCTGAACCATCCTTCAGGGTACCCCACTCCTCTCTGTCCCAGGCTCCCTCACAGCATAGCAAAACACAAACTAGTAACCTAACCTGAGTGGGAACTCACTAAATACAGCGAAAGAACTTGCTAGAAAGTCTTCACGCTACCTTCTAGGGCCAGGACACGTGTGGTCAATGACAACCCCTCTAAAGTGCGGACGATGCAGGTGGGCATGGGGTGTGCAGGACGACAGAGGGATTCCCAGACAGGGAGGTGTGGTACTTTCAGATGTGGTTGGTCTTGCTGATGAGGGAGGGAGACCTTCCGAAGTGGGGTTGCGGACGTCTTGGCCTTTCTCCGATGTTAAGCGAGTAGCAATTCCAGGTGTGGGAGGTACAAGAAATCCCTGCAAGGTGGGCCTTGCCTACACCCTCCACCCTCTCCCGGGACAGATCAAGCCAAAGTATGCCCTTCAGCCCTCCTGCCCCCAGCAGCGCAGCACCCCGGCGTCCCTGTCCCACCCCAGAGCACCACGAATGACGCGGGAATTTGGCGCGCCCAGCCAATTGAACCGCTGCAGTAGCCGGGAGGTGGTTCCGCCCCCTACAGGCAGGGAGCAGCCGGCCACCCAGTAGGCGGGACTCTTCGCTGTTTTTGAGGCTGGCCGAGCTCGATCGGGCTCAGCCGACGGTCGCCGGCTGTAGCCGAGCCCAGCCGAACGCAGCCGAACCCCGCGCCG
>NW_022900948.1:12216378-12242508 GCF_012274545.1 Fukomys damarensis | reverse complement strand
CGCCCCCCGCCCTCAGGCTCCCGAGCCTCAGTCGGCGCCGAGCTTTCTGCTGCCCCGGACCCTCCCTCGGGCGCGCACCGTGCCGAACTCAGGTAAGGGGGGCCTCCCCTCACGGGCACGGGGGCCAAGACCCAGAGACCCGAGACGGAGACGGAGAGACACGGACCCACTCGGAGACAGAGACTCGCGCCGGAGGAGAGACAGACACAAAGGGAGAGACGCGGGAGACGCACAGAGCCACCCGGACAGCCCCTACGGAGAAGGGGAGAGAGACACGTCCACGAGGACAGAGGGACACTCAGCCGGGAAGGGAGATACGCAGAGACAGACTGGGAAAGAACGAGACACACATGAGACACGCTCAGACACTTAGCAATGGGAACACGCACAGAGGGACAAAAGCAAAGAGATACCCAGAGACAGACAGCCACACAGTCACAGAGGTGGGTATGCGGAGGCAGAGGCACACATCCAGCAAGGGAAGAGAGACGGAGTCAGACAGCCAGACATACACCTGACCTAGAGACAGTTCCACAGAGAGGCACACCTAGGTACACAGCCTTGAATACACAGAACCCACACATGCCTGCCAGGGCCTCCACAAAGTTCCCTCTGTGTGAGCTGGCATGTCTGCAGGTGTCCTGAGCTGGCTGGCTGAAGCCCGGAGAGAGAGGTGATGCTCTGGCCACACCAAAGCCAAAGCTTTGATCACCAAAGCTGATCAAAATCCCCTTCCTACTGGGCCTTGAGCTCCCTCAGTCCCACCCACCAATGGGGTGCTTTTGAGGGCGGAAGCTTATTGGGCAGAGCCAGGCTGTGCCCACCAGTTCTAAGGAGGATGAGTTAAGGGGCTGGCCTGCCTACTTTAGCATACCCACTCTGGCTGCACCTGAATCCAGGTGCCTAGAGCTAGGCCTGAGAATGGGGGTGTTGGCTCTGTTGGGTATTTGAGCCTGCTAGGACCTGAGGTCCACTGTCAGGGTGACCACAAATGTGACAGGAGCTCACCCCTAGGCCTCCCCCTTCCTTCATCCTCACCACCCTTCCTTTGCTCTGTACTCCCCAGGCTCAAGACTGCCGGTGGGCATCTACACTGCCTGGGAATCATTCAGTGTGCAGACAGGACAGCCTCCTTGGAAAGCTGACCATACCGGAATTCCGACTAGGCATGGGCCTTGTCATTGAGGCAGCTCCGCTCTCTGCGCTGGTCTGAGGGTGCTGCCCGTCATGGGGGCAGCCATCTCCCAAGGGGCCCTCATCGCCATCGTCTGCAACGGCCTTGTAGGCTTCTTGCTGCTGCTGCTTTGGGTCATTCTCTGCTGGGCCTGCCACTCTCGCTCTGCCGACGATTCTCTCTCCGAATCCAGTCCCAACTCCAGCCCTGGCCCTTGTCCTGAGAAGGGACCACCACCCCAGAAGCCTAGCCATGAAGGCAGCTACCTGCTGCAGCCCTGAAAGGCGCCTGGTCTACCCTGGAGCCTGGGACCTAAGTCTACCCCACTCAGAGCCTGGAATCAGGATCTCAGTTGAGTCAGCCTCGGGTCCAGAACTCAGAGTCTAGCCTGCTTGGATCTGGACCCAGCAACCCAGACTCTAGTGAGCCTGGCTCCCAAAAGAGGCTTGGGTGGTTCTGGAGAGATAGGCCTGGGGTGGGAGTTCAAGAGTTGGTGCTAGGGCCAGGGCCATCTGGACTCTGCTCCATCCCAAGGGCCAAGGGCTAGGTTTACCCTTTCCCTAGGCTCAGCGCCTCTGGGTCCTCTAGGTCAGAGAAGCAAACTGGAACCCATGGCAATAATGGGAGGGTGTCTAGGCTGGGCCCTTCCCCTGGTCCTCTCACTGTTTGCTGGATAATAAATGGAACTGTGGCTCTACCCTGAGATTTTCTTCTCTTACTGAAGACCCTGTGGTAGCAAATTAAAGGTGTAGAATGAGCTTCCAGACATAGGTTTATTTGTATAAAGTAACAGTAATGATCACCATAACCCTAACCCTGGTAGATGTGAACAGCAAATGCTGGGACCTAATCAGGGCCTTGGTTCACATGCTGAATGTTTGGGCATCATGGTTCCTAGCCCAGGGCCTGAAAGTCCTGGGTTCAAATGGAGCAAGGGCTGAGGTCAGGTCCTCAGGTTTTGGTTTTTACTTCCCTTACCAGATTCAGCAGTTTGTCCAGTTTTGCGATCTCCACTGTTGGACCCTTCTGTACTTCCTGCCCTTTCTTTTCCTGAGGAGAGGGAAAATATACACGAAGGAAGAGGGGTGAGGATGGGTTACCTCTCTGGATGCCAGCACTGACTGCTCTGCCCAGTCTTCTGACAATGCCCTTCTCCCTTGCCCAGTAAATTTTGTGTCCCTGGTGCCACTACCATGTGATCCTTTTCCAACTCAGGTCAGGCAACCCAGGGGCCAGCCGAGAGCCTAAAGAAGGTAACCAGCTCTGGTTCTTAACCTCAGTTGGACAGTGTCTTGCTGGTGGCAGTAGTGGGAAAGGCACCGATTCTCTGACCCTCAGAGGAACGAGCCTTTCAAGCTAGGGAGATCTGTACAGAAAGCTCTAGGGAGGAGCAGGGCCTGACTGTTGGGACTACCCTCTCAGGGAAGGGCAGAGTCCTATCAAGGAGAGAGTATATTTCAAAGAGTTGGAGAGGTGTGGAGAAGGCCACGGGGGCCCTCATCTGGTTCTCTTACTGAATGCTTTTAGGTCAGGTTAGAGGTGGGATATGGCATCCAGACCAGCTATGTCAGAAATACCCAGGAGACTCCTGAAACAAGATGGAATATTTCATATGACTCTAGATGTCATTGCCTGGGACTGTCCCTCAGAAGAGAAGATGCTGAGTTAATGACTCTCAACCTAACCAAACATTCTAATGCTACTGCTAAGTTGGGCCCTGAGAAAAAGGAGCTGAGACACTGATGTCACAACCCTAGAGAACTCCTTGGCAGACCACACTAGTTGCATTAGCCTTACTGCCTATGGTGGGCTTTGCTAGGGTAGGTGGGGAGCTGCCATTTCCTGCCTTCCCTTGGCTCCTAGACCTCCACCCACTCAGCCACCTGGGCCCACTGCTCACTGGCACCTACCCTAGACTTGCCTGCCTGCCTAGGTTTGGCCTGCGATGTAAGTAAAGGCAGAGTTCAGGTACAGGAGTCCCCTTCATGACTCCATCTTGGGTGCTGACACCTTGTACAACTCAAATTTCCTCTGGCACCTATTCCCAAATCTCTCCCCAAGCCCCTCACAGCCCAGGGCCTCAGTCATTACCCAGCTCAACTTCTACACTCTTGAGGCAAAAGATAGAGATCATTTTCTCTCTTCCCACTCTCCCTCATGAATTCAGCTAGGGATGTGTCAGTCTCACCCACATCCCTGGGATTTAGGGGCCCCTTTTATTGGGCGAAGGTCTCTTTTTCACACTGGGAACTGAACTCAAGGGCTTCACCCTGAGCTGTACCCCCTGCCCTTTTATTTTTTGAGATGGGTTCTTGCTAAGTCATTGAGTTGCCCAGGCTGGGCTCAAACTTGGGATTCTTCTGCTTCAGCCTCCCAGAGTGCTGGGATTATAGGCTTATACTATCATGCCTGGCTTGGACCTGGGTTTTAGTTCCAGCCGTCATTAACTCCCTACATGATTTTAGGCAAGTCCTTTGCCTCTTTCTTTTTTTTTTTTTTTTTTTTTTTTTTTTTTTTTGAGATAGGGTCTCGCTATGTAGTAACTAGCCTTGTAGTAACTTTGTAGTCCACGGTGGCCCTGAACTCATGGCAGTCCTTCTGCCTCAGCTCCCAAGTGCTGGGATTATGGGCATGTGCCATCACACCTGGCTGTCCCTTACCTTTCTGAGTTTCAGTTTCCCATCTGTACAGTAATTAGAGAAAGATAGTCCTTAATGCCTGACAGCAATCCAGAAAGCTCCCTGATCAGGGATTCCCAGGTCTTTGTGATAGGGATGCCCAGCGGACTTCGTTTTGTATAAATCACTTGGCTGCTGATAGGGTCAGATGTAAATATCACAGTAACCTCTAGATCACCCAAGTCCCAGCTCCTAGCTGTCCCCTGCTCAGGTCCTCAGAGATTTAAGTCCTCAGATACACAGCCTAGCATTCCCAGTCATGGCTAATCCTTGTGCTTTGAGGAGTTGGAATTGGGAAATTCTTGCCTCCCCAAATCAGAGTGAATAGGTCTCCCACCTGTATCTACCATTCTCGTGGTGTCATGGCTGTGTTCTTTCCCCCAAGAGTGACCCATCATCCTCCCAGAGGGCTGTCCAGCTCTGCCAGCATAAACCTGCCCCTCTCTCTTCTCATTAAGAACAGATTTTATCTGTTCCACAAACTCAGCTGCCTCATTCCCCTTCCTGAGGCCAACTAGCTGGGCTCAACAAAGGGATTCAGACCACGCCTGATGCCCCCCCCCAAGCCCACCACAGCCTCTGGGCCACAGCTGCAGGCGCTTAGCAGCCTTTAGAATATTTATAGCCAAGTCCACCCCCCTCCCCCAGCTGGCTACAATTACAGGCCCTGCCATACTCGCAGCCCTTTCCCCCAAGCCATGGAGAGGGATAGACCAAGGCAGCACTGGAAGGGATGCTACAAATGGTTCTTGCCTAGGTGAGGGAATAGTAGGGAGAAATCAGTAGCTAAAAGAGACAGGCTTGCGCCGGGGATTTAGCTCAGTGGTTCCACCACCTGCCTCACCTTCCTCACAAGTGTAAGGCCCCGTCTCTGACACCCAGCATCAAAAAAAAAAAGAGAGAGAGAGACAGGCTTCTGTTCCTGCCTCAAATTGCACTAACACCATAAATTGCAACCAGGAAGTACAGTTATCAGGACAACCTAGCCTAACCCTGATCCTGGTCCAGAACCTGTCAGAAAGCAAAGAACCATTTTTCATACACAAATGGGTAGGACTGGTCTCCAGATTCGTAGGCTTTGACTTTTTAAGTTGGGTCCTGGGGACTCCGGATCCTATGACCTGGGCTTTGAAATCTGGGTTCTTAAGTCTGAATTTGGACTCAGTAAAGACTGAGATCATGACTCTGAGCTCTGTAGCCTATATTTGGGGTCCTTGGGCTCTGGGCAGGGTTCCTTGATGAGTAGAGGACCCAGAAGCAGGAATCAGAGCTCAAAAGAAGGAGGACGATGTAGCTGCTGACCTGGTCCTCCTCACAGCTCATTTCCTCCTTCCCAGAGTACAGTTTCTAGTTCAGAGACCATGTGGATTAAAGCTCTGAGGTAGCCCAGTGATGAAGCATTGGCTAAGTCTCAAGTCCCCTGCCAGGCTGGCCTGTCACACCCACGGCATCCTGTGAGCCATTGGTGGCTTCAGACCCACATGCTCACTGGTTACCTCTTCCCAGGGCCCCACAGGTAACTAAGACGCAGCATGTAAAAACTGACCTATTTTTTTTCTTTACCAAGCAGTTTCTCCTATGGTCCTCATTCGTGCAGCAACACCATCTTCACCCTGGGTCCTCCAAGCTAGATGCCTGGCTTCACCCCTGTCCTGTCCCCTTTAGCTTATCCCCGCCATCCCCTTATCTCCGCACCAGCCCCAACTCCTAGAACCCATACCTTTGGCATCTTGCGCAAGTTGGGTGAGAGCTTGAGGCAGGTGACGTGCCCACGTTCATCACCCACAATGATGATGGGATAAATGGGGTTGAACTGCACATGGGTGATCTTATTTTTCTTTTTGGCTACCACGGGCTGCTTGCAGATGGCCTCATACTTGTTGATGGCCAAGTCAAACACGTGAGCCTGTGGAGAAACTGGTGTCAGCATGCTCATGGGTAATAAGGCCCCTGGCAACCACCTCATAGGAAGCAGGCTAATAGCATATTAGAGCTGGTGGCAGCAGGAGAGGGAACTTTGTTTCTCCATGTTTTATTTTGGTTAAGGGAGTGAGAATAAAAGTTTGGGAGAGGCCCAGGGATTTAGCTCAGTGGTTCAGTGGCCTGCCTTGCAAGCACAAGGACCCGAGTTCAATCCCCGATACCAACAAAAACAAAACAAAACAAAAAAAAACAAAAAAAAAAAAAACAAAAGTTTAGGAGAAATGTTAAGTCTGTGCAAAAACAATAGCAGCTATGCCTTGTTTAGCCTAATATACTTTACCATGTACCAACTTTGCACCATCTAATTATACTCCTTAATTTGTAAGGTGGCTCTTTTAGTATTACCTGTATTTTATAAATTAAGACTTTGAAGTTCTCTAACTTTTTAGTAAGCAGCAGACAGAGTCAGGGTTTATCCCAGTTAATAGATGTGAAGTGCTTAAATAGTGCTTGATGTACAAGTGCTCAATAAATGTCTGATGTTATCTTTGCCACACTGCAAGTGCAAACCACTACCAGCTCTTGCCTCGACAACTGTGGCAGCCTCCTAGCTAGGCTCCCTGCTTCCACTCTTGGGTTTCCATAAGTGCATCACCCATGGAGCAACCAGATTTCCCTTTAAAAAACAGAAAATCTTCCCAGAGTTTCCTTGGCATTACAAATGAAATCTGGATTCCTTATTCTGGCGCCCACCTCCTCACTCTCATTTCCAGATCTCCCAGCCACACTTGCCTTCCTGTCCCCGGACCCCTCCTCAAGCTCATCCCCACCTCAGGGGTTTGAGCCAGTGATTCCTGCAGGGTGATGGCACCCCTGCTCCATCTTCCCATGGCTGGCTCCGTGTCAGTCAGCTCCCTGTTGGTCAGCTTGAATGTAGCCTCTTCGGAGAAGCCTTTCCTGACCACTCTAAGAAACCACCCAATCCTTTTCTTCTCACTTTTATCAGCTTCATTGAGATTTAATTCACATACCATAAAATTTATCCATTTAATGAATATAAGTCTTAGTTTTTAGTACATTCACAGTTATGCAGCCATCACCATAACCGATTTGAGAATTTTTTTATCACCCCCCCTCAAAACAATCTTTGTATTCAATAGCAGTCACATTTTCTCCCAACCTTTCTAGCCCTTGGCAACCACAAATCTACTTTCTGTGTCTATAGATTTGCATCTTTTAGAACACTGTACTATATTCTAGGCATTCTAGGCAAATATATTTTGGACATATCGTATAAATGGAATAATACAATCTTTGTCCTTTGGTGTCTGGCTTACTTTTAGTGTTGTTTTCAAGGCTCATCCGTGTTGTAATTATCAGAATGCTATTCCTTGTCATTGCTGAATAAAATCCTTTTGCATATACAGTATATTTTCTATGTTCACTCATCAGTTAATGGACACTGGTTTGTCTCATTTTTTGGCTAAGATGAATGCTGTAATAAACATTTGCATTCACACATCACTTTCTTTTAATTCTCCACCCTTAACAGTATAAGCACTTTGGTGCTGTTGCTTTTTGTCTCTTTCTCCCTTCACTATAATGTAAGCTTCATAAAAGCAGGTGTCTGAATCTATGGAGCTGAGCACCACAGTCAGCCCTTAGTAAACATCTGTTCAGGGAATAGATGACTGGCTGACTTTAAGGTGATGTCTTAATCACAATATTTTTCCCGTGGTGCAGGAGGTACATTTCAGTCTATATTAAAGTCCACAAGGAAAACAGATTTGCATCTAAGAATATGCTCAAAAAATGTTTCTGAGCTTTCACTAATCCTCAGTGTTGAATATACCCCTCTCATCTCACCCCACTGAAGACCCTTCTCAGAATCAGCTTGCAAACTTTCAGAGATGGGGACCTCACTGCCTTACAGACATGGACAGATCAGTTCTGGCTCATATGTTTCCCTTAGCTGGGGCTGCCCCTGCCACCCACTAGCTAGATCCTTCTCCAGGGTCCTCAGAGAAGATGGAATGCCATCCTTCAGTGTGAGATGAACAGTCCCATTCTCTCCTTGAGGCCTCCTGTGATGAATGATTCCTCTTTGGCTGGGCCCTGGATGGCCTGGCTCTTGAGGAGGGAGACCCTGAGAATCCTCATCCTGTAGCCAGTAGTGGGCATGTTTAGTCAGGAATGGGCCACTCACCTTCCCATCAGTGGTGACTGCTGCAAACACAGTGGAGGAGTATGGTGCCCAGGCCACATCACCCACAGCTGAGTTCAGGTCATAGATGAACATGGGGGTCCTGCAGTGGCGGAAGGGTGAAGCCTGTGACACAAAGCTTACAGTGCCGGAGCCCAGGGGAGGGCCCAGGGCAAGGCAGGCCCCTTACTTGATGGTGTGGTCCCAGATCTTCACTGTCCAGTCGGAGCTGCAGGACATGAAGACCTTGGTGTGATACGGGTTCCAGGTTACAGCATCTACTGCCATGTTGTGGGCATCATAGGTGTCGAGGAATTGGCTAGAGTAAGATTTAGAGCACTGGGGCAGTGATGGGGCAGGTAGGGGGAGATCAGGGAACAACAGCGAAAGAAATGTCAGCTGCTACTACTTCCTTAGAGCCCTCGAAGGTCAGAATCTGAGCCTCCCCTTCTGTCCATAACCCACCTCACTGTCACAGCTGAGTTGGGGCCAAGCTGCTGTGTTTTCCTACCCTCCACATACGGATTTAGGAGCTGGGGATATGGGCCATGCAGCAAAGCCTTCTTGTAGCATGTGAGTGCTGCACTCTGCCCTGTGGCTGACCCCAGAGGATTCCACATCAGCCAGAAAAATCCTATTCTCTCCTGAGCAGAGCAGGTCTCAGGTCCTGTGCAAGGCGAAACCTAGCCATTTCTCCATGCCAGGGCCTGTGAGCAGCCCAGATAGCATCTTTGCAGCAGTGGGAAATATTCCACCTTGAACAGGTAAGAGCAGATGCCCAGTCAGGAGTCCATTCTGATTCCCAGATTCTGACTGGCCAGCCTCTTTCTCCCTCCCTCCAGAAGTCAGAGTGACTGACTGTCTCTCCTTCCCTCTTGTCACTTCCAGGCTGCCAACCCAAGGGGTGGAGAGGGGGTGGGGACTCTTTTGCATTCAGACCAGCTCTGGCTAGGCCTCAGGGGCTCCCGGGAGGCTGCCTGTAATTAACATTCTGAGTCTCTGAGCCTAAGAAAAGCTTGCTGTGGAGCTATTTCTGGACAGATGGAGGTTCAGAGAGATGTTCACCTACTAACACTGAGACAGAGGAGAAACTGGCTGTGAGGTTGTGTCCTGCCGGCGGGGATGCAGCCGGTATTCAGAGATCAATCTGCTTGTTACCTGGCCTTCAAAGCCCTACTCTAGTTCAGATCTCCTCCAGGAAGTCTGCCCAGAATTTTCACACTCTCCCAACCCCCATTCCCACCTCTGCCATCACTCCCTAAAAAGGAGAAACATCCCAGTGGGAAAGAGGTTGGGCTGGGCTAAAGTCACCCTCTAGATTCACCATCCCCTTTTCGGCACTGAATCTTTTCCTGCCACCCAAGAAGCCTTGCAGAACTGCTGGATGAGCACTAAGATCTGTAAGAACAGGATTTGTTAAGTACTTTAAATTCCCCAAGTGCTCAGGTCTAAGTGGCCCGGTGAGGAGCTTACACAGGCAGTGCTGCCTCACCTTGTAGATTTTTCCCTCCTCTGTGCCCACTAGGAACATGTAGTCAATCTCTTTGTGGAAGTCGAAGGCGGTACCACATCCTTAGAAGAAGAGGAAACAGCCTCAGCCCAGTTCTGAGAGGGACCCTCCAAGCGCTACCCCTCCTTGGCAGCGGGGACTCAGTCAGGACAGATTGACCTGGGGCCCCTTATGCGGGCTGGGAGCAGCCTAGGCAGTCAGAAAGTGGCCCTGTGGCCTGCTTGTCCCAAGCTGTTAGGGCTCTGCAAACGGCCAGGGGTTCTGCAGAAAGGAATGGGGGCCTGGGTAAACAAGTCAGGGATTGAGTTAAACAGGGTCAGGGTCAAGGTAAACAGGGACAGGGTCTGCAAACAGGGACATGGTCTGTGCAAACAGGGATCTAGTCTGCATAAACAGGCTAGGAATTGAGTAAACAGGGATAGGATCTGAGTAAACAGGGCCTTCATCTGCATAAACAGGGATGGATCTGCATTATAGCACCTGATCTGCATAAACAAGAGCAGGGGCTGCAAACAAGGAGGGGACCTGCATGAATGGAGAGTGTCTGCAAATGGCCAAGGACTTAGTGACAGGTCAGGCTTTCCCAGTGCCTTTGGTCTGGGCTTCAGCACAAGTAGGGTAGGAAGTACTGGGAAGAGGCCACTTCACTGCCCCTCAGGGAACTTGAATGACTTAGCGAAGCTTGGAGGTGAATGGACTGGGGCTCCTACCCACTGTGTGCAGCTGCAACCCCTCCGGGACGTCTGTGGTGCTGCCTTCCACCTTTAGCTTGATGACATCTGTGTGAACCAGCTCACTCTGTCATCATAGAAGATGGGGCAAGGTGTGTGGTTTAGGCTGGATCAGTAGATCTGGGGGGTGCCCTTTGCCACTCAGCCCCCCACCCACCTACCCCTGTTCAACGTTCTCTGAAACAGGTACCTTCACAAGTGTCCAAGACACGATCCTTCCATCGGATGACACAGAGAAGAAGTTAAGGTTGTGGTCCATGTCATCCTTTTGCCACTTGACCTGAAACATCCCAAACCACGAGCTCTGTGACTCTGCTAGGGTGTCGGGTTAGGGATATGAAACAGGGCTCCCCAGTACACATCTGAGTCTCAGAAGCAGGGGAGAGCTCACTTCCCAGAATCCCATGACTGACACCCTCCCCCATCCTACACTGTCTGTCTTATCCGTTTCCCTGACCAACCTGAAGCAATAGCACCAGACAGGGCCTTGCCCTAATCTACTGGCATGGCAGTAGACCAGTTATTCCCTGGGTTGGTTCTAGAAGCCCATTTGTGAGAAATGGTACTGGGTTCAACCTCCTTACAAAGACATGGCCTAGAAAGAATAAGGCCCAATGATCAGTTTCTCTTTTTATACAGTGGAAGTCATAGCAGCATAAACTTGTGAGGAATAAATGAGATATGTAAAGCCTTTAGATCAAAACATTGCACACTCTAAATGTTCAACAAATGATAGCTGCTGCCCTCCTTATTACCCTCATCCTAGGAATGTGAGCACCAAGCTTCTGTAGGGGCCTTTTTCCTGCTTGCTTGGGGTTAGGTGGAGAAGAGAAGGACCATACCCTTCCTTCCAGTCCCCTCCTCTTCTAGGCTTAGCCTTTCTCTAGAAAGTGGCTCCTCTGTTCCCATCTTCACATTACCACTAACTCCTGCTCCCAGAATCTTGCTCCCAAATTCCAGATTTGAGCTGCATTTCTCCCTCTGCAAATCAGGGTTAATTATGCTGCCCCACCCATCTTCTCAGGGCTGGAAGCAAACATATGGGAAAGTGTTTTGGAGACAGAGCTGTTGTCTTATGAAGATGACACGCTTGAGGCTCAAGTTTCTCTTGCCAGATGTGGAGGCCTGGCCAAGCCAAGTCCCAGAGAGTTGGGGTGGGGCTGGGTGCCTAGAGCTTTTCATCCTCTGGCTCCCTCCAGACCGCCCATGCTGGGACCATGGTCCAGTCCCCTCCTGCTGTCACAAGCAGAGGCCCAGTGAGGAAGGCCAAGAACCTAGCACTGTTGCCTGTAACCGCAGCTGTCACCAGGGCTGTTGTAGGGTGGGGAGAAAGGGTTGTCTCTTCCCAGCCATCTCTCAGGCCTGGCAGATCAGAGCTGAAGGAGGGCTGGCTGAATCCTGCCTGAGCCTGTCTAGTCAGTGGTTCTTTTATACTTTCACTGGTGGGCCAGAAGCTGCAGAGCCTGTCAGGCACAAGGCAGAGCCTGCCCTGATACGGAGCCCATTTCTCCTTTTGGGTAAAGGTGGTCCCTTTAAAGCTGGGCAGGAACAAGGGGTGTCAAAGGCCAGGCTGTAAGAGGCACTAGGGAGCTGCAAAGGGAAGTGTTTAACGAGCAGATGCTAGCAATTGTGGAAATTGTATTTCACACCCCTCTTAGCAGCCTGATGCCCAATAGGGGGTGGCTTGTATTTGCAAGTGACTCTGTTTGTGCATGTGTGTGTGTGAGTACAAGTCACACACTGCTCCTTGAGTGGAGGTGACAGGTAGGAATAAAGCAGAAGGAGGGTAGTAAGTAGAGTTAAGGCAATGAATGAATGCCCAAGGACCAGAGGGTAGAGAGGAGCCTGCTTAACTGATCCCTCCTCTTCTCCTGTCCTTAGTTTTTACCCATACATTCTTTCTGCTCCCTCCCCCAGAATCACACAGTGCACGTTCCCCACAGAGTATTGCTGGTTGAGGCTTAACAGTAGGGCCTGAGCAGGGCTGAGCTACCCAGGCAGGCTCCCTGGGGAAGCAGCCCATCCTATGGGACAGGAACTTAGTCTTCTTAAAACAAGACAATTTTATCCTGGCTTAAAACTTTTCAAGGCTCCCCATCACCATGGGACAGACGACTTCTGCCCCAAACTGTGTATGAGATCCAAAACAACTTCTCTGTTCTCCCCTAAATATATGGACACATACTTTTTATGAAGGACCTAACAGCCCATCTCTCTCTCTCTCTCTCTCTCAAGCTTTTATGGTCAACTGCCCAAAAACCTGCCTCTTGGTGTCATCCCTCAGGCTTCTTGCATTAACATCCGGTGACACCTGTTCCTCTGCCATTTTCCACTTCTATGTATGCCTAACCAGGCACCCTAAACCCTGGTATCATCGATTTGTCCCTTTCCCATATTCAGCCAATATTTTTTCTCTCGATTCTACTACCCCAACAGGTCTCCTCCCTATTTTCCTCATTTCCATCTCCACTCCCCCTGCCCTTGATCAGCCTGCAGTACCACTCAGGCTGCAGCCAGAGGGTCTTTCCTCCAGGACACAATCTTGACTGTTACTCTCTGTTCAAGCCCTCTAATGATTGGGCTGCAATTTCCAAACTATGCTCAGGCGTAATCTTAGGAGCCTTGGGAATGTACGTCAGGGGACAGGAGGAATAACAGGGAACCCTTAAACAGGCTGGACCCTGGTCTTATCAGAGAGGCTCTACTCTCATCTTTTTACCATATTGTGCTCCTGTATTAATACTTCATTTAAACCACTGATCTATAATGTCCAAGTTTCTTGACTGCTAACCATGCTGGGTACCTGCCTTTTCCTCCAGTCTTGTTCCTCTTCACCTGTCCTTTACATGTGCTCTGAATGATGCATATTTCTCCCATAGTCCACTCTGTTTGAACCCTCATGTCACTGTAGAGGAGATACCCTTTGTTTCCTTTTCCATCTAACACTTTTCCATCTCTCACAATTCAGCTCAGGCATTGCTCTTCTAGAAAGATCTGCCTGGCCCACCTTCTCCTAGTCCCCACCCAGGACAACGTGATTGCACCTCCAGGTACACTTCTCCTTTAGCATTTAGCATTCTACCCCACCCTGGGGGCAGCCTGTCTTTGTGATTTATCTTGTCACTTGGAGCTCCAGAGACTAAACCCTTGGGCACCCTCAGCAACCAGCAGAGCAAACAGGGAAGAGTTAGTTATAAAATGGATGAAGGAGGAGGAGAAAGAGGGAATGAGAGGAAAGAAGAGAACAGGAAGTGAGTAGATGAGTGTTAGCTGGGTCCCTTTCAGGTAGTGTCCCATGACTCCAGCCAAGAACGCTGAGTCTTCTATTTTGCAAAGGCAGCAGTTCTGTTTTTCTGGCATAGTGGGAATGTAGGCCACCCCTGTCCAGGTGAGTTCCACTTTTCCTGAGACCTGTCCAGTGAAAGGGATAACTTATTTTTCTCTATATCCCCCTTCCCCCCAATCTGCTATTTGATTTAGAGAACACAACAGAGTAGGATTAGGTGGCTGGTCTGGGCCTCTCTTCCTCTCCTGGAGTTGATAATGGTGGTCAGGTCATCTAGACATGCTCTGACCTCAGTTCTGGGCTATCTGAGCTGGGAAAGCAGGGGCAGGGATGGGATAGAGGCCTGTTCTCCTCTCCCTGGGCTTTAAAGTCTCTACAGACATTCTCTGATGTCTGGAGACCTTTGGGTACCTGGAGGTAATGAATTGGCAGGTGGATTTTTGGTGTAAAGCATTCCTGAGGCTGCACCCTTTGGTCCTTGCTTTGTGGAGAAAGTAGGGGAGAAAGGTAAGTACCAGAAAGGGCTCTACCTCTCTCCCACCATCTGCACCAGACTGTGGGAAAGGATGAAGCTGAGGGGGCATCATATCCCCTGTCCCTGGGTGGTTCTCCTCCTGCTCAGGACTGAATAGGAGCTCAGACTCAGTGCCTGGAGCAGGTGACCATATGTTTCAGGGGCTCAGGGCCAGAAGAGATAGATAGAGTCTTCCTGGTGACTCTCAGGGCAAGAGGACAGAGAAACACAAGAAGACAGAGCCCCAGTATTGCTTCATGAGCCCAGAGATTTGGGAAGCTTGAGGTAGAAATCCATCCTTAGATTCACACAGATCTGTACTCCCACCCCACACGCACACCTTTAGAACACAGTAAGGAACAGCCTACAAAGCCTTAGCTAAGAGACCCTCTGAGAACGTCAACTGTGAAACCTACTCCCTGTGGAATAAGATAGGAGACACAGGACCAAAGTGAAATCTAGTGCCATTGTCCTGGTAATGGTCCCAAGCTGGCCTCACACCATGGAAGAAGCCCGGCCCCCCTGCTAGGCCTGTCTGGAGAAGAGGGGTGCCACAAAGAGGCTCAAGGACAGACTTTGCCTTCAAGACCCTGTCTGGAAGCTTCCCCAAATCAAATCCAGATGGCAGAGGAGAGCCCCTGGGGGGTGTGGAGGAAGCCTGAGGATAAGGCTTTGGGGTCCCTAACTACCATTAGGGGTAGCCTGTCAGGCCCTGGAGGCTTCCAACTGTGGCCCTCCAGTTTCTCATTGTCATGTCAAGTTGCTCCTCCTGCAAGGAGCTCCTCCCTCAGCAGGCAGATGGAATCTTCTCAGAGGGAGCGCACAAGGTTTTACTGGAGACCCTCCCCTTACTCCATAATTCTCTCCAATCCTTCTCCACCCCTTCTCATAATCTGGTATCTATAATTTCCATTCCTAGACTATGACCCTCTTTCCCCCAAGGTCCCTCCTCCACTGGCTCCTTCCTAGGCCCACATGCTGCTCCCATTCTGTGCTGAGGCTGACCTGCCAAACAGGGTCCATGTGCTTTCCAGACTTGGCTGAGCTGCGGAAGGAAGGCTGGGAATGGGGCTTCTTGAGGTTGTAAATGGCCACATTGCCGTCATAGTGGCCCACCACCACCAGGTAGGGGTGGTCCACGTGTATGTCAAGACACATGATGCCACTGTCACTATTGAAGATGTATTCTGGGAAGCTGGGGTTCTTCAAGCTGTAGAGCAGTAACATTCCCCGGCTCTGTTTCATGAAATCATCTACCAAGGAAGACAGGAGGCTGCAGTTAGAGGATCAACCTGATCTGCCAGGGAGGACCCCTTGCTCTACCCCACCAGATAGGTAAGCCTTGCTCTGTTCCACTTATCAGAGATTATGGGATTCCTGTCTGGACTTCATCTTCTCAGACTGTGAAATGGAATAATGAGATTTGGCCTACTCTTTCTCAGCATTCATGGAAGGATCCAACAACCAGAAATGTGACCAGGCTTATCTGAAGACAAACCATCCTCCTCCTTAATCTTCCTCTCTGGGTCACAGGAAAGGGGGACACAGGTTCATAGAGTTTCTAAGTAAAGAATGTGTGTGTGCTTGGGAAGGAGCAGTACCCCAAGCTGGATTTGATGTCCAGCTCACAGACAGGCTGCTGTGCCATAGATGCCTGGACAGTGCTCATGTTCCCTCAATCTTCCACCAAGGACTTGGGCTAAGCTTGATGTAACATGCAATTTTCTATAGTGAGTCCAATGCTAGTCATCTATGAGCATCTTCCCATGCCTTTGGGCCCCATAGTCCACAGCTGCAGCCTGCACTCTTGGCTACTTAAACCCAGAAGTCTCTGGCCAGCCAGTCAGGCTTCCACAAGCCCACTCAGACTGGACAGAGCTTTTGATGGTCAACAATGGACCATTCATCAGAAGTCCCCCTTCTCACCTGCCCCATCTCAAGAGAATGAGTCGCTGTTGCATTTTTCATATATGTGGCGCCTATCCTGATATGCAGTCAATGAAAAGCACATAGTTTAAGCCCTTGAGACCAGTTCTCCTGCTACCAGCCCAGACCCTCCATCTCTTCCCCAAACTTAGAAAAGCCAGAGCTGGAGAGATGGAAGGCTAGTGTAGCCTTCAGTCAAGGCAACCTAAGCCCATATAGCCTTTTGATCAATATGAGAATCCTTTCCACCTTCCCTCTTATAAGGGTATCATCTTTGTCCCTAGAAGCTGCCAGGGCCTTGGACCTCATGACAAAGTAAGTAGTATTCAGATGTCAGCCCATGGGGTAGGATCGGGGGACAGGAAAGCAACCCAATTTGGCTGGTGTTGCTGAGCTTTTCTGTCTCATTTCTAAGGTTGTCCTTTATTCAAGAGGGTAAATGTCTGGGCTGAACTCAGGGACAATATAGACCCAGGTCCCTGGGCTCATGGCATGAGCTCAGCCACAGACACACCCCAAGTAGCTCCACCCACTCTGCAAAGGCCCCACCCATCTGTGCTCTGACTGGGAGTGGGAAGCCACCAAGAATCAGGTTGGCCTTAGAAAGGAACAATGGGAAGCTGAGACAAGCTGGCATGTTCACTAGAGTAGCTCTCTGTGGGAAGCCTACCTTCCTTTCCTGGGGCTAACTTTCAACACCTCTGAGATTCCTTGGATCACTTTCAAGGAAAGTCACTGTCTGGCTTATATTTAGATGACTCCAAAGCCTCATTCATAGGTGGGGATTTTTGTAGAGACTGGATCATGGATGTGTGATACTGGATCAGTCTACTTATTGGTTTAGCTTTAGCGTGGTCCTGGGTGTGGGTGATTAATTTACTGAAGAAGGAGATCCACCCTGGGTGTGACACCAATCAATAGGTTTGCAGCCTGAATGGAATAAAAAGGAAAAGAAGGAAGGCTGCTGTTTCCTGCCTGCCAGCCATGAACTGTTTTTCTTCTGCCATTCCACCCTGCCTTGGAGCCATCCAACTATGAACTGAAACCTCTATCAACTGTAAACTAAAATAAATCTTTTCTCCTTTAACTTGAGGGTGTTTAGTATTGTCTCAGCAATGAGAAAGTAACTGTGATAGCCACACAATCAATGAGGGAATTGTACCTGAGGTGGAAGTTTCCAGAATCCAGATTAGCACACACTGTGTGACTCAAGAAAACACAAAACAAAACAAAAACCCTCTACTCTGGAAGAGTGAGCCTCCTAGCAAAAAAGAGAGGAATTTGGAGGCTTCCAGATCCCCTGGAGCCAAAACTGGGTTATCCTTTGCCTGGCTCCATCACAAAGCCAGGATGGAACTAGCCTTGAGATAGATGGGGAGGAGCTGGCACTGTGGGGTTTGGTGGGCCCCAAGGGTTGACTCTTCAAGAAAGATTGGCAGATGGCTGAGGCTAGTGCTTTGCCTTCCTAAAATAAGAAGGCCTTGAACTGAACAGTGTGACAGTCATTTTAGCTCCTTTTGCCCATCAAGTAAATCCCGAGCACCTGATCTGGACCTCCCCTGGGTTGCCCCCTGCAAGGTCAGAGACATTTCACTCCCCAGACCCTACAGCTGAATGAGTAACCAATGAACTAACCTTCAGGCTCAATGTAAGCTACTGGCGCTTATGATTCCAGTCAGTCTTCTATGCTGGTCAAGACTGACAGAGGGTAAATTGGTGGCCCAACAGGTAAGTGAGTAAATAAGACAGTGAAGGAATGGGTGCTCAAGCTGAGGATTCACACACTATCCTTAGTGAACATGACCTTCACAATTCCTCTTACTGTATACGGGGCTTTGCCCCTGACAGAGAGCAGTGATTATTTACTTTCTCTAGAAAGAATACCTCCCTCCCTGGCCATCCCTGGCTTAATAACCTTGTACAGAATTAAGGACATATCTGAGCCCACACAGAACTACTGGGCCTAGAAAGTGGAATCATGAATTCCTGATTTTACAGATGGAGAAACTGAGGCCCAGAGGAGAGAAATGGAGTGCACAGGTACATGATACATGTCACATGGTGTTTGCCACATTCCATATCCTTTTTCTAGCTGAAATTATCCTGCTGTACTAATCTGGTCTTTACAAAGAAGTGGAGAAAAGAGGGCAAGGGGCCACCAGACCTAATAGGGGTGGTGGTTCCTGGCACAGCCAATCTAATCCCTTCAGGGTCTGGAATAGAGAACGTGTAAGGAATAGAGCAGTTAAGCATTATAAAGGGGAATAACCTGCAAGGGAAAGCATGGATTTTACGAGAGAGGGACAGTTAGTAACCAACCACACCAATTCTTAGGACACATGCATGCTGACGTTAAGCCCTACTTTCTCAACCTGGCTGTAATGGTCTTTATTATTTGTAATCAAATGAGTCCTCTGTTTGTTTTGTTCTGTTTTTCTGAGACAGGGTCTTACTATGTAGGTCAAGCTGGCCTTAAACTCACTAAATAGTCCAGGCTGGCTTTGAACTCTTAGCAATCCACCTGCCTCAGTCTCCCGAGTGCTGAGATTACAGGTGTGTACCACAACACCTAGCTCACTCCTCTTTGACAGAGAGATCATTGTTCCTAATCATGACTAGACTACATGTTTCCTGAATCCTAATTCAGGGCTCTTTCTGTCAAATGACAACAGGAAAATATAGAAAACCCTCATTTAACTGGTGTTTCTTCTCAACTCTACCTCATACAATGAACTCACCTCTGATTGCAGTAGCTCCTCTGAGGCCTCACTATTCTATTCCCCAGACATACTCAAAACACCAACACAGCCTGTTATAGATTGTGTCTAGATGTCCCCCTAAAGCCTCATGAGCTCATTGGGTGGGGCTTTGCAGAGGTGCTGGATCAATGGCTTGTGATGCTGGGATTAAGGGTGTGTGATTAGTAAATTAGTTTATTGAGTGGTTTGGCATAGTTCTGGGTGTGGATAATGGGAGGGCCACGTTGGTGTGCTACTCAAAGGATGAGTAGCCTGGAAGGGTAAAGGGGAGAGGCAGGCTGCTGATGCTACTGCTGTTTCTGCTGCCTTCTGCCCACCATAAACTATATTTGTCCTCTTCAGGGACCCTCTGCCATGCCATCTTCCCTTGGAGCCAACCAACTATGAGTTTATAATTGAAACCTCTATAAACTGAGCCAAACAAACCTTTTCTTCTTTAACTTTGGGTGTTGGGTATTTTGTCTCAGCAACAAGAAAAGTAACCAAAACACAGCCCAAACCTCCAACAATCCCAAATGAAAGCATCATTTTATCTTCCAAAAATGAACGATATCACTACTCAAACCACCAACAATCCTCATTTGATGTCATCGCTCATGACATCATTGCCCATTGTTGGTAGTATGTTATTACCAATGGGGAACTAGCTCAGCCACCCAATATTCTCAGTATGATATCACCAACTAGGTCACTGACCGTCTCTGTATGACATTAGCATCAAGGTCACTTACCTACAGTGCCTCAGTTACCAATGAGGTCTAAGAGTTCATTAAGAATGAAAGCTTGGGTCCTGGTCCATGGAGTAATTTTTTTCTGAGTGGCACAAACTTTAGAGAAAGGATAGAGAGTTCAATGACCCAGATGGGAGCCCCCAACCCCACCCTTCATTGCATAAAGAAGCAGAGACTCAAGTCTGGAGCCAGTAAAGGAATTCTAGGTTCTTCCAGGCCATAAATTTTGGCCAGGCCACAAATACTTACTGAAAATAAGTAAGTATTTATGGCTGGGTAGAGTGGAAGGAGAGAAAAAGTTATATCTATCTATCTATCTATCTATCTATATCTATAGATAGATATGGAGAGGGGGAGAGGGAGAGAGGGAGGGGGGAGAGAGAGAGAGAGACTATGATAGGTTGATTGACAGCTGGGTCTTGTCTCCTACCACTACTTTGTGCTTTTACTCCTATTTCTTCCTTAATCTCCTTTGTATTCTTTCCCATGTTGTCCAGAAAGAGACTACTATTCCGTAAGGACTTTCTGGGAGGCCTCCCACACCATTCAGTCACCAGGGTTATCTTATGTGAGTCCCTATCCCAAGTCAGGAGTTGTGAGTAGGTCTTTTCCTTGGCCTGCCATGAGGCATGGAGGCAGCACATCCTAGCTTGCTCTGCAGCAGCCTTGCTCTTTCTGGTGACAAAATTTCCTCGTGCTAAATCTGCCCTGCTGGATAATCCTTAAGGCCTCCCTGACTTTGCCCCTTCAACCACCCATGAGATTTGGAGGAAGGAAATCACGCCTTAATTAGATAAGAGTCTAATGTGGCTATTCTCAGGCAAGGGGGTTAGTGTGTGTGTGTGTGTATGTGTGTCTTTTTTTTTTTTTTTTGGGTAGTTCCAGGGATTGAACCCAAGAACTCACACATGCTACATCCTCAGCCTCCACATATGTGTCTTAATTCCACCACAGACCAAAAGTCCGACTATCCTCAGCTTTGCCAGCTACAGCCCTGCAAAGCAGTGCCCATTGAGGAACATGTATCAGTCTTTTTGTTTTTTGTTTTGGTACCGGGGATTGAACTCGGGTCCTTGCGCTTGCAAGGCAGGCCACCGAACCACTGAGCTAAATCCCCGGCCCTGTATCAGTCTTTTTGAACTGGCAACCATCAGTGGGATCCTCAGGCCCCTGGTCAGCTGGTAACAGCTCTAGATCATGGACACTCTAGTGTCATGGACACCCACTCTAGTTGGTGGACGCTCTGGAATATTCTGGCTGTCAGAAAAACCCTGGGCTCCTACTCAGGATTCAGGGAGAGCAAGACAGGCAGAGGGCATTTGGGGGCATGAGGCTAAAGCCAGGTCAGTGGTCAGTGGGAAGTAGATGCCAAACTGCAGAGACAAGGTTACCATGTCAGCCTCAGACATCAGGCTTCCTCTTGTACTGTGGCAATCTAAACATGGCCAGCCCAGGACTGGCTCCAAGGCAGCAGCTGCTTGATGACTCCCTTATTAAGTCATGCAAGAGGCACTTGGAGGCGGTGTGTGGTAGGCAGAATAATGCCCCCCCCAAATGTCCACATCCTAATCCCCAGAACCTATAAATATGTCACTTTGCATGGCAAAAGGGACTTTGCAGATGTGATTAAGTTAAAGACTGTGAGATGGGAGGATTATCCTGGATTATCTGGGTGGATTTAATGTAATCACAAGGGTTCTTATAAGGGAAAGAAGGAGGCAGGAGAGTAAGAGAATGAGATGTGACGACAGAAGCAGATGTCAGAGTGATGCAGTTGGTGGCTGGAAGAAGGCCACGAGCCATGGAATGCAGGCAGTCTCTAGAACCTGGAAAAGAGAAGAAAACAGGTGCTCCCCACAAGGCTCCAGAGGGAACATGGTTCTGCTGACACCTGACTTTAGCCAGGTAAAATCCATTTTGAACTTCTGACCTCTAGAACTGTAAGACAATAAATTCGTGTTGTTTTGAGCCCTGTTTGTGGTCATGTGCTACACACAGCACAGCAGGAAATGAATTCATAAGCATTCAGGGAAGGTTGACCCAGACTGTACTTTTAGGAGTTGGAAAGAGAGTTTCCCATAATGGCACTTTTTTCTGGGATGGATTGAAAGCAATATTGGTAGAAGTCAGGAGGATAGATTCAATGATTCTCAGCTCTTCTGCTGACAATGATGAAGTCATCCTTGAGTTTCCCACAGTCCAGCCCTGCCACTTCAGACTCCAGGAACAGCTCCTGTGTGTTAGAATGTTTAGACTCTCAGGGGAGGGGACCAGCACAATGCTGGACTGAAATAGAGAACTGGCCACTAGAGGGTCCTAAATGTCAAGCATAGCTCAGAGGCCAGGGTGCCTAGCTGGGCTCAGGCTCCCCAGGAAAGGAGGCTTTTCCAGGCATCCTCACTGGATTCAAAGTCATGTTTACACAGTGTGGGGAAATAAAGCAGGCCTTAGAATACATGAAGCAGGACATTTAATTTGATTTAGAGAAAATGAGGCAAACATTTGAGAACCTAAATAACTAACCAGTAATTAAACTAACAACAGGAATGCCCTTGCACTACAACCCAGCAAGCACAGTGGCCTTTATGGACTGTATTTACAAAGAGACCTGACAACATAATTAGTCCTGTAAATTTTACGAAGCCTGCAGCTGAGGAATGATGGATTTTGTGTGTGGAGGATGAACAGGGAGAAATGAGGTGGATGAATTTCCATTTTCAGTAAATGAAATTAACACTGCTTAATTAGTGAAGCTGACAAATAAATGATCAGGAAAAATTTGAATCCCTAAAAGGGTGTCTGTGGCCTGGGTAGGCCCAGGGACAGGCCAGGATACAGTGGGATGAAGCAAAAATGGGTTTAGTGCCGGACCTGAGGCCTGCCATTGATTGGCTCCTTTTGAAGGTGCTGTCCCCGGAGGGAGCCTGAGCCGAGGCACAATGACATCTCTTTCCTTACAACATGAGACCCTCTGGAAGCTTCCTGCCCCATCTTCTTATCTCAGGACAACACAGAGTTTCCAGAATCTTGCCTGACAGACCACACTGAACTGGCTAATGAGCTGGAAAGTACCCCTTTGGTAAAGCAGGCTGCCGTAATTGCACACCCCAGCTCCGAGGCAATCTCTTCCTGGACTCACTCCTTTTATCCGCCAACACTCTTCCACCTGCTTTTGCCTGCTGACAGCCTCTCTCTCCACTCTGCTGGGAACGTGGAGCCAGGCCCCATGGGACATTCCAGTCTCCGCCCTCTAAGCAGCCTAATGTGCTGGACTCCAGGCCCCTAGAGGGGAAGCAGAGGTAGATGCTTCTGTGCTGCTGCACCACTCACTTTTTCCTACCTACTTGCTCCTGACCTGACTCTGGCCAACCTGTTCTGCCTCAAAGATAAGAGATATGTCTCAGTCTTCCATTTAGTATATATGTCTACACCTACCAAAATTTTATGCGGTTGGGTCACAGAATAAACACCTGACAATTCCAGGCAAAAGGAGGTTTATGAGATCAGGACTGAGATTTCCGGGATCAAACTCAGCAACAAACCCAAATTCTTATTCCAATATTTGTCCTCATGAGGCAAACTCTGGCTATGAGGGGTTGGTATTTGGGAGCTTCCAAAGACTGTGATGGTGCTGATGCTCCTTACAATGACCTCATCCAGCAACTAGGGTGCCCTCTGCCTACTTGAGCTTTGCACTCTTTCTTCCATAAAGGCAGCTGGGCACCCAAGAGCATGGGCCTCCCAGAGCCCACCTCAGAAGTAAACACAGGAGTCTTTCCAAGTCCCAGCTCAAGCCGGCGCTGCTCAGGCCCCTGTAGGTTGTACTGAGATGTGTAAGGCTCTGTCATAGATGCTCATCTGAAAGCTGGCCAACAACTCAATGTGCCAGTGACAGCAACAACAAATACCACTGTCATTGTCCCTGGACCTTGCTGTCTAAGAGAGAGTCCCTTCTGTCCCTCAGCTTCCTCACTCTTCTCAGGCCTGCTGAGGGCACTACAGGGGACCCAGGGGAAAGAATGACAGGTGAGTTAGCAATGATTGTCCTTTATGCAGGTGGCTCCTACAGCTTGCAGGGCAAGTTTACTTCTTTTTTCTCTTGTGCACCTCACAAGGACCCTGGGATGGAGATGTGGAAGGTTGTCAGTCTCTCCAAATCACCAATGACAAGACCAAACCTCAGGGGTATGATGATGAGAGATGATCCTCCAGGGGACAGACCACAGCTGATTGTGGGTACCATTTGGGCCTATGGATATGGCTCAAGGGACCAAGAAAGGACAAAGACACCATCCCTGCCTAAGGGCTTGCCCAAAGAGGCTACTGGGCCTGCCAAGCTTGAGACCATCTATTCGTGGGAGATACAGTACCCCTTTCTGCCACTCCTAAGGCTACCCCTTGGACATTCTCCACTCGACCCCAGAGAACACTGCTTAACTCTGGGTGGAAAAGAACGGGGCTAGAACTGGTGCAGTTTCTCCTCCAGGAAGCCATCACACCTTCACCTCAGTCCCGGGCAGAAAGCCTGGGCTGAGAGCAGCCTGGCAGAGGGTCCACCCATGCCTGAGAGGTCCCACCCAACCCAACCCCTAGGTCCAATCGAAGGTCCAGTAGCAGCAGCCAAGGGGGAGGAATGTGCTAGAGTTCCCTGCCAGAGGGGGAGGGCACTTCCCGTTCGGCAGCAGCCCACCCTCAGGAGTAGGGACACAAAAACAGGCGTTTAGGGCATCCTCAAAGGCAGCCCAGACCACAAGACTGGGAGCAGCTCCAAGGTCTCCTCCCTGAGAGCAATGACAAACACCAACTCCTCCTCCCCTTCCTGGGTCAAAGAATGGGTGGACTGGTGATCTAAGGGGCAGCAGCCAGAAGCTTGTGTGCCTGCCAGCCAGCGGCAGCTTAGAGTATGGAAGGGTTTTTCGGTTCCAAGAAGCTGACCCTCCCAGCCAGAGAACATGCAGTTAGCTCTGGAGACTGTACCTAGCATGAAGTGCAGGTCCCTCTCCCATCTGGAAGGGGAAACACTGGGGCCAACACAGTTGTAGGGGCTTCTGCTCAGACCATAGAACAAGAAGGAAAAGCAAATTGCCCAGACACAGTTAGCACATGTGCTGCCTCCAGCCTTGAGTGATACTGGCAGAGGCAGGGACACCTGGAGGGGCTGTGTCCCCTCCTCACCCTCTCCCCCAACCTACCCCAGGACCTGGTTAGGAAGGCCAGGTGAGGAAGCAGGAAGAGGGCCTCTATCCTAGACCACGGTTGTGGTTCCTGTCCTTCCAGCTCAACCTGGAAAGTCAACGCCAGGTCTCCCAGCCTTAGTCTCACGTGGGCAGTTTCTCCCTGAGTGGGGTGGATTCTTGTCCTTGATTCCTCAGCCATTTCCCTCAGGAGACATATAAGCTTCTGGATAACTTACCTCGGTCTTTAAGGGCAGAGCCCCTTTGACAGCTCCATAGCTCCATTTCCTCCCATATCTCTCAGGCCTCCAGACTTACCCAGTGCTGGCCCCTCTGCCAGGGTGCTCTCCCCTTCTCTGAGGCTCAGCTGACACATTCAGTTCCATATATCCCTTCATCTGGCACTAACTGCCTATATGATTGTGGGTGTTCTCCATTAGACTGAGCTCCTCCTGAGACAGCTTTGTACAGAGTAGGTACTTAATGTTTACTGTTTGCAGGAGCAAATGAATAAACAGCCAGATCACTTACAGGAGCCATGTCCCACTGCAAAAAGGTCATTGTACTTTGAATTCCTGCAAAGTAAATATGAACAAATTGGGATGGGAAATGAACACGGCCCTCCCATGGACATCAAGCCTTCCCATGGGCACCGGTTCCTAACTATACCACAGACATCTCCTGTCTAGTTGAGGCCCTTACCAATTAATTGAGAGAACTTGGGTGATCCTGCAATCTTACAGGAATCCCAGTCCTCTTCTCATACTGCCGCTTGTTATGCTCAGGGTAGTTATGCGCAATAGACGCAGCTACGTAAAACTGAGCACGCAGCGGGCGCTCCGGGCTTACTGCAATGTCTACACTCACCAGCAGAGGGCGGTGACGGCCAGGCGCTTGGCTTTGTCATTTTGGAACTTCCAGAGCGGCAGCAGTGTACCCTCCTGGTCCCGGTATTCGTCGGCAGCATCCTCATAGTACTTAAAATCTTAAACACACACGGGTAGAGTCAGCCCTCATACTATCATTGTGAGGCAAACCCAAGTCCACCATTATCTGTCTGTATCCCCACGGGCAATACGATGAACTTATTCATTTTTGGGGGGAGGGAGTAATAATAGTAACGATCTCAAAGAGTTGGTGTGAGGAATAGTCACTGAGTTGATATATGAAAAGTACTTAGGAAAAACGCCTGGCATACAGCGCTTCAGAAGGCTCAGACTGGAGCAGCCAAACTTCAAGGGTTCAGCTGCCAGAGGCTGATTAATAATTTTATTCATTCTGCCTCTTAAATCCCCAAATGCAGCCCATGTTTATATTGCCAAACCTCACTAGAGTGAAGCTGCCTGGATCCACCATGGATTCTCCAAACTCAACTTCATCTGCTCTCAAATTGTCTTTGCCTCCTATTTTATCTAAGTAGGGTGGAAGCTCCAGCTTTCCACTTGTCTAAATCAGAAACCTGAGTAATCCATGACTGATCTCTTTCCACCAAATCTCTCATTTTCTCTTTTTTTTTTTTTT
>NW_022900948.1:12187251-12216237 GCF_012274545.1 Fukomys damarensis | reverse complement strand
TTTTTTTTTTTTTTGGTTTTTTGAGACAGGGTCTCACTATGTAGTTGAGACTGCCCTGGAACTCACTGTGTAGCCCAGGTTGGTCTCGAATTCACAGCGATCCTCCTGCCTCAGCCTCCCGAGTGCTGGGATTACAGGCGTGCACCCTCTCATTGTCTTTTTAACCTCTTCACTTCTCTCCAAACCCATAGCCACTGAGCAGGGTGGCATCCATCACCTGAGTTAGCACAGCATCCTTCTAACTATTCTTCCTGCCTCCACAGCCCTCTCTTCCAGCTCATTTTCCACACAGCTACCAGGGTGAGAGCAAACAATCTGCTCACCACCCACTCTCTCCATCCCACTGAAACTCCCTCAGTGGCTGTCTTCGAACAGGGGCTCCCTAGTCCAACCAAGGCTCCTGGCTACTACCTCTACATTATTTCTAGGCAGCTGTCCATGTAGCCTCTATATCAAGTAGTATCAGCAAATCAAGTTGTTTCCTGTTGTGGCTGTTTCTACATGCTTCTCTGAGTCTAGATATCCGGCTGCTCTCTATTCACTCCTGATCCAAATCAAGTTCTTCCTTTCCCTCCATAAGGCCTTCATTTTCTTTACTTCTCTTTTCTTCTTTCTTTTTCATTTCATTTCAATTTTTCAAAATATAGTCTCACTGTGTTGCCTGGGCTGGTTTCAAACTCCTGGGATCTAGCTATTTTCCTACCTTAGCCTCCTAGTAGCTGGGACTACAGGTTCGGGCCACTGTGCCAGCTTGTTTTGAGTTTGAATTCTTCCTCTATTCCAGCCCTGCCTCTTTTCTAATGAAACATCTGTCACACTGTCCTTTTGCCTATCTGCCCAACCACACACCACTTATGTTCATCTCTGGGTCGCCAGTACCTAGCACAGGGACAGCCACACAGCAGACACCCAGACTGATCAAAGAATGCTGAGAAATTAAAGCAACAGAAATGAAATGGTTCTTGGTCTTCTTTCTAAAAAGGGATGACAAAAAAATGAACCCTCTTATCCAAGTTGATCAGACAAGCCCAGTATTGCCCTAGCCTCTCTCACAATGCCACAGACCCTGAGGATGTGGGATGACGATCGAGCCCCCAAAAATGTCTCAGAACCAAAAAATTCAAGTGGTCAGAAAGACATGATTTCTTGATCACACCAGAGAGTCCTGGACTTGGGGAGCTCTGAAAATACATCTCAGAGAAGAGGTTAATTGGTAATACTCTATTTTCCCTTCTCCTTTGTGATTACACTTCCCCAAAGGAAACGAGTATGCAATTAGCAAAAATCAAAGTTCAATGCATTTTTATGTGATTGTGTTCTTATAAATGAAAGCAGCTCACAGGGCCAATTTCTCCATGGATATTAATCAGGTTTGCAGCCCTTTGGTGGGCCACTTTCAGAGCTGGGTTTCAGGGAGCCAAGCTGTGTGAGTGACAAATTCATTCACAGCTGCTCTGTACTTTGACAGCTTTGAAAAGCACTCAAGGTCGGTTTCCAGCTTGAATGATAACGAGGGGGCTTGTTTAGGCTGCTGGTTTTGGCAGCCTTAGTGTCTGTGTCCCATGGGTGAGCAACGAGCATCAAGTCACCAAGACGAGCCCTAGGCTGTCAGCAAAGGAGACCAGCCAGCAGCAAGGAGCTGCCAACTCTGGGGAGGCAGCTGCTCCAAACAAATGCACAACCTCTTAGGGAAATACAAGCCACTTGGGAATGTGTTGTTCATGCCATGGGAAGGGTTCCGTTTCCCTGGCACTGTCAAAGATACCAGAATTTCCCAGGCCCCAGGATTTAAGTGTTTCTGAATCAATCTCTTTCTTTGCCTCATCACTAATTAATCACCAGGATAGATCTATTAAGTGTGTTTATTTGAAACATCTCTTCCAGCTTAGTGGCTCTGTAGCCTGGTGGAGAAGTGATTAGGCAATGGATCCAAAGGGCCTGTGTTCGAATTCTGACTCCACCACTCACAGATCCCACTATCTGTGTGCAACATTCCTATGTGAGTTTCTCGTCTATAAAGTGAGGATAATAATGACATTCACTTCACAGTGTATTCATCCTGAAAAAAAAAAATAATATGGCACATGTAAATTGCATAGCACAATGGTGGTACTTGTCATTCACAATTGTAAGTGCTCCTTTTTCTTCATCCCCTATGATGCAGGGTGACAAGTTGTGGCAAGGCCCGTTCAACTTCACACCTTCACCTCTGTCCCTTTGTTCTGTCTGATCACAGCTTCCTTCAGCCCTGCTCTCACCGGGCTATGTCCCTGCCCGGCAGGTTCTGTGTCTCTGAACTATCTGTAGAGAGAGCTCACATCCCCTGTGGTACCCAAGGCCTTTCATCAACTGGATTCGACTGCCTCTCTGGCATGAACTGTCACCACTTCCAGCATCCTAGAGCTGGCATCTAGCTCTGCCCTTCCTGAAGCTTTCCTTCACTACTCTCACTCACCTCTTATTTTCCAGTTTCACTCCTTGATGATTCCCAGAGAAGTTTCTATCCCATAAATTCTAGCTTTATAACATCCCCAAGCTGACTGAGCAGAGCACAGAATACAGACTAAAGAAGCTTACGAATTAGATTTGGATCCTTCCTGACACCCACCAGCCAGGTAGTCCTGGCCTTGGCTGCCTTGTGTGAAAATTGGGGATAATCATCTCTGCTCTGCCTACTTCCTAGGAGTATTACGAAGAGGACATGGCACCACTAATGTACAGGGGCTTCTCACACCATTCTCAGATCTCAACACTACAGAGACCCGTCAACCTCTGCTAGACCACTGTTCACAGTTGATTTGCAAAGTCTTGTCTTCTCGGTGACATCCAGTGAGGAGGAAGGGATTTTCGCCTCTTGTGCCCATAGGATTTAGCATGAGACACTCAAATATGAGCTTTTTATAAAGTATTTCTAATATCATTACCTTAAAACTTACCTTGAACAACATCATCGTATGTATTCTGGTTGACCATCCGCTCCACAATTTTAGCAGCTTGGGACACTTTGGTGATATCATCGCTCTGGGGAGATACAGAAGCTATGCATCCTCATAAGTTAGCACTTGGCAAGGTCATACACCCTGAGATGGACCTCAGACTTGAAAGTGGTTCAACAATGTCTCCGTGACACTCTGCAATTGTATCCCTGACTGGCTCAAGGTCCAGTTCATCCTACCATCACCTTCCAGAAACCCTTTCCTCTTGGGTGGTACAAGGGGGCCTAAGCCAACTTGCCTGGCCTTTGCATAGAGCCTGCATCACGTTCTGAATTTGTTTTGGAGAACATATCTCTGAGCACAAAATAAGGCATAGGAGAAAACCCAGGCAGCGTATTGGAGGGAACAGCAGACAAGAATAGATTGGAAGATTCTTTGGTGGGACAGAGAGGTCTTCTCAGCTCAGGAAATGACAGACTCCCATTAAAGACTTCAGAGATCTCTTGGTCCAACCTTCTTCTTTAGTCACAGGTTGAGGAAGTCACAGAGGCCCAAAGAGGGGACAGATATGCTTGTAGAAGAGTAAGAGGCAAAACTGAGACACCTAATCCCAGGGCTTTGCTCACTGTCTAGACCAAAGTCAGAGCAGGAAGTTTCATGTCAGGGAAAATGACTCCTTTTGAATTAAGAAACAGAAATCTCATTTTATGAAATTCTACAGGTCTACAATGTTAACCAGTTGGTGGGTTCATAGAAGAGCAAAGAGTTTGGAGCTGGCAAGACAGGCCCAAACTGTTTGGGACATGTGGCAGGCTGAATGGGCAGCCCTCCAGAGGGTGTCCAGGGGACCAGGCCCATGGATCCTGAGGAGTGACAAGCAGTGGTAAGAGCATAGGTTCTAGAGCCATGCAGACCTGCATTTCTATCCTATCCCATTAAGTAGGAGCCAGATGGTGCCTTTGAGCAAGTTACTCCACTTTTCTTGAGTTGCAGAATTCTGGTGACAAAGTGAGGATGGATGATAGCATCTGCCTTATAGGGTTATTGTGACAATTAAACACAACAAGGAACATATTATGACTTATCTTATTTTGGTAACGATGGTAGAAGTGTAGCATCAGAGGAAATAACAAAGCAGAGACTTTCTGTTCTGTTTTGTTTTGAGACAGGGTCTATGTGGCCCAGGCTGGCCTTGAACTTGAACTACCTCAGCCTCCTAAGTGCTGGGATTACAGGTATGCACCATTATGTCCAGCAAAGTGAAGGCTTACAAAGCTGCATCTGGGAAACTGTCCTTTGATGGGCTTTTGCTATACCTCAGACTACACTTGATCCTAGCCAAAAGGCTGAGAAGCAATGCCACACCTTACACTGACTCTAAATTTATATCAGAAAACTGGCCAAGGAGGACAGACATTGGAGTCTTACAATCATAATCCTCAAAATTTATATGGTCCCAGAAACCCTCCCTGATCCCTGACCCAAAGCACAATTCTCTTCCTTCAGCACCTGTGTGGAAAGCTTGAGTGCTTTCCATGGTTAGATGTCAAGTTAGCTAAAACCTGCCTCCTTAGGCCTTCTACCTATGGTCCTATCTCTGTCTTCTTGCTACAATGAATGATGTGTACAATGATAGTTCCTCTACTATAGCAGGATAGTATCTCATTCCCCCAGGCCAGCATTTCCTAGGGTGGCCACTGTCAAATTCCATCAGCCATAGCATGGGATATCAATAGTAACCACCATCTAGTGATCATTAGCAGGCAAGAGCCATGGTAAAGGCTGTACATAAATTACCTTAGGTTCTCACAACAATTTTGCAAAGTAGGTATTATTAGGATGGCTTTACAGATGAGGAATTGGAGTTTCAGAAAACTCCAGGTAACAAGTGGCAATACCATGATACAAACCCAGGTCTATTGACTCCAGGATCTATGCTCTTGCCCTACACAGAGAGCCAGTCCCTTCTTAGCCTCGCCAACTTCTGGTTCCAGAAGCCTCAGGGCTCCAAATGTGCTCTGAGAAGAGAAGAGTAGGTATTCACCTCCCCTATTCTTGACGCTATGCTACTTGAGCAGCCTCACCTCTTCATTGGTTCTGATTAAACTTGTGGCCTCTGAGCCCTTTCCCCCATTCTTGTCTAATCTTTCAGATCAGACAGGCCTGCATTCATTTCTGATCATTCGCTCGCTCAATCATTAATGAAACCGAGAACTGACATCCACCATCAGGCACCTGATGATACAGGGTATCATAGACTTGTCTTTTCTTCCCTCCTGCATATGTGAGTTTTACACCAACCTAGACAGATCTGAGTCTTTGAAGAAAAGGTGTTACTCTGCTCCAGCACTAGGCCTAGGGGAAGAGGAAGGTAAAGGCACCTCCTATTCTATTCCACAGACAGCCTTGTTCGGTACTTGGGATCCTAGTTAGAGCTCAATTTCTTTTGGGAGAGGGTGCACACCAACACACTCACTGGGGAGTGGCTGTACATTTTTCTCCCCAGTGTCCTGCCTCCACTGTGGCTTCTTAGCCCAAAGGTCTGAAATCTGCCTGCACCACAGCCTTCTGTGTCAGTCAGGCTGTGGGAGATGGGGATGGGGAATTCCTCCCCTTGGAGGGTATTTTACACCTACTCTGGTACGGCTTAGAGCCCAAGTCAATTTCCAGGCTTGGTCACAGGAATTTCTTTCCAGTTTCTGGGTCTTAGTGATTATAACTAGAGTCTTTGCAACCACAGGTCTCAGCACAGAGCCCATACTGAAAACCTGGCTCTTCACATGAACCTGAACTAGGTCAAAGGATCCTCTGAAGGCTCTAACCTACAGGAAATGGTGCAAGGAAAGTCAAGGATTTGAACAGAGCAAACCTCAGGACAGAGGTTCCACCTTTCACCTTAAAGCTCTGGTACCCATTGTGGCCATGATCACTGAATGCCAGGTCAGTGAATGAATGAAACTAAATGGGGACAGTTCCTAATAAGACATTACAGGGGATGCTCAAACCTCCCATCAAATGTGACATCATCAGGGTCGTGAAACAGAAAAAACAAGAGGAGCAAAAGGAAACATGTGGGGCAAAGAAAACCGAACTTCCTTTAATTGCTCTGGCTGTTATTCTGGAGTGGAGCAGAACCTCTTCCCTGAGAGTGGCCATGGGAGCTCTCCGAAGTGCTGAAGCCAGCCCCCAGTTTCCTGCGGATTGCTTCCACTGCAGGTCACACACATCCCAATCTCCACAATGAGACTTGGGGTCCTGACCCAGATATCACTCTGTCAAAATGATAAATGTTGCCCTTCTTAATTTCCTTGTGGTGACCCTTTCTGCAGTGACTTTCTGTAGTTGCATTAGCATAAGTCCCTTAGGAACCCCAAATCTATTTGGCCATGTCCTGATGAGCCCCCTACATCATGAGGTTTATACTGACTTTCACGTGGATATTGACGGGGACTCCATTCAAGAATGGCCATCCTGTGGGGCATGGTGCACACCTGTAATCCCAGCACTCACAAGGCTGAGGCAGGAGGATCACTGTGAGTTTGAGACCAGCCTGGGCTACATAGTGAGTTCCAGGTCAGTCTCAACTACATAGTGAGACACTGTCTCAAAAACAAGAAACAAACAAACAAAGAATGGCCATCCATTGGCCTGGCTTTGATGATATTTGCAACCACCTCTGGTTCCTGGCCTTGAGGACTCTCTCTAAATATTAGGCACAATTAAACCCAAGGACTGACAACAGAAGTGCTTCTCACTGTCCCAAACCCCAGGGAAGTAGTGCCTTATCCACTGGTGTCTCCTGTGGAGACAGACTCCCTAGCTCTTCCAGGATGTATATGATGCTTTCAAGAAGCTCCATGTCTTCTGTCATCCCTTAGCCCAATGATCCTTAATCTTTGCTAGCTTCCAGGCCTAGGTCAAAATGGGAAGAGGTGTGGAATGCTAGAGGTAATTGCAGCTAGTCTCATAACTTCCCCAAGGGAAGAACTATTCATTCCTCAACATTAGCCATCCTTTTAAATAACTATGAACTTGTCCCACACAGCCAGGCTTCTATCTACCTAGGAGACAAGGCCCCACTCTGGCATTCTGTGATAAAGTCTAGGGCACCCCCAGCAAACCTGAGACTCCATAGATGTCAGTTTTCTCATGGCCATCTTTCCTGTTTTTTTAGCCACTGGAGTCTTTGTTTTCTCCTTCTCTTTGATCTTTTCCTGCTTCTTGAGCTCCTCTACATAGGCATCATAGATCTCCCACTAGGAAAATGCAAGATAAGAGGGTCACTGCAGAGCACAACCTTCCCCCAGCCAGCTCCTCTTCAGCCTTCACGCTTGGGAATTTCCATGTTAATCCTTGTCACATCCCTCCATAACATCCTCTGCTCACTCCACTGTAATTATGTATTCAATGTCTGTCTTCCCTGCTAACCATCAGTTCAGAAACAGGAATAAAGGAGCTCTCAAGAGCTTATCTACCCTGAAGCTCAAGGTCTGGGACTTCACCTGGAGATTAACATTGTTCTAGACTACACTCTCATTAAGCAGAACAAATGGGCAAATATCAGGTTAACTCATATTTTTGTGTATGTGATTTAGAAGACTCTGAGTTAGGAAATTGTAAAAACATCTCCTCTTATGGAGATGGGATAAACATAATGACTCAGGCTATCTATAGCACTGACCACACCTCAGCATTAAAAGGAGATAAATAAAATGTAAGCAAATCCCTGCCAACCGGATTTGAAGAACAGGAAGCCAAATGACAGTAGCAGAGAAAGCAAAAAGACTCTGGAGCTGGGCAAATGCCATGGATCACACAGAGTGCTCCCCAGAGCTGGGCAGTCACTGCCACCTGGAGGCCAGATTGGCACACCTTACATTTTAAAATTTACTCAGGCCAGTACTCCATACTGCAAAGTACTCAGCATTTGTTATCTCATTCAGAGCCCTCCAACAACCCTGAGGGACTATTTGTCATTCTTGTCACAGAAATGGAGGCATTACGAAAGAAATTGACACGTGGTTTGCTTGGGATCTTACAGTAGAAACAGTAGTCAGGTGTGGTGGTGCACATCTGTAATCCCAGCACTCTGGAGGCTGAGACAGGAGGATTATTGCAAGTTTGAGGCCAGCCTGGACTAATAGAGAGTTCAAAGCTGGACTGAAATGCACAGTGAGATACTATCTCACAAAACCAAACCAAAATGAACAAATAAAAGAAACAGCAGAGCTGGGGCCTGAGCTTAGGTCTCCTAGCACCATATCCTGTTCAAATCAGCATGGCCATCCAAGAGGATTTGAGGAAGAAAGAGAAGGGTCTGCAGGAGTACTCTAGGCTCCAGGGAGGACAGGATCAGAGTGCTAACACTTCACAATCAGGCACAGGGTGCCAAGGGTGCCAGAGTCCATGAGAACAACCATTCTCTTTTAGTTCTGGGGGAAGCTGTTGCCCCCTTGAACAATCTTGTCCTGTGGGTATATGGCTGGTCCTGAGCTCTCCGTGTGTGACTCACTGTCTTCCATGTCTCATGTTAGAGACTAGGTGCTCAGGACAACAAATAGGAAGTGGCTGGATAAGCAAGACAGACTACCTCAGCAGTCCTTAACTGGCCAGTATCTCCTTTGCTGCTGAAGGCAACAACGATGAATGAGAGTGGGGGTGGTGATGGGTTTCAGGCTAACCCAGGGTCTTACCTGATTGGCTGTGGCTGAAAAGTTTGTCCTAGGAGGAGGCTCCATCTGGCATTCTCGATCCTAAAGAACAATGACAACAGGAAGCCCACAGAATGCTCTCACTTTTTCTCACTTAATCCAACAGTGCATCGTTTCAAGAAGCATTTTGGTTGGAGGTGAGGAAGGGGCTGGGGCCAAGGATTGGATGATGTATTAAAAAGCTTATATTTTTTCTGTTCTGGCCCCCTTCAGAAGACGACTAAGCTAGAAAGCAAGGGCAGTGAAGCTTGATTGTGTCAGTTTTAATCAAGATGAATTCCAAGTAGGGGATGGTCAGATCTATAAGAAGCTAGCCTACCACCAGTTTTCAAACACACAGAGGGCATAGAGGTCAGCTTCTCAATAGACCTGGGGCAAATGTTCCTTATTCTAAGGCTTATCTCTAATAATGGGATCTATGGCTCCACAAGGGAAAGTAACCATCTCCCCATTTTGTATCCCTCAGATTACCCATAAGAAGGGTGATCAAGTGCTGCCAAAAACATACCCTGTAGTCCTTGTCTCCATCACAGATTCATTTCTGTAGAATACTGCACTTGTATACATCTCTCACCTAAAATTCTATGAGGTCCCTTCAGCCTAGTTTTAGTTTTTTCTTCAATTGTGTGTGTGTGGTACCGGGGATCGAACTCTGGCCCTTGTACTTGCAAGGCAGGCAGCGGAACCACTGAGGCAAATCCCCAGCCCCCTGGTTCTTAGGATCCTCTATACTTACAATTCAGGGAAGCACCCAGCTTCTCCTAGCTTGTCCATCACAATAACTACCAACTTTGTTGAAGTGATTCCTAGCCCCCTTACAGTAACCCCAGCACACTGTGACTTCCTCTGTTTTCCTAAGGTCCTAATTTTCACTCTTCAAATCCCAGCTCAAGTTTCAGCTTCTCAGTGAAATTTTGGAGATCTGGCCTCCTTGTCACTCCTGAACTGCCCAGATGGGTTGTTGGGACTTGGCCAGGTTCTGTCAATTCTCCTTGGAGAGTTAAGCTGTGGTCTGCGCTGTTACCCCTGCCATGATGAAGGTTGGTAGGAATGGAGTCAGGGCTTCTGTCTCTACCAGGCACAAAACAAAGCTTCAAAGCAAAGGGACTGTGGTGACTCTACCCGGAGAGGGTGGTTAAGGGTTTGTGAGGCTCTGTCACTGAAGTTAAACTGGTTAGTAAGCTTTTGCTCCTTGGGCTGCTTAGGAGTCATCAATTCTTCTTCAGCCACTTTTTCAGCTACCTGGAAACAAAGACCCAGAAGATCAGCTATGAGAGGGAGGTGGTGGGAAATCAGGAGTAGGGGGAAGCTCTGCCATGGGCTAGGTGGGAGAGAGGATGATGCCAGACATGTTGGCAACTGCAGATTACAAATTTTCACTTTTGACCTCGTCTTTCCCACCAAAGCCTCTATCTATCCATGGCTTGAGCTAAGAGGGATGGGACAGAAAGCAACATCATCCATACCTCAGCTGCAGCTGTATCTATTTGACTCTCAGCTTCAATTTCTCCTTCCTTAGGCTCTTCATCTTCTTCAAGGTTTTCTGTGTCTGAAAGCACCACCTTGGCAGACTCCTGTGAACCTTGTTAAGATGTTGCCAATGAGCTCAAAGTCCAAGCCTACTCTCCCAGTCCCTGACAGGGAGAGCCTTCTTGGTTGCTGTCTTTTAGATCCTTCCTGTCCCTGGAGTTCTTTTGGCCTAAGTGTCATGAGCTATTTTTCAGGACATCCAGCCATTGGACATTATGTAATAGAGCTTCTAAAAAGTTCTGGTTCAGGAATCAACTGCTTAAAGTGATCAGAGAAAGGAGACCAGGCTCAGATCTGCAGCCTCAGAGTGGATCAGAGTCCTACCTGCCACCATCTCATCACGGTAGTGCTGCCGCCGTCCTTCATCTGAGTCTTTGGGGATCAGGTTCCCAACCTGGCTGAAGTGAACTGCCAACTGGCTCACAAAGCCAATAGGCTTATATGTGCCTTCCTAAGAAGAGAGCAGTTGAGTCAGACCAGGGGTCCCCAAAAGGGCTGATGCCAGAATGTAGTCTGCCTTCATTCTCTAACATCAAATAGTTTCTTGCTGTTAAAGGAAATACAAATGACTAAATCCTTACTAAACTAAAGTTTGAACTGTATTTCAGTTTAAAGAGGAGGAGGAAAATGAAAACATGAAAAATTTTAAGTTATTTAATATTTATTTTAAAATATCTTCCCCTTCCAATACAAAGGAGCTCTATATTTGCCTATTACTGGTTCAGGGCCTTGTCTCCTACATCCCACCATGTGATCCAACTCATTTCCCCAGACTGGATGAGTCAGACATTATCATCGAAAATGTACCTGGCATGGCCCACCTGGAGGTGTACTTACTGAATTCCAGAGCTGGATCGATTATCAGAGACAACCTAATCCTAGTCTCCCTGGTTCTATCCAAGAGGACCACCCCAAGATCCAGAGAAGATTTGGGTTGGGCACTTGTTCAGGTCACAGAGCAAATGAGAAGCAGAGTTAGGCTTACAGCCCAGGCATTCTCGTTTATTCATTTTTCAAAAAATAATTTTTTAGTAGCTACAATGTGTCAAGTGTTTTCATAGAGCCTATATTCTTGTTCCTGCAGATGCCTCTTCATTGATCAGCATCCTAGCAACCACTAAAATTGACCTAGAGACCAGGGGTCTCTTCTTTCTTTTAAAATAGTTTTGTCCAACCCTTTTTAAGTTATATACAATATTATATTTGTTTGACATACTGTGATAGACTCACAGAAGGGGAAACTAGCCCATGGGCCCCAGCAACACCAGACCTATCTGCCCCTGGAGGGCTGGAATATTCACTATCACACAATTTGGGAAGCTCTGCCTTCACTCATCACTTCATTCATATGAAGCCCTTCCTCTCTCCATAACTCAGATGCTGAGGAGATAGAACAGTGCAGAGGTTAAGAACTTGGTCTTTGGAGGTAGAAGGAATTGGGTTCAAATTCTTAGTCTGCCCATTATTATCTGCATATTTTCTTAACCACTCTAACCCCTAATTTCTTCATTTGTCAAGGAAGATAATGTTTAATTTGCAAGAGTGTGAATAGTGAAAATAATGAAAAAAGTTAGGTGCTTGACATAATAAATACTAAATGTTAATATTCAATAAAAATAGTAACTGTTATAATGATGGAGAGACCCATGGGAATAAATTATCCATATAGTTGTTATTTGAAACTTTACTTTTATTCTGTCCCCAGCAGGGTTTTTTTTTTTTTTTTTGGTTTTTTGAGACAGGGTCTCACTATATAGTTGAGACTGACCTGGAACTCACTATGTAGCCCAGGCTGGTCTCAAACTCACAGTGATCCTCCTGCCTCAGCCTCCCAAGTACTAGGATTACAGGCGTGCACCACCATGCCTAGCTTCTTGTTGTTTTTTTTGACAATTTTTTTTTTTTTTTTTGGTACTGGGGATCAAAGTCAGGACCATGCTCTTGCAAGGCAGGAGGCAGAACCACTGAGCTAAATCCCTGGCCCCATTTGTTATTTTTCTGAACCCAAATCTTTTCACTGAGCTACATCCCTAGCCCTTTAAAAGTTTTAAGAAATTATTTTTAAGACAATGTCTTGCTAAGTCACTAAGTTGCTGGGCTCAAACTTTTGATCTTCTTGCGTCAGCTTCCCAGAGTGCTGGGATTACAGGTGTGCATCATCACATGTCTTCTGTCTGCAGAGTTCACTGAGAATTTCCCCTTCAGTTTAGGAATGGAATTCACACACCACTGCTTCTCCAAAAGGAAGGGGACACACTGAGATCAGAAGCATCTGCCTCCCCTCTCTAGCACATCAAGGAAGAGTAGCAGCTTTGGAGACTGAAAGCTCTTGGGTTTCTTATCATCAATGAGATGGAGACCAACTCTGTGCGAGGATGTCAGGCAGGCCTGGGAGGCTGTCAGAAGGCTGGGTGAGGTGAGCTTTCTTGGGAGCCTAGTGCTATCCAGCTAATAGCTAATGCAAAGGAAGGGTAAGAGGAGTGCACTGAAACCAAGCATGCAGTGTAAGTCTATGCCCACATGGCCAATTCACTGGGTCCTAGAAGGACCCTTTTTCCCACAGCAGAACAGAAAGCCAGAGAGTGTACCACACTTCAGCACGGGATCAGGATGAGTAAGGCAGCTTCCCTCTGATCTTTGCAGGCCATCCAAGGAAAGCCATTACCAAAATTCATGAACATTTTTCAAGAAACATGGTGGGATTTGTCTCAGCCTCTTGTAGAGGGGTTGACTATACAATTTGAATAAAAAGTAGTATGTTTGAGAAATTTTTCACAAAGATTTATACACAAATGTTCATATCAACATTGTTCATCATAGTCAAAAGGCAGAAACAATACAAACGTCCACCAACTGATGAATGGATAAATAAAAGGCAGTATGTTAATACAATAGAATAGTGTTTGGCAATAAAGAGAAATGAAGTATTGACATGCTGCAATGTAGATGAATTGAAACATTATGCTGAATGAAAGAAGCCAGTCACATAAGACTGTATATGGTATGATTCCATCTTATGAAATGTCCAGAACATGCAAATCTATACAGACAGAAAATAGTTTAGTGCTGGAAAGGATGGAGGACTGGGTGGTAACAGCCAAGAGGTGTGGAATTTCTTTGGAAAGAAATAAAAATGTTCTAAAATTGGTTGTGTCAAATAGTTGCACAGTCTATGAATATACTAAAAGCCATTGAACTGCATACTTTAAGTGAGTAAATCGTATGGTACATGAACTATGTCTCAATCTATCCATTAAAATAAAAACAGCCAGGCATAGTGGCACACGCCTGTAATACCAGGCCGAGGCAGGAGGATCATTGTGAATTCAAGGCCAACCAGGGCTACATAGTGAGTTCAAGGGCAGTGTGAACTGCATTAAAAAAAAAAAAAAAAAAAAAAAAAAAAACCATAAAAAACCAAAAACAAAATTTAAAAAAAGACGGAGAAAGAAACTGTTGTCTCCAGGGAGAAAGACACAGGACAGAAGGAGGTCTCATTTTCTCTTTCTCTCCCTCCCTCCCTCCCTCCCTCCTTTCTTTCTTTCTTTCTTTCTTTCTTCTGGTACCAGGGATTGAACTCAGAACTGTGCACTTACAAGGCAGACCTGGTGCCACTGAGCTAAATCCCTGTCAAGAGAGGTCTTATTTTTATTGCTGTTTCAATCATTTGAAATTTTTACTATGGGTTTCTATTATCTATTCAAATTTTGTACATATATATTTTAAAATATTTTAAAGAAACAATTTTTAAGTGCCAGGGATTTAGCTCAGTGGTGCCGTGCCTGCCTGGCAAGCACAAGGTCCTGCGTTTGAATACTGGTACAAAAAAAAAAAGAAGCAATGTAATCCTGCTTTGGAGTCAAACTAATTCAAATCTTGCCTTGAATCCTGGCTACATGACTTTGTACTTTGTTTTATCTAATCTAACCTTGGCATCCATAAAATGAAAACAATAATATTCCTATATCAAAGAAACATTGGAATATATGTAATAGCCTATGTAAAAGATCTAATATAGGATCTGATACTGGCACACAGTAAGCACAGAAAAATTAGGTTTCAAAGTGAAATTTTTTAAAACATAAGCATCGCTTCTGCTTTTACTCAGAATGTACTCTGAAATTCTCTTCAGTGCTTCCTCACAGAAGCTGACCTTGTGATGGCTAAAAACAAGAGTTATCCTCCCCAAAGACATGCCACACACAGGTCTAGCAAGTGAGAACATGGTATGGGTGCTAAACAAAGGCTCTCATGGAGTGTGGTAGTTGAGCTTAACCACAGCTTGGGAGCTGAGCTGGGGAGCACCTGAGTGTGTCTTAGTGGGTTGTGATGGCTTGCCCCTCCTTTGCTGGCACTGTGCCCTTGCTCTGCTTCTCAGCTGCCAGAAGCTAAGCAGCTATGCTCCACCATGTCCTTTCACCATGATGTTTCTGCATCGCCAATCACTCATGGATTGAACGCCTTGAAATCATGAGCAAAATTAAAATTCTTCTCCTTTGAATTGTGAGTGTAAGTTTTATTGTGTTCTGTCAATCAGAAAACTAGCTAATACATGGGTCGCCTGTTTTCCTGTCCGTGACGTCAAGAAATGTTGCATCCAGAGTTTGCTAGGGCTTCCTCTCAGCTAGGGAGGTCTACAGTGGAAGTGAGACCAGCATCTTCTTATGTAGAGGGGAGTCTGTGCTCTAACCAGGTGTCTGGCTGGAGAAAAGTCCAGCTTCTGAAGATTCAATAAGCTTATGTTAGATAAAAATATGTTCTACATGTTGAACAAATATTTTTCTTTCTTTTTTTCCTGGAAAAGTATTTTTCTAACCAAATGATTCATTTAAAGATTCTTAAAAGAAAGGTAAATCTGCGAGGCACTTAGGAAACTATAATTAGCAAGACTGAAAGGAAAATTCATAAAGACATTTTTTCAAATCTCTGGAAAACTCCATGTAAAATTCCAGAATTCTAGCCAAGGACCTCAGTTTAACAATGATTTCCTAGAATAACCAAGAGTATTTTTCAATGTAGGAAGTCACTGCCACTCCAAGAAAATACAAAGGCCCTGTTTCACGAGGAGATGACTTACTTTGAAGCTGTACCGGACAATATTCTGGGGTGCATGTGGGTTGTTGGCTGTCAGGATCCGGGTGAACTCCTCCTTTAACTCCTGATGGATAGAAATACCAAGACGAACACATGTAAAGCTCTGAGGCTTAATACTCCCCAAGGTACCAGCAGACATCTCACACCCAGGTTCTGTGCAGGCTTCTAATCTGTTCTATGGATGAACATATCTCTGAAGCTGGAGGAGGTAGAAGGAACAAGGATAGGAGGCTGCTCACCGCATCAGTCAAATCCAGCTGATCAGGGGGTCTAACTGTGGCTTTGGACTGTGTCCATTCATCTGCCCCTTCTCCCACTTCGGTTCCTGAATCTTCATCCTGCACAAAAGCCTCACATAAGAGTCAAGAGTACTTGATTTGCTTTGACAAGCAAGTAATGCTGCAGGAAGCCCCTTCATCCACAAATCCTCTTAGATGCCAAGCTCTGCTGTTGTACACAGAAAACAAAATATACAGCATACCACTCATGGAACAGTCCAAAAGAATTGCTCAGGCAATTGCCTTGAAGATCACAGCCACATCCACCTTGAAGGGAAAGTGCTTAGCTGCATATGGAAGGCCTGTGGCCCCAGTAATTAGATCAAGAACTGGCTTTCCCTTACTGACTCCTTATAGTGGAAGGTACTGTCCAGGACTAAATGTCAAAGGCTGAGCTTTATGCAAAGAGGCTCAGATATTCAGAAAGGATGACAAACTGTTATTTATTTATTTATTTGGTACCAGGGGATCGAACTCTGGACCTTGCACTTGTGAAGCAGGCGGCAGAACCACTGAGCTAAATCCCTGGCCTGCCAAACTATTTTTTAAACTATACTCTAATTTGTACTTGGCCATCTTAAGGTTACTCTCAAAACAATACTCTCTTACTTTAACCCTTAAGGGCTAGAAGTTTTGTTTTCCTTTATAGTTAAACACCTTGCCAAAATGGCCATGACATATTTTCAAAATCTTCACCCTCACTAGGCAGTAAAGATATATAACATCAATGCCTTTTTTCAAACACAAAACTGGCAAACTGTAAAACAACCATACTATCATCCATTGTTGGCTAGTTTGTAGGAAAGTAGGCACCTATAAATTAACACAACCTTTTTATAGAGCAATTTGGAAATTTTTACCAAAACTTAATAACTGTTTATAGTAATTGACTCAAATTTCTATGTGGCTAAATTTATATTAAGGAAATAGTGAAGGACTTCACCAAATATTTAGATGTATGACGGCTCATTAAAGAATTGATCATAACAGTGAAAAAGAGGAAAAAATTTTAAATGTCCAACAACGGAGCATGGTTGAATAAATTATGGTATAGCTTTATGGAGCATATGGCAAAATATTATGCAGTAATTTCAAAAGATGCTACAAAAATATATTTACTAGCAATGAAAGATACCCTAAATATTTTATGCAAAAAGGTCATAAAATAGTCTTCAGAGCTTGATTTTATTGAAAAAAATAAATACATATAATTTTTATATATGCAGAAACATCTAGAAGGATATAACATCACCTGTTAATTAAAAGGTTACCCCAGGATGGTATATTGAAGCATAATTTCAATGTTCTTCTAGCTTGTTTGAATCTTCTAAATATGTATGGATAATATTTTCAATACAGAAAAATGCCATCAGTATCTTGCTGAGAGGCTATGGTGGTCTCAGTACTTACTCTCTTTCTGGCTCCTCTGCTCATGCTGAGACTCTGAAAGAACAGAAAGAGAAGGGAAGTGATAAGCAAATTGATATGGGACGCTAGAGAGTATTTTACCCAAAGGACCTCACAGACAAAAGATACTGAACTTTCTCAGAAACACTTGCAGTGGCCACTTGTGCTTCTTAGCCCAGTCAAGGAGGGTCTGTATCTGAGGCAGCTCTGTTTCAGCATCAGTGAGGCTAACCTACAAAAAGTAACCAGATGGTAGCACTAGGCATTTCTTCCTTCTCTTCCTCCTCCTCCTTCCTTATTTGGCACCAGTGGGGATTGAACCCATGATCTTATATAAACTCCGCCGGTGTTCTATCTCTGAGCTACATCCCCAACCCTAGCACTGGGCCTTTCTTAATTGTATGTAAGTCAACAAATACTTGAAAAGCATATTCTAAATGCTCAGCTCTGTAATGGTCAATAAGGGGATTTCAAAGGCAGATTATATTCATAAACACTTGTTTGGGATAAATACAAGTGCCTTATGTGCAGGTACTATATTTCCTTTGTATACTGCTATATTTCTAGCATCTAGAACAATCCTCAGAACATAGTAGATGTTCAAAATACTTATAGAATAAATGAGCAAATAACATCTAAACCTATTGGTCATTGCAAGCCTGGGAAATGTTTATCCTTTTTCAGTTTAAATTTCCTCAACAGGAAAAAGTATAATATTGGACAGGATAAACTTCCAGTTCTAACATGTAAAATTTTATGTTCCTAAGAGCATATGGTTTAGATATGGTTTGAGCGCTCTCCAAAGGTTTATTTGTTAGAGGCCTGGTCTCCAGAGAGGTGGTATTGGAAAATGATGGAACCTTTAAGATGTGGGAGCCAGAGATGGCCTTTTCTTAGCTGGGTGTCAAAGAGTAAGATATGTTGCCTCGGTAGAGAAGATGTTTTTCAGAAGGAGAAAACAGCTATACAAAGGCAAGAGAAGAACAATGATAGGTATGTTAAAATGTTCTAAAAACAGAAACAAAGCTTTTACAAATAAGGAGAGGAGGGAGTTGAAGGGAGGGAAAGGGATTGAGAGAAAAAGAGGAATCAAGATATATCATGTACAGGTGCAAATTCTGTTTGATGAATGTGATTGTTACATATATTTAAATTGTACCGGTAAAATTAATCTTTAAAAATGTTCTACCAAACAAAAATCCCACAGCATATAGGCATTTTAGACTACTTGGCATAAACAGGATCAGTGGGGAATGGAGATACAACAGTGGTGATCTTGGAACAAGCAGACCTGGAGCACTAAATGAGGGGTCGATATGAACTAAGAGAATGTGTTAGTGGCAGTAAAGGTACATTATTGCAAAGGGTCTTGCTCCTGAGTCTGTAACTGACCACTGGTGTGATTTTGAAGAAGGCTCTGAGTCAAAGGCAAAGTGAGAGAGTTAGATTAGACTGGGTAGGCTTTTGCAGTTCTTAAATGATTCTTTGAGAACAGCTTGGATTGTGGGAGGGAGGAAAGGGATTCCAGGAGAAGAGAAAAACGTCATGCTTAGCTTGGGCTGGAATTGTTACTGATAGGGTGGGCAGTGGGGTTCAGATTTCTGCCAGGTTGCCAAGGTTTCCAGTGATGGGAACCCTTCTCTGAGGCTAAGCCAGATGAGCCAGAAAACTCTTTCCTTTGAAGAGCCTCTGATCCCTAAGGTAACAGGATGGGAGCGTCACAATGCCCAACAGCTTTCTGCCCCACAAAAGAGCACTGGAGGGCCAATTCCAACTCAAACCACCAGCCTTAAATAGAAAATGAGATCCAGTTACCACTGCCCCCAGTAAATATGTCTGTAAAACATTTATCTGGCAATAAAAGAACTGACAAGGCAATTTGAGTGTAATTGTTTTTGGCAGTTGGAAATATTTCAATTAACACACTATAAAAGCCACACTATAATAAATGCAAAACAGGCCAATGAAATCAGCTGCAGCCCTGACTTCCCAACCATGGCAAAGGAGATTGAATATCAGGCTGCCACTCCAGGCCCTTGGTCTTCCAGAAGAAGAAGCCTGAGACAGACAAGCCTGCATTCCTGAAAAGCTTTTGAAAGTTCCTCCCAGAAGCCATCAAACTACAGAAGAAGAAAGACCAAACGCCTTCTGTGGGCCCTCAGAACTTCTTCATCTGGCCCAAACTTTCTAATGCAGCCTGCTTTCCCACCTTTCATGTGCTAAGACTTTGAGACATAATCCAATGAAGCTACTCACAGTCCCTGAGCCTGGCCTGGACCTTCTCACCTTTCCTCCTTTGCTTTTACTATATCTCCTGCTAGGAATGTCACCTTTCCCTTCCCCCTTTCTGCCCCTCCTACCTCTGCCTGGCAAAAGCCTACCCAACTGGCCTCTGGTAATTCTTTATCTAACTCCTCCTGATATATTACCACCTTTCTCCTATCCTTCTGTACTCTTCCTTTCCTCACTTTGAGCACTCTCCCCTTCACCTTCCACCACGTCTAGGCTGTTGTAAGATTAAGAACCAAATCCATCTTCAAATAGATACTCTGTTGTTTCTATTCTACAAGAGAACAATATTGTGAAAAGAATAAGAATACTGTACTACATATGGGAAGTGGCTTGGAACTTCCAGCAAAAGAAGCCCACCATTCTTATGCTATTGACCAAAGAAGGCCCAGTTCTCTTGGAAATGTCATTCTATTTGATCACAGGGGGACACCTATGAAAGAGTGAAGCAGGAAAAAGAAACCTATACAGCCTACCATGGCAGACAATTTAACCCCAGCGATCAATTAGACAGCAGATGCTCCAGCCCGATGTTCATAGTTGAGCATTTTTCTATTTTCATTGATAGGGATTCCAGTGTGAACACTCTGAGAGCAAGAAATGCATCTTGTTCATCTTTGGGCCACTATCCCAGATCCTAGCACTTGGATAGAGTTCACTTATCTTCATAGAAGGCATCAGTAATGACTCAGGTGACTAGTAGTCATTTCTCAGTTCTCTTATTGGACCTAACATTGCTGAGGGCTCCCTCCCTCCTTCTTGAAACTTCTCCATCTTCATTACACATCACCAGTCTCTCCAGTGGCTCCTTCTCAATACCCATGACTCTTTCCTCTGGGGATATACAGTATGCTGGAGCCTCTGGTCCTCCTATTCTACACACCTCCGCTCATACCTTTCTCTCCTTCTGTAGTATAGACCTCCCAGTCAGTGCCTCTTGTTCACACCAATCATAGGGTACTCAATATCTTAAAAATCAACCTCATTATATTTTTTATAACCCAAACTGCCACTTCCTCCAGCATTCCCTCTCTTATTCAAGTATACCACCATCCAGTTAGTTTCTCTGGTTGGAAACTGATGCCTGCCTTATTTTTATCCTCTTGTTAGTGTTATATTTTAAAAATCTAACAATTTCTTCAATATCTTTCGTGACTATCTGCTCCATTTACATCCTCTTAATTCAGGTCCTTACTGAAATTTGCCTAACCATATTTTATCTCCCTGTCTCCAGCTTCCCTTCACTCTAATAATTTATCATTATCATTTTCAGATCTTGAGCACTTAATCTGACCTAATCATTTACTAAGCTATTTGTATATATTATTTTATTTAATCTTTACAACTAGCCTAGGGGTTCAGAATTGTTATTACTCCTACTGTACTGATGAGGAAACTGAGACATAGAAAGATCAAGCAACTGATCTAAAATTGACCAGAATTTGAAACTAAAAAAAATTTTTTTTGGTACTGGGAATCAAACTTGGGACCTTTTGCTTGCTTGCAAGGCAGGTGGCAGAACCCCTGAGCTAGATCACCAGCCCTGAAACCAAATTTTTAATCACTATTTATAAATAATCTCTGTAAAACATAAATGTCACTCTCCTGATTTAAAGACTCCAGGAACTCCCATCAGTTATGAGACAGAGTCTAAGCTCCCTCTGATAGTACTGTATCTGTCTCATTTCTACTCTTTCCCTCTCTCCACCACATCAGCTACTTATAGTTCTTCCTATTTATGAAAGACCCACGCATGCAGGGAGACAAAGCCTGTACGTCAGATATACCTCCAGCACTTGGGCAGGTGAGTGGCTGGTCTAGGATGGCTGCCCACATAAAACACCTCCTCTTTCTCCACCTTCACAGGACTTCTTTCCTGGGTCATCTGACTTTGCTGCTCTGTCGCAAGCATCTTACTCCCTTCCCTCAATATTACCAAGTATGATATCTGGCCACAGCTAACACCCTGCACTTCATTCTCTGCACGAGTCCCCCTAACCCACTGAGATGCTGCCTCTCTGGGCCTCTAAACTACCTTGCTTTTGGGGCATAGTTCTGGATCACCTTCTTGGCTCACGCTTACTTTTGGATGATCTTTAGATTAACATCCATCCCTGTGGGATAATATCCCCCAGGTCATCCCTTCCCATAAACAGCCCTCTGTGCAGCTCCATTCACTCTATCCTAGGACACCTGAGGAAATCAAAGACTGGAGAGTAGGCTCCAAAGAAGCTGGAAAGCTGGGGAGAGCAACTGAGACTGAATAAGATAGCTGACATGAGACGCTGTCATTTACAGCAGAGACATACCAAGGGCATGAGGTCCATTCACCTAGCATAATCTATAGAGGGGGTAGGAGAAGGGAGGGGCAAGCAGAGACCAGCAGACCACCATCATCATCCCCAGCCACAATCTAGTGAGCACTAACTAGTGGGCAGGCACTCAGCCAGACATTGCACAGTCATTATACCCAATCCTCAGCACCTCCTTGCAAGGCAGGCGGCAGAAGCATTGAGCCAAATCCCCAGCCCAGCACCTCCTTGCAAAGTACACAAAATTGCTGCATTTTAGAGACAAAGCTACTGAGAACTCTTCACATAAAATAGTATGATCAGTCGATGGGTACTTAGAAAATAAAATTGGTCAGTCTCAGTGTTTTTGTTTGTTTTGTTTGGTGGCGGTATTGGGGGTTGTACCCAGGGCCTTTGCAGTAAACTACGTCCTCAGCCCTTTTAAACTTTTTTATTCTGAGTCAGGATCTCACTAAGTCACTAAATTGCCCAGTCTGAGCTCCAATTTGTGATCTTCCTGCTTCAGCCTCCCAGTGCTCTGGGACTACAGGCATGTGTACTACCACATCCAACTCAAGACAGTTATTACCACTTACTTCCAGCATTTAAGCCATTTTGGTTCATGTCCTACTGAACGGTATAAGTGATGTATTTGTCCCTGAGCATACTGTAGGGGAGATAAGAATATAAAAATTCTTAAGCTATTCCCTATCATGAAGATGGTTTATTAAAGTGAGCATGGGATCAGATAGAGCCATGGAGCCCAAGTGTGAGTCAACCATACTGTTGTTTGATTATCTGCTGTGCTGTTAATTCTATGGCCTTAGGCAAATTACTTGCACTTTCTGAACCTCAATATCTTTATCTTTAAAGTATATTCTGTCAGACAAACAGGCTTGTTAGGAGGATTAAATGAGCTGATGCACATTAAGTACACAGTGTGCTGCCCGGCCAGAGTTCATTCCCAGGAAGTGATGGCTGGCAGCACTGCAGTCCCATTTGTAGACTCATCTCAGCCCTCAGCCATTCAGGACCTGTGTGGCCCCTTTATCTACTAAGAAGCACCTGCTCTCAGGATGGCTGGAGTCTTTAGCAGCTCACACCTCCAGTGAAGAATTGAAGGCTGAAACATGATTGACCTTGGAAAGAGGGAGTCTTCAAAGCATGCAAACCCACAGATGCTGTATCCTCCTTCCTGGGACCCAGGCGACTCCGTTTACCATTTCCGTCATCTTGATCCTTATTTTAAAACTCATAACAGGTTTCCATTATGCTAAATTGAAACCAAATACTCACCAGCTTGCAATTTCAGTTTCTAAAGGAGTAGAAGCTCTTAGTCCCAAAGGAATGGTAATTCACCAACAAGCCTTCCTCCAGCTATACACTGAATGCATTTTAAATCCCTGAGCCTAGTGCTATACCTAAAGAGCACAGAAGGCACTCGATAAATGTTGTAGCTAAAAGAGCTCCTGGAGTTTTGAAACATTCAGTAGTATGTAGGGTAATAGGAAATATCATACTTTGTTCTAAGAGTACAAATGGATGCAAACTTTTTGTAGAGTAATTTGGCAATATGTACCAAAATGTAAAATGTATCCTTTAATTGAACAAGAGTTTTCTTTTCTTCTCTCTCTCTCTCTCTCTCCCCTCCCTCCCCTTCCTTTCTCCTTTTCTCTCTCCTTCCCTTCTTTCCCTCCTTCCTTCTCCCCTTCCCCTCCTTTCCCTTTCCTCCCTTCCTTTTGGTACAGGCGATTGAACCCATGGCCTTTACACTGAGCTACAGGGTCTCACTAAATTGTAAAGTTGCCCAGACTGGGCTCAAACTTGCAATTCTCTTGCAATAGTATGGATTACAGCCATATGCCATCATACCCAGCTGCAACTATACTTTCTTGATTTTTTTCTTATAGAAATTTTGTATATACATCTTATATAGCTTGCTGCAAAAGTGAATACTTAAAAATTAATTTACAGCATTATTTGTAATACTTTTAAATGGCAAAAAAACTATTCATTACTAGAGTCTAGTTAAGTGAATTAAATAAAATAAATTATATCAATTCAATAGGATATTATGCATGGTTTTGAAAGAAAGGCTGTTGCACACATAGTGACTATAGTTATAACAATATATTCTATTATTGAAAATTGCTAAAAGAGTAAGTAGATTGCAAGTGTTTTCACCACACACACACACATACACACGCACACACACACAATGTGAGGTAATGCATGTTAGCTAAATTTAACCATTCCACAATATATTTCAAAATATGTGGTATGTAATAAATAGACCTACTTGTTACTTGTCTATTAAAATTTTAAAACAGTATATTATTGCAAAAAATAGAAGAATGTGGTAAATTTTATGTATTATTTTGGAAAGTTTTCCAATGTAAATTGTTAAATTAAAAGGCAAGTTACAGGGGCTAAAGGAATAGCTCAGTGATAGGGCACTTGCCTATCATGTGGGAGGCCCTGGCTTCCATCACCAGAACTGAAAAAAAAAAAAAAAAACTTACTGGAACAGAGACACATCTGCTTACTTTAAGACAATGTGTGTATGTATATTTGCATTTACACAGAAAATTGCTAGAAAAATTGTATAGATTCTGTTGACAGTGGTCTCATATAGGTAGTGTGACTAGGGAATTATGAAGAGGAGGACTAAGATTGTTCACTCATTGCTGTGGTTTTAATATTTTGAATGTGGGGGCTGGGCATTTAGCTCAGCAGTTCGGTGGCCTGCCTTGCAAGTGCAAGGACTCAAGTTCGATCCCCGGTACCAAAACAAAAATTTTTTTGAATGTGTATATATTTTATAATTTGACATGCTGAGAATTTAAAAATCACAAAGTACAGTAGAAGGGTTTTTCTTTTCTAGCAATGTAACATCAGCACAGAGGATATAAGTCCAGCCCCGCGCCTCCATAGAAATAGAGAAGAAATCCAACTCAAAATGGACCCTTCCCAGATAAGGCTACAGGAGGCAAGAGAGGTAGGGTTAAAAAGATACAGCTCAATCCCAGCTACTCAGGAGGATAAAAAGTTCGAGGACAGTCAATTTAGGAAGACCTTGTCCCAAAATAAAAATTTAAAAAGGTCTGAGGGTGTAGCTCAGTCTTCCATGGGTTCGACCCCAATACTGAGAAGGAGTGGGGCAGAGCTCTAGTGTAAGCCATGGCTGGATTCCTGGCTCTGCCACAAACTACATGTGAGACTTTACACGAGGTATTCTCTAATCCCCATCCTCTCATCTATGAAGAAGAGAGAAATATTCACATTACTTTCACAGAAGTAGTGTGAGAAAAAGTAAAATCAATACATAAAGTGTACTTTTTCCAGAGCACAGCACACAGGAAGCCCTCAAGTATTGGTGGCAGTGTAGACTTTTTCTTTTTTTTTGGTACCAGGGATTGAATTTGGGTCCCTGAGGTTGCAAGGCAGGCCACCGAACCAATGAGCTAAATCCCCGGCCCTAGTGCAGACTTTCATAGTTGTCATTTTTGTTATTATTCCATCAAATTCTGTCTGAGAGCCAATTGGCTCTTTCAGAGGGCATATAATGAATAATTGAAAAGTATGTTGTTCAAGTCCCAAGAAGTCTTTGTCAGAAAAATAGCCTGTAATTCAGAGTGCTAACGCAGAGATATGACAAGAAAAATGCTTTCCATTTATATAGCACCTTTCAATGTACTTACTAAACACTTTTGAAAATGTAATTCTGTTTGACTCATTACAATATTTGTGGATGAGTATTTTTTCTGAATCTGCTGAAATGTCATCATATGATTTTTCTCCCGTATTCTGCAAATGTGAAGAAATATTTTGATTTTTCTCAACTTGAGCTAACTTTATGTTCTTGGAAGAAACTCTACTTGGTCTGACATGTTATTCTCTTTATATATTGCTGGTAGAGATATAATATTATTTTGTTAAATTTGTATTTATGTTCATGAAGGAAATTAAGTCTGTAATTTTTTTTTGTATAATAGCTTTGATTTTGATATCAGGGCTATTTTGACATCATAAGTGGGAATTTTGTTTCCTCATATTCTATTTTCTCACAGATATTGTGTAACATTGATGTTTTGTTTGTTTGGTTGGTTTTTTTGAGACAGAGTGTTGTTATGCTGCCCAGGCTGTTCTCAAACTTGCAATCCTCCTGCCTCAGCCTTTCAGATAGCTGGATTACAGGCATGTGCCACTATATCTGGCAAGATCAGTATTATTTATTCCTTACATCATTTGATACAACCATTTGCACCTGGAGTTCCTTTGTGGAAGACTTTCTTTTTTTCTTTTTTTTTTTTTTTTTTTTTTTTTTTTTTTTTGGTACTGGGGATCCAGTCCTTGCACTTGTGAGGCAGGCAGCGGAACCATTGAGCCAAATCCCTGGCCCAAGACTTTCTAATTATGAATTAAATTTCTTAAATAGGTATGGGGTATTTTCCATTTCTTCTTGTGTCAGTTGGGGTAAATGGTATTTTTCAAGAAATTTGTCCATTCCGTCTAAGTTGATGAACTTACTGACACTAGATTGTTGATAACATTACTCTTTAATCCTTTCTAATATTTGTAGATTCTGTAGTGATTTTCAGTCCAGATCATGGTTATTATGTTTCTTTTTATCTTGATCTTGCTTCTACTAGCTTAGATTTAACTTCTTCCTTACTGTATTCTTAAAGTTGAATCTTAGGACATTGATCTTATGTTTTTTCTAATATAGCTCTACATTTCCACTAAGTATCACTTTAGCAGCCCTCACAATTTTTAAAATATTTTCATTACTATTCAATTAAATACTTTTAAATTTCCTCTGTGATTTGACCCATGGGTCATTTAGAAATGTGTTCTTTAAGCCAGTTATCATGACTCACACCCACAACTCCAGCTACTGGGGAGACTGAGGCAGGAGGGTTGCAAGTTCAGAGCCTGGGTAATTTCAAACAAAATTTGAAAAGGGCTGGGAATATAGCTCAGTGATAGAGTCCTTGCCTAACATACATAGAAGCCTGGTTCGAGCTTCAGAACTATCCTAAAAAGAATGTATTCTTTAGTTTCTAAATATGTGGAGATTCAAAAATATTGCTTAATTCTATTTTGCTCAAGCTATCCCTAGTATTTTTTGGTCACTGATGGTTGTTGAATTTGGATTCACTTAAAATCTGTAAAAGTTGATCTTTTGAAATGTATTTTATATCCTAGTATTTGGTTGGTCTTTGCAAAAATTTGGCAGTTCTTGGGTGTAGTTTCCATTTTGTAGTTCTCTAATGTGAGGTCCTATAAATGTATTAGATGAAGTTGGTTGACAATATTGTTCAGATTTTCTATATCTCTCAATTATCGAGAGAGAAATGTTAACAATATCATTGTGGATATTTCTCCTCCTTTTTATTTTGTTAGTTTTTAATTCATACATCCTGAAGTTCTATTTATAAGAGCATACACTCTAATTTTTTTCTCTCCACCTTGAATTGACCTTTTATCATTATAAAATGTTCCTATTTATCTCAGGGAATATTTCTTATCCTGAGCCTACTTTGTCTAATAATGATAGCCACTTATATTTGCTATTCCCGTGGTACATTTTTTCCATTCTTTTATTTTCAGTTTTTCTGTGTCTTTATAGTGTCTCTTTAAACAGTGTCTTTTGTGGCCATCATGGTTGGGTTTTTCTGGGTTTTTTTCTCCTAACCTTATGGTCAGCCTCATGAAGAAAGTATGGCTGCCTTTAACATGTTGCTCTTTGTTTTCTACTTTTTCTTACCTGCTTTTTTCATCTTCCGTATTCTTTCATATTCATTGAATTTTTAAAGTATTCCATTTTATTTTTTTATATTGGGTTTTTTGTATTTTATGTGCGTGTCTATGCATGCAAATGTGTGTGTGTGTGCGTGTGTGTGTGTGTGTGGCTCCTCTAGAGTTCAACTATGCATCTTAAACTTACCATTGTTTATTAAGAGTAAATAGCAAACACCTTCACACTTCACCTTCACCATTACAACTCCACTTACCATCACTACCCATCCTTTGTCCTATTGTTTTCATGTATCTTATTTCTACATTAGATGACCCAAATGCCAATGACATTATTTTTTGCACTAAGCAATTATATGTCTTTTAAGAAAATTAACAGAAGAAAAAGGTAGTTTTTGTCTTTACCCACACATTTACCATTACCAATATTTCTTGGTCCTGATATATGACAACAATAAGTTCTCTCATCTTTGGTTTATCATAAAATGTGTTTTATTTTACTCTTTTGAGGCCCTCAATAAGGGATTGGATATAGAATTCTGGGTTGACAGTAATTTCTTTCAGTGTTCTAAATATGTAATCTCATTGTCTTCTGACCTTCATTGTTTATGATGAGAAGTCAGCTATATTTTATGTTACTGTTCCCTGTATGCAATGTGTTATTTTTCTCTGTTTCCAAGGATTTTATTTTTTGTGTTTGGTTTTCACTAGTTTGACTATAAATGTCCTAGACATGGTTTTATTTGTAATTATCCTGCTTGAGGCTCACTAAGCTGCTGATAATTCTGTTTTCCACTAACTTTAGAAAAATTTTGACCACTTTTTCTTCAAATATTTTTTCCTCTCCTCTCTTCCTTTTTGGTTCTCCAATTATATACATAAAATATATTCCGCAGGTCACTATAGCTCCTTTAAAAAAAACTTGCTTATTTCTGCTCTTCAAATTGAATAATTTCCATGGATCTACATTCACATTTAACAGTTAGGACTTCCAATTAATTTTTTATTTCTGAAGTGTATATTTCTATTGTTTTTATAAGTCTGCTTAGATTCTACGTTGTTTTCATCACTCTTGTTGCTGAGACCCAAATCCCAACACCCACAACTTAAAGGAGAAAAAGTTTTGGCTCACAGTGTGTAGAAGTTTCAGTCCATAGGTGGCTGGCTCCTAGGGAGGACGGCATGACAGAGGAGAGCTGCTCACAGCATGGTGGACAGGAAGCAGAGAGCAAGAGAGGAGCCAGGAAGGAAGATATAACCTTCCAAGTCACACCCACAATGGTCCACTTCTTCCCACAGGCCTCAGCTACTAACAGCAGTCAGCTATAAATGCTCATAATCCCACCACCCTCCAGTGGTCCTGCCTATAATCCCATAAGGCTTTAAGAGGGACAACTAGATATAAACCATAGAATCCGTATATCTATCCACTTAGACAATATTTTCTGTAAGTCTACATTTTTTATAGCAGCTTTAAAATCTTTACCTGTTCTTTCTAATATCTGGGTTAACTTACTGGTAATATTGTGCTGTCCTTTGGATCTATCTCCCCAGCATGATCAAGAAATTGTCCCAGGGCTGGGCATTTAGCTCAGTGATTCTGGAGCCTACCTTTCAAGCACAAGGACCGGAGTTCAATCCCCGAAACCAAAAAAAAAAAAAAAAAAAAAAAAAAAAACAACACCCCGGC
>NW_022900948.1:12184126-12187232 GCF_012274545.1 Fukomys damarensis | reverse complement strand
AAAAAAAAAAAAAAAAAAAAAAAAAAAAAAAGAAAGAAATTGTCCCTTGGCAGGGAGCAAGAGTAAATGTGTGACTGATGTTATATATTTTTCTCCCATCAGAAATCACTTCCTGTGTTGTCTGTTGTCCAGTGCCTAAAAACAATTGCATCATGTTCTGCCCACCTGCATCACTGTTTACAGTGGAAGAGCAAGGTCAATATTAATTGCTTCACCTTAGCCAGAAGATAAGTCTCCTATATCAGTATCTTTAAGAGTTACATATAAAATATGCTGTATTTTAAAATTCATTGCAGAAACATGCTATTTTTAAAGTCTTACAGTAAAGGTTTTTGTAAAGGACAGAACCTTTTGTAATGTAAATATCAGCTCTGAATGAAGGCACTGGACTAGAAGAAATCTGAGGCCCCTTCCTACACAATTCATGAGAAAGAAATTTACCAGAAATAACACAGAAGTTACTTTATAGTAAAGCAAGTTATATTTTACACTGGAGTAGCCAAGGAAATAGAGTATCTTCTGCTAAGGGAGACTGCCCTGCTCACAGGTTTGGATGCTTAGAGAATCCTAGAATCTTGTTTCTTGCTGACAGCCTCGAATGAACAGAGGAGAAAGCTAGTGCCAAACACATTTATTTTTAAAAAATTTGAACCAGGACTACAGAAAGAACTGGTATTTGGATGAAGATATTGATGGAAATGCTTATGGGGGTAGAGAGCAGCTACAGTAGCCATGATAAGCTGGAAACCCTAAAGTTATAAGGGAGTAGAGACTGGAAAAACTGGATGGTTATGAATTGATAAACAGGGAAAGTAACATAGTCACCAAGAGTAGTAGAAAGGCCATGGGTGATTCAGTATTTTATTAGTCCCTACACTTGTTTCAGAATGAATACCTTTCCAAATCCAATTTTAAGCCAGGTGTGGTAGTACACACCTGTAATCCCAGCATTCAGGAGGCTGAGGCAGGAAGATCACCATGAGTTGGAGGTCAGCCTGGACTGCATACCGAGTTTAAGGCCAGCTTGGACTATATAGTAAGACCTTGTCTCAAAAAAAAAAAAAAAAGGGGCAAACCAAAAAATCCAATTTTAGGCCATCTATATATTTATAATACCCACCTACAAACCTCCACATAAACATCTTTCTTCTGTCAACCTCCTTTATTTGAGATAACTTGAATAAGTCTCTATTCTTTATAACTGAGCTTATCTAAAATATAATGTTACAATAAATAAACAAAATATAATGTGTCAACGTAATTTTTTTTTTAGTTTATGATGGTATGAAAGTGATATGGATTCAGTAGAAACTATAGCTGGAATTTTTATCTTTTCCTAGGCTAGCAATTTGGTGGTATGGATATTCTCTCAAATGGGAGTGGTGGCAGTGAGGTAAATAATTGATCTTGAAGGTAAACATTTGACAGTCTGTAATATGCTGTGTTGCTAACCTGTGATGGTTCGTAGGTTATGTGTATTTAATGTATTTTTACCTTACAATATTTTTCACTGATAATGGGTATATCTGAATGTAGTCCTATTGTAAATAGAGGAATACATGGACCTTTAAGGACAGAAAGAGTAGAGAAGACTTGGATATTCTGGGTAAAGAGAATAAAATTATTAACAAAAACTCAGAAACAAACACACAGGTGTCTATCCAAGGACCAGCAGATTACTTATCCATTTATACTCCAATATTCCCCCAAACAAAATTTGAGGCTGAATATATGATGCTTTGAAATAATAAGTAAAAGATAAAATGGATGTGGAGTTAAACAGGAAAATACCCTTAACACTAAAGATAGGGCTACTACATAATAGGCAGAACTAGGCTGCTTTTACTAAGATGAAGGAAGTATGCACTGCTTCTTTTGCAGGCCCAGAAAGATTCAGAGTTCTGCAGTACATACCTTTCTACTATTCATTTAGTCACCCAATCATTAATCATTTATCCAGTACTTACTAAGCAAGTCCTAGGATGACAGCTAAAGAAATAAAGCTGAGTTTGTCCCCACTCCCAGGGTTCTCAAATATGGGAGCATAATAAATGAACACAAGCTCATCATACAAACTAGAATCCAGTGATTCCAAAATGTCATGACGCTCAAAGCAGTGAAACTAAAGTTTGATCAACAGCTGTATCCTTTGTTTGCTTCTTCTATGCAACTCTGTCACTGCTCAGTAACTGGGAAGACTGAACATGCCATACAAATTCCTAACTGGCAGAAAACAATTTCATGTGTCTTGCTCACAGCTAGAGCCAGAGAAGCAAAATTACTCTTTAGCATCAGCTTTCAGGCTGCAAAGCCTAGGGATAAGCACAAGAGCCCTCTGCCATTATTATTCAAGTACTTACCATGTACCAAGTACTAACAATGTGCTAGGCTCTACAGTGCATGGGGGAGGAGACCAAGTTCTGGCCTCAAATACTCACAGCTGTTTTGTAATCTGATAATTGTGCATGACAAACCTCAGACCATAACTCTGAAAATAGCATGACTGTAATCATAACAAAATGGAACAGCCATTGGCAAAATTTGTTTTCTAGTTATCACTTCCAGAAGGAATTCCATAACACTACTAGGGAAAGAGAAAACTCTCTCAACTTTCTGCCCCTAAACCTCAAAATTATCATCTGCATCCATTTTTTCTCCTCTTCTGTTTCAAAGTGTTCTTCCTGTCCACAACTGATCCGTTCTCACCTCCTTAGAGTCTTAGTTCTAGTCATTATTTAATTTTCTACTTTATTTTCAACTTCTCTCTTCATCCAGATCCTTCCCCTCAGCATTTAATACATTCAAGTGTTACTTTCATCTTTAAAAAAAACCCTTGTCCGTATGGTCCTCACTGCCTTCTTAGCTTATTCAGTCTAGCTTTCACCTCTGAAATTTTTCTCTCCAAGGGCCCTAATGGCTTCCTAATTTTTACGACTAGTGGTGTGTGTTAGTGCTCATCTTCACCGACACCTTAGCAGCATGCAACATGGCTGACCAGCCACTATTGCTTTGGTTTCTAGGATATGATTTTTCTTTGTTGTCTTCCCTACTTTTCTGTTTACTTCTTCCTACTCTGTATGGATTTTTTTTTTTTTTTTTTTTTTTT
>NW_022900948.1:12177821-12183900 GCF_012274545.1 Fukomys damarensis | reverse complement strand
TGTTTTTTTTTTCTTTGTTTTTTTTTTTTTTTTTTTTTTTTTTTTTTTTTTTTTTTGGTGCTGGGGATCAAACTCAGGACCTTGTGCTTGCTAGGCAGGTGCACTGCCACTGAGCTAAATGCCAGCCCACCAATCTTAAGTGCTGGTATCCCCCCAGAAGTCATCCCTGATTTGGCCAGAATTCATATTAGGATACCCTACCACATGCTCCCATAGCAGCACCCTATTCTACTTCCCCCATTATATTCCATTATCCACTCAACAATCAATCGTTTTTTTGAGAGCTTCTGCCATAACGGCTACTGTATTAGGAACTGAGAATACCACATACGCAAAATGTCCACGGGCTCACAATTTAATGAGAGAGACAATAATAAAATAATTACACAGATAAGTAAATAACTACAAATCATGATGCATACTATGGAAGAAAGGAGCATACAGCAATGAACTATAAAATGGAGGAACCTCAACTTATTTTCAATAACAAGGCAGGAGACAAAGGAACCAGTTGTGGTGTTTGGTATATGGGCTGAAATCTTAGGAGTGAATACATGTGTGAGAGAGAGTGTGAAGAGTTCCAGAAACAGGGACAGTACACACAAATACAACTGAAGGATAGGAATCATGGGTAAAGGATGGCACAAATTAAGAGACCCAGGCAGCCCTCAGCCCATACACGTGTCCAAAGGGTTATCTGAAAAATTAGCCCCTATCTTAAGAGCAATGAGAAGCCATTAAAGGTTTCTAATGGGGGATGGCATAATCAAAGTGACAGAAAAGATCATTCTTGATGCTCTATAAATATGGATTGGAAAAGGGCATGAATAGATGAGGAGAAGACCAATTTCATTATTCTCTGGAGAGAGAGGATTGTAGGTTGAGTCAGGAAGGCAAAGGCTTAATCTGATAAATATTTAGGAGCTAAGGGTGAGAAAGACCCTACCTGGGGCACAAAGAAGATAAGTATAAGAATGACAATGAGATAAAGGATCACAAAAGTGAGGATACTTTACTTTGGACATTAAAAAAAATATCAACTTCTCTTAGATACTGCTCACCTCTTGTCCCTTCATCTATGGATCTCATAAGACTCAAATTTTCTGAATTATCCAAGATTCTCTTTGGCCTGGTACCCAACCCTTGATCTAGATCAGTGGCGGTAAACCTAGGGCACATGTGCCCCAGCCAGCTGTTCATATCATTGAAAGCTCTAAAAGATTTGCCATAACTGATGCAGATCACTATTTCTAAAAGTATTGTCCTAGAGGAGCCTCTTGAGAGACCACAAAATGATCCAAAATGCCAGCCTTTTCTTTGGCTTTTACAGGCAAATGATGCAAAATTCCAGACATTTATTTTTTTTTAATGGTAACCAACTGAGTTATAAAGGGGTACTAAAATTTGTTAGTCATAAACTAAAATTAGCTTTAAACTGGAGTTCACAGAAGACTCTAATTCGGTTTTCTACTAAAAAGTCTGGCTGCCAGGCAATGCTTGGCAATGCTGCAAAACTCCTCTTGCATATGTATACATGAAGCCAATTGGCATTCTCACAATTCTCAGGAAGGACACTTTGTTACTGGGGCATTACCAATGTTGTTTTGAGCTGGTCATGGCTTATGGTGCCTGACATTTATGAATTTTAATTACAAATTATAGTTCATGGAGCTCCATCATGACCAATTTAATATGCTATGGGTTATTTGATTAACTCAGTGAGATTAGGGATGTACCTCTCTGACCTTATTTCCTGCCACTTTCCCCCTCCTTTCCTGTTGATCTAGAACATGTGTAGCAGGCTCCCACCTCAGGGACTTTACACATCCTGTGCCTGGAATGCTCCCTACCCCCACCCCAGAGGTCACATACCTAACTCTCATTTCCTTCAGGTCTTGGTTCAAATGACATCTCTATGAGGTCTTATCTGACCCACCTTACTTAAATGATACTCTTCTACCTCCCTTAATTTCTTACTACACTTATCAGATTTACTTTTTCTCCTTGACATCTTTCAACATCTAATATACAATATATTTTACTTATTTATTGACTATTTACCTCCACCTAAAAGACATGCTCTGTGAGAGTAAGGGTTTTTATTTGCTTTGTTTCTTGATATATCACCAATACCTGGCCCAGAGGAGGCATGCATATATTTTTTAACCTTTTGGTCTCCAACACCTAGCTCTAAAGTCATTGATGTACATAGTTCAACTCTGAATCCTTCATAGCCCCAAGCAGATATAGCCAAAGCAGATATAAACAATAGCCCAGAAAAAAATGCTAACATAGTGCATTTTTCTTGTTATCTCTTCCCACTGGGTGCCCCTTTATTATCACTTCCCATCCCAGGCTCACTCCTTCCTGTCCTTCAAACATGTGCAGATGAAAATTTCTGAAGAATAGCCCAGGAACTCAGAATTCATATTTAACTCGTTTTTCTCAGAATTTAATATATCCCAGACACTGTGCCAGGTATAGGGGAATCCACAAAGAGCAAGAAGACAAAGCTAATCCTTGCCATGACAGAGTTGATAGTTTCATGGGGATATTACTTCAACTCACCTCTGGAAAATGGACTTAATCTCTTGTAGGAGAAAGAAAGCCAAATTGAGACCTTAAGAATGAACAAGAGATGAAGAGGAGATTTGGAGTAGGGTAGAGCAGGTACCAGCAGATTGAAAATATTGTACCAGGTGGCTGGATAACAGCGGTTTCAAAGGCCTGAAGAAGACGGTATGGATATCACTTTGCAGAAAGTGAGTGTGGTTCGATGTACAGGGATTGTGAAATTTTCATAGAGCAGTGGTAAGGTCTGAAGTAGGATAAGTAGCTATGGCCAGATAATGTAGGATCTTGTAGGCCATATCAAGCAAACTGGACTTTAGAACTTATCCTGAGAGCAACAGGGGCCTCTGAAAGATCTGATCAGTGGAATAACATAAACAAGTAAAATTTTACCTCCTCTCTGTCCCCTAACAAACCCAATCCTGACTTTCCCTCATTACTACAGGTGTCTGAGTCCTATCTGCCCCCCAACCCCAAGCCTTTCTGCAGCTCCAACCCACAGACTTTCCTGCTGTTCAGCCTCAGGGATCCCATTTTCCCTATGTTTGTATGCCTGTGTCTGTCTCTCCCATTGCTTTCAGTTCCCAGGGGACACAGACAACTTCTTAAACATCTCTTCATCATACCACACCCCCTTAACACTGCCTCAAATTGGGTTTTACTGAGATAAGATGGTGATAAATACAACCTAGTCTGTTCTTATACCCTACATACTAATACTTTCATTGTACTAAAGTAACCCGTCCCTCTAGAGCACAGTGCTGATATGTTCAGGATCCATTGACCCAGGTTTTTCTCCTTCCTGTCTGTTGTCAACCCTCTCTGCTCTCAGTGTAATCAGTCTCTAACGTCTCTCCCAATGGGCTGGAGAAACTCATCCTCAAGATTGTTCAAACTGTAAGATTCTAGAAAATGTTAATTTATGGTAAGAGAAAGCAGATCAATGTTTACCCGGGGCTGAAAGGTAAGGAAAATTGAGTAGGTGGAGGCCCAGAGAATTTCTTGGAATAGAAGTCTATATTTTGATTGCAGTGGTGGTTCACAAATGTATAACTTTGTCAAAAACTTGAAACATGGACAACTAAAATGGTCCATTTTATTGTAGGTAACCAGACCTTAATAGAGACAGGTTAAGAAAATGTACTGCCTAGTAGTGCATGGTAATATATGCCTATAATCTCAACTACTCTGAAGGCTGAGACAGGAGGACTGCAAGTTCAAGGCCAGTCTGGGCAACTTTGTATGACCCTGTCTCAGAATTTTTTAAAAAATTAGCATGTAACTCAGTGCTCTCTGGGTTAAATTCTCAGTACTGAAAAACATACAAATACACTAGCAACTTGTCTATGTACTAAGGCTTAGTAGGTCCAAACAGTACTCAAGCTTCAAAAGAGCTCAATCTTAACATAAAACTAGGGCATAGCCATATGGGAAGTCACCTCCCCATGGCTGCAGAAATTTAAAAAAGAGGTTCATCTGCTACAGAAGGCCAGGTAAAAGAACCAGATGAGCCAATTAATATGGAAGAGGCCACACCAAAATAGGTGAAGGTACAAATAGCATGGATATACGTATGATCTCCTAACCTTGATATGCCCAGGCATGAATGTCGAAAATTTAGAATAAATAAATACAAGTTATGCTTTACGGAACTTTACATTAGCCCCATAGTGGTAAATCATAAAGGCTTTTGTTGTTGCTGTTGTTTTCAGACAAGCTCTTGCTATGTAGTTCAGGTTGGCCTTGAACTCACAGCAGTCCTCCTGCTTTAGCATCCCACGTGTTAGGATTACAGGAATGTGCCACCATGCCCAGCAAATAATAAATAATTTAGAAAAAGGATTTCTGAGTGAATCAATCCTTTATTACCACAGAGAGCTCCTCAAGAACTGGAACTACCTTGCCTTCCATGGTGATGCTGGGGAGGAAAGCTGAACTCTGCACTCAGTGGGTCAGCAGGGGGTGATACTGGGTTTCCTGTGACAAGGGATGAAATCTGGCAAGGTGGCAACAAGGATATGATGTCCATAGAGTTGAATGAGTCACAGGAGTGAATCAGAGGTTCACAGGGAAGAGTGTGAACGCTGTGGGGTAGGGATGGGAAAAGGGTTTCTGGGTTCCTCTCTACTTGACCTCTCCCTGCCTAAAGTCTCCCAGAAAAAAATCCAAACCAAACTCCTGTACATAATCTATTCTTTCTCCTATACAGTTCTCTTGTGCCTGCTCTATGAGCCCCAAATGGCAAGCCCTGTGACTCCATTTAGTCTAGAGCTGAGCAGACAGCAGAGGGTTGGAGAAATAATTCCTTTAGGAATGTGAAAGCAATGAAGAAAAAACTGGTGGCAGTGGGAATGGCAGGGTTAAGGAGCATGGAGGTCAGGATGGGTCTGTGAAGTGAGTACAGTGAGGAGACAGGAAAACGGTGAGGGGAAAGCAAAGTGAAAAACACTGGGTTAGGGGCAGTATGCAAGAGGAGGAAAGGATTAGTGAGAGAGCAAGATAGAGTCAGAGGTTGGAGAAGCACAGGCTAAGGGACATGGTAAGAAGTTAGAGTCAGCAGGGAAAGTTCAAACACTGGCACACACCTGTAATATGAGCAGAGGATCAAAGTTTGAACCTAGCCTGAGCAGCTCAGTGGCTTGGAGGGACCCTTTCTCAAAATTTAAGGAGAACTGAGGATGTAGCTTGCTGCGAAGGCCTCGGGTTAAATCTCCAGTACCGCAAAAACAAAACACAACACAGGGAAAGGAAGATCAAGGATCAGCAGGAGAGGTCAACAGAAGAACGGCGGTCAGGCTAGGCGTTACCTGCTTACGAGGCGGTTTCGGAGGCATCTCGGCAGAAGCAGGAGGCACCTCAACCCCCGGAAAGTCTATGAAACGCTCTTTCGCCTGAGGACAAGAAGTTTGTTCGTCTCCTTGACTACACACAGGAAATCCAAAGTCACTTCCACTTCAATTCCCAGTCACAGGGGTTCTCTGGGGACAGCTGTCGTTGTGGGTCCCCGCGCCCTTGTAGGAGACAATCAACTCCTCCCTGACGCGGTTACCCAGCAACTGACGGACACTCAAGGCGCAGGCGCCAGGATCACCCGCCCTCAAGGCCAGGAGAGAAGGCGGATCTGAGAGCAAGCAGCTCCGCCTGCTCCATTAAGCCCCGCCCATCAGGAGAAGGTGTCTGGCGACCGCGCGCCTTCAGAACTTCAACCTACGGGCGGGACTGGGGTACCCGGGCACCGCCTCCTCATGAATAATGCAGTGTTCGGGCGGTGTCCCGGACCCGGAAGTGGAGTTGCCGAGTCACCGCAGTGGCTGAGCTGCTGACAGGAGGCGGCGGCGGCGGAGGAGGAGGCGAGGCAAGACCTGCAGCTCCCCAGGCCTCAGCCGCTGTAGCGCTAGGCAAGCCTCGAAGCCACGCCGGCTTTAGCCCGACCTCGAATCTCGCGTCCCCAGCCCTCTGGTCCATCCACCTCGCTTCCTGCCCTCCCGATTTAGGTCCGGGGAGGCCT
>NW_022900948.1:12169148-12177626 GCF_012274545.1 Fukomys damarensis | reverse complement strand
CGGGCAGGCCGAGGCCGGGAGGGGGCGCCGCCTGAGGGGGAGGGAAGGAGGGAATCGGGCCGTGGGGATCGTGCGAAGGGGTGCCAACGGGGCGCCTTCGGATGGGGAGCAGCCCTGAAAACATGTGAACGGGGAAGGGGGACTTCCCAGACGAAAGAACCGTGGGAGAATGCGCAGGGTGCGAGCTGAGGGACCCAGGAGGGCAGAGGGCGCCGTCGGCGGAGGCCGAACGCCGTAGGATGGAACGGAGGGTGGCACAATGGTGCACACCGCTAGTGGAGGCCTATAGAGGAGGATGGCAAAGGAAACTGTCATGGGGCGCCGCGGGCTGCAGGCAAGGGGGCTGGGATGGGAAGAGGGGAGGCGTTTAGCCCTACAGGCCTATGATGCTTAGGGCGGGGGAGGGGCGGGAGAGCCTTCAGGGTAAGAGGGACTGGGGATAGGCTTTTAGAAGAGGAGGAGCCTGCCGGCCAGTCCGCTAGTTGAGGACCGGAACACCGAGCTGGGGCCAGGGACCGATGGAATTCAAGGGTCGGTGTAGGAGCTGGGAATTCCGTTCTTCTCGGAAGGGGAGTGCGGGCAGTACAGGATGAGGGCATTGGAACCGGAAAGAAAAGTGTGCGGCAGCAAGATAGTCAAGGGTGCAAATAAAAGCGCTCGAGTACGGACCGGAGGGGAGGTGGGGCTGCGTTGGGGCGGCCTCTGCCCACCGTTTCAGAAGAGCCCCTGTCATCCTAGGCCTATATGCTTGGAGTCTTTGCTCTGTGTTCATCCTGCCGCCTGTCCAAGGTCCCCTAGTCAGGGAGGAATGATGTCATCGATGCTGGCGCCTAGGGGATGGAGGGGGAGGGTGACGCGGGTTGGAGGCCAGGCCTAAAGGAGACAGTACCCGCTGGCTAGGGAGGTGAGTGGGTGGGGGCTACCTGACTGGTTTATCTGCCTGGCAACCGGTGAGAAGTGCAAAGGCCTAACTAGCTGGCCTAGAGAGGGGATAGGGAGAGAGCGCTCTGCCTGTGCTCGTCCTGTGTACCCCCTCTTCTCTTGCAGTCCGAACTAGCAGGAGCTGGTAGGAGGTAGGGCAGGCCCTGGAATCTGAAGGTGTGAATACTGTATTCTTCGATTTGTGCTGGAGTTGAGCTCTCCAAATCCTGAAGTCTGGAGCTCTCAAAGACTCCTCCCTCTGTGTTAGGCAGGGTGGCCAGGAACTGTTCACCCCTTGGACGGGCAGCCCCCTGGCTGACCCAGTGCTTTGTGGCTTTCTTAGGCAAGTAACCTTCCCATTGCAGTAGCCAAGATGGGCCTTGACAGGGGCCCATAACTATACATATGCCACACCTTTTGGGGGATGGTAGAGCCATTAGTGGCCACCTTTTCGAAGGTGGCTTTTTCCCCCTTTTGTGACTAGTTCTAGAAGCAGGACTTTTTCCTTACCTGATGCCACCACTGGATTATTTGGGAGCCAGATAATCTTGGAGAAAAGTTTGTCCCATGACTTTGGCCTGGGTTAAGACAACTTTTCTTAATGGGTCCTCTATCCAGGTAGTCTTGTCTGTCAAAATAGATTTTCCAGTTCTAAGCTTCTAATCAAGAACCAAATGAAGGGCAAGTAAAAGAGTTCAAGTAAATCCGGAGAAGGAAGCAATGATTTTGTTCTTGTTTCCCATCTGGGGTTTCTGAGAAGGGAGGTAATAGCTGTCCAAGGAAAAGGAAGGAGGAATGGGGCCACCAGGATCTCGCCCTTGTCCTTGGTGCTTCTGATATTGCCTGAAGTTCTTAGTAACAATTTGTCTGGGTAGACTTCTGAGATGCTTCTGGTCTGTATGACCCTGAAGTAGCAAAATTATTTGTAGCAAGGAGATACTTGTCACTGTCTTGTTAGCCAGCCAAGTGCTGAACCACTGAGCTACATCCAGCCCTTTTTATTTTATTTTGAGACAGGATCTTGCTAAATTGCTGGCTTTAAACTTGCAGGCCTTCTGTCACATCCCCCAGAGTAGTTGGGATTACAGGTGTGTGCCACTGCATTTAGCTTAGACCCTTTTCTTAAAGGCTAATGTAGCCTTTGTCTGCAAGATAATGCTTTGTTGAAGTTGAGTGAGTTTTGTGGGAATAGTAATATAGTCAGTCCCTATTTGAGGCCCATAGACATTGCCCTACTTCTTGAGTTTTGTTCCCAAGTTGTAGTCTAGAGATGTCCCCAAACTCTTGAAATGCCCTTTATTGTTAAGATCTGCAGAACCTCAGGAGCTTTCATTTGGGGCATAAGGAATCAAGACATATACTGTTGAGGCAAAGGACAGAATCAACCTTTAGGGGTATTTGGGCAGACCATAAACACTAGAGCCCAGGCTTGAACTCTGCTCTAATCCATTTTATTTTATTTTACTTTTGATGTTATTTATAGAGACTTTTAGGAAATCTCTTTTTTTCCCCTGGACTGCTTTTCCATTTATGAAATGAAGATAAATTGTCCATTTAAAATTTAAACAATAGCTCCTTACTCTCTCTTCCAAAGAATTACATATAGCCTGATACTGTTGACTCAGCAAATTAATTTACCGAATAACTACTGAGCATCCACTCTTTTTGAGATACTACCCTAGATATTAGGGATACAGTGGTTAGCAATACAGAGACCTGACCCTGTCCCCCTGAAGTCCAGAGTTAGTGAAAGTTTCTCTTACTTTTTTCCTGAGCTGCCCTAAGGGCAGAATGGGGCTACTTCCTCAAGCTCTGAGAGAAACAGAACGATTATCGATTATTGACTATTGCTTTCCATACCCAGCTGGGTAGATCAGGTCAGTAACTTGGGCTCAATGATCAAATAGCCCTCCCACACACATAGTGGTGGGAAGAATCCAGAGAGCATTCCTTACTTGGAAAGATGAGCTGCAGAGGGGAGGATCTTCCCCCCACCCTTCTTTATTACTTTAAAGAAAAATTCAGCTTGGAAAGGAGGCCTGGGGGAGTGGCAGGAGCTGAGTGAGAAGGCACAGCCTGCAAAAGTGGGTGTTTCCAAGGTGCTAATTTAAGCATTAGCTCTCAGCTAGTGGGAGGAAAAGAAATAGATTCTTGCCCTGTTGTTGCTTCTGCTGTTGCCACAGCTGTATGGAGCCTCCTGTCTGGGATGGGTGTTTCCCTCAGAGGAGTGGCTTCCATTCTTTCCTATCACACCAATTATTTAATTGGCCTGGCTGCAGCTCAGCAGCTGAACCAAGCCTGGGCCTACCCCTGAATTCCCCTTGGTCTCTTCCTGTCTTCTTATTTTTTTAAAAAAATGAGTGCCCCTCTTCGCAATCTGTTCCCTGGGCTCCACTCTTGTCTCATAGGCAATCCTGAGTGTGTCTGAGCACTGATGCTCCTCAAGATACTTTGGAATGGCCTACTTTTTATGTCAATTCTCTGTCTGAGCCATATAATTTATTTATTGAGGGAAACTCCCAGCTACTCAAGGCTCTCTGTTGAGCAATTGGGTTGAGTTTGGGCTACTGTCTGTATGAGTAGCAGGCAGAGGCTTTCTAGCCCTCTTGTCTGCTGAGCAGGTTGGTGCAGCTGCACAATCTCTGTCTTTGGCTGCAGTTGGGAAGAAAGAGATTTGTTGCAAGAAAAATAATGGAGCTTTTAAGCACTTAATTGTGTCAGTCAATGCCCTGCTTCCTGTGCTCTCATAGGCCAAAGATACTTAAAGAATGGCATAAGGCAAGAGACAAGGTCTCTGAATGCCTGAGACAAATGCTAATCTAGCCTCACTGAAACTAGATTATCTGTTAACTCATTGTTTATTTCATGAGTATTTGCTATGTATCTACTCAGCTCCCAGAGGTTCAAGGTTACAGAAACAAGTTAGATCTTTGCAGTAGATAGTCAGAAGAAGAATAAGTTCAAATGGTAAAAGGAAGGTTTTTAGATACATGTCAGAAAATAGTAGAGGTTGATGGAGGGTTTTCTTGAGGAAGATTGACATCTCCCTTGAGCGAAGATGAGGAATGTTGAGGTCCTGCCCTTTGACTACTGGGGCCTGGAAAGGGGTTTCCCTTCTGCTGTTGAGGGACAAGGATGGCCAGGTTGTTAATTCAGTGAGTGGGCCACAGTGGCTCCTCAAAGTGGCAGAGAGAGCATCATAAAGACAGAAAATAGCCACTGTGAAAAATTGACACACATGTAGTCTACTGTTTAGGCACCTTTAAGTTGTTGTTGTAGTCAGATAACTTTTCAGTTTAATGGTAGATTCTCCTAGTGGTTCCATGTGGCTCATGACCCAGCCGTATTTGTGGGGCTCCTGAGGAGAGAACTCCCTTATGTATCTTCCTTTGTTGTAAGCAGAAGAGTAGGCTTTCTCAGGTTCTCAGCCCCTTTCCACTTGTCTCTTCATCCAAAGAACAGTAAGAAATATTCCCTCTAGATGTATACTGAGCTCAACAGCACAGAATCTTGCTCCTGGGGTATGCAGTCTAGAACACATTGAGAGAATATAGTAAGCAGTACAAGAGGAGTGAGAATCAGATCCAGTGATGCCAAAGGTAAATTGAGAAAGGCTCTTACCAAGTTGTTAGGGAAGGCTTCCCAAAGAAGGCATTGCTGAACTGGCTTTTGGGAGAGGACAAAAATTTGGCAGACTAACAAGATGAGTCAAGGGCAAAAATTCCAGACAAAGGGCATGGAGGAAGAAATACAAGGGCACATTTAGAATGAATTAATGGTTGTTATTAAGGGAATAACATGATCAAATGTGAGTACAAATTGTCACTCCAGTGGTGGAGGAGGGGTTGGAAAAAATTGGATTGGAGGTGAGAAGATTGATACAGAGATAGATGTGATAATCTTGGCAAAGGATGGTGAGGCCTGTATTAAAGCAGAAACAGAAAGAAAGGGAGGATACACAGATGCTGATAAGGTATAATAGCAAGTACTGTACTTGAGGTAGGGTGAAAAGATGGAGAGTAAAGGATGACTCTCAGATTTCTGGAATGGGCACTGGATGAAGGAAGGGACTGTCACCACCTCAGGAAATTTGGAGGCCCATGTACTTCTTGGCCTCAGAGACCGCTTATAACAGAAGCCTGGTCTTTTCCTTTGCTCTACTGCTAAAGCTAAAAGTTTAGGGTTATGAAGAACCCAGAAGTCCTAGAAAACCAAAGGTAACTGTGGCACTGGCCCCACAGCCTCCACAGGGCTGGTGAGAAATGTGCTCACCTGCCAGTGAATACTTTCCCCCTGCAACCTGCTTTAATAAATGCAAAAGTAGTGGGAGCAAAGAGCCATAGTGGGTTTTTGTTGTTTTGGTTTTTTTCTTTAACACACACTTAGGTGAAAGAAAAATAAAAGCCTTTTAATGTTGTAGTTTCTGGCCTGCCTGGCCTTTTGCCATCTCTTTGATCAAATCTGTGGTTTTATTTCTGGGCCTTTTCACTGATTTCTTCTAGAATACATGTGTGTATTCTGGAATTATTTGCAAAAGTCAGAATGGAAAAGGACACATACTTCCTTTTTCTGAGTCTACTCTGAAAGCTACACTTAAGTAGAAGGCTAGGTGCTACTTCCTCTGGATAAGGTGCACTAAGGAGGAGCTCCTGGGGTTGAGAACCCTAAGAGGCCACAGCATGGCCTCTGCAGGCAGGTGCTTCCATGTTACCTGAGGTTCAGCCTGAGTCATTCTGCTGCCCTTGACCACCTCTACTCCAGAGTAAACAGAAATGGAAAACCGAGACTTCTGCACTTGAACCTGACTAGCCTTAGGGACTTTCTTCTCCTTAAAAAGGCAGATGGAGTACCAGGATTGAGCTCAGTGGTGCTGCCTGCTCCTGTGGGGGGAAAATGCAGATGGACCTTTGTGTTTGGAAAGGGAACACAGAAACAGCTTCTTGAGCTTAACTGCTTTGTATCTTCCAGCAGGCAATGGGAGAACTGGTATAGGTGACCCAGAGGATGTAGGAAAGTGAGAATCAGGCTAAATTAGGTACCCAGAGGTTCTGGTTGAAGGAAATAAGAGGTGTGGTTCAGCTAAGTCCCAAGTCATTGTTTCCTAAGGAAACTGATGGGAATCTGGCTTTTGGGGTAGGAGAAAGGAAGGAAGGAAGGAGGCAGAGCTAGGACTAGCTCTGAATCTGGCTCTTCTATGGAGTTCAGAAATTGGCACATGATAAAACAAAAACAAGAAAGGAAGGAAAGAAGGGGCACATGATCCAAAGGCCTTAATGTGGAGCAGCTGAGTTAACTCTGGGCTACTGGGAGAAGCTCTAGAATGGGAAAGTTCTCTAGGACAAGCCCAGAGAATCTGGATAGACACAGCCCTGTGTCTATCTTTCTTCCTGGGCTACATTTTTAGGAGTTAGTTCAACAAATATTTCTTATGATGTTGAGTTGAAGATTAGATGGCTATGATTGTTAAGGGACAATGTTGTTTCTTTGATAAAGATGATATAAGTAGGTGTGAGCAGAAGTCAAGAAGGCTAGTGGCCATGAAGGATGTTCTCTCAATGACCAGGCTAGACCTGAGAAGTGTAAGGATGACAAGAGGCCACACACAGGCAGAAACAGACCCAGGTACTATGGCTCCTTGCCTGGTTTTGCCTACTATGACCGCTAGACTCTTGACTATCATAAAGAGATTTTACTATGTCTGTCTATCTAGAACAATACCTGAAAGAGCACTTTAAAATGTACTGCATTAGGGCTGGGGATTTGGCTCAGTGGTTCTGCTGCCTGCCTCGCAAGCATAGGACCTGAGTGTGATCCTCAGTACCAACTAAAAAATTAATTCATTAATTAAAAAATAAATTCGACTGCATTAAACAACCCAAACTGTAGAGTGAGTGCCATCTATATTTTACTATGTAGTTAAATATAATTATATATAAGCTTTAAATGACTGGTAGTTCCCATATTAATTTTACTTTCTTTCCTCTTGTACTGGGGATAGAACTCAGGGACTTGCACATCTTTGGCCAGTGCTCCATTACTGAGCCACATACAGGAGTTGTTGAAGCCCCTAGCCTCGTATGGGGTTAGATCTGCTATTCCTATAATATATGTTTAGGAATATTGATCTTTTATGGGGGGTGTGTGAAGGCAAATTCCTTTGGAAGCTCTGTATACTCTATCCTGCCATAATTTCCACTAGCATCTTAAAGTCTCCTAGAAGTCCTGTGTACTTTTCAATTGTTTAACTTAATATTTCCCAAGCTTAACTATAGAATGTTTTTTCTTTATGTTATATCTACTAACATACAGAACCAATGTATTTCATGGAATATTCTTTGGAAAACGCTGCCTTAGAATTTAATCTGTGTTCTGGTCCAGTCTAGATTTACATTCTTCCTTATTCTTTTTGAGCTTTTTTAACCCAGGCCATTTTGGCCTATTTTAGTCTTGCCACTCCCCCAACCCCACCCCTGTACTGGGGATCAAACTCAGGACCTGCTTGCAAAGTAGGCGCAGCACCCCTGAGCTAAATCCCTGGCTTTAAATATGTCATATCACTTTTTTTTTTTCCTATTTTAGTCTCTAATGGGATGTTGCTCTCTTAGTAAAATTAATGACATCAGAGGAACTTCTTAGTAAATTTTAGTGAGGTACAAAAGCAAACTGAATGCTAAATGTCTTGTTTTTCTGATATTTCTAAAGGAATTTTACTTCCTTGCACCCCTCTTTATTTCTCTTTTGACAGTTTTATTGAGATATAATTCATATATTTTATACATTAAACATTTTTTATTTTACTTTCAATTCTGGTATGGCTACCCCCAGTTTATTTCTGTTTCTCTTTTTACCTGTTGGCTGTACCTGTCCTGTTGTTTTCTCCCAGGCAGTAGAGAAGAAAAAGATTATAGTCCATATATTTTTGTCAGGAAGAATACTACCTCAATTGGAATTTAAAATGAAAAACAGATTCCTAGGTTAGAGGACATCTTAATACTTCATCCGAAGTGTCACTAAGTGTGGCTGCTGTTCATAGCAGCCCAAGATATTCCTGCATAATCATTTTATACGCTCCTGCACCATAGGCAATATATAGGATGGATAATCAACAGGTTTCATCTCTTAAGTCAATACCCATTGAATAGTAGTGTAGTGTCCACTTGGAACATTGTGTTAATATGGATTCTGAGGCAGAGTCATGATTTTATGAGAAAGGGAGACATGGTTCATTTTCCATGTGTGCCATAGTCTTCAGCAGGGCAAATAGCAGTTCTACTGTTCTGCTTGTCATTCTGGCAGCCCTGAATTATAATAATTATCCTAGGCAAAGAATACAGGAGAAGAAGACTCTGGAGGATGTTAGCCAGCTCAGCAGTTCACTGAGGGACTGGAGTCTTAGGATATGGTTCTTTAAGAAATGAGTGGAAAAAAATTGACCTTTCCTCATTTGATTTTTTTTGGTACCAGGGATCAAACTCCAGACCTTGCACTTGCAAGGCAGGCAATCACACCACTGAGCTGCATCCTGGCTCCCATTTTATCTTTTTTTTTTTTTTTTTT
>NW_022900948.1:12164266-12169023 GCF_012274545.1 Fukomys damarensis | reverse complement strand
TTTTTTTTTTTTTTTTTTTTGGTACCGGGAACTGAACTTGGGTCCTTGCACTTGCAAGGCAGGTGGCGGCACCACTGAGCTAAATCTCCAGCTCCCATTTGATCTTTTTAAATCTTCAGCATTAGTTGTTGAAGATTGAATTCATACAAAGTTAATTCATTGGTAATAGATGGGCCAGGTGAGAGGGATAATCTTGACTCTGCTGAGCAGATAAGAGGGAGAAGGATGCAGATTCAGGAAAAGATCTCATTAATATTATATTAAGCGTGTTTGACCATGCTTAAAATGAAACTATTTGCCCTTGACCAAAGCGAAAAGGAGTAGGCTGAAAAGTCCCTTAGCCAGCAGTTACTGGAGATGCAAGGCGGTACCATAGGCTCTACAGCCTCAGCAGTCTCCCCACCCCCCTCTCCAGGCTATATAGGCTTTGTTTTTCCCTTATACCATTTCCTTGGAGACTTGTTTCCAACTCCCCAGTCATCTCAGCTACCCTAGTGAGCACTTTCAATATTTCTTATCCTTGAAACTGGACACAGACCTCTGCATGTGATCTGACCAGTAGAGATTATTGTGGGACTGCTACTACCACAATATTTTTTGGAGGGTTTTTTTTTTCAATAAGTTTATTGGTACATACATTTTAGGTATACAATACAATGACATTCATCATTGGAAACTTGAACCTTTATATAATCTATCTTGGTTCTTATTTTTTCCCCATTCCCCTGCCTTCCCTTCAGCCCTTCCAGTTCTCCCTATTTACAAAGACTTTGTTTCCATTTTTTCATTTTCTCATATTAGTTCTATTCCTTTTTTTCCTTTCCCCAATCCCTCCCACTTCCCCTTCCCCTTTGGACCTTTTTCACAATATCTGTTATGCCTTTTGATCCTTATTAAGAATTATTATACTAACAAAATTTTAAAATCTAAATTTTGGGTAATAAAAGATTCTTTAATTATGATACATTCATAAAATAGAATTATGCTGGGTATATGGTGGCATACACCAATAATTCCAGCTCTCTGGGAGGCTGAGGCAGGAGGATTATGAGCTCAGTCTAGGCAACTTAGTGACTTTGCAAAACCCTGTCTCAAAATAAATAAATAAATAAATAAAATACCAGTAACTACCCACGATGAATGTAACCATTATATACTACAAACATGTACTGATAAAAATAAAAATTGTTAAATAAAAATATATTAAAAGGTTTTAGGATATAGCTGAATGTGAAGGCCCTAGATTCAAGTATCTTTGATCATCTGCTGAATTCAAGACACTGTACCACACAAGAATAGGGAATATAATAATGAATAGGGCAAATATTGTTCCTACTTTTATGAGCTGGCAATCCCATGGGAGAGACAGATACTAAACAAATAATGCACACAGAATTGCAATTACAAATTGTGACAAGTGATAGAAAAGATATGAATAAGGTAGCATGAAAGAGAATAATAAATTCACCTCCTACATTAGATATGAGAAAATGACATTTGAGCTCAGAACACAGGATGAGGACTTTGAATGCTCTGACAAAGAGTAACTTGCTTCTTTTTTCCACTAAGGCAGGAGCTCCAGCTGAGTTGGTAGTCTGAGTCCCTTCCAAATTCCTTTTCCCACTCTTTCCCTTTGACTGCAAAGTATCAGTATCAGATAAATTCTTAGAAATGAGGGACACAACCCTTCTGTCTTTGGTAGCAAAGTTTACAAATGTGCTGCCAACTTTGGTAGTTCTGGAAAAGCTATTAATAGAGTTGTGATCATTAATATATAATAAGCAAAAAAAAAAAACAAAAAAACAGCTCTGCTGATGAAGAGCTCTTACCTGGGTCCCCCAATACTGTATGACTTGCACACATGCTCCTGGAAATGGAAAAATTATCTTGAGCTTTTGGAGAAGTTAGGGAAGAGTGCCAGCCCAAGTGTCCTTTTCTTAGTATATCATCAGACACATTGGGTATGAGACTCACTTTCTCTTCCTATAGAAACTGAATGCTCCAAGACCTGTCATGTGAAGGTACAGGATCCCAGTAATGAATGTAACTGTATTGTAGACCTAGATTGTACCAATAAACTCAATAAAAAGGAACAAAACAAAACAAAACAAAACAAAAAAACCAAATGCTACAGGCCATTCTACCTGAAGGCAGCAGTGCCTCTGGTGGGAAATCCACAATGACATGTAGATTGCAGCAGCTGTTAAGAGGGTCTTCCATTGGGCCACCCATAAAATCTAATGCTATTCATTCCCTGAAGATTTTAGCTTTCAGAAAGTTCTCTCTGTTCTCAGCTGGCCTGCTGCTTGCAGCTCTGGCCCAGAGGAGATCATGGACTTAGAGTAGGCCAAGCAGGAATGATAATATGGGGAAGTGGTAGTGGCTAGTGGGTTAGAGAAGAGGAGAGAGAATTATGTGAAGACAGGTAGGGAGACTAAATTGGAGGGGGGTGTTTAAAGTAGCAAACAGGTCAACAAAGATAACCAGACAAGAATGAATATCTGACCATCCATCAGTTTCTCTTTCAACTAGAAGAGCCTTGTGTTTTACATCCTTCATTTGCCAGAATCTGAGATGCAGCAGTCTCAGGAAGCTCCCCTGAGAGGAACTGGTTCAAGGACCCTTGTGGGGTGGGAGGATCTGGATGAGCTAATGAGAGACACAGGCCTTAGGGCAGGAGTTGGGCCTGCAGTGGCACGAAGTCAGCTGGGTCCACCCAAGCTACCATTTTTGTATGACCTTTGGCCAACCTCCTAACCTCTTTCAGACTATTTGTAAAATAAATAAGATCATGCATGTGAACATGAACTGAAAATTACTGTATCATTTCTGGTCTAGTGTTGATAGTGATGAGGGGTTAGTGATTTCATTTTTTTCCAAAGTTCCCAAGGGAACTTTTGTAGGAGAAGGCAAGGAGATGTTTTATCCTCCTCATCACATGAAAGTCCTTGGCCTCCTTGACAGGGTCATAGAGAAGCCAGGCTAGAAACTGAAGTACTCTGGGTTCCCACTGATTCCCAAAGGGGCTCCCATTGAATAAACCTGTGGAGCATAACTGAGGCCCTGTTCCTGTCTTCCCTGCCATGCTGATGTCAGAGTTCTTCTGGTACAGTGGGACTTCTTGGAAAGCCCACTACTGACAATAAGGGAGGTTGTCCTGCTGCTGTTTCAGTTCCCAAAAGTCAACTTTCAAGATTCAAGAAATGTTAGAGAAGGAGGCAGTTCCAATCTGTTGACTTTTTTCAGTTTTTTTTTAATGGACATTTACAAACATATACAAAGTAGAGAAAAAGCTAAAATGAGCCCACTAGTAATCATTACCCAACTTCAATTTACCAGCACAAGACTAATTTGTTTCATTCATATCTTATCCATTGGTTTATTCTGATTATTTTATTTATAACATCATAATATGTTTTGCTAAAAATGATCACATTTAGCATATTCACAATGTCAATATCACACCTAAAACCAATAATTTCTTAACATCATAAGAGTTTTACTTAGTTTGTTTGGATCTGGCCCACACATTGGCTTTGGTTGACATGTTCCACTTAACCTATACTTCCTACTACTGATTTAGGGGGAGTAAAATGTAACTCCCAAACTGCTAGATATCAGATACACTGAGTTCATGTTCCCCCAAATCAAAGAATGAATTGTAAGAAACAATGGAGGTTAAGAATAGGAAAAATTAAGTGAGATAGCTCCTGAGACAGGAGGAGCTCCAGAAATGGGTTGCCAATGAGCCAACTTCTCCGAGAGTATTTTATAGAGCAAAATCAGAAGGTGGGTACAAAATCTCGAGGTTGGTACAACATGAATCAAAACTATGATCAACCAGTAAGATTACAATTATAGCTGCTTAGGTAATATTGATCCAGTGGGGAAGCAGGTCATATAGCAAGAGTACATGGAAAAAACAAAGACATTTTTAGGAAGGGATGGGTCCAGAAGTTCTGGTCACCCACCTGGGTGACTGATGTCTATCTAGACGTTATTGGACCAGGTGATATAATTATACAATCTTCAATTTACTGCTTTTCCCTTAGGGAGGCATGTAGACCTGGTCATTGCATCTTTTTCTTGAGGCCTGGCCTTCTTCAGGTACACCTCCAGCCACAATTCTGATGCCTTTATTTTTTCTGCTGACTTTCTGGACAGCCCAGTCTCTATATGAAATTCTATCTAATTTAGTCAACTATTCCTGCAGTTTATTTGTTTACAATCCAACTGTTTGTCCTATAGGGTATTCTACATTCTGGATTTTATTGCTTGCATCCCCGTGGTATTTTTAATCCTATTCTCTCTCCTACATTTCTGCAAATTAATAGTTAAGTCCGAAGGTTTGACTGATTCAGATTCAACTTTTTATGAAGAATGCTTGTGAGCAGTGCTATGTACTTCCCAGCTTGCATTCTGGTGTGTAATATGTACTTCATTTACGTGAAGAGGCACATGACATACTACTTTCTGTGATGTTCAAATTTTTTTGTTGTTGTTTGGTCTTTTTGAGACAGGCTCTCACTATGTAGCTCAGGCTGGCCTTGAACCCACTGTGTAATACAGGCTGGCCTCAAATTCGCAGTGATCTTCCTGCTTCAGCCTCCCAAGTGTTGGGATTACAGGTGTGCGCCACCATGTCTGGTATGATGTTCAGATTGATAAGTGGTGTAGTAAGCCTGATTACAAATTCATTATAGAGGCTCCCCTTCAGCCTTTTACTTAGGCAGTCCTTTTTTTTTTTTTTTTTTTTT
>NW_022900948.1:12151658-12164153 GCF_012274545.1 Fukomys damarensis | reverse complement strand
TTTTTTTTTTTTTTTTTTTTTTTTTGGTACTGGGGTTCAAACTCAGGACCCTGCGCTTGTGAGGCAGGCGGCAGCACCTCTGAGCTAAATCCCTGGCCCCAGCAGTCCTTGATGGTCATCATCTGGGTTCATTATTTTGTTGAGTTTCCTTCACATTTGTATAGTAAAGAACCCCTGTTAATTCTTTGCCTTCATCCTCATGGGGTATTTTCTTGTCGCTGGCCCTCTCTCCTTTAGGTCTACTTTTTTTTTTCTTACTACTGCCTATATCCTGTATCATCATCTCCTTTCTTATCAACTCAAAATGACCCTATAGTGTCTTCAGACCTCATGCACTCCACCGTGCTTCACTGGTGACCTGCACTTCTTGAGGGGAGGGGCCTTACCTGGAATCTGTTCTCACTGAGATAACAGTGGATCCTGCTAAGGCCTTGCTTGACCCCTGCCCGGGGTGGAAACACTTCCAACCTTTTTCGCCTCTGGGAAAGAGTTTAGCAGTGGGTGGGTTTTTCACCTTCCCAGGAATTTCTGAGCAGCTTTCTTTTGTGCTGAGGAGGGTTTTTCTTATTTGTTTCCTGAGCTTCCTGCTCCAGTCTAGGCCCTGGCAGAGACTCAAGCCTGGTTTCCTGTTTAGCTTGTTTGAAAGCTGGGAGAGGTTGGGGGAGGAGTGGGGTGGGGTGGGCAACTCTAGCACTCATAGGTCCTTTTCTCTTTCCTGCCAAGTTTAAAAGAAAAATCTAAGGGCTAGAACCTAGTAACCACCTTCTGGTACTTGACATTTCTGTGTTCCCCCAGTATCTCTACTCCTAGTTCCTCTTCTCTTAGAGGCCAGACTGTAGAGGCTGTGAGCTGTGTGTGTATGTGTGCCCCAGACAAGTACAGTGCATGAACCACAGTGCTGCAAGGCAGCTAACCAGAAGCCCACAAAAGTGGGAGCTGCTTCTTACAAACTTGAATTCATCCCCAGACATCGCCTCTGCCCACAGGAGACCTGCGGCTCCACCAACAGCCCTAAGAAGTATTAGTCCCTAGATCATTATGTCCAACACAATGGATCCTCTGATGGAACAGGAAGTCAGAGAGGTGGAGGCTGGCTAGAGACTATCAGCAGCCAAAACACATTAAGGGCTCTGTAGTGACAGCTGACCACTCATCATGACCAATACAGTCACTTCTCAGAATCTACAAGGGATTGGTTTCAGGAGCCCTGCCAATATAAAAATCCATGGATATGTAAAATGGCTTAGTATTTGCATATGATGTGTGTACATCTTCCTATATACTTTCAATCCTTTCTAGATTTTCTAGTTTTCTACTTTAAATCATTTCTACATTTACAATGTAAATGCCATGTAAATAGTTGTTGGGCTGGGGATTTAGCTCAGTGGTGTCCCTGCCTGCCTCACAAACCCAAAGACCAGAGGGGGAAAAAAAAAGTAAATAGTTGTAGTTATTGTTTCAAGAATGACAAGGGAAAAAAAATCTGAACATGTTCAGTATAGATGCAATGTTTTTGCAAATATTTTTAATCCAAGGTTGGTTAAATCTATAGATATGGAACCCATAGATTCAGAAGGCCAAATGTGTAGGATGAAACCCTCAATCTTGACTGCTCTACTAACATTGCTCCTTGTGTCTAGCTTTTTCTTGGGCAGTGAGAATCCAGTGAACCTCATTCTGTTTCAGGAAGGGACCTGTTGGATGTGAGGGTGATCTGTCTGCAACATCTGTCACCCTATTGATCACCAGGGTTGATTCAGCTGATCTGGCTGGCTAGGTGGGTGTCCCCTTCCTGCCTCACTGCTCCATGTATGTCCCTCCCGAAGAGAAGATGGCCACCCCAATGGAGGAGGACCAAGTCCTCGGTCAAGGGTATATGAGTAGTTGTGCTCCCCTGCTAGAACCAACAAGCTCTCAAGGAAGAGACCTATTACAGATTACATTTGTACTTCCCTCTCCTGGATGGTCTTCCTTCTCCTGCATGATCGCAACAGGAATTATGTGAAGCCTTATCTTTTCTTTTTTTACTAGGGATCAAACTCAGGACCTTGAGCTTACAAGGCAGGCACATTCCACTGAGCTAAATCCCCGGTCTGAAACCTTGTCTTTTTCATCCATTGAAAAGAGATGTAAGAGGAAAGTGTTGCCAAGTAGCGGGAATGCCCAGAATAGCCCTATGCTTCAACAGCTTCTATTTACTCGAAGAGCTCAGATGGCCTGCAAGGTCTTATGTAGTCTGCCTCGTGCCTTCCTCTCTGGCCTATCTCATAATTATCCCTTGCCATTACATAAAATATCACTGGCTTTTCCTCCACTTCTGTGGTGTCTCAGCTCCCTTTTGCTTTGGGACTTTGCACATGAAGTTCTTGCTGCTTGGGATGCTTTTTGTTTAAGTTAGCTTCCATTCATTGTTCATCTCTTAGGTTACCAATAATTTCATTACTGAGGGCTTCCCTTAATCCCTAGACTTGGTCAGTGGTCTTCTCCTTATTTCACTTTTCAGTTATACATATATAGGTGTAATTGTTCTATTTAAATGGGTCTGTGGGCTGGGGATGAAGTTTAGTGGGTAGAATGCTGCCTAACATGTGTGAAGTCCCAGATTTGAGTCCCAGCACCACAAGATTTAAAAAAATGAAAACATGGAGCTTGGGCATGGTGGTACACACCTGTAATCCAGGCACTTGGGAGGCTGAGGTAGAAGGATCTCTGAGTTCAAGGCCAGCCTAGGCTACATAGTGAGTTCAACTGTGTAATGAGACCCTGTCTCAAAAACAAAACCAAACAAAAACAGTTAAAACTGGTCCTTTTAAATGCTAAGTTTCATGAAGCAGAGACCATATCTGTTTTTACTTCCTATTATGTCTCCTGTGCTTTGCAAGATACTATCACCTAGTAGACATTAACTAGATGCCTGTTGAACTGTATAATAATTAATGACTTGAATGAATTCAGTTTTCATATCTCCTTTACTTGGTAGCCCCATTTCATTCTATCATATTCAACCATGCACCCTGCATGGATGTGTGTCCTGCTGTCCATGAGCCCTTACTATATGTCTGACACCAGACATACAATATCATTTAATCCTTGCAGCTCTGTAAAGGAGGTACACCCTCAATCTGAACAGAGGCAAAGTGAGACCCAAGGTCACACAGCTAATAAGTGGCAAAGCCATTTCAACCCCAGGTGTGAGTCGGCAAAACCCATTCTTTTAACCATAACACTATACTGCCCCCTTTTGGCATTTCAGAGAGTTGTCAGTAGAACCTGGTAACTTCAACTATAAATCAGTATTTTTGACAAAGGCCCAAGAAGTCATAATCTAGATTCTGCTTTTGGGCCAGGTTATGGAAGAACACAGGAAATTGAATTCAACCTGGATCTTCAATATTCCAGGGTGCATGTGTCTCAGGGCCTGTCTCCCAACCTGTTTTTCATGGTCCCTTTGTATCCTCCAGATTGTAATGTAGTGACTTGTTTTAAAGAAAAAAAAAAAGGGTCAGCTGTTGAAATGGCCTGATCTGTAATGTCCAGGGAGTTGACCATGCCCTGACTAAGACCTCAGTAAAAATAAATGAGAGGAAGAGAAGAGTGTTTTTCAGTGATTTAGTCACTAAAAGCAGAGCCCTGGAAACTGACTTCCAGGTTTTCTTGGGAAATGCAGACCCCCTAAGACAGCAATGACTTACTATTGATTAGTAATGCTGAAGTTAATTGAAATCCAAAGGTTTTTTGTTTTTGTTTCATTTGCGTCTTTTGATGGTGGGTAAATTGGGACTAATGCATTTATCCTTGAAAGGATTAAATGAGATGTTGTATGTCTGGTGACAGACACATAGTAAGTGCTCATAAACACTTTAGACTAGATTGAAACAAAATCAGCAAGCAGCATAAAAACAAACAAAAAACGCTACCATTTGTTGTACATGCCAGGCTTGCTATAAAATATTTTACACACATCATTTCACTTCATTCTAACACCAGCTTTACAAAGTAGGTAATATTACACCTATGAAAGGAAGGGAGTAATAAGAAAGGTATCTTGCCAAAGGTCATACAGTTAGCTGGCCTTAGAACTAATCTTTCTGACTTCAAAACTAGAATAACCCCCACACGCAGTTGCCACAGCCTCTCTGGAAAGACAACTGTGCCTCCAAGCATATGCCTGCATGCCCAGTGACCCTCAGCAATTCACTTCTATGGGCAATTCCACTTCTAGGAATTCATTGAACTAAAAAAAAGACAGATAAATGCATAAAGACTAGACATTATAATAGTTCTAAACAAATGAAAATATACATATAATTTTATAGTACACCATTGAGATTATAACAGTTATAGTAACTATAACATTATAATAGCGAGAAAAGAAGAAGAAAAAAGTAAAGGACCCAAACCTCCATCTCATTCCACAGCTTACATATAGGAAGCTTTTGTGGGGGTGGGTGTTTGTTTTTTTGAGACAAAATCTTGCTATGTAGTACAGGCTGACCTTGAGCTCACTATGTAGCCCAGGCTGGCCTCAAACTTGCAACAATCCTCCTGCCTCAGCCTCTCAAGTGCTGGGATTACAGATGTACACCACGACACCTTGCTAACATAGGAAGCTTTTTAAAAGAGGAAAGTAAGATCTACTATGGCTCAAAATGAAAAGATGTTCATGGTATATTTTTCTTGGGTTAAAAATGCACATAACAGGAATGTTACTATCATAAACTACATGTGGAAAATGTATAGTATGATTCCAAGTTTAAATTTGCATATTGACCACATATTTTAAAAGTCTAGAAGTATAAAATGGCAAAATAAAGATTTCCTACCTTTAAAAAATGGCAACAGTCAAATTACAGAACTTTCTTTTTTTTTTTTTTTGGTACCAGGGATCGAACTCATGTCTTTGTGCTTGCAAGGCACGCAGCGGAACCACTGAGCTAAATCTGGCCCTCATTTTCTTCCTTATTCACCTTTGTTTTTGAGTTTGTTATGACAACATTACCTTTTTAAAGATAGATTTAGGTATATAGATATAGATAGATACACACACTCACTCACTTTGGGAAACAAATGGTCAAAAATCATGCTCTTTCCACTGGATCATGCCTACCCAAGCAGTGGAGTTTTTGCCTCATAATTCCCATGTTTTTGAATTGGGCATCATACCAACAGGTTAGTAAGATGCGTGAGTATGGAAATACTGCCAGATACCTCTGTGCCACTTACTGACCTATCTTGTCCCTCCTAGGTACCCTTTGTTTTGACCTGACACACGTAATTCACATCTTTTCATTTCCTTTTTAAGTTCTACAGAGCCCTGTGGTTTTCAGGAGGCAAGGCACTTCTTTGGACATAGTAATTAACATTGAAAAGATACATTGCTGTCTCTTACTCCTTGCTGAGAGATTTTCTGCAGTTTCACCATCACCATAGAGAAGTAAAGGAAGAAATTTGTACTCACAATGAGGAAGAAAGAGCCATGATCACTCACATGTCAATATCCTGGGTTGTTCTTTGGCTTCTGGCATATCTCCCATTAGTGTTGCTGTTTGTGTTGTGGTTTTTACCATGACCTTTTTATGTGGTAAAGTAGGAAAGGAGACAGGAAACAGAAACCTCCTCTTGACTAAAAGATTTTGTGGGGAACTGCTCAGCTTTATAAGACTTCACTTTTTTTTCCTCTGAAAAATTGGGATAAATAATAAATGCTATTTCTATCTCTTAGGGTTGTCAGATTAAATGAGACCATAATAAGGAAAAAAAGCTTTGAATGCAATACAAGCATAAAGTTCTATATTTTTCTGAATTTAACCATTTCACATTTGTATCATAAACTCATGTGAACAAGTGTACTTCAGAATGTGTTTATTATGGGATGGTAATTTACTAGAAAGATAGGAGAGATACTGAAGTTTCTTGAAAGGCCATTCCATTCTTAAGCCAACCTGAGACAAGGAAAGTCACATTCATTTTCTACTTCAGGCACTTGTGTTGCTGTTTTCCCATTCAATATGCATTACTTTTGTAAGTTAAGGAAAAAAATAAAGATTTTTTAAGTGGTTTACAGTGACCTAGTCAGAGTAGATATAGGCATTGGAAGTCATAGAGGGCTGATAGGTGGAGCAAAGAGAAACAAGAATTTGAAAATATGCACAATCAGAAACGGCCTTGTTGGTAAATTTTGGGCCATGTTTTAAAAATTACTGAATGTCAGGTCAATGAGTTTTTAGTGCTGGGAGGTGTTGAAGGGCCTTGAGTAAAAGAGTACTGTACTCAGAGCAGTGTTTAATTCTCCAAAGAGTGAAGAGTAATGCATAAGATGGGCTGGAGGAAGTAGAGATGAAGAGAGAAGATGAAAGTTAGCACTTCATTGATCCAGCAATAAGTTGATAAAGACCTGAAGCAGAATTTTGGCTGAGTAAATGTTAAAAACAAAACAAAAAGCAGGCACCATGGCACATACCTGTAGTTCTAGCATATGAGAGGCTGAAACAGGAGAATCATTTGAGGTCTGGAGTTCAAGACCAACCTGGGCAACATAGGAGACCCTAAACCAAACAAAGAAGAAAAAAAAAGTTAGATATTTTAAAGAATGTGTTACCATATGTTCATTGTTGGTTTGCTAGAGGTATATGGAGGGAGGAAGTGGATTACAACAAGCCCACAGGCAAGTCAAGGAAGCAGGAGCCAATCCAAAAGAGCTCCCAATGGTGCAAGTTGGAACAATCTGAGCAATAGAATAAATAGTGATAGTATTAGATTATAACCTCCTAAATAAAATAAATGTATTAATCCATGCTAATCCATACTGTTATAAATAAATGATTGAATGAATAAATGGAGAACATACAATATCCTTTTAGGAGAATTCACATTTATATAATTTATAAAATTTTACCTTTATTTGTAGAAAGAATTAGTCAGCAGCAGCACCTAATTCAAATCTAATTTTTTAGATTTCTCAGGTGATCTGCCATCATCTTTCAGGATCATGGGCCAGTACTAATCAGGTATTTCTGAAAACTCTGTTTTCCTTTGGCTTTTATGGAAGCATTCTATCCCTCTCTGTTCTACTTCCTTCTTGATCCTCCTCTTGTACAGTAGACAGAAGCTCTCTTCCCAGTGTTCTCAGTTGTTCTATTTTTTTCTACATGTTTTTTCCTGGCATCTCATATAAGCTTATTGTTTCAATTAATATCTCACTGGGCTTTACTCCCAACCTTGTATCTCTAGCTCTGACCTCTCTCTAAGCTCCAGACCCATATTTGTAACTGCCTGCTCCTTCTACTCCCCAGTAAAATTCTTTTAACTCTTCTTACCTTAATAGAAAAACACTTCCCGGTTAAATACACTTGGGGGGTATTTTTAAATGTTTCATTTTGAAATCATTTTATATTAACTTACAAAGATAGCCCAGAAGGTCCTGTATACCTTTGCTCATGTTTCCTCTGATATTACATCTTACATTACCATGGCACATTTATTAAATCTGAGAAGTTAATACAAGTACAGTTCTATTAATGATACGATTCATGCAAATTTCTCCAGCTTTGTTTGTTTGTTTTGCCGATAACCTTTTTCTCTTCCAGGATCCATACTGTGTTTAATTGACATGTTTCCTTAGTTTTTCAGTCTTTTTTTGACTTGCATGACCTTGACTTTTGAAAGGTACTGATCAGGTATTTTCCGGAATGTCTCGCAAGTTTACATTTGCCTAATGTTTCCTTGTGATTGGACTGAGGTTATGGATTTGGGGGAAAAATACCACAAAGGTGATGTGTCCTTCTCATCATGGCATAGCAAGGAAAGCCTCTGTCTTATTACCAGTGGTATTAACCTTAGTCACCTAGGGTGTTTGCCAAGTCTTTCTATTTAAGTAATAACTAATGGTAAAGATATTGTTACTTCTCTTACCATATGCCATTCTTAAGAAGCAAGTCAGTAAATTCAGCTTACACTCAAAGGGAAGGGAATTAAATTTCACCTCCTACAGGGAGGACTATAGAAGAATTTGTAAATACATGTTAAAACTACCACAGTAATTAATATATATGTTTAAGCTGTGTCAATATCTTGTTTCTTTGTAAAGTTTTACAGTTTTAACAGTCAATGGATTTTGCCAGTAGCCATTATTAGTATGATGTTCTAATGGTAGCTTCTTATTTTCTTCATGTTAAAAATGAAAAACCACACCGAGAGAGGTTAGAAATTTGTTCAGGATCACACAGGTAAATAAATGGCAGAAATCACAATTCATAATAGCTAAATCTTGGAAGCAGCCTATATATCCAGTAACAGGAGAATGAATAAAGAAAATGTGGTATTTTTACACAACAAAGTACTACTCTGCCATAAAGAAAAGATAGATAAAGAAAAGATAAACTTGAGTCATCTGTAGAAAAATGGGTGCACTTTGAGAACATAATGTTAAGTGAAATAAGCCAGACTCACAAATATCACATAGTTTCTCTATGTTAAGAAACTCAATATACAAATGAAGTTCAACATAAAAGATAGGAAAAAGAGAGAGAGAGAAATTACTATAATTCAGCATGGCCAGTGCATCTAAAAGTATATCTTGATTTAGTATAATTGTCTTATGTGTTTTATATGTTTTTTGGTCTGTTAATCTGGTTATTAATCTACTTATTATAATTAAATTGAGGCTCGGCATGGTGGCACACACCTGTAATCCCAGCACTCAGGAGTGAGGCAGGATTTGATTTAGTATAATTGTCTTATGTGTTTTATATGTTTTTTGGTCTGTTAATCTGGTTATTAATCTACTTATTATAATTAAATTGAGGCTCGGTGTGGTGGCACACACCTGTAATCCCAGCACTCAGGAGACTGAGGCAGGAGGATCGCTGTGAGTTCGAGACCAGCCTGGGCTGCATAGTGAGTTCCAGGTCAGTCTCAACAACATAGTGAGACCCTGTCTCAACCCCCCCAAAAAATTATAATTAAATTGATAAAGATTTGTAAAACAAGTAAATCTGATACTGACAAAAAAAATATTTAAAGATGGAGTGGAAAGAGGGAAAAAACAATTGAGATGTGTTATTTACATGTACCAGCTCTCCACAATGAATGTAATCATTGTGTACAGTAAACATGTATCAACAAAAATAAAGAATCCAAAGTATTCCTTGGCATACTAATTTTTAAAGAAAAATGGCAGAAATAGGATCCATTCCAAAATGATTTTTTTCCTTTTTCTGATACTTCGTTCCCTTCTCTTTTCATGAACCCAGGGCCCTACATATACTAAGCAAGTACTCTATAGTTTTATACCCTCAGCCCTTTTAAAAATTATTTTATTTTAGTTTGGTTTTTTGAGATAATATCTCGCTGTGTAGTCCAGGTTGGTCTTAAATTGGAAGTCGGCCCCTCAAGTGCTGAGATTACAGGTGTGCACCACCACACCCAGCTCCTTAGCCCTTTTCATTTTTTTTATTTTAAGAAAAAGTCTTATTAAGTTGCCCAGTATGGACTCAAACCTGCAATTCTCCTGCTGAAGCCTTCTAAGTAGCTGAGAATACAGGTGTGTGCCACCTACACCTGGCTTAAAACCAGTGATCTTAAGCTCTGCACTGCGTTGCTTGTACTGACTCTCATGTGTATTTGCACATGCATAAACACAAGGATCTAGGTTGTGTGCCAGGAATTTAACTCTGCATAGCTCTAAAGGTAGGATTAAGGGTGATTTTTTTTCTTTCTGCTTATCTAGATTTCTTAAAGTGAATATATTCTACTCAAATTTGGTAGTCATTGAAAATTTTCTATAATATCTGTGATGAGAACAAAGAAGGTATAGCCTTCTCAGGTACAAACAAAGGAGAATCTACTTCTGTGCAGCAGAACAGACTGCAGCAACAGGACAGAGAATCTAGCATGTGTATACATATGTGTGTGCGTGTGTGTGTGCGTGTGTGCGCAAGTCTGTGCAGTGGCTGCTGAGAGGGGAGGAAGTGATGAACTGCCTGAGGATGTACCACATGGAGAATTCTCTTTCTCCCCTATGGCCACCTTGTCCCTGAGCCAAGCCTGTTTTCTTCTGAGCTTCCAAGGGGACTGGGAGATATTTTTTCATACACACGAAGATCCTGAACTTCAGCCTTTGTTGAAAATATGTCTGGGGAGACGGGCTGCTGGCATGAAGCCCAGGCTGCAGCCATAATGAGAGAGTGGAGTCATTTTGAGGCTACTCCAGGCCACTCAGGCCATGGGTCCAAACAGGTAGTTAATATCAACAATGCGCAGAGATGAGTCAGTGGCAATTGAGGCCAGCATTAACCAGCAGGTGGGGCTCTTTCTAGATCCTCCGAGGTCTTCGGGAGACAGTTCAGAACCCTGGATAGTTCCCAGAGAAGTCCTGCCTACTCCTGCCAGGTCTGAAGGGCCTGGGTGCCTGCCACATCCTTAAAGCCCTGTGCTCATTTTGAATAGCCTTTCTGTATATGTCTATTCCGATGACAGGCCTGACCTGTTCTCTTTCCAAGACAAGCCCCTTGAGCCCAAGGATTCCCCCTTATCCCCTCTAGCCACTTTCTTACTCACACCCCCATCTAGCCTGACTGAGCTCTCTGTTGAGGTCACCATCACTATAAAGGTGAAATAAGCTTGCAAGACAATCATGTCACTTCCTGAGCTGTCCCTGGGCAGGCCCCAACATTATAACACCTCAGGGCCGCAGGACTCTGCAGGATAGGGAAGTCCTCTGGAGCAAGGGAGTGTTAAAAGGCCTTTGTCTGTAATATCCTGCACTCTGCTTTTCAGTTAAGGCATGGGGGAGAGACACTAAGGAGAGATGCTGAGTGTGTTTCAAGGCCTAGAAGGGCAGCCTCCCATGGCCATCCCTGTACCTTTATCATGAATTAAACACAACTATTTTTTAGGGGAAGGACATCGAGGGGGGCAAATGTAGCAAGTAGAAGTGGAAATGAAACTGGTAAGTGTGGGAGCTCACAGACCGCCACCCCATTCTAACCATGCACACACACACCCCAGAGCCCACAGGCAGGGAGTTAAATTAACACTGTACAGGGTTTCCTTCTCTATTTTCAAGTCATATAGAGGGAATATAAGGAGTCTGAAAGGACAGAGAAATCAAAACCCATCTACTAGGGACTGGATTTTCTGGTAAAAAGTTCTTTCTGTACATCCAAGTCTCTCCCATGGCTAAATGAATCAGAGCCAGAAAATGAGGTTATTGCGATTACTCTAAGATTCCTTGGGCTAGTAAATGAGGAAAGAAGGTAAATCCATTTGCACTGAGGCTGAGCAAAACATTCAGGATCCCATGCCTCATAATCAGCTGAGCTCTGACCTTGTACAGAGCTCTCTCCTTTTGAGGCCTTTTTTCTACTTTTATAGGCTCCTGCATCCTTTAAGTGTCCAACCCAAAGACCATTGCACACATTATACCTCAAAGAACTTCCTAGTCAACCTAATTAGTGGAATTGGAAAAGAGCTGCAGGCTGCCTCTCCTAGCACCAATCAGTCACAATGGGACAAGGAAGAACAAAGAGAAGAAAAGAACATTTGATGTTCACTGAGACCTGGCAGAATTTAGACTGGAATGACTATGGCTGCTCCCACCCACCTGAAGAAGTATTGCCAAGTAGTACTCCTGGAGATAGGGCCATTGGCAATGTAGTAACCAATTTATGGTCAAGACTCTCAGAGGATCTGGATCCAGGCTGGCCCTCAGCCTAGCTCTTCTTTTTCTCCTGGAAGCAGCTTTCTAGCTTCCAGGAGAGGCCCTTACTGTGGAACCAAGCACAGGCTCTTTCAGCCCACAACAGTGCTTAGAGAAGAAACAAGAACAGATGAGGTCTTTGCCAGATTCCAAGAGGTCTGTTCATGTTGGGTTTTTGTTTTTGTTTTTGTTTTTTTTCTGAAGTAGAACAGGCCTAACCTCAGTCAGAGCTTGCTCTAGAGAGGTCTGTTCTCAAGGGGCAAAGGCACCCCATGTTTGACTTCCTGACAGCGGATGCTCTGTACTCATTGTTTTATTTAGGAGTGGTGATTATGTGACCACAAACCTTAGTAAATTGAATACAATCCTGAGCTTTCAGAAGAAGAAACAGTGCTGGACTCAGGGGAGGAAGCAGCTGGCTGGAAGGAAGGGCCCATGAATTCTAATCCCAGGGCTGCCATCTGGCAATGACCTGGGACAACTCATTTACTGTCTGCCCTAGAGGCTTTCTGAGATCTCAGGGCCTGAATAAAAACAGACCTGAGCTCTCAGAGAGTGAAACAACCTGTCTAGATTCTCAAAACCAGTGCAGTTCACAGGCAAATTGGAACCCACAGGCCCAGCTCTCAAGCTACAGTGTGTGTTTACTGTTGTGGAAGGTTTCGTGCACATTTCTTCAGTTTTCTTACCCTAATGTCTGAACTCCCAAGAGCTCCCTACCTTGATGAGTTCACTGCCTGGTAAGCGTGGTTGGAAGCCTTCATTGTCAAAAAGCACTTTGACCCTTAATTTTTTTT
>NW_022900948.1:12126605-12151613 GCF_012274545.1 Fukomys damarensis | reverse complement strand
TTTTTTTTTTTTTTTTTTTTTTTTTTTTTTTTTTTTTTGGTGCCAGAGATCAAACTCCAGCCCTTGTGTTTATGAGGCAAACACCAGAACCACCGAGCTAAATCCCTGGCCCTTCAAAAAGCACTTTGAACAGGCACAGTATCAGACCATTCCCACTCCTGTCTCCCCTCAAAGGGTTTTCTGGTGGTTTTGATTCCAAGATGGTTGCCCACTTCTCTAAAACTCAGCAAGAGTTAGGCCTTAACCATTTGATTGTGGAAGTGTGTATGTGCAAGCAAATAGTGGGACCTGGTCCTTGAATCACAAAGAAGTTTCTGTCTGCTCACCTAGTGAATTGGCCCCATGAGTCGATCTAAAGCTGAGAACTGAGTTGCTATTTTGGCCATGAACTTTAAGTGGGTTAAGGGTTTTTTGTTTGTTTGTGGGAGTATTTTTGTCTTTGTTTTTGTGTTGGTGGTAATAGTACTATAGATCAAAATCAGAGCCTTTGAACTGAGCTCCATCCCCAACCCTTTTTAAATTTTGAAACAGGGCCTCACTAAGTAACTTAGTTCCCCAGGCTGTGTTCAAACTTGGGATTCTCCTGCCTCAGCCTCTCAGAATGTTGGGCTTATAGACGTGTATCACCATGCCCAGCTTTCAGTGGGGCTTAAACTACTCCAAGCTTTTAGGTCTGTGAGTGAGTGAGGATTCTGGGAACTCTAATTTTCAGGTGAGTGAGTGAGGGTTCAGAGAATGCTGCTGTGGCTATTTGCCAAAATTACTTCCTGAAAGGTGCTCTCTCTGCCTCTTACCAGAGACATAGATGGAAGGGTCCCAAAAGGTCACACAATGAAATATCTGTCTGGGACACCATTTGACAAGGTTCTAGCACATCCTGGCAGGTTACCACTTTGGCCACTTCTCTGCTGCAAAAGGACCCTTGTCATGCCTTCAAACAAAGTATAAGGCATTGTTTGTCTGCTGTCAGTTATAGCCCTCCATTTTCTGTGCTAGTTCCTTAGGGGACACTGTGTGAAAAGACAGTCTCTACCTTTGCAAATATTTATTAAACAAATAAATTATACAGATAAACACTCAAGTAAATTTTGATAAATGCATGAAAATATGTATGGGAAGGGATGTTAGAATAGGGTTAACCTAGCTGGCATTTATGGGAAGCTTCTTTTAAGAGGTGACTGTCAACTGAAGCCTAAAGGAAAAGACTGAATAAGAGGAGAATGAGGCAAGAAGAATCTTGGTGCCCTAACAAAAACAAAAGTGATCAGTGATGCGAAGTGTAGTAAGCCCAGGGAAGAATTTCACAGAGGAGGCTAGGGAGATGGAAAAGAAGGAAAGCAACTCCTCCTTTACCACCATTCTAAGTCCTATCTGAATAATCTCACCCTCTAAAAAAGTGCTGACTGAGTCCCATTCAAACTGCCATGGCATGGCCTGTGGGTCAGGCTCATGCCTGTGCCCACTCTGTCATACAGGGAACTCTCAGGAATGTGCTGAAAGAGGCACTTCAAGTTTCAGCTTGGGGATCACACAGATGGAGTGGCCTTCACCTAGCAGCACAGCTCAGAGAAAGGAGGGAGGAGTCAAGAAAGACCAGGTACTCACTTTCCCTACAAATCCTCTCCGTATGTTTTTCCATAGCTTTGAACTGTTTATTAATTAATACACGACAGAAGCCATTTCCTATTAGATGTTTCCACTGGGAATGCCACACACCCCCCCGTCCTGAGGTAGATTTAAAACACATCAGCTTTCAAGATTTTATACTTGGACGTCCTAAACTAAATTACATTACTATGTCCGGTGAGACGGCTCCATTGCCCATTCCTATCTGCATGCTCCAGGCACCATAAGGCCGATAACATCAGCGAATCAAAGCAGCTCAATCCAGTCAATTTGCTGTTGGCTGGAGCTGAGCCAGAGGTATGAGGGTGAGAATGCAAAATTCTCTCAGAATCCAGAGCAGCATGACATTGATTGTGGACTGACATCTGAGATTTTGGGGTGCTTTCTGTATATCATTTCTCATTTTTTTAAAGTGAGAACTTGTCTTAGCCCCACCTTTTGTAGCAAGGAGCTGAAAATTACTCTCCTAAACATGGAAGTAGGATAAAATCACCAGTAATCCCACACTCAGGAGGTTTTCATTAGAGTGCAAGACAGACAGAAGTGGGGAAAAAGTAGAAGTCATAGTATGAAAAGGGCAGGTTCTTACTACCTGTGAAATTATATGTCTTTTTAAAATCCAAGACAAAAGCGACTACTTTGTGTTTCCTTAAAGCCCAGTGAAGGTCTTATAGAATAGCTGAAGAGAAAATACTGCTGACTTTTCAGAAGTAGTAGCTTTTGGAGTTTCCTAATTATAACCAAGATTTAACTCTACAGACAAGCATTCCTCTTGTAGCAAAATATTTTCAACTTACTGGGTTATTTCAAATGTTTTAAGTATTATACTACATTCATTCAACTCTGACATCATTTACTGACCTATTTTGTAAATAGGCAAACACAAACTGTTCATGTACAAAAACATCGCTTTTTCAAAATTCAATTGGTCCCCAAGGTCAAGATTCTGGAGGAAGTCAATCCAACCTCATTGAAGATGCCAGGCCTCTTTCATAGCACAAGCCTGGCTATCTTGCACCCTGCTGGCCTGCCCACTTCTTCACAGGTTTCAGTGTTTGGATTCAGGAGACAGAACAGAGTTCTACCCCTAACTTTGGTTGCATATTTTTTGACTTCTGTGAGCACCATGGAGCCATGCTGTTTACTGACTGTGTTACTATACCTGAAAGTAAATCAATAATTAAGTCATGATTCTTTATTTGCCTGCTATTTGTTTTTACAGAAAGGTATTATTGAAGGTGTTAAAAGTGAGAAATCATGGTCACTGCATACAAGAGTATAGGTTTAAAAAAGAAGAGTAGAGGTTCCAAGGTCGGTCTTTCACTGGGATATTCACATTTGGTTAGGCAGGTGTTATGGGTTCTAAAGAATCTCAATGTGGGTTACTCTCCTGTCTGTCCTGGATTTCTAGGCCATTCCTGTTAAGTCTGTGCTGGTTTCCCAAAGACTAGAAGTCTACAGTTTTTGCTCTGCTGTGAGGAGAATGACCCAAAGCTAAGGCAGGGGATTCTAGTGAAGCCAGAAATTGGGACAAATACCCACCCCATTGCTTGCTATTACTTCTAGGTTTGCCAGACCCTGCTTAGCTGCCCTTGCCTTCAGCCTGCACTTCCTAAGGAGCAGCACATCTGCCATGATCTCTGGACCATGACTGGACTTCTCTACTGGAGGGCTTCCTTCTGTGGGATGTTTCAATCCTTCCAAAGATCAGACCCATAAATGTTGAGAAAAAAATAAAGATTTTGCTGAAATGTCAGAAAACCTGAGAATAAACAGTATGTCTTAAGTTCTCTTTCTTGACATCTTCAGACAGTTTGCCCTTCTATGCTAGCTCTTTCTCCTTAGCCTCACTCTGCAGTAGTCTCTTTAGTCATATAGCAAGAGTCCCTTCAGGACTCTCATTCTGTTTCCTCCCTATCTTACATTATTCTTCTCAAAATCCTGTCCTTTCCAAATATCCTTACCACTGGTCTTTCCCTGGTCTTCTATTCCTTTAACCATTGCTACCAGTCTTCCTCAATATACCTGTTCTATGTTGGTGATCCTCAAGTTTTTTCTCCAGCCCTTTGTATTTGTAGACATACATTCCTGGACAAAGCAAAGTCATTAATTAGAATTTGCTCTTGTTTCTGGTTTTTGTTGGTTTGTTTGTTTGTCCTTGTTTTGTCTTGTTTGGTTGATATCACCCTCATCTGAGTCAGGAGGAATCTGGAGTCATTCTTTTCCCTCATACCTAGATCCAATTAGCCACTAAGCCCCAGCAGCTTGATCTTGACATGGTTTTCTTCTCCATTCTCCCTTTTTACAACCCCATAGATGCTGCCTTTTCAAGTTCTTATAACCTCTTGCAGTGATTATTCTTTGGTGTCTCTACTTCCAGCTTCACCCTTCCTACCCATTCTATCAACATTGCTCTCAGACTGATCTGCCCGTATATATCCAAAATGGGCAAAAAAAGATCCTTCAATGGCTTCCCACTATTTCCAGTTAAAATATAAAGCCCAAGTGCTGGGGATTTAGCTCAGTGGTTTTGCTGCCTGCCTTGCAAGCACAAGGACCTGAGTTCAGTCTCCGGTACCCCGCAAAAAAAAGTAAAGCCCAAAACATGATTTACAAAGCCGTTCATGACTTTAAATCATCCTTCTAACCCATTCACATTGCCTGCCACTTCATGTCCTAGCATTGAACTTTCTAGCAAATGGAGCAAACCATTTGGCCTGCTATGTAGTCATGTAATCTTCCTCCCCACATCTTTCTTTTCCTTTTTTCTCCACTTCTTTCTCTGTCTGAGTCACTTCTGCATCCTGCTCATGCTTCATTTAAAAAATAATTACTGTGTTTAGTTTTTTGAGATAGGGTCTTGCTATATACTTCGGGCTGGACTTGAACTCACTCTTTAGCCTAGGCTGGCCCTAAACTCACGATGATTCTTCTCTTCAGTACAGCCTCCTGAGTACTGGAATTACAGTGTGCAGTACCACACCCAGCTTTGTGCTTCATTCTGGAGCTTTCTTTGGAGAAGTTATCCCTAATTCCCTAAAATAAGATAGGTGCGTGTATCCTGTACACTGACAGCACCCTATACAAACCTCTGTAATAGCATTTAGCATATTATGAAACTCATTCGTGACCTCATTCGTGACCTATGAGCTCTTCATGTACAGGAACCATATTGTCCTTATATGCTCCACACTTAGCCCCATCTCTAGAATACAGATTCCACTAAAATGTGGGGCCAAAACTGAATGTGGTGGCTGAGAAGCCTTTTATTTCCTTTTCTACACTTCTCTCTGCTTTCCTCTCCTGGGATAAGGATCCCCCATCCCCAGTGCTTTTTCTTTCTTGCTATTTCCTGCCAGTCTCTTTTCTCTGTCTCTGTCTTCCTGTCTCCTTCTCTCCCTCTGTTCTCTCTCTCTCTTCTCTCCCTCTCTCCCCCCCTCCATCTAGAGTTATTGATGGCTTCCATGGCTCCAATATTTCCTTGCTGTGGAAGTTATGGTGTGCTAGTAATCTCATGATTAATCCAGTGTCCCTGAGGAGGGACTAGGGATTGAAAGATGAACAAATTAGATTCAAATCACCTTCAAGGTTTGACTGAACATATTGCTTTACACAACCTGGTTCTTTAATTTTAAAATGAGAATGATTTTTACCTTCCTGAGTCCAGGTGATTAAATGAGGTGAATAGTACCAAAAATAAAAGTAATGGGGATGGAGGGGTGGCCAGGGTAAGGCCAGGGTAGAGAGCTCTTTGACCAGCTGTGTCGGGGAATAGTGTGTGTATAGAGTGGCTGGTCTAGAGCCCTGATATCCAAAGTGTGGTCCTTATACTAACAGCACTGGTATCACCTGGGACCTAGTCTGAAATTCAGACACTGAGATTTTACTCCAGATCTACTGAATAAGAATCTGCACTTAACCAAATCCCAGGTAACTTGCACACACATTTGGTTTTTAAGAAGCACTATCCTAGACGTGCAGAAATAGGCTCAGTGGGAGTTCAGAGATGTGGGTTGTGTGGGTGTATCAGAGCTGTCTAGAAGAGGCTAAGGCTGCATGGGTGGAAAGGGGCTGTGGTTGAGGTATGTAGCTGGAGCAGGGGAGGTGTCCTCAGAGGTGTGGGCTGCACAGCTGTAGGAAGTGTCTTTGGGAGAATGTTGGCTATTTGTTGTTTCAGGGCCCCTGCCCCGGGATGCCTTGGGCATGAGTTTGTAACCTTGAGATACCCAGTATCACTTCATCAGCTAGGGGATGACAGGTAGGCAGGGAAAGGCTGAGCCTGGGGAGATCCCAGGACTATCTAGCTCAGCAGGTGAGTGTTGTTTCCCTTGAGAAATGCATAACTAGCACCTGACTGGCTTCATGCTGAAAAGCATGCCTTGAGCTTTTATCAGGCTAGAATCTCCCCTTTGCCTGCTCTTCTATCCCTATGAGGCTCACATCTGCACTACTTTCTCCTTAGAGTTTCAGGTGGGGAGGCACATAGTTTAAATAATTACCCCTCAAAGATCCCAGTGTTAAAGGCTCGCTCCCCAGGTTGGTGCTGTTGGGCAGTAGTGGAACCTTTGGGAGATGGTGCCCTGTGGAATGTCCTTGGGTCACTGGAAGCTTGCCCTCGAAGGCGACTGTGGGATACCAGCCCTTTCCTATTTGCCTTTTTCTGCCTCTGAGTCAAACAATGTGCTGTCCTGTCATTCCCTATCAATGCCTTCCAGTTATTTATATCAGGTATTTTGTTATAGTGAAGGAGACCTGACCAACAAAGAGGTTCATAAGCCATTGTAGAGTTTATCTCTCCTCTTCTCTGACCGCCTTCGTCCTCAGCTGGCCCTCAGCCTTCATAAGGCCCTCAGCCTTGACTGCTCTGCTTCACTGAGCAGGTTGATGAGGGGCTGCAGGCCCTGGGTATGACTGGAGGCACAAGACCTTGTTTCAGCAGACTCCCTCTCTGTTATGCATTTGTAGAACTGTGATCACAAAAACCCTTCCCAGCTAACCACCTAGTCTAGAGCCTCTCTACACTTTTCCATGGGATGATTGTGCATCTCAGTGGAAAAGGAAAAGGCTCTGCTGTACCTGATTCCCCAGAATGAGATGGGCTTAATGCCTTTTGGCAGGGAAGAGGTTGTAGCAGCAGCAACTAAAATTTTTTTCCGTTAAGTTTATTGATACATTTAGAGCAAACAAAACAGTTACATTTATCATTGGGATCTTGTACCTTTACATGATATATCTTGGTTCTTGTTTTTTTCCTCATGCCCCTCCCTTCCCTTCACCCCCTTCACCATTCCCTATTTACAGAGACTTTGTTTCCATTTTTTCACATTTTTTTATTTTCCCTTATTTCCTTTTTGCTCTCCTTCCCACTTCCTCTTTAGCCATTTTCTTCCTATTTCACATTCTCAGTTATACCATTTAAACCTTATTTACACTTTTAGTTTTTTATACCAGAGCAACTATTCAGTATTTACACGTGTGTCCTATTTATTTCACTTAAGACTATAACCTCAATGTGCAACCATTTAGCTATAAATGTTTCTAGTTTTTCATTCTTTATGGCTGAGTAGTTCTCCATTTTGTAGAAAAACCACATCTTCTTTATCGAGTCACCAGTTGATGGGCATTTGGATTATTTCCAGATTTTAGCTATTACAAACTGTGCCACTATAAACATGGGTGAGCATATATCACTATGGTATGATTCTTTTAATTCTTATGGAAAGATACCCAGCAAAGGAATGGCTGGGTCAAATGGAACCTCTAATCCTTGTTCCTTGAGGTATCTCCATATTGATTTCCACAGTGGCTGTACCAGTCTGCACTCCCACCAACAATGGAGAAGGTTCTTTACTCCCCACATACCTGCCAACATTTGTTATTTGTTGACTTCTTTATAGCAGCCATTCTTTCTGGGGTAAGGTGAAATCTCAGTGTTGTTTTCATCTGCATCTCTCGAATGACCAGTGATGTTGAACATTTTTTCATATATTTATTTGCTGCTTTTACTTCTTTTGTATGAGAAATGTGTGTTCATTTCAGATGCCCATTTTTTAATCAGGCCTTTGTATTTGGGGGGGGTCTGTTTTTTTGTTTTGTTTTTTTTGTTTTGTTTTTTTTAGTTCTTTATATATTCTAGATAGGAATCCTCTGCCTGAGGGGTAGCTGATAAAAAATTTTTCCCACATTGTAGGTTGTCTCTTAGCTCTGTTGGTGATTTCTCTTGCACTGCAAAAAAATTTTAATACAATAAGATCCCAGTTGTTGATTTTTTGTGCAAGCTCTCATGCTGCTGAAGGTTTGTTCATAAAGCCTTCTCCTATGCCAATGTCTTTGAGAGTTCTACCTGATTTACTTACTTTCCAGTAAGTTTAGTGTTTCTGTTTTGATATTTAGATCTTTAATCCACTTAGATTTTAGTTTAGTGCATGATGACAAATAGGGATCTAGTTTTGATCTTTGGCAAGTTGAAAGCTAGTTTTTCCAACACCATTTATTAAAAAGGCTATCTTTTCTCCAGTGAGGATGGTTGGCTCCTTTGTCAAGGATAAGGTAGTTGAGTATGTCTGGTGTTGTTTCTATATCTTCTAATCTATTCCATTGATCCTGGGGTCTGTTTCTTTGCCAATACCATGCTGTTTTTATCACAGTGGCTTTGTAGTATAGTTTCAAGTTGGGAATTGTGATACCCCTGTCATGTCTCTGTTGCCTCGAATGGTTTTTGCTATTCTAGGCCTTTTCTGGCTCCAAATGAATTTTTGGATTGTTTTCTCAAATTCTGTTAAATATACTGTTGGGATTTCAATTGTGATTGCATTGAATCTGTATAGAAGTTTTGGAAGTATGCCATTTTCACTATGTTGATTCTTCCTACCCAGGAGCAAGGAATGTCTTTCCATCTTCTTATATCCTCTTCTATCTATTTTTTCAGAGTGTGTAATTTTCATTGTAGAGGTCTTTTGTCTCCTTCATTAGATTGACTCCTAGATATTTCTTTTGGGTGGGGATGTTATTGTGAAAGGAATTGTTTCCTTAATTTCTCTCTCAGTCAGTATGTTGTGTACAAGAAGGCTATTGATTTTTGAGTGTTGACTTTGTATCCAGCTACTCTACTGAATCTGTCAATTAAATCTAGCAGTCTTTTGGCAGAATTTTTTGGGTCTTCTATGGAGTATCATATCATCAGCAAATAGTGACAGTTTAACTTCTTCCTTTCCTATCTTTATTCCTTTTATTTCTTTTTCTTGTCTAATTGCTGTGGCTAATGTTTCTAGAACTATATATTGAACAGGAGTGGTGATAGTGGACATCCTTGTCTTGCTCCTGATTTTAGTGTGAAGGTTTTCAATTTTTGACCATTTAGAATGATATTGGCTATTGCCTTTTCATTGATAGCCTTTATCAGGTTGAGATAAAGACCATCTATTCCAGTTTTCTGTAGAGTTTTTTTTTTATTATGAATGGGTATAGAATTTTGTTGAATGCTTTTTGTGCATCTATTGAGATGATCATATGGTTTTTGTCCTTGACTCTATTGATATAGTGTATTACATTTATTGATTTACATATTTTGAACCATCCTTGCATCCCTAGGATAAATCTGATTTGGTCAGGGTGTATCATCTCCTAATGATCTTCTGTATTCTGTTTGCCAGTATGTTACTGAGGATTTTTGCATCTATGTTCTTCAGGGAGATTGGCCCTAGTTCTCTTTTTTGGTTGGGTCTTTCCCTGGTTTTGGAATCAAAGTAATACTTGCTTCCAGGAATGAATTTGGAAGTATTGCTTCCCTTTCAATTTCATTGAAGAGTTTAAAGAGTAGTGGCAATAGTTCTTCTCTAAATGTCTTTTAGAATTCAACAGTAAGGACATCAGGACCTGGGCTTTTCTTTATTGGTAATGTTTTCAATTTCACGAATGTAATTGGGGTGTTTAGACTTTTTATAACTTCTTTGTTCAATTTTGGATCTAGGATTCTATTTCTTTTAATAGAAATAATGTATTTTACATTTTATTAGAGTACAGGTTTTTGAAGTAGGTATTGATGATCCTCTGGATTTCTGCTGGGTCTCTTGTGATTTCACCTTTTTCATTCCTAATTGCATGAATTTGAGCCTTTTCTTTCCTTTTTTGATAAGGTTGGCTAAGGGCTTATCGATTTTATTTATTCTTTTAAAAAACCAGCTCTTTGATTCATTGATTTTTTTTGTATAGTTCTCTTAGTCTCCATTGCATTAATTTCTGCTCTGATCTTTATAATTTCCTCCCTTGTACAAGCTTTCAGTTTGTCTTGCTCTTCCTTTTCTAGAAGCTTAAGGTTAAGCATTAGGTTATTTGAGCTCACTCTGTTTTCCTAGTATGGGCATTTACTGCTATGAATTTCCCTCATAGAACTGCTTTCATCGTGTCCCATAAATTCCTGGATGTTATATTGGCATTATCATTTAATTGTAGAAACTGTCTAGTTTCTTCTTTAATTTCCTCTGTGACCCAATGGTTGTTCAGCAAGGTGTTAATTAATTTCCATGTGTTTGTGAAGTTCTTGTGGTTTCTTAGGCTATTGATCTCCAGTTTAATTGCACTATGGTCTGATAATATACAGGGGATAACTTCAATTCCTTTGCATTTATTTAAGCATGTTCTATGAGCTAGCATGTGGTTTATTTTGGAGAATGACCCATGTACAGCCAGAAAAAAAATGTATATTCTGATTTTGTGGGGTGGAACACTCTATAGACACCTACTAAGTCTGTTTTTTCTAAGACTTGGTTCAGTTCTGTTATTTTGTTGTTGATTTTTGTCTAGGTGATCTGTCTGTTTGTGTCAGTGGAGTATTGAGGTCCCCCACTACAATTGTATTAGTGCTTATTTCATTTTTCGTATCCATTAATATTTGTTTTGTATAGTTGGGGCATTAGTATTTGGTGCATATATACTTATGATTGTCATTTCTTCCTCTTTTATTGTTCCCTTTACAAGGATGGAGTGGCCTTCTTTGTCTCTCTTAATTAGTTTTGGTTTGAAATCTATTCTGCCAATAAGATAGCTACCCCCACTTTTTTCCAGGCTCCTACTGCATGGAGAACTGTTTTCCATCCTTTTGCTCTCAGTCTATGAATTTCTTTGTGGATTAAGTGGGTTTCTTGTATACAGCATACTGTTGGATTTTGCTTCTTAATCCATTCTGCAAGCTTGCTTCTTTTGATTGGTGAATTGAGACCATTAACATTAATGGTTATAACTGTTATGTATTGACTTTTCATTGTCATGTTATTTTCCTGTTGTTGGCTCTTTTATTTTTTATTTTTTCCTCTCTCCCTTTAATTTCTTGCCTTGCCTGGTATATTTGCTCTGTTGGCCCTTATGCAGGTGTGGTCTTCATTTTCTTTGTCCAGGATATTGTTTAGAAGTGTTTGAAGTGCCAGTTTGGTGTTCATGAAATTTCTCAGGTATTCTTTGTTGTGGAAGTATTTTATTTCCCCATCAATTTTGAAAGATAGTTTTGTAGGATACATCAGTCTAGGTTGGAGGTTGTTTTCTTTTAGGACTTAAAATACCTCACTCCAGGCTGTCCTTGATTTTGAGGGTTTGTGTTGAAAAATCTGCTGTGATTCTGATGGGCTTTCCTTTGTATGTGATTTGCTTATTTTCTCTAGCTGCTTGTAGTATTTGTTCTTCTGTTGGGTTTCCTGGATCTTGATTATTATATGTCTAGGTGTAGATTTTTTTTAATCATGCCTAGTTGGAGTCTTATATGCCTCGCCTATCTGTATGGCAAATTCTTCCCCTCTGTTTGGGAAGTTTTCTGTTATTAATTCTGTGTACAGTTTTTTATGTCTCACTTATCTGTATGTCAAATTCTTTCCCTCTGTTTGGGATGTTTTGTTATTAATTCTATGAACAGTTTTTTATGTCATTTGAACTTTCTCCTGCTACTTCATGGATTCCTGTCAGTCTTATATTATTCTTCTTTGCGTCATCTAAGAGTTGTTGGATTGATTTCTCATGGTCCCTAACTGTTTTCAAGAGATCTCTCTTTTCATGGTTACTGACCACAATCCTATTTTCTAAATCTGAAATTCTATCTTCACATTAATTCATTCTGCTGCAAATGCTTTCTATAGAGTTTTAATCTCCTGGATATCTGTTTGAAATCTGTTTCATGGATTCCATTTCTTTCCTATGTTGGGCATTCAAGGTTTCCATTTCTTTCCTATGCTGTGCATTCATGGTTTCCATCATGGTCCTGAGCTCATCTATTTTTTTATCTGTTTCTGTTCTAGAGTCTCTGATCATGTTTTTCATTCTTCTCACCATTTCTGTGGTTATCTGGGAAATTATTTCTGTTTTCAATTTTTCTAGAGCCTCATTTATCTGGTTTTTTTATTTCCTATGCTCTCAGTTCAGGGTATCCAGATGGTTGACTGTCAGGCTTTTCCACCTCATTTCCCCCAGAGTTTACCTTTAGTGGGGTGGAATTCTGTGTTTATGCCTTGTTTAAATGCCTTCTCATTCTATTTTTATCATTGGTACTGTCCTTGGTTTAATTCCTGGGTTGATACTTTGATACTTTGATACTTCCAGATATAGCTGGTCTTTAGGCTTTGAGTCTCTAGTGTCTTTGAGGCAATCTCATTTTCATTATACCAGGGAGGACAACTGATTAGATCAATCACAACACCTTAAGCCCAAGTGATACAATCAGCAACACAGTAACATCAAGCACAGCTTATAAAATGACAATATGTGGTAGTTATTAATCTATCACCTTTAACATGAATTAAATCAAAATCAAGGACCAGCCCAAAATATGTTTATAGTGAATAAACTCTTCAGTATAGCAACTTTACCCCTCAGGATGGGGATTTAGAATGAGTTGGGGAGGTAAGGGATAGGTAGGACAGAGAAAGGTTAGAAGTGAGGTCAGAGGACACAGGAAGATCACAAAAACTCTAAGGAGCTGCTGAAGAGAAGAGAAGAGAAGTGAAAACAGAACAAAATATACCCAAGAACAGGACAAACTAACAGCAATAGGGAGGCTAGAGACTGTAATCACTTTCTATTAAAACTAATGGCAATTGAGGGAAGGAAAAAGAGAATAAAAGGAAAAGAAATAAATTTGAATTAGGATGGGAACAGAATAAAAAGGGAGAGTAATGGTTATCAAGGTGGATGAGAGTGAGAGAGAGAAAGAAAAGAAGATAAAAAGAAATTTGAAAAAATAGGTAAAATTATAAATGATTAAAGGTAAGAGAAAAATATTACTTTGAAAACTAAAAATACAAATAGAAAGAGGGCCTCCTTCAAGGTGTGCCTCTGTTGACACAATAGACAGTGTGGGCAGGAGTGTACAGATCTAAGCTAATTAGCCTCAGCAAGCCAGCAGCTGTCCCCTGAGGTTCAGGTTGATTTTTGGCTGCAAGGCCCAAGTTGAGATCTCTCACCTCCTGCTGGGTTGAGCCCTTGAAGGTTCTACTGCAGGTTCCAGCTGTCTTTCCCCCGAAGTTAGATCAGGTTCCTATGTGAGGTGCTGGTCCCTCCAACTTATCAACTATGGTGGTGTGGTGTGCCTTTTTTGCAGCTTTTCTTCACTTTTCCAGTGGGCTTCAATTTTCATCTAGGAGCCTCAGAGATGCCCTCTTTCTTTTGTTCATGGGGGTGTGGAACACAAACACTGCTGTTGGCTGGGCTCCTCTGGTGCGCTGGGTTGAAGGGCTGGGCCTACCAGCAACTAAAAATTATAAGTCATCTTTTTCTGATAGCTATTTCCGAAAACTAAATACTAGGTAATAGAGTAGGAGCTGCCACTCCAGCTTGGATAACTCCAGAGCCATTTTTGTTATTCCTCTCAGCCCAAGTCTGAAAGCAAGAGAGACTACCTGTGAACTTTCCTCCTGGCTCTACAATTTGAGTCATGATTCCTACAACTGATTTCCTGGCACAGGTGAGGACTAGCTGAAACCTGGTGGCCACTTCCTAGACAGTACTGGTGTTCTACTTAGAGCCCTTCACCAAGCTTAAGGAGATAAAGTCTTCCCTTCTTTTGTGTTTCACTGTTGGCCTTAAGTTAGGAATATTCTGTCTGGCAGGTAATGCCCAAGGAAATCTTATTCTTTGAAAGAAGATTCTCCAGAGGGAACCAAGTAAATGAGGACTACAGCAAAGCTTTCTTAGAAGATGATGGATAGATGTGATGGCCTGAAATTCCCTGGCACATCATGGAAAAGAAAATATTAAAAACTTCCTATACTCTCACCCATGACTGGGAGCATTATAAATTGGAACAATCCTTTGGGAAGGCAGTTTGCAATATATATGAAGAGTGATGGTACACACCTGTAATCCCAGCACTTGAAAGTCTGAGGCAGAAGAATGCTGTGAATTTGAGGCCAGCTTGGGCTACATAGTGAGCTCAAGGCCAGCCTCAACTACATGGCAAGACCCTGATTCAAAAACAAACAAACAAAAATCTTAAAAACACTCAGGCTTTTTGACTTAGCAATTCTGTTTTATTTATGAAATGATCCTAAATGCAAATATATGTGGATTTCATTGTACCATTTTTTTAAAGGTGAAAATTACAATTAGCTTGAATGTCAACATAAATAATTAAAGTTATTGTTTATTCTCTCTATGGATATTATGCAGCCATTAAACATAATTACAAAAACTCAAGAGTGCATAGAGCTGATTCTGTTCTGATACTAGTTTTTTTAAACATAGCATATACAGTATGGGGCCAGGGATTTAGCTCAGTGACACTGCAACTGCAAAAAAGAAGATACAGTATATTTTTCTTTAAATGTTCTATGTGTATGTATTAGTTGTTGTTCTCTGGTTACAGTAACAAAAACCTAACTGAAGCTCATTTATGCTAAACAGAATAGACTATAATGACACTAGGGTTTCTTTTTTCTTTCTTTCTTTTTTATTCTCTTTTACTGTTTGTCTGGTTTTTGTGGTACTAGTAATTGTTTTTTATTTTGGGGGGTTTTTTGGTACCAGGGATTGAACTCAGGTCCTAGCACTTGCAAGGCAGGTGCTGGAACCGCTGAGCTAAATCCCTGGCCCCTGTGGTATTGGTAATTGAATGTAGGGCCTTTGCACTGGGTTACATCCCCAGCCCTTTATATATTTTTTAATTTGAGATAGTCTTGCTAATTTGCTTGAGCTGGGCTTGAACTTGCAGTCCTCCTGCCTCAGCCTTCCAGAATGCTGGGATTATAGGTAAGTGCCACCACATCTGGCTTAGGGTTTCTTATGGTGTCTTACAGTAGGGCAACATGGAATCATGCCTTGAAAAGGCAGGACAGGCTCTAGAACCAGAGCTTGAAACCTAGAGAGCACTTTCCATCTCTTCTGAATATCATATTTTTTCTTCTCTTCTTGTGGGCAGAGTTCCACAGGCTTAACATTGACATCTACTCTTAGTTACACTTCCCAGTTTGGGAGGAGACTGTTTGACAGCCTAGGCCAGCATATATATCAAGGGATGGGACCACAGAATCAGTATAGTTCTTAGAGGCCCATCCTGTGACCATGAGGATAGGAGCTGCACCAGCTGCCAGACAAGAAAAATCTGAGTGTTGCCAACTGTATTATACACAAAAGCCCTGCATACAATGGAATGTTTCTCAAGATGGTGAAACTAAAGTCTTAATTGTTTTAGCACAAATTACTTTATAATAGAAAAATGTATTAAGCTTGTCATATCTGCAGTTATTACTAGAATTTAGATCAGCAGTACACTCCTCCATTTTGGTTCTACCAATAATAGATACCATAAAGGCTTGGTGTTCTTGTGTTTGGTAATGAATTCCATCCTACTTGTTTAAGGAGACAGAAAATCTTCAGCTCCTCTCTGGTCCAGTTTGAGTTCCCAGACTCTAGCTTTAGCATGAGAATACTTCTGTGGTGTGTGTGTGTGTGTGTGTGTGTGTGTGTGTGTGTGTGTGTGTGTTGCTTTACCCCAAACTGTTCTTCACAGTGGTATATGTAATGAATGCTTTCCTCTGTATTCTACTACTAACATGTAGTCTAGAGCTGGAAAAAGTGGATATTTAGTGTGTTGATTTACTTGCTTGTGTCTTGGACCAAAAACTAGAATACTGGGGAAATTTAGACTGATAAGAAAAGCCTCCCTGAGAAATCCAAGATCCTCCCTTACCTCCAAATTCAGACTTCATAAATTTTTCTCTCCAGATTTTCTATTCATCCTTCTAAGAATAACAAACATTTGGAGAGATTGTCTCCCTTCTGTTTCCCTGATTGCCCCCTTTCCCTCCCAAAGACCTTACCCCATGAGAAGTCTTTGGCCTTCCCTGTAAGTGGGACCCCTAGGGATCTTAATATGTCCCAAAGGCTAGAAGTCCTGGTCAACTGCCTGAAACTGAAAATAGCTCCCAGAGAAGTCATGGAGAAGGGGAACAAAAGCTGGAACTACTCAACAGTGGTACTCAGCATAGGGCCAATGTTTTGAAGTGTGACTTCAGGGCATACTGCAGAATAACAGCTGTCATTGGCCACATTGTTCTCATGTTGATTCGTAGTGTCAGGGACAGATGGGAATGCAACAGAAGCTGAGTGGATAGCCATTTTCATGGAAGTTGGAATGGTAAAACTGATGTCTAGCTTGCTACTGAATGTTCTTAGACAAGAAGTAAGTTTTTTCCCAGCTGTGGGTACACAATAAACTGGAGGTCACCCGCAACCTCGGGTTTGAACCAGGGCCTCATGTATGCTAGGCAAATGTCTACTACTGAGCTACCTTCCCAGATCATTGGATTTCCCTCTTAAATATAGTATCTAAGCATGATTATTTCACCCACTCCCAAGAGATATTTTGGGAGAGTGGCATAACCCTGAACAGGAAAATCACTGCCTCAGGTAGTTTGTGAGCTAATATTTGGACAAATTTCAACAAGAGCAGAGCTGGTCCTTGCAGCCCTGTGTTGCTGCACTCACCTGTCAGAGAGGAGCCTGAGCCCCAGATCTCCCTTGGTTTTCTCTTTTCTTATCCGCACTGTTCTTCCTGACCCCACTTCCTTCTGTCTGTCTTGCTTCCTGATTTCACTCAGGAAAACTAAACAAGGTACAGACGTGACTTTATTTCAGAGGCAGCCATTTAGCATTCCCCAACTCAAAACTTTCTTTCTCAATTTCCCTTAAAACTAGAGAAAAATGCATATGTACTTTGGGAAGAAATTTTAGTTAATGTTTGTACAAGCAGTTTGTCTTTTCACACCTCATTCTAAATCTATTTCAATTTCCATCTTCCTGAGAATTAGCACTTGGAAGTGAGGAAAGGTTAACTCCCCCTGTGGGGAAGCTAAAATTGAACCATGTCTCTACCCTGAATCATCCATGTTCAGCCCACAAGATACCGATGGGATTATTCAGCACCGCGGAGAGCACCTTTCGTTCTTGTAGCGGGATAGTGGGCAGGTGACAGCTGAGGGTTGCAGCCTGGAGCCAGCCAGTGTGCTCTCCTACCGCTCTGGCTAACCTCCAAGGGTCCCTCTTCTCTCCAACACCTTAGTGTTCATCTGCTTTCTTTATTTAACAAGGCATGAACTCTCTTACTTTTCTACTTTCTATCCACCTTTCTGCCTCCATGTTATTTGCATCACACACATCTCACTTCCCTTCCATTCCAGTACCAATATTTAGTACCAGTACTTCTCTGGTCCAAGTTTCTGGCTCCATTTGTTTTTGACTCCTGAAAGGCCATGACCCCGTGGTGCATGTCTGTGATCTCAGGGAGGATGAGGCAGGAGGATTGCAAGTTGAGGCCATCCTGCACAACTTAGCAAGACCCTGTCTCAAAATAAAAAGGGGTGGGGATGTAGCTCAGTGGTTGAGTGTTTCCTAGCATGCACAAGGCTCTGGGTTCAACCCCCAGTCTGAAAAAAGTTATACCCCATCAAAAAACTTCTATACCCAGCTTCCTTGTCCTTAATGTTGGATAGTGGCCATGTGTTCCCTGATTCTAAAGAAATCCTACAACTCTAAAACTTACTTTGGCTGTCATCCATTCATTTTTCAGTGTAGGTCCTTGAAAAAAATATCCTGTGTTCATTGTGTCTACTTCTTCATATCCTATTCTCTGTAAAATCTCTTGTAATCAGGGTTCTGTTACTACTCTTCAACTAAAACTGTTTTCTCTGAGGCTGCCTACAGGATGTGATAAAATATATGGCAAATATTAAAAATTTTAAAATGTATTACAATTAAGGACACATGGCCATCAACTCCCCTCAAAAAATTTTCCCCTTGCTTTAATACACTTATCCCATCATTCTTGCCACTTTCTGAAGCAGTTCCAGAAGTCTTCTTTCATAATGTCTTTACAAAGTGTGATTTAAAAAAATATGGTGAATGTTGCTACCACTGGAAAGGCAAGCTTGTAAAAATACTGTGGTGTATCCTTATCCATCTTATTCACAAGATATTGAACCATGCAAATTCTGACTCTTCTTCACAATAGCCATGAAAAGAAAATGTTTTGAACTATTTCAGGACATTAAGGCAGCCAGGACAACACAGCTAAAGGCATTCATGAACGAGGACTTCCAGAACCACTTCACAAAGTAGCTAGAATGATGGGATGTGTGTTCAAAGCAAGAGGGAGTATTTTGATGGGGATTTATGGCAATATATCTTTTAGTGTAAATTTTATTTAAACATTCACTATATTTTTCTATCACACTTCATATGACTTATTTTTGTTTGGTATCGGGGATCAAACTCGGGACCTTGCACTTGCGAGGCAGGCAGCAGCACCACTAACCTAAATCCCCAGCCCATGACTTGTTTATTTCTAATTTTGTCTTTGCCTCATGGATCAATCTGCTCTACGTGACACTTGATTCTTCCTCATTGAAACTACAGCTTTCTAATTCTATTCCTGAAACTCACTTGCTGCTCCTAACCACTCTGCTTCTCCTCGTTTCCTAAGGTTGAATGTTCCCCATGGCTCCACCCTTGTTGCTTGTCTCTTCCACTCTGCTCATTCTTACTGGGAGAGTTTATTCTCCTTTGTGACTTCCATCATGACCAGCCTACACTTTCCTGAGTTCCCAAACCTCAAATATTACTCACTAATCATTTTATCTGGGTGTCCAAAAGATACCTCAAAACCTAACATCCCAAAATGAATTACTCTGTTCTTCTCTGTCTTTTTCTGTCTTAATAATTAGTGCTCATTTTCCAGTTACTCCAGACAAAAAAACAAAAAGTGTTTATATGCTTTCTTTTACATTTTATCTCTAAGGTATGCCAATTCTACCCTCTTTAACACACTCTGTTATCTGTGTTTTGTTTTTGCTTGGCTCAGGTCCCTGCTATTTTTTGCTGTCACTGTTGCAGTACTTTTTTAGTTATCTCTACCTCCAGTCTCATTCCCCTCCCACACATCTTTTACATATGTGTTTCTCTATCTCAAATCTGATGTTGGGCTGGGGATTTAGCTCAGTGGTGCCACCTGCCTTGTAAGTGTAAGGTCCCAAATTTGATCACCCATACAAAAAAACAACAACAAAAAACCCCAAATCTGTTGTTACTCCTATGTTTGAAATTTTATTTTCTTGTTGTTGATGTAGCTGTTGTTGTTGTTTGGGGATTATTTTGTGACCGGGTCTTACTATGAAGTCACTATGTATCCCAGGTTGGCTTCAAACTAATGGTGATCCTCCTGCCTCAGCCTTTCAAGTGCTGAAATTACAGGTGTCTGCCACCATGCCCAGGTCTCTATCATCGTCTGAGAAGACAACAACAAACCTACCTTTCACCATCATGTGAGTTGTCCTGACTTTACTAACTTAATTTTCTGTCATTCTCATAATGCCTTCTAGGATTTAACTGCAGGAAAAGTGTGATGGCCCCTTAAAAAGTACTTTGCTAGTTTGAAGCTTGCAAGCCTTTGTACATGGTCCGCCTCTGTCCTAAACTGGCGAGCTGATATTTTGATGTAATCTCCAGTATTTCCCCTGAGCATCTTCCTTTTGTCCTATTCTCTCATCTTTTTATGGTTTGTGTAACCTTTATTGATAGTTATTGGAAAGTCCTTAAAGATGGGCCTGCTTTTTTGTCTTATCTTTATGAGACCCAGGGCTATCACCATTAGAGAAATGAAGGAAATGTAGCATGGCAGAGTGAAGCAAGAAAGGAAATAGAATGCGCCCTTGTCAGGCCTCTTCTCATCCTGTGGAGGGAGCACCTTTTCCACATAAAAACCAGGCCCCAGACTATGTGGTACCAGGACTGCAGCTGGACCCAGTCACTCCCAGGGTATTCTATCCAAAACTGTGTAGATCTCACTGAACCTGTATCAATAACAGTACTATAGCTAATGCAGATGTAGTGGTCAATATGTACAATACTAAGCACCAAGTGCCTAACATGTATTAACTCATCCTCACAGACACCTTTGACATAGATATTAATGTTACTTCCACTTTATAGATGAGAATTCTGAAGCCCAAAACACAACCAATAAGGGGAGAAGCTGGGATATGAACCTAGGAACTCTGGATCTAGAGTTTGTGTTTGTTTGTTTATTGTTTTGTTTTGGTACTGGGGATCAAACTCGGGACCTTGCGCTTGCCAGGCAGCCATCAGAACCACTGAGCTAAATCCCAAGCCCTAGAGTTTGTTTTTATTCATTATCATCTTCCTTTCAGTCTGCATAGCAAAAAGGATGGGATTATACAATGGATTGTCTTCTCTGTCAGACATCCCCTTAGCACTGAGAGTGAGATCAATTTACCTAGGCCATGTGGGTTTGCCCAGTGGAGGGAAGGAGAATCTCAGTGTTGGGCAGGAATCACAATGGCTCCTAGGTACTTGTGAGAATCAGATGAGCTCATGGATCTGAATGCGTGCATTAGAGACTATGAAACCCTACAAGTCTTTTTTTTTTTCCCCCACCCAGAGTCCTACCAGAACAGACTGTTAGGCTCCACTGGTTACTAAAGGAAGCATTCCTTTCTGATACTTCTCCAAGCCCATCCCTCTTAAAACTCCTGGGCCTTGAGAGTTCTACTCTGACTTTTTTTCCTTTGTTTACCATTTGTCCACTCAGTTCCATCCTGATAATCCATCATCCCATCCAGCCTACCTTTGTATCTACTGCACTACCCCCAGCCTCAACAAGCAAGGGCAGTCAACTAGAGACCATTCAGGAGCCAGTACAGCTCTAGGGATGAATATGCAGACTGATGCGTAGGCATGCAGGAGCACAACAGCCTCTCAGGGTTCCTGTCTCTAGTTCAGAGTCCCAGCCACACCTCTTTCCTTATGGCCCTGCTTCTATGCTTTGAAAGGTCCTTGACTCCATCAGTGATCTTGGGCTAGACTTCCCCTGTGGGTCCAGGTTTCCCTATTTTCAAAAAGAGTGATTTTTGGTGAAGTTGATAATAGGTGCCTAAGGCCTCACTATATTGTTTTCTGTATTTTCAGTAATTTCTACAATAAAAATATTTTAATGTCCAAATTGGGTCAAATTAATGGATTATAACCTTTTCTCTAACCAAAATCTTACAGAAAGCCTGATAAATAAGTGAAATAAAGGTGGATCTCCTCTGGTTGAAGGGAAGCCAGACCCCTATTCCTGTTTATCCCCCTCACATTCAGCCCTACCCAAGGCACGGGGAATAAATACAATGTAATGAAAATCACTGCACCAGATTAAGGATTTTTTAGGCACTTCTGTTTTCTCTAGCTATACTGGCTTTTCATTGACCATTAGCCTATATATCCCACCCCAGAAATAGTGAGCCTGGGTGATTAATGATCTCTGCAGTCTTTGGAGAATTTGTTTAAATGGTTGCAGAAACATGGGCTGCTGATGGAGATGCATTTCAATGTCTGTCTCTGCTGAGTGTTTATTAATAATCTTGTTAATCCCCACTCTAGTTCCTGGATCTAGCTAATGCCTCTTGGATATCCTTGGGGGGCATTTTAAATTCTCCCTGATTTCTGAGAGCCAGACACTTCCTTCTGCCTGGAGTCCTCTCTGATACTTCTACTCATGAATATTTTACATTTAATCTCCCTGATTATCTCTCCACGTTATGGTCATGGTGCATTGGCTGCATTTCTCAGGGAACACATATAAGAAGCCACAGTAAAAGCTTGAGTTTGTAGACATAGTGCCAGAGATCTTTGTGCTTGCCATTTAGGTAACTTTCTACCATGAACAGTGATGGAGGAGATGCTGAAAGGTGGACTTAGCCTAGGGCTTTCTATCCTGGCTTCAAAAGTTTCAGGATCAGGACCATGAGCTTGAACCCAGTCTGGGCAACTTATGACTTAGTGAGACCTTGTCTCAAAGTAGAAAATTTTAAATGGCTGGCAGTTGCAGCTCAGTGGAAAGGCCCTGGGTTTAATTCCCAGTATCATTAATAATAATAATGATAATAATAATAATAATAAATACATCTATATCTATATATATGCTCCAGGGAAAATGCAGTGAGATCTAACACTCTTATGCAATGGATGGGGTTAAAGGGGAGTTGCAAGACTAGAAGGCCACAGATCTAGAAGTCACCAGGATAAAAATATAGGCCAGCCAAGTATGGTGGCACACGCCTATAATCCCAGCTACTCAGGAAGCTAAGGTAGGAAGATCATAAGGTTGAAGATGGCTTGGGCAACTTAGAGAGACTGACTCAAAATTAAAAGAGAAAGCAGGGGCTGTGTGAAACCCTGAGTTCAATCCCTAGTGTTTGGGAAAAAAAGATAAAAGAAATATTAATAGGAGCCATCAGGGTTCCTCAAGGAAAGAAAAGAGGGCTGAGGAGCCAACAGGCCCTGGAAAAACACAAGTGATAGTCAAAGGAGCAAGAGATGAATGAAAGGAGCAGAATTCTGAAAGTCAGGGGAGGAAGCCATTTGCAAGTGGATATGGTACATGTGGCATGTGACAAGTACTACAGAAAAAGTGGATTGTGACTTGGAAATGTAGCAGAGCTTCTTTGGCAGGATCCTACCAACACACTTAGGGATTTTAAAAGCTGAGAGTTTGAGGCCAGCCTGAGCTCCATAGTGAGTTCAAGGCCAGCCTGAACTACATAGCAAGATCCTGTCTCAAAAAAAAAGCTCTCCTTCTGGCTGTTTTGGGAGTGAGCTCTTGCTGTGGCCCAAGAGTAAAGCCACATCCCAACTCTCAGTACTCTACTTCCCCTTCAGGTAGCATTTGAGAGGCATTTTGGTAGCAGAGAAGCACATGATGGCCACCTGAGGCCTGCTTCTCTATGGTGGTGGTGACAAGTTCTCTCTGTAAGGAGGCTGCCAAGCCTGAGAGGGTGAAGGATGAGTCAGGTTTGCAGCATGGGGAGCTGCCTGAGGTATAGGTACCGCAGTACTCACCTCTCAGCAGAGCTTCCTGTCCCCTCCTCCTCAACTATGGCTAAATTGTAGAGATCAGAGGAGAGGAGGGAGGCCAGAAATTTAAAAAACATTTGTAAAACCTAAGGTCTTATGGTCTAGGAGACTAGAAGGAACATAGACAAGGCTAAGATTTCCTGTCCAGTCATCCTAGACTTTTTATTTTCCCTTTGGGACAAGCGCAAGTTCATGCCCACTGCCACACTTTACAGATATGGAGCCTCCACAATAGTTATATATCCCGCTCTTGCTGAGTTCCCAGCAGTCACACAGATCCTTGGGGGATGTGTGACACTGAGGGACCAGCTCTGGGGCATTCTACCTGCCTGTCTATCTTTCTATCCCTGAAGGCAGAACAGGCATAAACCTTGGATCCTTCTGCAATGCTCATTCCTTAGACTTGCGACTCTGCAGCCACTGGTTACAATTCAAAGATTCTTAACATACGCAACCCATATTAAGGATAGATCATCTTCTTCTCAGGGAAAATATTGATGATTTCAACCCCTTCCAACTGACTGAGGTAGGGTACACCAGCACCCTAGGTCTTGTAGGAGAGCTGGGTATTTTAGAGGGGAGACAAGGCTACATAAGGATTCTGGACAGCCCAGGGGTAGAAGTAGAGAGGAGGGTGGCAAGGGAGGCTGAAAAGGTTGCATATTCTAGACAACACATAGAATGTGTGTCCTCCTACCTTCCTTATCATCTGTAGCAGCAAGTATTTTGCTCACTGAACAGCACAAAACTAATTGGCCACCTGCTAATTTGTCATTATTTGTCTTCTACCATACCCAGCCACCCTTTCAGGTTCTCCTTGGAGACATTTTTTAGCATTCATGTGGGACTGGACAATCCCTCATTAGAATGTTTTTTTTTCCAGTGGCTGAAGCCTTAAATTCTCCCTTGGTTTGGCCAGGTGGTTCTCTGGATCATGTGGTGATGGCACCTGTCTGGCACTGGGAAAATGGACAGAGAAGGCCCATCTCAAAGAGCACTTACTCCAAAATTAATCCAGAATTTAGAAAGACTTTTCCTAACAAGTATACAGGAAGGGAAACTAGTATGAGAGATTGGAGAGGAGGTTCTATATTTTTAAGGAAATTATGATGGGATTTCTGGAGGAGGCTGGATCATATAGGACTTTGAAGACAGACATTCAATTCGGGTGTAAGTGGGGCCAAGATCCTCTACTCTTCTGCCCACATCGGCATCTTTGTCCCATGATGGATGGCTCTGCCCTCCCTCCCTGAATGCCCAGCCTGCTGCCAGGGGCAAATGCTCCTTCAAGCCCAGCAGGCAGGTGGAATGGCTTGTTTCAGGGCTGAGAGCAGCCCCCATACTCACTTGCTAATGACTCTGCTTTCTCCCCTCAGGACCCAGCCGCCACCTCCATCTCAGACGGAGACTGTGATGCCCGGGAGGGTGAGTCAGTAGCCATGAATTACAAACCATCCCCGCTCCAGGTGAAGCTGGGTGAGTGTGTCCGGGGAGTGAGGGAGTTAATGGGGAATGGACAAGGTGTTCTGGGCTGGGTCTGAGGTGAGATGGCACAAATAAAGCAACTCAGACTAAATGATTCCAAGACTCGAGCTACCAAGTCATTGGCACTGCCAGACACTATATCTCTAGATAGCAAAGACTATAGTTACAGTTCTCCACAGGAGTCCTGAAATTCTAGGGGGCATCTCTGAGGCCAGGAAGGCTTTAGGTATGCCAAGGGATAGTTGCAGGGATGAAAGCATGGAACCCCAGGCAGAGGACTTGGAAGTCCCATCAAACACTCAATAAGGCTAAAAGGAAGCTTCCCTATAGGTGGGATGTCAGTTACTATATCTGAGGGACAGAAAGGATTGTGGGTTCCAAAGCCTAGAGGCTGAGCCCCTCTCTCCATGCCAGCCTCCTACCACCTGCAAGTCTCAGGGCCTGGTTGGCTCCTGTTTGAGAAGGCTGTCCCCTATTTTCTTTTTCTTGTTTTCTTTCCTTTTTTTTTTTTTT
>NW_022900948.1:12104494-12126426 GCF_012274545.1 Fukomys damarensis | reverse complement strand
TTTTTTTTTTTTTTTTTTTTCTTTCCTTTTTTTTTTTTTTTTGTACTGGGAATCGAACTCAGGACCTTGTGCTTTTGAGGCAAGTGGCAGCACCACTGAGCCAAATCCCTGGCCTCTATTTTCTTATTAATCTCAAATATCCCTTGCCTTCCCAGAAATCTCACCACCTTTCCCTTGGGGGATTATTTCATATCCCCTCCAATGTCAGTTGGCTATGCCACTGGCTCCTTTGGAGTCACCTGGCTCATAACTACTGTTCATGACTCCTACATCTGAACACTTCCCCTTTCCCTTTAGGGATCAAAGTTTTACTGACCCTAGGCTGTGTACATTCAGAATTTTACCAATGACGTGGTTTCATAAAGAGAAATCACAACACAAAGCACACAAGGAAAGTGCCGGTCATCACTATCCTTCAAACCTCCTCCGCCATCCCAGCCCCCCTCAAGCTGTCTTTCTCCTCAGGGTCCAGCTGCCCAACAAATAACTGGGCCTTCCTCAGCCCTAAGAACTCCTTCCCATCTCTTCAAAAACCCTTTCCCCCAACAGCTGCCAGGACTCCTTCCCACAGAGTTCTTGACTTTCATTTTATCTTAATTTTTTTATATTTTTATTTTTGTGTTACTGGGGATCAAATCCAGGGCTTCATGAACACTAAACAAGTGCTTTACCAACTGAGCTGCATCTCCAAACCTAGAGTCCTGTTCTTTTAGTCAACTCCCCCTACCCTCAACCCCTTTGCTTTTCTCCTTTGAGACCATACTCAGAAAGCCTTTTCAGCTGATTTTCTAAGCAGGAGAGTCATTCTCACTCCTCCTAGGCATGTCCATTCTCCTAGGACAGCAAATTCAAACTGCAGCCAGCTTTGTTTGTTAATTATCATTTAACAGTGTGAGTGTTTTAATGAATATAAATTCTCTACTCTCCCCTATCACATTCCCTTCCCCAGAGGTATCATTCTAAGCTTTTGCAGTTTGTGTAGTTTTTTTTATTTTATATGTTGACATAAGTAGCATCACACTGTACACATTTTCTGAAACCTGTTCTCTTCCCTTTCACATTTTGTCCTTTCCAATCTCAGTATATAGAGAATGACTTCATTCTTTTAAATGATTATATAGTAGTCCATAGTTTGGTTTTTGCTAGTTTATTGTTTGCATTTTTTTACTATTTCAAACAATGCTAATATGCTTTTAAAAGACCTTTCTTTCATCTCCTCATTACATTACCACCAAAACTCACCAAAATCTTTAACTCCCAGTTGGATTAAGAAAACTCACCATTAAGAACTTTAAAGCAAATTGCACCCCCTAGAGGTTAGGAGTGGTAATGGCCGCTGCCCTTGCTGTAAAGAGATTAGCAAAGCTGGCAGGAGGTCAGAAAGTCAGAGCTTTGCATGGCGGTGATGCACTTGTCCTAGCACTATAAGAGGCTGATTGCAACTCCAAGTCCAGCCTTGGAAATTTAGCGACTTAATGAGTACTTGTGTTTTTTTTAAAAAGGGCTGGGGATGTAGCTCAGTGCAAAGGCCCTGGGTTCAATCCCCAGTTCTGGGCCGGGGGAGCAAAAAGGACAGTCAAGAGAGTCAAAGAGATGAAAGATTCAGAGGCCTGGAGGTTATGGGACATTTTTAAATGAATCACTTCCCATCCTTATACTCAGGAGTGCATGGTTATTTTTTTTTAAATGACTTCTAGTAATCCTTTCACACAAAAGACCCTTTTCCTAGATCTGAGCTTTACTTGATATGAGTAAAGAAAAGAGAAGATGGGCCTCCTGCAGGACCCAGACAATTACTGGAGGGAATAAATATCATATACCACACCATGGGTCATCTGATTGCCTGCCCCATGAGCCTGTTAGGCTCTGGACCCTTGGAGAACTCAGGGGCTGTCAGGAACCAAGAGCATCACTTAAGCAGTGCAGCCAAATGGGCTCTCCTAGCCTCATTCCATCTGCTCTTCCAGCCCCATTCTGCCCCTTCTCCAAAACCTTCAGTGGCTCCTTTTCTCTTCTATATTAATCCCTAACTCTTAAGTCTGACATTCAAGGCCTTCATGCTCTGAGTTTATAATCAGAGGGAGTTTCTAACTGCTTAGCACACAATTTGACACAATTTGTGACTCCAATGTTTGTTGAGTGAATAAGGACTAAATTGCTCCTTTAACAACCTCATTTCTTTCCCTCTTCAGAACCCCTCCATCCCATCTAGATCCACATTTATGCTCATTTCTAACACTTTGGTTATTTTGTTTGGTTTTGGTTTTGATTTGGTTTTCATAGTGTTGGGTATCAAGCCTAGGGCTTTGTGCATGCTAGGAAAGCCATTGAGCCATATCTCTACCCTAAATGTGTTCTGGCACACACTATGTCTCCTTCCTAGTATGCACTCCTCTCTCAAGCCCACCCACAGGAAGCCTGCCCCATCCTTCTGAGATCAGCTCTTCTCTGATCTTTCCTTGGCGTCAAGCATGTACAGACTGCTCCCACAGAGGAGCTGTGGCTTCTTCAAGGCAGGGGTCACACAGCCCACAGACTGTCTGCTTCAAATTATACAGGGCCAAGTACCATCACAACTGAGCAGTCTATAGAAGAGCAAGGGGTTTCACGTGGAGGCTTCCCCTAACGGTAAGGCAATGTGGCCTTGAGGGCAGGACACAGCTTCCTTCCCATGTTTCCTGCAGAGAAGCAGCGGGAGCTGGCCCGGAAGGGCTCCCTCAAGAATGGCAGCATGGGCAGCCCTGTCAACCAACAACCCAAGAAGAACAATGTCATGGCCCGGACAAGGTAGAGGCCCTCTCTAGCCCATCTGGACCCTGCCAGCCAGCACCTGTCTCTGCTGAGCCTCCCCTCTTCCCTCCCTCCACAGGTGGGAGCTAAGAGGGAGAGGGAGGGAGGAAGGGAGGAAAACAGGGAGGTGGTGGGGTGGGGTCCAGCCCAGTCTCTTGCCAGGTTTGTGTGTTCTGGTTCCCTCTCAACTCCAAAAATTCTTTACCCAGGCTGGTTGTCCCCAATAAAGGCTATTCCTCACTTGACCAGAGCCCAGATGAGAAGCCACTGGTAGCCCTTGACACGGACAGGTGTGTATGGGGCTGGGGTCAGCTGGGAAAGCCATTGGAACCTTTGTGAGCACAGTGGGCTGTGCAGGCCATGCTTGCTATATTGCCAGAATCAGGGTATTCCTTAGCCAGGGGCTCTCCAAGGTGAATTCCCCAGGGAATCGAATTTTACCAAAAGGAGGAAATAGGGCAGAGAGAAACAGAGACCAGCACAGTCTGCTGCCATCCTGGGACAAATGGTCCAGTGACTGCCCCTAGTGGGCCCTGATGTCTCTGAACAGCAGTGTTTGATGCTTAATGGCCCCTCTATACATGCACACACAGAGTCCTACTCCTGGAGCAATACCTGGTTAGCCCTAGACTGTGGGAAAACCCAGCAAGTCAGCATGATTTGAGCCTAGAATATAAGGAGGAGAGAAGGAGTTGAAGGGAGTAACAGCTCTTTTTAGAAAAAATCAAAGGCGTCAACTCACTTGGAAAGGTGGGGCTAGGAATCTGTCTTCAATGATCTACATCTGCACAACAAGCATAGATTTTGTTTAGGAGATACTGTTTGTTTAGGGCCTTTGGGGCAGAGCTGAGGGGGAGGCCCAGGAGTGTGCAAGGTTTCTGTTTAATTTCCCTGAATCACTTGCTCTCTGTCCTCTTTTCCCCATGGCCAGCGATGATGACTTTGACATGTCCAGATACTCCTCTTCTGGCTACTCTTCTGCTGAGGTGAGGCCCCACCCCTTGTTATCCTAGAGCCTGAGCAGAACCAGCTCTACCAAGGAGCAGGGGTGGGGCCAATGCCAAGCCACCCCCCAAGAAAGCAAGGAATAGGCACTGCTGGGCAGAGCCCTTGAGGGTGGAGCTCATGTAGGATGGGGCCTGGGGTGACCTGGAAGTAATCACTGAGCTCAACTGTGGGCACCCCAGGGTTAGGGCCCAGAGTTATTAGAACAGGGCTCTTAAATGGAATGGGTTGTGAAATGTAGGTGGCAGTTATAGGAATGGGCCCAAATAGTAGCTGGACCGAAGGTGAAAAATTGACCTTAGTACGGGGCTGGGTCTGTAGTGGGACAGGCCTCAGGAAGATGGGCTACAAAGGAAGAGGCCACAGCAAGGGCAGAGGGGAGAGGAAGACAAGGCGAGGCCTGGGATTGTGGAGAGATCTGGAGTGGAATGGGGAGGCAGGCAAGGGGTGGCCTGCGACAGGGACAATGGCCTCAGGTCTTGGTGGCACCAGGGAGTGGTGCCTGTTGGGGGAAGACCTGAGCCTGACCTCCCTCCCCTTTGCCTACAGCAGATCAACCAAGATTTGAACATCCAGCTGCTGAAAGATGGCTACCGGTTAGATGAGATCCCTGACGACGAGGACCTAGACCTCATCCCTCCCAAGTCTGTGAACCCCACCTGCATGTGCTGCCAGGCCACGTCCTCCACCGCCTGCCATATTCAGTAGCGGGCGGGGCCACTGCGGCTTCATGGGGAGACGCAACTCCACTTGGGCCAGGTTGGATGGGGCAGGGGCCAACCCCTCCCTTGCTCTCCACCTGCCCCCAGGCCTGTGCCCCCTACAGCCGCCAACCTCGTAACAGTCATTGCTTCCTCCTATGGTAGGACGTGTACCTCTGTGTGTTCGCGGAGTCGGAGAAACCAAAACCGGGTCTCTCTCCACCCTGGGGGACTGAGGAGGGGTGGGGCTCTTTGTTCAGTTATTTGAGGGACCTCACTCAGCACTCTGTCCTCTTCCCCAAGGCTACAGTCTCGAGGCTACAGGGACCGGATAGCAGGGAGGTCAACACTAATATGCAAAGAGGAGGGAATCACACAGTCAGCAAAGCCATGAATTCCCCATCCACCGCCTGACAAGAAAAGGGGTTTGGATGGACAAAGGCCCAAGGAAGTGGCAGCATGCACTAGGTCCTAGCATCCATGTGCCCTCTGCTAGCCCATGTACCTCTTTGTGCTTTTCACCTCATCTCCAGATGGGAAGCCTGTCAAGGAGGCCACATGGGATATGGTCCCTTGCCCATCAGATTACTGCCTTCCTCCTCTTTGTCCCATTCACCCCTTCCTTGCTCTCTGGCTTGGGAGAAGGTAAAGAGACCCACGAGGGAGAGGTAAGACCTGTCCACACTGGCCCCTAACCAATGCATCTATCTCTCAGCCTCCCCTGTCCTCCACCCCCAACACTCTTGTCCATTGGTCCCAGGCTGGAAGCAAGGGGTAAGCTGGCCTTTAATGCCCCATTCCCATCTTATCCCAGCCCAAAGCCTGGAGGGCTGGTTCCAATTAAAATTCTTCAAAAAGCAAGCTTAGGAAAATGCAGTGGGCTGAGCGGCTATGCATATATGGCTGTGTATACTTGGCTCTGTGTGTGTGTGTGTGTGTGTGTGTGTGTGTCTGTGTGTCTGTGTGTGTGTGTGTGTGTGTGTCTGTGTGTCTGTGTGTCTTTGTGTCTGTGTCTTTGCTGGACCTATCCCTCCAGGTCTCTCTTGTCATAGATGTGTCAGATGTGAATGTATAACCTGTTTACAATTGGGAGAGGCTGCTTAGCAGTGCAGTGGACTGAGAGCCTAGCCTGCGAGTCTAAAGCCTGTGTTCTGGTCCTAACTCTGATGCTGCATATCTTCAGCAAGCTATATGCTATCTCTGGGCTTCAGTTTTCTCAACGGAAAAATCCACAGCAGCTGAAATTATTGTTAAGGTTCTTTCATACCCAAAGGAATTTCTTCACAGGAATTTCTGCAGAGGAGTATGAGATCTCTATGTGTCTCTGAGTGTGTCTAGCAGGCTCCCTGGGGTATGTGTTTGTGTGGAAAGGGTAAGAGGAAGCACATGAGGATCTGTGTGGAAGAGATTTATGTTTCTGTGTGAATATGTGTAGAGTATCTACTTTTGTGTGCAGCTGTGTGAAGTATCTGTGGGTCAGAATATTTGTCCTGTCGCTTCTGCTACTATTGCTGGTCTAGGGGCAGAGGCCAAAACAACTGAGGATAAAGATCAAGAGGGAAGAGGTGAATAGGGGCTGGGCAATTCATAACCTGCCTCCATGTGAAGAGAAATGAAAGTACATGTAGCCTCAGACTGCTTGGGCCTGTGCCCACAAGCCTCCTCCCACAGAGCAAAGAAGTACACTTCCCCAGTCCCCCATGCTGACAGCCAACACATGCCGGGTATCCACTGTCATGGATACTACTCTCTGGACACTAGTCCTGGGAGGCAGGAGCTGGAAGGGGGTGAAGGAGAGGAGCAGAGGGGTAGCACCGGCTCCTGCTCCCCATCCAGGAGATGCCAGCTCCAAAGTGTTGGGGTGCAGCTCTCCATTCCCCACACTTCTAACCCACCTTTATCTCTTCTAATGCAAGGACTCTATCTAGTTAGATGATGAGAAAATGCCAAAGGGAGGCAAGAACAATCAAGGTAAATTCAGAGCCCACAAGAACCATAGTGACCCCCACCTGAGCCCCTCTCCCACCCTGGTCAGCATCCCACCACCACTGGCATCTGGGCCCCAGAGCCAGGCCTCCCACTACACCGTTAGCCCCTGGGCTCCTTGATTCCCCTTCTAGAACATGGGTATCTCCTCTTTTTTAGATTTCCACATTTTTCTCTTGACTTACGGTGTGACACTGGCCCATTGATCAATCTCTGTGGCCCTGAGGAAGCCGGAAAAAGTTCCCTTCCCACAGGACATACTAGCTCCCTGGCAGGCAAGGGCTTCAACTAAGGCAGTACATATATGGCAGGAAGAGACAGGAAGCTGGCAGCCAGCAGCTTCCTCATCTAGAGTTCATGGCTCTCCCCCCCCCTTTGCATTCTAGGAGGCTGAAGGGGAAGAACCAAGGCCTTGGCTTGCCCCTCCCCCTGCCCCTGCCCCCTTGTAGATACTGCCTTAACACTCCCCCTAACCCCCAGCTGTGGCTGCTACCCAGCCAGGTTTCTCCGTGCTCACTAATTTATTTTCAGGAAGGTGTGTGGAAGACATGAGCCGTGTATAATATTTTTTTTAACATTTCCATCGCAGTATTGACCATCATCTTTGGTTGTGTATTGTGTAACACAAATAATGATATTAAAAGCATCAAACAAGCCAGCCTCAGCTCCCTACCTGGGGGGTAGGCCAAGGGCAAGTGGACTGGGAAGGGGAGAGAACTGATCTGGATGAACATGACACCTTACCTTGTGGGTTCCCAGGGGTGCCACTGAACTGCTGTGTGACTCTAGGTGAATCACAGCCCCTCAGAACTTGTGTTCCTCTCCAAAGAAGTGAGAAGCCCAGCCTGGAGGACTTTCGGGAACCCTCTGAACTCTTGGAAATTGGACTCTTTTGAGAGTCTAAGGCATGAAGGGGCTGGGAGTAGAGGGAAAATTAGACCTCCTTACCTCCCCAGGGGATGGCGCTGAGCCAGGTGATCTCATAATGGGCAGTGGCCACCCTGGAGGAGAAAGCAGGGGAGGGTGAGAGCAGGAAGGCTGTAGGGAAGGGAAGCTGAGAGATCCTCCACAGGAGGGGGTCACAGCAGCTAGGGGCACCTGCCAGGCTGGAGGTGTGGGCTGCCTAAGAAAGGGGGGTGATCACTGATGTCCAGCAGGAGTCTTTGATAGGTAGAGCCCGCCACGGCATCCCGGAGATCCCACCATGTTCCTCTTCTCTCATAAAACCAAGACCCCCATCAGCACCTACACTGACTCCTACAGGGCTCCTACCTCCATCAAGGAGGTCTATAAAGACCCACCTCTTTGGGCCTGGGAAGCCAACAAGTTTGTGACTCCGGTAAGTGGAGACGGGGGTGGTGGGCAGCCAGAGTGAATGGCTTTGTGTGTCTAAATGACTGGCAATGTGTGGTTATCACTGTATTTGTAATTATTTGTAGCTTTTGTTTGTATTCATTAGTTTGCCTGGGCAAATTTACGTTTACAGTGGTATGTAAAATAGTATAAAATTCTGCCCTTGTAGAACTTGACCAGAGTAGGTGGTGGAACAAAACAGATAAGAAAAAAGAGTTTTATAAATTGTTCAAAATGCTGTAAAGGAAATAAATAAGGCAATAGAAATGGGAAAAAAGAGGTTAATTAGGTCATTGAAGACCTCTTTTGAAGTGACACTGAAAAAGACTGAGACTGGAAAGATGGGAGAGAACCAGCCATATAAAGAGCTGAAAGATTAGAACATTGATCAAAAAGTGCAAAGGCCCTGAGGCTGCCTGTTGAATAGGACATAAAATATGTAAAGGTTTGTCTTTATGTTTATGTATACTGTCTATCACAATCTTGTGTCTATCTGTGCTTGAAGATGTATAGCCAAGTGTGTTACTGCAACTTTCACCAAAGAGAGAGAAGCTCTAGGAGTCTAATTGTGACTCTGCCTAAAAGAAATCATTAATGTGAACCATTCAACAAAATACTGCTGAACATCTTCAAGTGTAGGCACCCAGTATACGAAAAGGAAAGGTCACCCCTGCTCACAGCAAACAGGTAAATAAAGTCAGGTCCCCAAATGTGGGCCCTGTACCACCAGAGCATGTGCTGATGGGCAGGCAGGAAGTGGAGAACACTCCTAGAACCTGCAGTAATGGAGGTGGGGGTGAGGGCTCCTGCAGAAAAGTCCTGAAAAAAGGCAGCCAGGGAGCCTTACCAGAAACTGAAAGAGTGTCTGTGTGTGTGTGTGTGTGTGTGTGTGTTGCTGGGATCAAACATGCTCATGTACCACTGAGCTACACCCCCAGCCCTTAATATATTCTTATATGGCCTACTAATAGGAAGCAAAAACATTTCCACAAAAATGATATCATATTGTACCAGTATTTTGAGTCTTGTATTTTTTACATAGCCATACAATCAGGTACATTTTCCTGTGTCAAAAATATTCTACAGCTGGTTATGGCAAGAAAATCATAAGTTTCATTCCAGCCCTGACTTGGCAAGACCCCATCTTAAAATTTTTAAAAGTTTGCTGGACGTGGTGGCACACATCTGCAATCCTAGCACTCAGGAGGCTGAGGCAGGAGGATCGCTGTGAGTTTGAGACCAGTGAGTTCCAGGTCAGTCTCAATTACATAGTGAGACCCTGTCTCAAAAAAATTTTTTTAATATTTTCTTGTTTTTTGAGACAGAGTCTAGCTATTTAGTCCAGCCTTAAATTCACTATGAAGCCCAGGATGGCCTTGAACTCATGGTGATCCTCCTACCTCAGCCTCCTGAGTACTGGCATTACAGGTGTGTGCCATCATGCCTGGTCTGAAATTAAAAATTTTTTAAAGGGTTAGGAATGTAGTTTAGTGCAAAGGTCTTGGTCCCACATATAAAGTCCCAATACCACATTTAAAAATACAATGAAATTTTCTAACTGCATACTATTCCATTTTATGAATGTACTATAATGTATTTATGTATTATCCCAAATTTAAATTATGTATACAATTTTGCTATAATAATTCTTGTAGGGCCAGGGATTTAGCTCAGCAGTTCGGTGGCCTGCCTTGCAAGCGCAAGGACCCGAGTTTGATCCCCGGTACCAAAAATAATAATAATAATAATAATAATTCTTGTAGTTATGTCTTTATATACAACTTTATTTCCTTAGATCATTTTTAGACATGAAATTGTTAAAGGATATAAACATTTTTCAAACTTTAAATATATTCCTTAAATTGCTGTATTAAGAGATATAATAATTTACACTCCTAGAGGCAAAATACAAGAGTGCCTGCCCAAATTTCCAGATTCAATAGGAGGGAATTTTAAGAAGTAGATTGAAGCTGGGTATGGTGGTGCACACCTATAATCCCAGCACTTGGGAGGCTGAGTCAGGAGGACGGCCGTGTGTTGGAGGCCAGCCTGAGCTACAGAGTGAGACCCTGTCTCCAAAAACAAAAAAAAGTACTTCAGCAAATCTTAGTGATCATTTGAATATAAAGAGGGGAGAGGATTAGGATGACTCCTGGGTTTTTGGCCCTGGCGACTGGAACTATGGTACAGCTACCAATTGAGATTTGAAGTAACAGATTAGAGACTTGGAGTTCATTTTGAGACAAAAAATATTTGAGGACATCCAGGAAAAGATATCATGGACAACTGGATATACTGTATGGTACTGATATGATGCAAAGGAAAGAGGTTTAGTTATAGATAACAGATTTTGAAATTATCATCACCTAAGTGGGAGCCAAAATCATAAGAGTAGATGAGCTTGCCAAAGAAGTGTGAGAACATGTCCAAGGGTAGAACTTCAAAGATTATCAATCCTCAAGGAGTAGGTAAAAGAACCACCACAAAAGGAGACACAGAGCTGTGGCAACAGAGCTGGGAAGAAAAATCAGAAAGAAACCAGTTATTAGGTAATAATGGTCAATGTCAAATGCTGTGCACGCAGAAAGGGACCTCTTGGATGACGTGACTGTTAGTAATCAGACCATGCATGGGCGGAATAGAAGTCACATAGCAGTGAGAGTAAGAATGAAGGAAAGCTTCCTCCTGCTGGCAGCGTGGCAGACAGCCGGAAGGAAGAGCCCTGCTGCTTCCAAAACTAAGTCTTGCATAAATATTAATTTCTATTTTGTTTGGGATTCTCATGGAGGTGAATGTTGCTCTGAGGACAAATGAAACACACATACATCCATTCCACCCTCACACCCAGAGGTCTCCTGTCATGGAAGGCAACCTCAATGTTGGCTTCCAGACACCCTTCAAAGTAAGGCTAATCAAATCTGAGCTCATAATAAGGGATATAAGAAAACAATTAGGGCTTGTAAATAACTTGCCTAACATACACTAAGCCCTGGATTAGATTCCCCAACACACACATGCATACACACACACACACACACACACACACACACACACACACACACAAACACGTGCATACACAGTGCAAAGAAAGAAAACCACTATGTTACAGGATCAGCAGAAACAACAAACAGCAGACAAATCAGCGAGGACTTCAAATATTGAAATTAACACAACACAAAGTATTTATGAATTTTTAAAATATAAAATTATCTAAATCATACATCAGGGCAGTATTATTTAAAATGAGCAGGTAAATGTAAAAAGGAACTGAGTAGAAATTTTTTAAATAACAGCATTGTAAAAACTCAAATCTCAGCTGGGCAGGGTGGTTCACACCTGTAATCCCAGCACTCAAGAGGGTGAAGCAAGAGGATTGCCAAGAGTTCAAGGCCAGCCTGAACTACATAGCAAGACCCTGTTTAAAGAAACAGCAAGAACAGAAGGAAAAAAAAAAAACACCCAAATCTCAATGGGTGGGCAAGGCTACAAGGAAAAGAAACCCTTTCCACATGTTGGTCGGAATGTGAACTAGTACAACCACTATGAAAGTCAGCATGGAGATTCTTCAAAAAACTGTGGCCAGGAGTGGTGGCACACACCTGTACAGCACTCAGGAGGCCAAGGCAGGAGGATCACTGTGAGTTTGAGGCCAGCCGAGACTCCATAGTGAGTTCGATGTCAGCCTGAACTACATAATGAAATCCTGTCTCAAAAGACAAAACAGAAAACCAAACAAATGAAAAACAACAGAAAGCTAAAACTAGATCCAGCTATTCTCCTTCTAGATGTCTTCCTGAAAGACTTAAAAACATCACATTACAGTGATCTATGCACCTGTTTACAGAAACACAACTCATAATAGCTAAATCTTGGGAGCAGCCTATATGTCCATCAACAGATGAATGGAAAAATGGTATTTATACACAGTAGAATGCTACTGTACTCTACCATAAAGAAGGATAACTCTGAGTCATTTGCAGGAAAATGGATACACCTTGAGACCATTATGTTAAGTGAAATAACTCGGACACATTTATATATAAAGAACAAAATAAAAGATAAATAATAGGAAGTAGGGAGATAGATCTTTTTCAAATGGAAAGGGGATCAAGAGATGGAAGGAAGGGAATTTGGGGGGATTTTGAGACAGGGTCTCACTATGTAGTTAAGACTGACATGGAACTCACTATGTAGCCCAGGCTGGTCACAGATCCTCCTGTAGATGGAAGGAAGGGAATTTGGGGGGATTTTGAGACAGGGTCTCACTATGTAGTTAAGACTGACATGGAACTCACTATGTAGCCCAGGCTGGTCACAGTGATCCTCCTGCCTCAGCCTCGCAAGTGCTTTTGATTACATGCATGCGCCGCCATACCTAGCTGAGGGAAGAGAATTTAAAATGTGAGTGTTGGTATTGTGTCCACCAATGGAGAAACTAACAACTTCTAAAAAATATACTTTGAGGAGGAGAATGATGACAGAAGGAAAATCTGAGATGCAAGAAGAAAGATTAAGAAAATGATAAAAAGGTCAATTTAAACAAATATTGCCTTTAGAAAACAACTGTAGTGGTCTTTAATTTGTAATATTTGAAGAAAGAACTAAAATACTAGAAAACAGTACCATACAAGTTGGAACAGGACAGAGTTTAAGGGGCTCCAAGATCCTTACATTGGTTATACAAGGTATACAAGATGTGGTTTTGCACTGACTATTTGAAACTACACTTCCCAGAATTTCCTTCCATAAGTTGTTTGCAATTGTCCACAGGAGAAATTTGCATGCAATTTGGAAGGCACAAATGAAAGAGTAGCCATTCTTACCCTCTTAAAGTTGATACAGAACACCAGGCTCTATGGAAGTTCGTGCAGTGCTGCAGATCTAGCTCACCTTGTTGGCAGAGGGCAACCTGTGACCACAGCACCTTCAGTTCATATGGTATCTCCTCCTCCAACTTCTTTGAGTCCTGGGCCATGTGTGTGTACAGCTCCACTGCAAAGGGCACAAGTATCTCCTAAAGGCCATCCTTGTCATCAAGATTGGAGCAACAAGACACATACAGGCTGTAACCATCCTCATGGGCCTCAGGTTACCTTACTTTTCCCCCACTTCAATCTAATTCTCCCTTCTGACTGCCAGCTAGTGACTTTGGACTCAACATTGGATGCGAAGACAACAGCCTTGCAGATTTTTCTTTGCTTTTTCCTGTATGTTTTTGGCTTTTGGGTTTGGTTTTGTTTGCAGTAGTGGGGGTTGAACCAAGTGCCTTGCACTGAGCTATATACCCCTTGCCCTTTTTATTTTTTGTTTGGACATAGGGTCTTGCTAAATTGCCTGGGCTGGTCCCACATGTTAATGATTCTGCTGCCTTAGCCTCTCAAATAGATAGAATTGCCTGGCTCATCTTTCAGAGTTCTTAACCCATCACATATTAAGTCTAATCCCTAAAACAAATCCCTTATGCTGTATCATGTACAGTGATTCTGCTTTTCTGATCCAAACCTGTCTGATAGAGATACCAAAAGCTGAACTAGCTAGTAAAGAACAGGTAAAAAGCTTTCAAATTGAGTGCTATGGCACATGCCTACAATCCCAGCTACTTGGAAATCTGAGTCAGGAAAATCACAAGTTCAAGTCCAGCCTGTGTAGTTTAGCAAGAACCTGTCTCAAAAAAAAAAAAAAAAGCTGGGGATGTAGCTCAGTGCTCCCTGGGTTCAATCCCTAGTACCAAAAAGAGGGGACAGAGAGACAGAGACAGAGACAGACAAAGAGACAGAGACAGAGAGACTTTCAGATGAAACACTCATATATTTTCCAGGAAGATACTTTAATTCTGAACATGTTTAGAGCTACTAGGCAGAGAAATTGACAAAATCACCATATTAGACTTTTCCTTTAGCCTTTTTTTTTCTTTAGTTTTGTGTTTTGAAACAGGATCTCCCTGCATAGTCCAGGCCAGCCTGGGACTCACTGTTTGAGGCCAAACTCAAATTTGAAATCCTCTTGTCTCAGCCTCCTGAGTGCTGGGATTATAGGTATATGCCACCATGACCAGCTAAGACTGTATTTTAAAATCTGTGGGGGCCAGGTGTGGTGACACATACCTGTAATTCCAGCATTTGGGAGGCTGAGGCAGGAGGATCACCATGAGTTCAAGGCTAGCCTGGGCTACATAGTGAGTTTAAGGCCAGCCTGAATTACAGAGTGAAACTCTGTCTCAAAAACAAAAACAAAAGCATCAAACCTAGTAAATAAAGGTAGAACAGAGCAAACAGAAAGTAGAATGGAGGTAATGAAAATAAGAGCAAATGTTAACTAGAAAGCAGACTCAACAAGACCAATAGTCAAAACTTAGTGTTTGTTCAGTTTTTGTTTTGTTTTTGTTTTGTTTGAGACAGGGTGTCACTATGTAGCTCAGGCTGGCTTCAAACTTGAGGCAATCCTCCTGCCTCAGCCTCCCAAATGCTGGAATTACAGGTGTGTGCCACCACACCTGAGGGTTGGGATTATAGGTACATGCCACCACATCTGGCAAAAGTTGGTTTAGACAACTCTCTAGGGAGATTAATCAAGAAAAAATGAGAAGGCAAACACAAATAAAAGAAGGGCCTAACTATGGCTCTAGAAGAAAAAATTTAATAAAAGAATGTTCTGGACTCTTTTTTTTTTTTTTGAGACAGTCTCACTCAGTACTGCAGGTTGGCCTTCAACACACGCAGAGATCCTCCTGCTTCGGTCTCTTGAGTGCTGGGATTACATCACTTACATTAAATTACAGGTATGTGCCATCACGCCCCACTCATGTTCTGAACAATTTTATTCTAATTAAATTGAAAATGAATGAACAAATATTAGAAAAATAAAACTTACCACCCCAGAACAAGAAGTAGAAAAAAGAGTTAGAAAAGCCAAGGGCCAGGGATTTAGCTCAGCGGTTCAGTGGCCTGCCTTGCAAGCACAAGGACCCAAGTTCAATCCCCAGGACCCAAAAAAAAAAAAGCCTAAATGCTCCTATATTAATTGAAGAATTAAGTCAATAACTTTAAAACTTTTCACAAAGAAAATATCTAACTTTCCAGTACAGATAATTAAAGTATATTCTTTTAAATGCTCAAGGAATAGTTTATTTCAACTGTATACAAACTCCCAAAGAACAGTAGGAAAGAAGTTGATTCCCAATCATTTTAGGAAGCCAGTATAGCTTTTGCGTAAAACTAAGCAGTATAAGAAAAGAAAATTATCCATAAATACAGCAATTAAAATTCTAAACAAAAATATTAAAAACTATAGCCAGGAATTTTTTAAAAATTAATTAATGATGGTTAGGTTGAATTTATTAATGATGATTTAACATTAGAAAAATAAATGTCATGTATCACATTGATCCAAGGAGAAATCCACAAAATCATTTCAAAATAGACAAAAATTAAATGTACAGGAGAGATATTTTGAGGGTGAGAAATATTCTAAAATTGGGTTGTGGTGATAGTTGAACAACTCTATATACTTACTAAAAATCCTTGAATTGTATCTTTTAACAGAGTGAATTTTATGGTGTATAAACTATATCTCAATAAAGCTTTTTGAAAAGATACAGAAATAGTAGTTGCTAAAATTCAATAACCATTCATGTTTAAAAAGAAAAACAAAATTCAGAAAACATAGGTAGAAGTAAACTTTTCTAACTTGATAAAGGATATATACTGAGTGTATATTATGCCCACAGTTAGTCCAGGCTGGTTTAGATTATAAAGGTAGAATTTTTTTTTAATTGGTGTCAAGCCGGGGATTTAGCTCAGTGGTTCTGCCGCCTGCCTCACAAGCACAAAGACCTGAGTTCGATCCCCGGTGCCATAAATAAATAAATAAATAAAATTGGTGTCAAAGCAAGGATATTTACTACCACAACTTCTATTTAGCAGTAGAGGGGAGGCCTAGCCAGGACATCAAGAAAAGAAAATATAAAAAGATGCAAAGTTAGGAAAGAAAGAAAACTGTCATTATTTACAAATGATACAATTTTGTATATAGAACATACAAATTCTTAGAGAATTTAGAAAGTTGGATGACATAGGATCAAAAGGCAATCACATTTTCTTATACAAATGACAAATATTTAGGGAGTATAATGTTTAAATTGATTCTAGCAACAAAAAATAAAAGTAAAAATAAATCTATGTGTACAAAACGGTATGGATATTATAAAATGTTATTAAATATCTTTTAAAATACTTAAATGACACGATATAACATGCTCATATTTACTATCATAAAAATTTAATGCAGTCAATTAAAATCTTATCAGGATTTTTTCAGGAATTTTACAAGCTGTTTCTGAACTTTATAAAGACAAAAGCCAGGCATGGTGGCACATGCCTATAATCCCAACACTCGGGAGGCTGAGGCAGGAGGAGTGCCATCAGTTTGAGGCCAGCCTGGGCTACGTAGTGAGTTCAATTTAGCATGACTGTCTTGTGGAAGAAGAGGAGGAGAGGAAGAGGAAGAGAAGAGGGGGAAATGTCCCAAGAAATAGCCAAAATACACTTGAAGAAGAAGAAGGGTATTTTTTCTTTTTTGAGACAGGATCTTGCTATCTAGTTCAGGTTGGTCTTGAACTTACTATGTATCCCAGGCTGGCCTTGAACTTTTGGTGCTCCTCCTGCCTCAACCTCCCAAGTGTTAGGACTACTGGTGTGAGCCCCACACCCAGCAGAAGGGAATTTTTTGCCCAATGAGATGTTAAGAGTTATTGCAAACCTATAGAAATTCATGAAGCATTGTATTGATAGAGATAAATTAGCTAATGAAATAAAAAAAGAAATAGACCCACATATATAGGAAAAAAATGCAATAAAGATTATTGAAATAAAACTACTGAAAAAGATATATCAGGCTTGGGATAGCATCACAAATCTGTGGCTATTCAATGGAAAACTGGTTATCTGTATATTGTTAAAATAAAATGAATATCCAGCTCACACCAAACCCAAAGAATCAAGTCCTGACAGGTTAAATAAAGTAAAACTGTACAGCTTTTAAAAGAAAGTAGAAAACATTATCTCCATTATCTGAGAGTACAGATGGATTTCTTCAGTCACAAAAAGCACTAACCATAAAAGAAGAGATTAATAAATTCAACCATGCTTAAATTAAGAACTTCTGTTCATGAAAGATATTGTAAGGAAAATTAAAGATAGAAGCCACAAGCTCAGAGATTTGCAACATGTAACTGATTAGTATATAGAATGCATAAAGAACTATAATTCTCTGGGCTAAAATTGAACACACATGTGTTTTGATCCCCTTCTGAAACCCCTCTAAAACTACAGTAAGTGGATACTTAAGACAAACTCACAAGGAGGGTGAGAAAGAAAGGACAATGGAAAGAAAATTTGGAAGCTGGAAAGATTGATAGATAAGCAGTAACTGATGTAGCAGGTCTGAAAACGCAGAATTCAAAGCCAGAAATGGGAACCCAAGACATAATTCAATTTAAAAACACTAGAATTTCCTGATGGTTCAGGAATTGGTAATCCTAGGCTTCTCTGGAATTGAAGATGGGGCAGGACCAAGGCTAAAGCAAGGATTATTTGAAAGCCATTTAAGAAGCAGTTAAATCCATTAATCCCCTCTTCTATTCCATGCCAGAGGTGACTGTCTGCCTCCATCTCTGCAAAATTCACAAAGCTTATTTTCTGGCAAGGATCTCAGGACTGGGAGGGCAGATTACACACCTGGAAACAGGTGAACCTCCACATACTCCCAACAGCTCTCTGCACAGGCAGCTAGGACTTTACCTTCAAGCCAAAGACTGAAGAGTCTTTTATAAATAACCTGATCAGCTCAAGAGGAAATATATATGGATACTCACCTTAGAGTTTGTAAAAAGTAGTCTAACCCAAGCCAGGGATTTAGTTCAGTAGTTCTGCCGCCTGCCTCATAAGTGCAAGGACTAGAGTTCAATCCCTGGTAGCCCCCAAAAAATAAATAAATAAAAATAAATGCAGTCTAATGAGATCATCCTGCAGTGATACTCATAGCTGACAAAACCCACTCATAGTTCAAAGTCTTCAAGAAGCTCTTTTAGCTAGGTGTTATGCCGCACACTTATAATCCCAGCACCTTGGAGGCTGAGGCCAGAGGATCACAAGTTGGAGTCTAGCCTGGGCAATTTAGTGAATTAGTGAGACCAAGTGTGAAATTTTTAAAAAACAGCTGAGGATGTATCTCAGTGTGAAAGCCCTGGATTCAATCCCCAGTACAAAAATAAACATCTGGGTGTGGTGGTGCACCCCTATAATGCCAGCCCTTAACTGCCACCAGTTCAAGGCCAGGCTGAGTTACATAGTGAGACCCATCTAAAAAAGAAAGAAAAGTGTCCTACTTTTTTTAGTGTCCTACTCATGAACATGAGAAGACTGCAGACATCTGAGGAAAGCCTCTAATGGAAAAATTGATGTTATTCTAAATGACCTTTTCTAGAGTTATGAGTGTGCGTATGTATTTCTGAGTGCTTAGTGCATAGGTAGGGATACTTGTTTATATGGACATGCATGTATTTATGTGTGTAACTGGGTTCATAGGGGTGAGTGTGTAAAGTTCAGGGAAGTGCCAAGTCATGGTACTTGCACCCACATATGCCATATTCTGTCCCCCACCCACATGGGAATGTGAGTGTACCAGATCTGTCCAAAGAACAATATCCGCTGGGCACTGATGATTCCAGAAGCCCCTTAATGGAGAGGGTTTCCAGGTGCCTAGAGAGTTCAGCCCTGGACACAAGAAGCCTCTGCCCTTAAGATCATAAAGGGCAGGTGGGTGATCCTAGATGCCTTTTCAGGCCAACCACCTGCAGGTACCTGTGCGCCTACAACTTACTTGGCATTCTGCCTTCAGCTAATGATGAGAGAGCCGCAGAGGGAAGTCTTTTTCTCGGTAATGGGCTGGGTTGAGGTGAGTTGAATTTGGCCTTTCCTGAGGCTCCAGGCTGTGCTCCGGCCTACTGGCTTTATTGAAGGAGACTCCCAGGCAGTCTGCAGTCCCTAAGAAAGAGGACAGGACCACTCCACTCTGGCCGTCAAGAACTCTCTCCCAATCAGGAAATGACAGAAATAAGGATAGAAAACAACTCTGGCTGAGGGCAAGAGCTTGACTCTAAGTCCCAGCCTTAGATAGGAAAATTGGGGGGGGGGGTCAAACAAGAAGACTGCAGCCAGGCATGGTGGCACTCGGGAGGCTGAGGCAGGAGAATCACCATGAGTTCAAGGTCAGCCTGGACTACATAGTGACCTCAAAGCCAGCCTGCACTACAAAGCAAGACCTTGTCTCAAAAACCTTAAAAAAAAAAAAGAAAGAAAGAAAGAAAAAGAAACTGTGAAGAGGAATCAAAGCTGGCATGAGAATCCCTCTGGCATACAGAATGGGGTTGGACCAGGCTGACCTTTTCAAAGTGGACTAGATTTAAGCCCAGAAAGACCCCAGATCTGGGGTCCCTATGCATGTAGCCACTTCTCTCTCCTTTTACCCAGGGCCTGACTCAAACCATGAAGCGCCATACAGATCCTGAAGCCCTACAGAAGATGGCCAAATGTGCTGTACAGGACTACAGCTATAAGAGTTCTATGTCAGGCCACCCCTACTTGCCTGAGAGGTACTGGCTCTCTCAAGAGGAAGGTAGGGCCTCATCCTTCAACCATCTCTGCCCCCAGCAGTGACCCCAACAGTGTTCCCTAATCTGAACCTCTGCCCATGATCCAGGCCTTTTCCCTAACCATCATCCATTCCAGTTCGACTTCCAGCCACCTATCCCAACTGGCTCTGGGGAGATGACCAAGCCCCTGACTTTAGAGAGGCCCCTCTGATAAAGAACTGAAAGAGCTCTGGGCTCCATCCTAAGAGAGAAGGAGAGTATGTTAACCTCCCCCAAACAAACCCCTCGAAGTATATTCAGATGCCATCTCCTTCCATTTTCCAAGCAACCCTTTCCCATTAGCTCTCTCCATCTCTCCTGTATCCCTTCATCCCACCACACAGCTTTCCTTAGCCTGAAACATTTTATAATTTCTTCTTGTCAAAATTTCTATCTTGTCCCTCTCTTTTATAGCCAAGATTCCTGAAACATAATCTATACTTATCATCTCTACTTCCTTACCCCTTTATATGCTTTATGACAATTGTCTTTCTCCTTAGCTCTTTTTTTTCACATTTACTCTTTGTGTCTGTCTGTTTGCTTGTTTGTTTGTTGAAACAGGGTCTTTATATGTAGTTCAGGCTGGCCTTGAACTCAAAATGTAGCTCAGGCTGGTCTTCTGCTCAGTGTGATTCTCCTGCCTCAGTCTCCCAAATGCTGGGATCACAGGTGCGCGCCACCAGGCCCAGCTCTTTGGCTCCTTATGATCTGTTTCCCTGACCATTCCAAAAGAACAGAATATTGTCTTATTTAAAGACAATACTTCTATAAAGTGTGTCTCCTCCACTGAAGAGCTTCTTAAGTACCAGTCTTCACAAATATTTGGTGAATGAATTGACTGAGTTGAAGTCAAGAGTTTGTGTCTCTCACAATCAAACACTAAAACTGTACTTGAGGGGCTGGGGATGTAGCTCAGTGGTGCCATGCCTGCCTGGCAAGCACATGGTCCCGAGTTCAATCCCTGCTACCAAAAAAAAAAAAAAAAAGACTATATAAAAATGGACTTGTATGGTTGTGATTACCATATTCATAAGATTCGTTGTACTTTTCCCTCTGAACTCTACCTTAAGCATTTTAACATTTCACTCTTCTGACCACTAGTCCATAAGACTACTTCCTTCCTCACTTCTCCAATGTCTCACTTTGTTGGGTGTCTTATGCAATCTACCCTCTGTGGAAACAGGTTCCTTGAGGCCCTCTTCTCTCTTTGCTCCTCCTCCAAAGCCATTTTATCTTGACTTTAATTCTTGATAGTTCCAAGTCTTTATTTGAAATCTTGAATTCACACCAGAATTTCACTCTCGCCAGGCATGGTGGCACTTGGGAAGCTGAGGCAGGAGGATTGCCATGAGTTCAAGGCCAGGCTGGGCTCCATAGTGAGTTCAAGACCAGTCTGAGCTACATAGTGAGATCCTCTCAAAAACAAAACAAACAAACAAACAAAAACCCAAGTTCGATCCCCAGTACCAAAAAAAAAATTCTACTCTCTTTTATCTGATTACAATCATCTCTACCTAGATGTGTCCAAGACCATTGAGCTCAGTGTGTATAACCCACCAATTCAGAACTGCAAATCCTGACATTCCACCCCCTCCTCTTACCTACACACTCTCCTTTAGGGTGTCTTTCGTCCTGTATCTCACACGAGTTCTTTCAAACTATTGGGGAGTAGATCATGAAGAGCATTGTAGGCTTAGAAAACGGGGCTATGTTAAAGCTTTTTAACTAGGGAAATGTCTTGGTCAAATTTTCACTTGTGGAAATAGCACCACAGCTTCAACGTTGAGATTGGACTGTATAATTTCAAAGACAAGGCAAAGAGACCAGCAGGCTAACCATGATAGTGTTTTATGTGCCAAGAATTGCTCTTAATGTTTTATTGTTTAAATTTCACAACAATCCTATGATAATACTATTACCCATATTTTAAAGTTGAGGAAACTGAGACAAAAATTTTAAGTAGCTTGGTCAAAATCACACAGTTATTAATTGGCAGAACTGAAAATTAAACCCAGGAAATCTACATGCAGAGTTTATTCTGTTAACTGTGGCATTATATTGCCTCCTGGACAAGACAACGTAACAACTGCCTTATATGCTAAAACAGCTATATCTTCTCTGTGGTTATGGCGGTACATAAATAAGACAGATCATGGAGGATGAAAGATGGGACAGACTGAAGTGAGTTTTAGGAGACAGAATAAGCAAACCTCAGATTCTGGATGTGGAAGATGAGTGGGAGGAGAGAGGGAAACAGAAAGAATGAATTGAGAGGAGGCCCAAGGTTGGTAATTTAAAGAGGATAGAGCCAGGATGAAAAGTGATGAGCAGGGGCCGGGGATATATATAGCTCAGCAGTACTGAGCTAGGGGGCCCTGAGTTCCATTCCCGGTACCAAAAAAAAAAAA
>NW_022900948.1:12099161-12104370 GCF_012274545.1 Fukomys damarensis | reverse complement strand
AAAAAAAAAAAAAAAAAAGAAGAAGAAGAAGAAGAAAGAAAAGTGATCAGCAACAGATCCAAATCTCACTCAAAAGCTTGCTTTAATCGGATCGAGGATTTAGCTCAGTGGCACTGTGACTGCCTCACAAGCACAAGGTCCTGAGTTCAATCCACCAGGTACCCCCCCACACACACACACACTTGTTTTGGGTAGGCTTTACATGGGCTGCATCTCAGTGTGAAAAGACAAATGTAGAACCAGGCTGGGCTTGGGGACTGGCCTAAGGGAGGCTAGTGAGAGTCTGCTTTGTGCTGGTGTTCAGAGAGGAAGCATCTAGGTCCTAGATCCTGGGGGAATAAGGAATAATATTATCTGACCTCTTTGCCCCTATGAAGAAAACAAATGTTGCCCATGTTACCTGGGCAATGACCCATACCGCACTTGGAGGACAAGACCTTACAACAGCTCCTACTGGAACAAGTATACTACCTGCCTTCCTCGACTGCCTAAGGTACCCACTGTGCCCACCACAGAGGCCCAGGGTCTGCTCTCCCACACGCGTACCATATTCCAATCCTTTCTCATGAACAGTGCTCCAGGGCTCTCCCCATCTGTGAAGCTAGAGCTTCTATTTTTTAGCTGAAAACAGGGTCCAGAAATGTGACCTTGATGGGCCCCCCGGGTCCCAGTCTCTGACTGGGTTCTATGGGGACTTGTTTGGTGTGCACTCCTTGACATACTACCTTCTTGAAGCTTGCCTAAAGACCCCTCCCAGTCTGGTCTGACCTCAGGAGCCAATTATGAGTTGGGTCTCCCTGCTCCACTCTTCTTTGTGATGTGAGCAAGGGCAAACAGCAGGACAGCAAGGCAACTAAATAGAAAGCAAATATAGGAGACTCTGCCAAGGAGGTAAGAGGGAGTTCCGTCCCAGGTCCAAGCCCATTACCGGGAAAGGGATAGGATCTAAGGCCAGAGATGCCTAACTGTAGGCTGATGGCTGACCGAACACTGGAATTAGAACTTCCTTGAACATCAGAAATGTTCACAAGTTCCCTTGATATTGATGGGCAAGCAATATTGAAAGCCTCCTATTAGAAAGACACCCAGGCACAGCTAGACATAGAGGGGATAAAATCAAAGGCAAAAGCTGAAGCGAGGGCCTGGGATTTAGCTCAGAGGTGCTGCCGCCTGCCTCGCAAGAGCAAGGACCCAAGTTCGATCCCCGGTACAAAAAAAAAAAAAAACTGAAGGGGGCGGAGTGCTAGACATAGAGGGGATAAAATCAAAGGCAAAAGCTGAAGCGAGGGCCTGGGATTTAGCTCAGAGGTGCTGCCGCCTGCCTCGCAAGAGCAAGGACCCAAGTTCGATCCCCGGTACAAAAAAAAAAAAAAGCTGAAGCGGTGGCGGGAACTCCCTCCACCCCAGCCCTCCCCACCTGGCCCCGCCCCCGCGTGAGGAGTAAAAGCGTTGCTCAGCGACAAAGCCAAACAATCCAAGGGGTAGAAGAGCTAGCTGCTGAAGGGCGGGAAAAGCGCCGCCAGGGGATCGGTCTGGGTGTTCTGGAAACAACTTCGTGTCAGAGCTTGAGGTAGCGTGTGTGCCACTTCCAGGAGGCCGGGATGGAGACAGCAGTTCGAGGAATGCCTTTAGAGTGCCCTCCGAAGCCGGAGCGCCTCAATACACACGGTAAAGGGTGGCCAGGCCTCTCAGAGGAGAGCAGTGGTTGCCGAGAGCTGGTGGAGGCGGCGGAGAAAGGGAGGGCCGGAGAACTAGGGGACAGGGCGGAGGGCGAGGGTCCTGGACAGGGTGTGTAACTGTCTCTACCTGTCCCGTTTTCGCCTCTGCTTCTCACTGTCTCGGACCCTGCCCCTTCCTACCCCTGTGACTGTGTCTCTGGGTCTCCTGGACTCGACCTGCGGGCGCAGAGCGCGACGTGGTGGTGAATATGCTGAACTCGCTGTGCGGGATGGACTATTGCGCCTCCGGGCCGCCGTGCACCGAACGCCACCACCTGCGGGCTCTGTGCCCAGAGCAGCCGACTGTAAGGTTCGCGGGGAACCGCCGGTCTCGGCGACCTCCGTCCCCACGCGAGCCTCGCCTCGCTGGGCCCCACGTGCTCCTCCCAGCTCAGTGTTTTGTTTTGTTTTGTTTTTGAGACGGGGGTCTCACGATGTAGTTCAGGTTGGCCTTGAACTCACTATGTAGCCCAGACTGGCTTCGAACTCGTGGCAATTCTCCTGCCTCAACCTCCCGAGTGTTGAGATTACAGGCGCGCACCTCCGCGCCAGGCTTTCCACTCCCAGTTTCTATCCCTGCCCCGCCTCCGTTGCCAACCCCTTCTCTGGCTCAAACCTGGCTCCTCTGGCTCAAAGAGCCCCGCTGTGTCCTGCCCTCGGGCTTCAGGACTCTAGCAGACACCTGAAATGGAGAACCCGGCCCTGTCACCCCCAAATCGGGCTCAATAGCAACCTGGCCCTGGTGCATGCTCTAGAGGACCTGCCATACAGAGTTTTTGAGGATTTGAGCCCCCACACTCTAGTCTCATCCTCTTTCCTACCCATCAGCCCTGACCCCTATCTAGATACATGTTCCTGAGACGCAGGTTCGAGCCTGCAAAATGCCTTGTGTTTGCAGAAAAAACGAGATCATTGTTGGGAGAATGAGCCAGCAAAATGGTGACTGCTTTCCCAAAGCGGTCTTGGTTTCCTCAGGGCCCCGCACCCCTCTGAGACAGGCATCCTTGCGCGTTACTGCTAAGGAAACTGAGGCCCGAGCCCAGACCTCAGCATCGCGGCACTTGTCCTCCACTTGGTGCAGAGGAGACAGGCCAAGCTTGGGAGAAATCTTAACTCTATGGCAGTTTATACAGCCGTGCAGAGGGGATCTAGTCCCCATGCTAGTCCTCTGCCCCTCCTCAAGCCGGGAAAGCCCGATTCATTTTGTGACACTGGGTCCTATCCCTCACAAGCTAATGGGGGTGTCGAAAAGTGCCTCAGACGCTCAGAAACGCTGCCTTCTCTGTGGGTTTGGAGAAATTGCTGTCCCATGGCAGGGATCTGAGGAACCCAAGTCCTCAACGACTGCAGTTGGACCGTCCCTAGAATCCAGCAAGCCCACACCCTGCCCTAGGCAGCAGAAATTAGGCCTCAAGGGGAGGGGACATCTAGGACATCCTCCCGGAGGCGGTGCCACAGTGGGGTCTTGAAGGGCAAGAAAGAAGGAGGGGATCCCAGAGCTGTAAGATTGATACTTGAAGAGCCCCAAGGTGCCTGGTCTGAACTGTGGGGATACGAGGGTATCAAAAGGTCCGATCTTCCCCTGCCCACCACTTGCTTCCCCAGGAGTGTATCACCCTACGAGCACAGGGCCGGAATGCATTGTGCTGTTACAACTCCCCTGCCGTCATATTACCCATATCCGAACCTTAGGTAAGTCTGGTGCACACAGATATTTGATTCACACACACGCACACACACACACACGCACGCACGCACACATGCAAGCACATTGGAAGCTGTTTCCTTAGCATGGTGGTGGAAGGGAACTAGTTTGGGTGGGAAGTGTCACCAGGGGGCGCTAGTGCCATGAGGAAGTCAAACCGGCAAGTGCATGGAGAACCCTAGGAAGAGGGCAAGGAGGTCATTATTTCTGGGTTAGTTAGCGGTGGACTTACATTCAAGGACGTTGGTTCAGGGCTTGAAGTAAAAGATAAGTAGTCAAGCTAGGGAGTGTGCATTGGGTGTCAGAAATTTAACAGTAAACCTGAGGTCAGGAGGTCATTCTTGGCCATGTCCCAGCCCAGAGCTAGTGTTAGTGGCAAAATGTTGAGATAAATTTGGCACTGAGAATTACAGTCAGATGTTCACTTTGAAGTATAATGGTCCATAAGGGCTGACCCATCTCTCCCTGCAGATGGGACACAAGTCACTTCAAGAAGACCGGTGGTCCCCAGAGAAACAACTATGTCGTCCACCCAGAGTTTGTGTCCGATACCTATCCCAACTATTGTTGCTGTTAGGCCTGGGCTGGCCAGGCTAAGGGGGTAGAGCAATAAATTCTTCTCCCCAAGGGCTGCCTCCTGTGTCCTTTCCCAGGAAGATCTGGAAGAGAGAGGACGGTTTCTCAAAGTCACCCAGCCCTGAACCCATCCCATGATTTCCCTGAGTGCTTTCCTGATACATAACAGTAATCCAGCTAGTGTTCTCCTCCCCTCCACTCTACAGCCTCGAGTCCACCCATCCACATAGAAAGGACCCATCTACTTCCCACTCCCACGAAGACCCACCTAGTTGACATTTCCCCAGTGTGCCCCCAAAATATGCTTCTCAGAGGACAGATAATCCTCCCTTCTGCAGTGAAAGCTGTGTTTCAAAATGCTTGCTTCCTGCTTTCAGAGTCTCTGTTATGGTCTCCCAAAAGTCTCCCCCACCCAAAGCATAAGGAATCTGAAACAATTTTCTAGAGTCTCATGACCGAGAAATTTCAGATTGTGAAAGAAAGCCATTATCTTGCCCCTCACAGATGTTCTGATATCTCTAGGATTCTTCAGTATTTTCCTTTCTCTATTAAAGATGTGAAATCTGAGACTTCCATCACCCTTGATCCCTGGGAAGGGGTATAAAGGGCATGCCCACCTCTTCCCTACTCTCTTTAACTAAAAGCTGTCACTAAAAGGAGGGACTGGAACCCATAAATTACTAGGTAGGGGCGGGGGCGGGGGGTGTTGTAAAACACTGAGCAGAAACTCGTCTTCTGACCTAGGATTTTGCTGGTCTGGTCCAGTGGGCTTGGACAGTCAAAGCCATTAGTTGAAAAGACAAGCTCCCCCTTTGGGGCTCTTCACTGGAAATCTCCTGCAGTGGGAGCTGATATCCTCCCAGAACTGCGCTACTTCTTTTCCATGTGAGAAAACGGGTCGGCTGTGGCTGTCATACACATCCCAAAAAAGGAAGGGCAAGAACCCCAACATTCTGCATCTGCTCCTTCCCCAAGAACTACATTTCCCGACAGGCCTGGGATCAGTCCCGCCCGCTCGCCGGTAAACAGCGGCCCGGAGGGGCTAGTCCCCCGGGGGGCGGAACCCAGAGGCACCGGCTAGGGCTGGCCTGCGAGGCCAGGGGCAGGGCCTAGGGCAGTAGAGACGAAGGTGAGGACTAAGGGGTGGGACTTCAGGTCCCGCAAAGTTGTGGAGGGAGGGGCGGTGCCAGGGGCGGGGCTGGAGGGGGAC
>NW_022900948.1:12065014-12099106 GCF_012274545.1 Fukomys damarensis | reverse complement strand
GCGGCTGGGCGTGGCCGAGTAGCCCCGGGCGGGGCCGAGGAGGGGCTCGGCTGTGTCCAGCCAGGCAGCGTCCCGCGCCTAGTGCTGGCAGGTCGCATCAGGTTGGCGTGGAGGGATCTGCGGAGGAGCCCTTCATTCTTCTGCCAAGCCGTCACTACCGTGAGTGAGCCCCACAGAAGGATCTTGGGGCGGTTGGGGGTGTGCTGCTGAAGGCGCACTATTCCTGAACTTTGGCTCCTGCTGACCAGTAGGTGGAGCGACCCTGGACACCTGGGCCCCTACACAGGCCGGGTTCCCAGAGGACGACAGGTCCCCTGACCTTCGTTTGCCCCTTTGGAAAGCGTAGCTGTCGAGTGAGGCGCCAAGGGTGGGTGTGGAGGTATTCTAGACTACGTACGCGCGGTCACTCGATCCTCGAGGATCCAGTCTCTGGGCAAGGGAGAGAGATGGGCCGGTTCGAGTTGCCTTTGACATTTCCACCACTCCGTCCCTCCCCTCAGGAACGTGTCCGACAAATGACTCTACTTGGAATTACCTTCTCTTAGTGGAGCCGGGCTAGGCCTTCTCCCTCTGACCAAACTAGGGGCTGGAAGCCAAGACAGGTTGAGTATTACGCTGGAAGACACTCCGCCCGGGACAGAACCCTACCTGCTAGCATTAGCCTGTGGTTGGCCAGATGGTGGAGGCGGCAGATTAGAGGTCTCTAACCACTGCTAACACCGGAACTAGAGTTCCTCCTCCACAGTCCTGGTACCATATGTCGTTAAAGTTGCCCCCTTCAGGGACGGGGGATTTAGCTCAGTGGTTCCGCCGCCTGCCTCGCAAACACAAGGACCTGAGTTTGATCCCCAGTACCAAAAAGGGGAAAATAATTGTTCCTTTCAACTGCGAGTGGTGGTACATACCTATAGTCCCAGCACGCCTGAGGCAGGAGAATCACCATGAGTTTGAGGCCCACCTGGACTACATAGTGAAACCCTGTCTCAAAAAAAAAGCTGCTCTTAAGCCCCCTAAGAGGTCTTCCTGGTCAGTCTGCAGAGCAAACCCTTATCTACCACACTGGTCAGGCAGCCCAGTCAGACCATTATCTCTCATGTCCCAAAACACGCAGTAGACGGTGGAAATAAAATTTTAAAGAATGCAAATAGGCTGGTAAATTTGAAAGAATGCAAGCAGGCTGCACATGGTGGTGCATGCCTATAACCCCAGCACTCGGGAGTCTGAGTTAGGAGGACTGCCACGAGTTCAAGGTCAACCTGGGCTATATAGCAAAAACAAAGCAAAACAACAAAGAATGCAAGCAAAATTGCTACCTAGATGACTTCAGACAAGCCCCTGTTTTCTGTTTGGGCTACTCTTTTCTCATCTGTTAAGTGGGAACCCTAGTTATCTTGCTGCTCCATACTGTTGTTAGGGATGGATGCTCTGGGTGTATTTGGGAGACCAGCATAGTGTCCCAACAGAGTGGGTACCCAAGTCTGTGGGCAGCTGTTCTTCATCACAGAACCTTAGACCCAGGCACAGTGGCACAAACCTGTAATCCTATCACTGAAAGGAGTGAGGCAAGAGGGTGCAAGTTTGAGTTCCACCTAGACAACTTAAGGAGATACTGTCTCAAAATTTTAAAAATGAAAAGGACTAGGGATGTAGCTTAGAGTTAGAGTGTCCCTGGTTTTGATCCCCAATACCAAGAGGAAAAAAAACCTTAGAATCCTACAAATTTAAGATTTTCAAACGTTTCTTTTGAAATTTTTATATTATGGCTATATTGATAGAAAATAAATTCATTATAAAACTTCAAGAATGACTATGTATTTTAAACTTTAAATTTTAAAAAATTTATTCAAAGAAAAGATCATCAAAACCCAAAAGTTAGAAAAGGCTTGCGTCCATTAAGGTAGCTCCAAGGGTCATGAGAGAAGTCTGACTTGATATGAGGATGGAGATGAGGGAGCCTCTGTACTATTCAGATGTGAGCCTTCTTCCCTTTATTCCCTTGGTGCTGTCCAGAATACAACAGTGGTTGTCTTGAGTGAATGAATGAATGAATGAATGAATATGAATGTTTAGCAATTCTGGCCTGGGGACCTAAGGCCTTCTTTGGGTTCTGCTTAGTTTTGAGGTTGTCAGCTAAAAGCTACTTCCTGCATTTTCCAGGAGGGTTTTTGTAACTTGTACCTACAGGAAGGTAGGGAGGAAAGCTAAGTTATGTGTGCTGAGTGGAAATGAAGAAGCTGTTCCAGACCAGGAGGGACTGAAAGTTTAGGGAGTTAGGTGGAAGGAACAACTTGGGTGGGGAGGTATGAGAGATACTGTGTATCTGGCATATAGGATCAAGCTTCTGATCTGCATCAGTCTTCATAGTTTCTGCATTGGGTAGCTTAATGGGTTAAAAAAGAAACCCTGAATAGTTCCAGAACCTCTTTGAAGCCACTGGAGACAAGACAGACACTGGCATCTGGGAGGAGGCTAATTACTGTTTGCTAGTCTCCCTCTCTTCCCAGCCCCCAGCTGGAGTGGTTAGGTAGCTGGCCAGCCAGCTGGATGTCTGCCTGTGTGAGCACCTGGCTGGTGCTGTTTCTTTGTTGGACTCTGCCCTGATGGCTAGGACAAAAAGGGTCAGTAGCCTTGAACAACAGATTAAGACACATACCTTCCCCCAGGTCTATGTTTCCCTGCAGTCATATCTGGGTGTTCAGCACACAGTTTGTGAAAATCTATGTGTGTAATATGGTCATCTGATCCCTACAGAGATCAGATGTAGGTGGAGGAGAGGCTATCAGGCTGGAAGGATGAACTCTCCTAAGGCAGATGGTCTGAAGGATTTAGGTTAGGTAAAGACAGGATAGGCCAAGCTGCAATCGAATCAAAAAGGTAGCTGAGACCACATCATGTTGTAAGCTTTGATTACAAAGTGTACACTTCAAAAAAAAGTTTACACTTCTGAATTTCATCATGGGGCTCACTGCGCAGTTCTCAAAGGTAGGGACAGATGTGGTTTGATGAGTACTTTTAGACAGATCACTGTGGTTTCACTGAAGGGAGTGAAGTTGGGGACAGGGAAGCCTACTGGCAAATTGTTGCAGTACTACAGGGGAGAAGTGACAGTGCCCAAACTAGGGAAGGGGCAGCAGGACAGTAGGTGGGTGGCAGAGACAGAGATAGGAAGTAGGTGGCCCACAGTGGCTGTACCGATAAACAGAGAAAGGAGACTTGGTGATTAAGGGCTGAAAGACAGGTGTAAATACTATGGGAGGAGAAAGCTCAGTTTCCTCTCTCTCCCTTTCAGACTCAGACCGGGTTCAGATGGACTTGGTCGGGTGGCCCCACTGCCTGCTCCTTCCTTAGCGGGGGATTGATTGATGCCCCAGAACCTTGAAGAGAAGAACCAGGCCCATCCTCACCGCCGCCGCCGCCGCAGCCACGCAGGCCAGAAAAGCTCTGAGGTCGTTGCAGCAGCAGCAGCCATGTACACCTTCCTGCCCGACAACTTCTCGCCTGCCAAGCCCAAGCCATCTAAAGAGGTGAGGCCGCTACTGGGCTCCGCAGTGCTGGGGCTGATACTGGTGCTGGCAGCGGTCGTGGCCTGGTGCTACTACAGCGCCTCCCTACGCAAAGCGGAGCGCCTGCGCGCTGAGCTGCTGGACCTCAACCGAGGTGGCTTCTCCATCCGCAACCAGAAAGGCGAACAGGTCTTCCGCTTGGCCTTCCGTTCCGGCGCATTGGACCTCGACTCCTGCAGCCGCGACGGCGCCATGCTAGGCTGCTCGCGCACCGCAGAAGGGCGCCCGCTGCATTTCTTCATCCAGACCGTGCGGCCCAAGGACACTGTCATGTGCTACCGTGTGCGCTGGGAGGAAACGGCACCCGGGCGCGCCGTGGAGCACACCATGTTCCTGGGCGACGCTGCAGCACACTGGTACGGTGGCGCCGAGATGAGGACGCAACACTGGCCCATCCGTCTGGATGGCCAGCAGGAGCCGCAGCCCTTCGTCACCAGCGATGTCTACTCTTCCGACGCCGCTTTCGGGGGAATCCTAGAGCGCTACTGGCTGTCATCGCGCGCTGCTGCCATCAAAGTCAATGATTCAGTGCCCTTCCACCTGGGCTGGAACAGCACAGAGCGTTCCCTACGGCTCCAGGCGCGCTACCATGACACGCCCTACAAGCCTCCCGCCGGCCACATCGCAGCGCCCGAGCTCAGCTACCGTGTGTGTGTGGGCTCAGATGTCACCTCCATCCACAAGTACATGGTGAGGCGTTACTTCAACAAGCCATCCAGAGTGCCAGCGCCCGAGGCCTTCCAACACCCCATCTGGTCCACGTGGGCAATATACGGGCGCGCTGTGGACCAGGACAAGGTGCTGCGTTTCGCCCAGCAAATCCGCCAGCATCACTTCAACAGCAGCCACCTGGAAATCGATGACATGTACACGCCTGCCTATGGCGACTTCGACTTTGATGAGGCCAAGTTCCCCAACGCCAGCAACATGTTCGACCGCCTGCGCGAGGCTGGCTTCTCCATCACGCTTTGGGTGCACCCGTTCGTCAACTACAACTCCTCTCGCTTTGGCGAGGGCGTGGAGCGCGAGCTGTTCGTGCGAGAGCCCACCGGCCGGCTGCCCGCGCTAGTGCGCTGGTGGAACGGTATCGGCGCCGTGCTCGACTTCACACACCCAGAGGCCCGCGACTGGTTCCACAGTCACCTGCAGCGGCTGCGCTCGCGTTACGGCGTGGCCTCCTTTAAATTTGACGCGGGTGAGGTCAGCTACCTGCCGCGGGACTTCAGCACCTACAGGCCCCTACCAGACCCCAGCGTATGGAGCCGGCGCTACACTGAGATGGCACTGCCTTTCTACTCGAGGGCCGAGGTCCGAGTGGGGTACCAGTCACAGAACATCTCATGCTTCTTCCGCCTCGTGGACCGAGACTCGGTGTGGGGCTACGACTTGGGGTTGCGCTCGCTCATCCCCGCCGTGCTCACTGTCAGCATGCTGGGCTATGCATTCATCCTGCCAGATATGGTTGGCGGCAACGCGGTGCCCGAGCGTACAGTGGGCGGTCCCAATGGGCCAGAGCGCGAGCTCTATGTGCGCTGGCTGGAGGTAGCCGCTTTCATGCCAGCCATGCAATTCTCAATCCCGCCCTGGCAATACGGCGCTGAAGTGGTGGCCATCGCGCACAAGTTCGCAGCACTTCGGGCTTCACTTGTGGCACCGCTGTTGCTGGAGCTTGCTGGTGAGATCACTGACACTGGCGACCCCATCGTGCGCCCCCTTTGGTGGATCGCACCTGGCGACGAGACGGCTCATCGCATTGACTCTCAATTCCTTATCGGGGATACGCTTCTTGTGGCGCCTGTGCTGGAGCCAGGCAAGCAGGAGCGTGACGTCTACCTGCCCGCTGGCAAGTGGCGAAGCTACAAGGGTGAGCTTTTCGACAAGACGCCTGTGCTGCTCACAGATTACCCAGTTGATCTGGATGAGGTCGCCTACTTCACCTGGGTGTCCTGATCTGGTCCAGGACAGGGAATCTCACAGCCCTAGCTCCAGCCTTCGAGCAGAGTTTAACCCTCCTTCACACTCAAACCTTCATCCCCAGGAAGTCACCACCTCTCTACCAACCAGTACTTGGGTGCTGACTTAAGAGTGCTGGAGTCAACTGCTATGGGTGAGACCTAGGGAGGGAAAGTTGAAGCAACCTCTGACTCCAGTGCACAACCTAACAGTCCCCTGTCCTCCCACACTTGCTACAGTCGGCAGAAACCTCTTCTCTATGGTAGAGGCAGAGAGCTCAGAGGAGAGGTTGGCTTTCTGTCTGTTAAACACCATCTGGTTTTAAAAGCACAGGAAGTGGGCCAGGGATTTAGCGCAGTGGCACTGTGCAAGTGCAAGGTCCTGAGTTCCTCCCCAGTACCAACAAAAACAATCAAAAAAAGCACACAGAGAAACATCTTCCCTCCATCCTAGCCTTCACAGCCATCTTTGTCCTTCTAAGGTGGGAACTCAGTCCTCTTTTAAAATCCCAAAATAGTCCCTGCCACACTTAGAAATTGTGCATTCTTGGTGTTAGAAGCCAGGCCATGAGTTCTCAGCAGATGCTTGAACTGTGGCTGACCTGGTCCCACTCCAGCTGGGGGAATGGCCGATTGACAAGGAGGCAAGGGCTCCCCCTGGGGAGCAGGGCGTCACTGTTATCCCTATTTGTGAAGCCTCCTAACACTGCACTAACCCATCTGTGTACATGGGCTTAGCCATGGGCCTGGTGTGCTGATGGGCAGACTTGTAGGGCCACACAGGCCAGACTTAAGCCTTAACTGAAGAATGCATGCACATGTGTGTGCGCTTGCGCGCGGTGTGTGTGTGTGTGTGTGTGTGTGTGTGTGTGTGTGTGTGTGTGCGAGCGCGTGCGCACTCGTGTCCACAAGTATGTGAGTGAAAGGGGAAGAATGGCACACCATGGGTCCTGAATCTCTGTAGAATGAGCACAACATCTTGGAGGCAAGATCAGCCTGGAAGGTGGGGACAGGGGCAAATTCCAGGCTTTAATTGTTGAGCTGGCCTTTGCCCAGGTGGTTTCCCTGGGACTCTGATAGGAAATAAACAGCTCTTTCAAGATTCCTTGGCTGTCCAACTCTGCACACGTGGCAAGGGTGTGGTCTAAATGTGAGTAATGTTCTTAACCTGGCAGTGGTGTGCTTTGGCTACACACACACACACTAACACTTGCCAATACGTATACAGGGTAAGGTCTTTTGTCTCAGCCATTTTCCTTAAAATCAGCCTTAGCCAAGACAGTTTTTCCTGAGTTTGCTGCAGAGTCAGAGAGAGGAGCGTCTTGCCAGATTCAGGAAGTGGGAAACAGGGTGGAGCTCAGCTTCCCTCAATAGCTCTACTCTCTAAAGAATTCTTCCCCTTGCCCACCTCTCCTATCCCCTTTATATTTTCAGTGTGAGAAATACCTGATGAAAGCTTTGGGGCCCTTGGAGATGCCTATCTCTAGTGCCAATTCGGCTGTGTGACCTTGAGTAAGCTGCTCAACCTAGCACAGCCTCAGTTTCCTTACATGTAAAATGCCTACCTCCAAAGTCATTGTGAGAATTTTAAGCACAGATGTATGTAAAGTGCCTGGCACAAAGTAGGTGCTCAATAAAAAGTAACTATTATAATACTATTTCTCATTTTCTTGCTTAACGAATAAGTATTCTTTCAGTGCTCAGTTCCCATCCCTTCCAGCCTTATGCTGTCCCCCATCCCTACCAGTACTCTTGTATATTCCAAGTTTATCTCTGTCCATGAACATCTGGATCTAGGGAGCCTGACCCTCCTTCAAAGAGCTTCTAGCAGGCATGTCATAGCCAGAATTCCTCATTGTTTTCCCCTGGGCCTGGGGGCTATGTTCATGGTGGTACGGGAGAAATGCAGCATTGGAGAGCTCCATCCTCCAGAGGTTAGCAGGGATGGACTGAAGAGGAGCCCCGAGTCTGGGGCCTAGACTATGATCCTGTCTTCCTGGGAGTCTGCTTCAGTTTCCTTTCCAACTCCGTGTGAATGGGTTTAGTTCTAGCCAAGCTGTGAGATGTGGGTTTCCTGGGAGAGTTTTTGCCTTTGTTCCCCTAGATTTGAGTAAAGTGTCTCTGACCCCAGTTCTGTCTCTGACCCCCACCAGGGTAAGACTTCTGCTGATTCTCTTTACCAAGCACTCTAGGCCTTTCTCTCCTCCCCAAGTACAAGAGTAATGTTGACTTCTCCTTCCTTCAGCCACTATCCCACATCAGACCTGGATTACTGTAGTGGCCTCTCAACTCTTTCCACTCTTGGGTCCTTGAATCCAATCCTCACAGCAGCCAAAGAAATCTTTCTTAAATTCAATCATTTTCCTTATGGGGAAAAAAAATCTAAACTGTGGTGTTCCAGGCTTCTAAGATCTATATCCTTCTCACACCTTTATCTCTGTTTCACTCACACACATACACACAAGCATATTTTGAAAAGCATTTGAAGAAAATACTACCTTCTGTTCTGGGAACAGCTATGCGAACATTCCTGCCAGAAAAGGCTGCTCAGACCAATCCCTGAAGAAAAACTTCCAGCAAAATGGGGTGGTTTCCTTTCTTGCCATTGTTTGACTCAGTGGGGCTTCTGTTGACACCCTACCTTCTCTGGTACACAGCTCAGCTCCCAAGGAACAACCTGCTTCTTATCTTAAAACTGTTTATTTCATCTATTTTAAATTGTTTCCAGCAGCTTGAGGAGAGGGGAGATACTTGGTCTGAGGTGGCAAGCCCTGAATTTGGCGTTGGGTAGTGTTAGGGGCCGGAGGTGATTTGGGAAAAGACAGAGGAGTAGGCCCCCTTGTGCTTCTTGTGCTCTGTATCCTTGTACTAATGCCCCCCACACCTCTTTCCCCTCCCCAGGGAATCCAGTTGAGAACTTCCTACTATACAATCCCAGAAGCCAGGCATGGTAGCACTGCGTGTAATCCCAGCCCTCTGGAGGCTGAGACAGAACTATCTCTGGGGGTTCAAAGCTAGCCTGGACTATATAGTGAGTTCAAGGCCAGCCTTGAACTACATAGTGAGACTCTGTCTCAAAAAAGAAAAAAAAAATACAGTATGGTCCCCGGCAGGATGGATGGTGACTGGGTATGGGAAGAAGAATGGGGGAGTCGCAGAGCAGGTCTGGCTACATGTCTACCGCACAGCCTCATGGAGGCAGTAGCAGGAAGTTGTCTCCAGCTTCCAGAAAAGAAGCAACAGGTTGAGCCAACAGCTAGATGGATGGAGATACCGGCCTGTACTTTCCAAACACAAAGGCCACACCTGTGCAAGAATTTCAGTTGACATTTTACTGTTATAATTCTGTGCCTCTAGGTCTTTAATTTAGCAAACAAATGTTTTCTGTGGAGGTATAAGTTATTGTTATAAAGGTCAAGACAGCATTTTGGTTTTCTAGAGCCTCTATCACATTACTGTAAGAGAAGCTTAAGCCCTCCCTGTTAGGGATATGTTCTTCCCACTGGGTGGAGGAGGTGGTACTGAGGAAACAGGTGGTGCTTCAGCTGGGTGAGGAAATAGGAGGGTAGAGGGTGGTTATTAGGGAAAGCTTCTGGAGAGAGATGCTCTGGAGTTTGGAGGGCCCCCGATTAAAGAAGAAATTGCCACAACTCTGTCCCTTCATAAGTGAAATCATATCGGAAAACAAGGTGGTAAACCACCTATCTTCACCGCCAGCTGTCATTCTCACCCTCTTCCAGGGGACAAGAAGATGTGGTGATTCCCAGCATATTCATTTCAGTGCCTGAGACATTAGAGACACCAGTTACTTTCTAAACCACCTAGCCATTGTGGGCCATTGTGTGGCTTCATTGGGTCCAGTTTGTTTGAGCCCAGGCACATACTTAGAACACTTCCTTCTTCTTCCCTGCCCGCATCTGTCCTACTGAACTTCCCAGGCATAACTACCCTGAACCCCACATTGAACCCTAATCCTGATCACTGATGATTCTACCTGGCCTAAACACCTTCCAGGCATGGTACAGAAGCCAGACTAGGACTTTATGGCTCCTGTTCAGGGGTAGAGACACACTGAGTCTAAGTGAAAACAAGTCTTTAGCACACGCCTGTAATCACCGATATTTGAGAGGCTGAAGCCATTAGGATTATAAATTCAAGGCCTGCCTAGACAACTTAATGAGACACTGACTCAAAAAATAAAAAGGGCTAGGGATGTAGGTCAATGAGAGGAAGATCCTGAGTTCAACCCTCAGTACTGAAGAAATAAACCGACCACTGTGGCATGTACATGTAGTTCCAGGTACCTGGGAGGCTGAAGTGCTTACAGGTGGTAAGAAACAGAAAACTTGAATAATATAAACCAACCAGACCTGACAGATATCTATAGAATACTCCATGAACAATAACAGAAGAGTCATGGGTATTCTTCAGGATGGACAACCCATTATTCCATAAAACAGGACTTTTTTTTTTTTAGTACCAGGGATAAAATTCAGGAACTTGCACTCTACATCCCCAGCCCTCAATGACTTTAAAATAATTGAAATCATGCAAAATATACTTCTTAGTCACAGTGGAATGAGATTAAAAATCAGTAACAGAAGGAAACTGGGGAAATTAACAATTGTGTAGAATCTAAACTACAGTCACGAGTAACGAATGGTCAAAGAAGAAATCAAAGGAAATTAGAAAATACTATGAGATAAATTAAATTGAAAATATACTAGAATATAAGAGAGATGTGAAAGCAATATATAAATATATAAAGGGAGATATATAAGTGTAAACACCTATATTTAAAGAGGCTATTATGAAACATTATGGAGGTTCCACAAAAATTTAAAAATAGAACTGGCAACCCAGGTGCAATTCTTATGGTATAGATTCAAAGGAAATGAAACCTGGGTGTCAAAAAGATATCTGTACTTCATGTTCACTGAAGCATTATTCAAAGAAGGTAGCCAAGATATGGTGTCAAACTTATTGTACACTGACAGATAAAATATGCACATATACAATGTGATGTTATTAACCTTTTAAATAAGGGAGTCAGCTGGGCATGGTGGTGCACACCTCTAATTCTGGCACTTGAGAAGCTGAGGCAGAGGATTGCTGTAAGTTCAAGGCCAGCCTGGACTACATAGTGAGTTCAAGGCCAGCTTGAACTATAGCATGACCCTGTCTCACAAGGAAGAGAAAGAAAGAAAGAAAGAGAAACCTGTCATCTGTGACAACATGAATGAATTTAAAAGAATGCTAAATGAAATAAGCAGGCACACAAAGACAAATAACACACAATCTCCACTTCTATGTGTAATTTGTAAAAGTCAAATTCATATACACAGAGTGTAATGGTGGTTGCCAAAGGCTGGTGGGGAGCAGGAGAAGGAGTGACAAGATATTGGTAAAAGGGGATGAATTTTGAGTAAGGATGAGTACGTATTAGGGATCTCATCATAGCATGGTGACTATAGTTAATAATAATAGCTGTGCATGGTGATGCATGCCTGTAATCACAAGGGCTGAGGAGGCTGAGGCAGGAGGATTGGTGTAAGTTCAAGGCCAGCCTGGGCTATATAGTGAGACCTTGACTTAAAAAACAAAACAAAGAAGCATATATAGAAGTATGTATATATACATATATATGTATATAACATATATATGTAAAATAACATATAAGTGCAAAAAATCCAAGTCTAAAATACAAAAAGAAGAAAAAGATCTTAAATCAAGAATCTAACCTTCCATCACAAGAAACTAGAAAAAGAAGGGCAAAGTACACCCAAAAGAAGAAGGAGAGAAATAATAAAAACTGGAGTAGAAAAAATTAAAAATAGAAAAATAATAGAGAAAATAAAAAACTAAAAATTTGATCTTTAAATTAACAGAACTGACATACCTAGTTATTGCTGACTAAAAAAGAAAAAACTAAAATCACTCAAACCAGGAATGAGAGGACATTTACTGTAGACTTTGCAGAAATTTTATTAAAAAGCAATGCTATAAACAAAGGTAAGCCCACAGATTAAATTAAATAGATGAAATAGACACATTGCTAGAAAGACGCAAACCACTGAACCTGCTGAAGAAGAAATAGAAAAATGAATATATGTATATAGCAAATAAGTAGTTTAAATTTACTAATTAAAAAACATCCCACAGTATGTTACCCTGAGTCTGATTCCCAGCCCTGCAGACAAACTCAAACCACCACCTCCACCACCACCATCACCACCGCCATTGCCACCAGCAGCAGCAGCAACAACAAAATTCCAGTCCAGCATGGTGGGACACCCACATAATCGCAGCACTCTGGGAGGCTGAGGCAGAAGGATCACAAGTTTAAGCCCACCATGGGTAACTTAGTGACTTAGCAGACCCTATCTAAAAAAAAAATATTAGCATGCCAAATCCAGCAGCATATGGAAAGAGTTATACACTAAGACAAAGTACGATTTGTCCCAGACATGCAAGATTGGTTCAACATCCAAAACTAATCAATGTAACACTCATTAATCTGATGAACGATAAGACCACACAATCATCTCAGATGGAGGAAAAAGAAAATTTGACAAGGCCAGGAGCATTGGCTCATGCCTGCAGTGCCAGCTCTATGGCAGACCAAGGCAGAAGGATCACCTGAGCACAAAAGTTCATGACTAACCTAACTCTAAAGATTGTACACTAAATAAAAATGACTTGAAAATCCTATAATCTTTCATGATTAAAAACACTCAGCAAACTAGAAATCAAATGTAATTTAACCTGATAAAGGGCATCCACAACAAAAAACCTATAGCTAAAAGCTTTCACCCTAAGATCAGGACCAGGTTAAGGATAACCATTCTATTTCTACAGTAAGATTGTACTAGAGATGCTAGTCTGGGCACTTAGGCAAGAAAATGAAAAGAATCCAAATTGGAAAGGAAGTGCAACTATCTCCGTTGGCAGATAACATGATCTTATGTTTAGAATGAAATATAAAACTATTAGAACTAATAAATAAGTTCGGCAATGTTTCAGAAAAAAGAACAATACATAAAAATCAATTGTATTTCTATAAACTAGCAATGAGCAAATTAAAGATGAATTTAAGAAAATAATCCCATTTATAACAACATCAGCAATAATAAAATGTTTAGAGGCTGGGGATGTAGTTCAGTGGTAGAGTGTTCACGTAGCATGTGTGAGGCCCTGGGTTTGATTCTCAGCACTAGAAAATAATAATTTTCAAAAAGGAATGAATTTAACAAAAGAAATGTACACTGGCTGGGAATTTAGTTCAGCGCCTGCCTTACAAGTGCAAGGTCCTGTGTTCAATCCCCTGTAAAGAAAGAAAGAAAGAAGAAAGCAAGCAAGCAAGCAAGAAAGAAATGTACACCGAAAACATAGTTGAAAGAAATTAAAGACAGGCCAGGCATGGTGGCACACATCTGTAATTCCAGCACTTGGAAAGCTGAAGCAGGAGGATTGCCAGGAGCTCTTGACCAGTCTGGGCTACATAGTGAGTTCAAGGCCAGCCTGAACTGCACAGTGAGAAAATACATACATATATACAAACAACCCAAATAAGTGGAAAGACATGATTATAGATTGGAAGATTTACTATTGTAAATATTCAGCAATACTTGGCAATAATTCCCCAAATGACCTATAGATTCATTACCGTACTTATCAAAATCCCAGCTGAGTACTTTGAGGAAATTACCAACCTCATGCAAAGATTCATATGGAAATTCAAGAGACCTGAAATAGCTAAAGATATCTTGAAACAGATCAAAGTTGGAGGTTTCACTTCCCAATTTCAAATCTTGGTACAAAGCAATAGTAATCAGGATAACATGGTGCTGTGTAAAGATAGACATATAGTTCAATGGAATAGGATTGACTTAAGAAATAAATCCTTACCCCTAGGGTCAAATGAGGTTTTTTGGTTTTTATTTATTTATTTAGAGACAGAGTCTGACTGTGTAGTTCGGGCTGGCCTTGAACTCACTATGTAGCCCAGGCTGGCCTTGAATTTGAGGAGATCATCTTGCTTAAGCCTTCTGAGTGCTGGGATTACAGATGTGCACCACCACACCCAGCAGAGGGTCAAATGGAGTTCTGACAAGGGTCCCAAAAGAATTCAGTAGAAGAAAGAATCATCTTTTCTCCTGCCCTTCTTGTGGGGTATCAAACTCAGAACCTCCTGCATCCTAAGCAAGCACTTTATCACTGAGCTACACTTACAGCCCAAGAATCATCTTTTCGATAATGGATACCAGGCTACACGTGGTAGTGCACATTTACAATCTCAGCACTATCAAGGCTGAGGCAGTCCTCCTGTTTGAGGCCAGCATGGGCTACATAAAAAGTTAAGTCTGGACTGAATTACAGAGTGAGATCTTGTCTCACCAAAAAAAAAAAGAAAAAAAAATCAATACCAAGGCCACTGAGTATCCACACACAAAGTATAGTGTTGGATCCCCTATCTCCTAGCACATACAAAAATTAATTCAAGCCAGGCACAGTGTTGCATATCTGTAATCCCACTACTCAAGAGGCTGAGGCAGGGGACTTGCAAATTCAAGGCAAACATGGGCAACTTAGCAAGATCTTATCTCAAAAAAATTTTTTTTAAACTTTTTTTGAAGGCTGGAGATACAGCTAAGTATATGGTTCTTGCCTAGGATGTGCAGGCCCCTGGGTTCAACCTTCAGTGCCACACACAGACACAGATACACACACAGATACACACACACAAATTCAAAATAGATCACATGTCTAAATGTAGGAGCTAAAACCTTAAAACTCTTAGAAGACAACACACATGTAAATCTTTGTGTCCTTGGATCACACAATGGTGTTTTGAATATGACACTGAGAAACAAGCAACAAAAGAAAAGGTAGACCAATTTAATGTCATTAAAACTTAAAACTTCTACGCTTTTATTATTAGCACACTCTAACCAACTGAGCTAATGCATCTCCAAACTTCTATGTTTTAAAAGACACCAGCAAGAAAGTCAAAGAATGCACAGAACTCGAGGGGAGAAAACACAATTTTTTGTTACTAGGTTTGAACATAGGGACTTCCCACTGAGCAGCATCTCCACCCCTTTTTCTAATTTTACTTTGGGAGATGTCTCGCTAAACTGACGTATTGGCTGTAATGGGCTTGAATTTGCAATCCTTTTGCCTCAGACTCCCAGAGTGCTGGGATTAGAGGTATGAGCTATGACACTCAGCTGAATGGAAGAAAATCTTTGTAAATTATATATCTGATAAAGGACATGTACCTGAAACACACAAAAAACAATTACAACTCAGTAATAAAAGGACTAATAAATAAAAAATCAGGTAAACAAACTGAACAGACATTTCTCCAAAGAAATACAAATAAAGAAATGTTCAATAAGCACAAGAAAAGATACTCAAAATCACTAGGTTTGAGGACAATGCAAATCAAAATCACAATGAGATACTACTTCACACCCACTATAATCAAAAAGACAGATAATAACAGACATGGGTGAGAATGTGGGAACATTTGAGCCATCATAATCTCTGCTGGGGATAGAAAAGATGCAGACATTTAAAAAACAGTCTGAAGCAGGCATTGGTGGCACATGCCTGTAATCCCAGCACTCAGGAGGCTGAGGCAGGAGGACAGCAGCGAGTTCAAGGCCAGCCTGGGCTACACAGTAAATTCAGGGCCAGCCTGAACTACAGAGAGACCCTGGTTCAAAAACAAAACAAAACTAACTAACTAAATAAATAAATAGTCTGTCAGTACCTCAAAGCCTAAACATGTAGTTACCACATGACACCAGAATTCCACTCTTAGGTATATATTTAAGAAAATGTAGGGCCGGGGATTTAGCTCAGTGGTGCCACCGCCTGCCTCGCAAACACAAGGACCCAAGTTCGATCCCCAGCATCACAACACACACACACACACACACACACACACACACACACACACACACACACACAAAGATATACACAATCCTCATAACTGCATTATTTCTAATAAACAAAAAGTGGGAACAACTCAATTTAGGTAAACAAAATGTGCTATATCCATACAATGGAATATGAAGTATTAAGATGTGTTGAAACATAAACGAACCTTGAAACATACTAAATGAAAAACAGTCAAAAAAGACCCCACAGTATGATTCTATCACATGAAATGTTCAAAATCTATAGAGACATGAAGTATACCGAGTGAGAATAGTGGCGCATGCTTCCCAGCACCTTGGAGACTGAGGCAGGAGGGTCACAACTCCAATCCAGCCCGGGCAATTTAGTGAGACCTTGTCTTAAAGTAAAAAAAGGGCTGGGGATACAGCTCAGTTTATAGGTCCTGGGTCCAATCTCCAGTACTGAAAAAAAGAAGGAAAAAAAAGGAAGGAAGGAAGAAAAAGAAAGACAGTAGATTGGTGGGTGGTTGCCTAGGATTGACAAAGTTTGAGAGAAATAGAGCATGACTGCTAATGGGTATAATTTTCTTTTGGGGAGTGATGAAATGTTCTAAAATTGATTTGGGGCCAGGCATGGTGGCATACGCCTATAATCCCAGCACTTGGATGGCGGGGCAGGAGAATTGCCATGAGTTGGAGGCCTGCCTGGGCTACATAGTAAGTTCAAGGCCAGCTTGAATGACACAGTAAGACTCTGTCTCAAAAGAAAAAGGTGCTAGGGGAAAGGTAATAAGGGAAAAGGAAAAAAGAACATGAGAAAATGAAAAAATGGAAATAAAGTATTTGTAAATAGGAGAGGGAGGAGTGGGTGAAGGGAAGGCAGGGATAAGGGGAAAAAATGAGAACCAAGACCTGTCATGCAAAGGTACAAGATCCCAATGATGCATGTAACTGTACTGTATACCCAAAATGTACCAATAAACTCAATAAGAAAAAAAAAGAAAGAAAGAAAAAGTTTTGGGCCATGGATTTAGCTCAGTGGCTCTGCTGCCTGCCTTGCAAGTGCAAGGTCCTGAGTTCAATCCCCAGTACCAAAAATAAATAAATAAATAAATAAAAGATGTTTTGTATGGTATACCAATTATATTATATGTCCTTTTTTTTTCATTTTTATGTTTTTAATATATTAAAAAGTACCACTACAAAATGCTGGGATTAGTATTTTAAAAGTATCCATAAATTTCAAGGAATAAATTTCCTAAACAATTCTGTAATGCTACCATGAAAAGAAAACAGTACTTTTTTTTTTTTTTTAAACTCACTATGTAGCCCTGGCTGATCTCGAACTCTCATCTATCTTCCTGCCTCAGCCTCTGGAGTGCTGAGACTACAGGCATGTACCACCATGCTTAGTGGAAAACAGTAACTTGATACATAAAAGTTTTGTTAAGATTTAAAAATTTTAAAAGCATAAAAAGGTAACATTAAATTCTTTCCAATGCTCAAACCAGTATCAACTTGTACAATCTCAGTAATAAAATGTGCCCTTGGTACACATGGCTTGGGCACTTGGAAAATGTTAACATTTTAAAAGTTTGAGCAAGACAGACCGCATATGAACACTTCATAAATCTTTTTTCCCCAAAAAAGAATACTTTCATTAAAATATTTTACCATTTTATCTGACTATGCATTGATATTTTTGTTCTTCCTGAAAGGGGGTGTTTACATTACTACTAATATAAAATTTACATGTACAGATACTTAACTTCCTGAGTGACCAGTGATGTAGAGGGAGCTCTTTTTTTTGGGGGGGTACCAGAGATTGAACTTGGGTTCATGCGCTTGCTAAGTGGCAGAACCACTGAGCTAAATTCCTGGCCCCTGAGTGATCAGTCATATGTCAAGCATGATTTAATGAAAATTTCTAAAATTTTAGGATGAAAATAGCATGTATAGATTTATACTTGTTCAGGGAAAAACTATAAAAAGCACCTCACAGAATTTATACTTAAATTCTCTAAGTTAACCAAAATGATTTATCCCCAAACAACCAATAACTTTCTGAAACTGTTAATAAATCACTGAAAAAGTATATTTTCTAATTTATTAACAAAATACAGATAGCCATTTGAGACTATCAACTTGGACTTCCTATTATATACACCAAGTTGGATTCACTTAACACGAAATTTCTTGCAGTAAAAAAAATTAAAATATTTGCTTTATAATACAACTCATCTATGAGGTCTAATCAAAGTATATGGGAATGCTTAGATTAGATATAGATATAGATGATATAGATATAGATATTTATTTATTTTTTGAGATGGAGTCTCACTGTGTAGTTCAGGCTGGCTTTGAACTCACTATGTATGGCAATCCTTCTGCCTTAGCCTCCTGAGTGCTGAGATTACAGTCATGCATCACCATGCCTAGAAGGATTTAAAAAATTTGTTATAGTAAAGACACATTGTGGCATTATAGCAATGTGTCTTACTATAAAAATGTTTTTCAAAATTTAAATATATTTTTAAAAATCATGCCTGGCACGCAATCCACCCTTCTGAAGCTGTCTAAATGATCAGAACTGTGGCAGTTCCTTTTGCAAAAAATCCTTTCCTCTTTCATAAAACCTCAGAGTGAAAAGCTATTAATGAAATAAAACTGGAACCACAGTTCTTCTCAATTCTGTATTAAACTGTAGCTGTCTGTATTTTTTTAAAAAACATGATAACTTGAAAAGCTGCTCTGTATAGCTTTTCAAAGTATTTTCAGCTCAACTTAGTAAAAAGAGCCTAAAATGACCCTGTAAAACAATGTCCTTTTAATACTTGCTAGTGTCAATATGAGTGGCATTTTCCATCTCTACCACTGTCTCTTTTGTTATCACAGTTATGGCTCCAGCCATCATGATTGCTTTCTTCATAGAAGAAATCTCTGCTTCCTCTGTAAAGGTGGTCAGACCCATAATCAGTTTAATGCTGTTCTTGGCTATAATGTGTACCTGGTAGACATTAGATAGAAACGAGAATCTATCTGATTTTACGCTGTGACAGTAGTGTATACTGGTGCACTGGGAGCCTAAAGACTGGTTAAAAGTATAATTATGTGGCTGAACTGATGGTGAAAATCCTGATTGATCCACATGTGGAAAACCAAATCTCCCACCATATGGCATCTGTCTCAAAACATTGTTCATTACTGCTTGTCTCTGTCAATTTTCTGGAGAAGAGAAACATTTCTGAATTATCTGTGATGATGGTGTCATATTATCCACAGTCCTTTCTTATCTGCTGCATCTTTTTGGGGGTTTAGATAATCTAGAATTAGATACTGGTGATGACAATACATAAACTTGTGAATAGACTAAAAACCACTAAGTAGGGCAGGTATGGTGGCACGCATCTCTAATCCCAGCACTCGGGAGGTTAAAGCAGGGAGGATCACTGTGAGTTCAAGGGCAGTTTAGGCTACATGGTGAATTCAAGGCCAGTCTGAACTACACAGCAAGATCCTGTCTCCAAAGAGAGACAGATTAATTAATCAATTAATTAAAAGCACTAAATTCTACTTCAGAGGAGTTGCTGGGGATTGAACCCACAATCTCCTCCCTGCTAGGTATGTGCTATACCACTGGGCTACATCCCCAGCCTTCTGTTATTTTATTTGGAGATAAAGTCTTACTACATTGCCCAGGCTGGCCTTGAGCTTGCAATCTTCCTGCCTTAGCCTCCAGAATAGCTAGGATTACAGTTGTACACCACTGTGCCAACCTGCTGACTTATAGTTCTTAAAAAGTAAATTTTATGATATATAAATTATACCTCAATTTTTAAAGAAAGCTTTCCAGAATGAACAGAGGAACAGAATTTTTGTTCTAGCTGTAGTGTTTATTGGGTGGCCTACGTCACCTTTGATTATTTCACCCTTATAATCAACACAATTTATCCATTGTTTCTGCCTGAGGCACTAACTGCAAGAAAGAATAACTGTGACCTGAGTGACCTTTTCCAACTGAAGCAGATTTTACCCTTGCTGCTTCCTCCTTTCTTTTCTGCAAGCCCTTTGAAGTTTAATTCCTGCTAAAGATGATATCTCCTCAGGAGGAAATTTGCAAGCCTTTGAATAATTTCTGCTCATGCCTAAACCAGTTTTTTTTTTTCCCTAGAAAAACAAAAGGCTCTTTTCAAATATACCTTTAACCTGGGTGTTCCAGCACATGCCTATTATTCCTAGCTATTCTGAAAGCTGAGGCAGGAGAATTGCAAGTTCAAGGCCAGCTTGGGCAATTTAGTGAGACCATATCTCCAAAGAAAATAACAGAGGGCTGGGAATGGTACAGCACATTCCTAGCATGCAGAAGGCCCTGGGTTCAATCCCAGGTACTACATACGTGTGTGCATGCACATACACACAAACTCACTTTTTTAAATCACAAATTCAAGCTGGTCATGGTGGCTCATGCCTGTGATCCTAGCACATAGGAAACTGAGGCAGCAGGATTACCATGAGTTCAAGGCCAACCTGGGCTACGTAATGAGACCCTGTCTCAAAAATACAAAACAAATCAAGATTATGGTGTATCTTCATCCATTTTATTCACCAAATCTGGCACCATGCAACTGGCTCTTCCCTAAAGTCAAAATGTCCATGAAAGGTAAATATTTTAAATCGATTTTGGGTGGGGGATGCAGCTCAGTGCTAAAGCACTTGCCCAGCATGCGCAAGGTCTTAGGTTCAATCCCCAGCATTGAAAAATAGAGATACTGAATCAGTTCAAGAAATCAAAGCAGTTATGACAATACAAATAAAGATAGTTGTGAAAGAGGGCTTTTAGAACTCCCTCAGAAAGTACTTCAGATAAGTGAATTTGGAGCAAGTGGGATTAATGGCAATGTGTCCTTTATTAAAATAAAAAATTTTAAATTTAAACCTTTGCCATATTTTTGGATCATACTTTGCATATACATTATGAAAGGTTAAATTCATATAATTAACATGTATTACTTCATAATTATCATTTTTATGGTGAGAGATCTTATTGATTCTCTTAGCATTTTTCAATATTATAATGTTTCAGCTGGGCATTGGAGCACACACCTGTAACCCGAGCTACAGTCATGGCTGTGGCAGGAGGATTGCAAGTTTGAGGCCAGCCTGGGCAGCTTAGCAAGACTCTGTCAAATAGAGAGAGAAAAAAAAAGGTCTGGGGATATAGCTGAGTGGTAAAGTACCCCTGGGTTTAATCCCCAGTATCACAAAAGCAAAACAAACCAGTATGTTGGCATTAACTACAGACATGCTTTACAGTAGACCCAGAAACCACCACTGTTAACAATTCCCTTATTGATTTTTTTCTATGTTGAGTTTTATTGAATATGCTCTCATATTCATACTCATTTCTCAATTCTGTCTCTGGGTGAGGGGTGTTTGAAAAAAAGTATATAAAACATAATGACTACAGATTTAACTATTCCACAATCCACATATATTTTAAAACATCATATTGCACATAATAAATACGTAACAATTTTATCTGTCCCATTCCCTAAGCTCGCACCAGAGACCCCTGTGGAGTGACAGGATGACCACATCAGCAATACCTCTGCTTGTTCTAGTCTTGTAACCCACTGACACTCTACCCATAAAAGCTGGGAAGGATTGCACTCTAGAACTCAGGATTCTGGGGCTGGGGATTTAGCTCAGTAGTAGCACGGAGCCTGCCTCTCAAGCACAAGGTCCTCAGTTTGATCACCGGTATATTAAAAAAAAAAAAGAAGAATACCTGCACTGCATGAACTCAGGATTCTGAGAGCTGGAGGTAGCACACTGGTGGGAGCCCAGCAGAGATTCCCTCTAGGGGCTGGGATGAGGTCTCCTTCCATTTCAGATCAGTCCTGACCAACTCTTCCTCAGCAGGGAACTTTAAACATGGAATATTTCTTCCACTGAGGTCTTTGAGGTCTGAGCCATCCCCAAATGCAACATCAGCAAAGTGCTCTACCAACCGAAGGGGGGCGGGGAGGAAAACTTTATAACGCTCAGGGGTCTCTCAGTTTAGGTTCAACAAGCCCAGCTGGCCAAAAGCAAAGTGATGATGACAAAAGCTACTTGTCTGCTACATCCCAATCTCAGTTCCACTCTGCCACCCTCACTCACCTTCTAGAACATGCCCCGGCCCCACCTGCTTTGAAGAGTACAACTTATGGGGGCGCCTTTCACTAAAGTACACTCTGTGATGCCCAGAGGAATAAATCCATAGCTATGTCATATACTGTAGAGTGGTTGCTCTCTGGCCCCTCATCCTCAGAGTACCCCATATATAGACAACTGCCAAGACCACTGTCCTTGATAAGCCTCAATTTCCCCAACAGTAAAAAATGAGCACCAAAATTAGGTCATTTTCTTAGTTTTCCCACTTTGATGTATGAGGTTTTAGAGTTGTGAGATTTCACAGCCTCTGTTCCGAAAGCGCAGGGCTGGCCAGCCTTGTTAGGAAGCAGCTCGTCTGTGGTTTGGCATCACTGCCCAGCAGGCATTTATTAAATCAGTGGGATATGGTCCCTGCCGGCCTGGAAGAGAACACTAAGCTCCAAAAACTTCCTGCAGTAGGCCTCCTTTGGAGAGTGCTGCTCAGAGGGGCGAGGAACAAAACCATTTAGATCCTTGGCTGTGTTCCAAGATCCTGTTCACTAGTACTTTTGCCCTGTCTGCACAGAGAATCAGTGACTGGAAACATCTGGAAGCCTGCTTAAATTCTGGGCAACTTCTCTCTCCTTCTTTGGGGGGTGGGGGTTGCTCTTGACTCTGGTAATCTATACTGACCTTTGCCAATGCCCCTTCCTTTCCAATCTTCTGCACCTCATTGGGTAACAACCCTCTAATAAAATCCACATGCACCCGGCTGGTAACAGCTTCTGGAAAGGATGTAAGACCTGACACCTGCCCCTGTATTCATTGAGACCTAGTAGCAAGGGAAAAGAAGGCTGAGACCCAAATCCTGCAGTAAAGTGTGGAGAAAGGGAGGAGTAGATGGGGATGGGAAGAGAGAAACAGCGATGGCGAGGATGGGGGGCAGGTGCAGGTGAGGAATGAAAGCACAGGGCAGGGAATGGAGCCTGGGCATGCCTTACTCCTGGTGACCTCAGTCCTGCTGACAAGCTTATCACTCTGGGAGGCAGGCTGGAGCTGAGGGCAGAGTGGTCCAGGGTTGCCTGCCTATTTTCTCTCTTGTGAAATGGAGAGCCACCAGAAGTTTCTTGGGTCTGTAATTAAGGAAACATTTACAGAGTACCAACAAGATATGTGTCTGGTGCTGGGGAGAGATAGATCACTGAATAAGCAAACTCAACTTCTGTGCTCCAGCCCCACTTGTTTGGAAGTCCTATTATAGGTGTCTTGGCTATGGGGTTGGGGTGCTTGGAGTTCCGGAGGAAGAAGTGTTTTCCTAGCAGTGCTGGGTCTCTCCCATTCTGACTCCTTACCCCTTTCCTGGAGTCGAGTGGGTACAGGAGTCCCTGTATCCAGAGATTAAGGTTAGAGCTCTGATTTGTTTTAGCTTTCTTCTACCACCATTGGCAAGAGTCTAAGAAATAGCTGAGTGTGGTGGCACATGTTTATAATCCCAGCACTCTGGGAGGCTGAGGCAGGAGGATTGGAAGCTGAAACTCAAACTGGGCAACTTAGCAAGATCCTGTCTCAAAAATTTTAGAAAGGGCTGGGAACTTACCTTAGAGCAAAAGCCCTAAACTCAATTCCCAATACCCAACCCTCCAAAAAAGAGACTAAGAAATAAATGCACAGATTAGAAAGACAAGTAAGCAGCTTGAGGTTTATTTATAAAATAGAAGATGTACTTACTGGGTATGTCCTTTTAAAAATAATTTTTACTCCTTTATCTTTTTACTCAGCTGAAATTTTTATTTGTTTTTTTATTTGTTTGTTTTTGATACTGAGGATCGAACTCCGGCCCATAGTGCTTTTGAGGCAGGCAGTGGAACCAATGAGCTAAATCCCTGGCCTTAAAATTTTTATTGTTTTTATCTGAGAGTTCTAAATTGATTTCACTAATTTATCCCCTCTTGGCTACAACAAACCAGATCAGTACATCTTTCCATTAAATTGAGGGTAGGTTAATCTCCGAAGGCCCCCGAGAATGCCACAGAAGAAAATGCCTGCTCAGGATGCTGTGGAGCAGAGAAACTGGTGTCCTTCTTGGAATGCTGCCTTCATCTCCTTGAACTGAGCCAACTGGCAGGCCTCCTCCAGCCCCAGCCAGCGGTAGGCTTGGTGCTCGTGGGAGAGGCGTATTTCCACGTTGTAGTCCTTCACCTCTGCCAACCAATAAATGACTGTTTTAGGCTTCTCTCTGGCCACATAATTGAGCTCCTTTCTGAACCCCTCAATGATGGTCAGCTGGCCTGCTTCTATGCCTGCTTCCTCCCAAGTCTCCCTCAGGGCTGTTTCCAAGTCATTCTCTCCTGGGTCTACGTGACCTGGTTAGAAGAAAGGAAAAAGAAAAGAAGGAAGTCTGTCTACAGTTTCTAGGGCTGGATTTTTCCAGGCTGTGTGATTTAATGATAGGTTCTTTGATGACTTTTCTAGGAGGCTTCGCTTAAAGGAAATTTGGAGATTGGCAATACCCTAACATGCCTGGGAAGGGGTACAAGACAGGTAGTGTTTGGTTCTTGGGGTCTGAGTAATCCCCCTTCCCACTCCATTTCCTCTGCAGAATGAAACAGACTGTTTTTCCCAGGTCAGGTTTAAAATACTCCTTTTCAATGGAAAGCGAGATGGCCTCCCTCAGCCTTCTGCTTTCTTATTCATTGGAACTCAGCTCCTCCTGTGTTCTTAAGGGACCACTAGGAGACCTGAAGGTAAGTTTTCCAAGGGGCTATTCCTTCTTGGCAAGGTAGGGCCAGCTGAACAGGGAGTACTTCGCTTACAATCCAGTGAGGACTTAACACCCGAAGTCTGGGGGCCAACACAGGCTCAAAACCCTGTGCTGCTACATTAGCAGCTGTTTCCAAGTAGCCATCAAGGCTTTTTCCAAATTGTTTTCATCTTTCTAACTGAGCAAGGCCAGATTTCACTTTCATAGGGAAAATCCTGCTGGGAACTTAGACTAAGGACAAGTTGAGAGCCAGTTCTAAGACTTTTGGCAGCCAACAGTTGCCAAGAAACTGTTGTGGGAGAACTTGAAGCTCTGCAGACTGGAGCAGCCTTCAGCTTTACTTCTAGGCCTTTCCCACAAATTCTCAGCTTGTCCAAAGGGGCCCAGAAGTTCTGGGAAGGAAGGGTTCCTCTGTCTACTCCTGGCTCTGGCAAGGTACTGGGGGTCTCCTGGTTCAGGAGCTCATGGAGAACAGGAACCCTCAGCTGTTTCCCTCTTTGTTTGGAGATGGAGCTATATCCTACCAGTCCTTTTTCCCAGAAGCCAAATTGTGGTGACCTAAAGTAGTTGCTGCTACACAGAAAACTAAGAATTTAGCATTTAAAGAACCCATTTTGCTGGCCATGGTGAGGAACGCCTGCAATCCCAACACCGACTCCTGAGGCAGGAGGATCACTCCAAGTTTGAGGCCTGCCTGGGCTACATAGTGAATTTGAGGCCAGTCCGAACTACCCTATCTCAACCTGTCTGAGTGCACTCCTCCCAGGAATATCTGTTCAGTTTTCTGCCCATCAATGATAACTTCCCCCTAAGCTCCAGCAAGAAATGATTAGAAGTTCTTTTACGACTTTTAGTGAGAGGAACCATGCAGTGTGACTTGGGCAATCAGGAGATATGTGTGAATATTCCTATTCATAGTATTTATGACACTTGTCTCTTCTTCACCTTTTTTCTCCATAGTGTAGCTCAAATGTGCAAAAATGTGTTTCCTGTTACCATTTTCTTGTTTTCTTCCAACTCTACATCCTTGTCCGTCCCTTCCCATCCCAGTCCCTGCTCCCTTTTCTGTCTGGGGGCTGTTTACTCTGGGCTTCTCATCCCAGCAGGTGCCAGAGCCATAGTCAGTCCTTTTTTGGGGGGGGTATTAGGGATTGAACTCGGGACCTTCCACTTGCAAGGCAGGAGGTGGAACCACTGAGCTAAAAATCCCCAGCCACACAGTCTGTCCTTGCCTACTAGGATGATCCTACTGTCCTCTGCAAGAATGGCTCCTTTTCCCCATTTCTCCCTACATGGCCTGGCTTCTCTTTCAGGTCCACCTGTAGGAATCTATCTTACTTTTTTGGGCGGGGGCACAGTGTTCAGACATGGTCTGTGTAGTTCAGACTGACTTTGAACTCACTATGTAGCTCAGGCTGGCCTTGAATCTGTGGTGATCCTCCTGCCTCAGAGAGTGCTGGCATTACAGGAATGCACCACCATATCCAGCTCTATCTTACTTGAAAGAGGTAGAATGTGGGTGGATGAAGACCAGCCAGCTAACAAACAGATCTTTGCCTGCCCCAGACCACTAGTCTTCATTGTTTTACATTCTGAAGACCTAGCCAACTCCACCCAGGTGCTGAGTGACAGACCCAGGGCACAGGTGGCTGGCCAAGCTGCAAACCTGAGGTGTCTATGGTCTTGACAGCTCCTAGTCCTTACTCCTCCACTCCTGCCACTCCACAGATGAATGTATTACCAGGAAACCCACCTTCTCCACCCTTCTAACTCCAAATACAAGTATGGTTTTGTTTTTTGGTTTTTTGGTTTTGGGGGCTCAAACTCAGGACACTGTACTTGTGAGACAGGTGGTAGAACCACTGAGCTAAATCCCCAGCCCCCAAATACAAGTATGTTTAGAAACACTCCAGAACTCATTCTCTGGCTGTATAGCTCAAAAGAGAGACCTAGTGATAGGGATACTGAACAAAGAGTCAAAGGAACTTGATCAAATGAAATCAGAGACAGCCCTAGGGAAAAAAAAAAACTTGAGTTTTTTTTTTTTCTTCAAATCCTTAACAGAGAAAAAACTCAAAGCCCACAAAAGTGGACACACAGTTCAATTCCTAGCCAAGTAACTTTTCTCCTCCCTAGTCATTCACCATAGAAGCTGGAACTCTGGTAAATGGTACTCATAAAAATACCAGTTGTTGCTTCTGCCATGGGATTCAGTCACAAAATTCTATTTCCCGCTCTGCTCTGGCCTGGACACCTTGTACAATTGATCAAGTGTTTCTGCCTGTCCCATAACCTTAACTGCACAATCACTGGGAAATAAGTCTTTTAGGGGGTCTGACAGGGTGGATTTCTTTTTTGTTGTTGATATTGTTTTTGTTTTTTGTACCAGGGACTGAACTCAGATCCTTGTGCATTTTGTTTTTTGAGACAGGTTCTCAATATGTAGTTCATACTGACCTTGAACTCACTATATAGCTCAGACTATATAGACTCAAACTCAAGTGATCCTGCTGCCTCAGCCTCCCAAGAGCTAGGATTACAGGTATCTCACCACACCTGGCACAGTGTGGATTTCTGAGCAATGCCTGTCATTTCTGCACGACCCCAACCCCCTGGTCTCACACCTTTGGGAGGAGTCCAGTGATGAATGCCATCTGACGCCTGTAGCAGAAGAAACTGAATTGTACTGTTGTCCATCTTGGGAATAAGGTGTCTTCGAAAGATGATCAAGCCACATGCTCTAAGGGCCATGGTTTATCTAAGAATTTAACACAGAGGGATACTGGTAAGTTACACAAAACAAGAATAACTACCCTGAGGGTGGTAGCACTCTGGTGCTAACAGTACTCTCATAACCCAAAGAAAATGGCAGCATTCCAAGGGCTACTGGAGGTAAACTTACAACCTACATTCTGAGCCCCTGAAACAAAGAGACCCAACAATGGCATTTCTTATGACTCAGGAGGCTTTCCTAAAGCAGGCAGCTTAGTCTACCAAAAGACTCTTTGTTGATATTTTAATTTTTAATTTTAACCATGTTTTGTTTTGTTTTGTTTTATTGTTATTCTTGTTCTGAAATGCTGGAGATAGAACCTAAAGCTTTAGCACATGCAAGGCAAGCACTTTATATCACTGTGCTACATCCCCAGCCCTAGTTTGGGTCTTTTGAGACAAAGTCTCACTATGTAGCCCAGGCTGGCCTTGAACTCATGATCTTCTTGCCTCAATATCTGAAGTGCTGGGACAACAAATCTGTATCACCTGGCCCAGCTAACCAGGCTTTTTAATACGTTAGACATTCACATGGTTCAAATCTAAAGTTCAAACAGGCAGAAGCAGAAAGTCTCTCTCCCATCCCAGAAGAGGCAAACTCACATAGTGTCAAGAGCATTAATGAGGAGTCTGGTTTCAGGTTCTCTGACCTTTATTGGCGGTGTGTTTTCCCATTAGTCAGTTTTCTCCTCTATGAGATGAGGGATAACCTTCTACCTGAAAGGGTTGCTGTGAGCACTCCTTGATTTAAATTTTGTAAAGTGATTTGAATAATGAACCATATATATTTTTCCCCTTTTCTTTTTTTTGGGGGGGGGCGGTACTAAGCCAAAGAAACCCAGGTCCTCTTGCTAGGCAAATGCTCTACCAATGAGCTACATCTCCAACCCTTTTAAAGTTATTTTTTGAGAAGGCTGTCCTCGAAATTGCAATCCTGCCTCCACCTGCCTTGCAGCTAGGATTACAGGTGTTCACAACTGCTCCTGGCATTTCTATATGTGCAGAAAAATACACCTCATTAATACTGGTTTCTGGAATATGAAAAAAAATTTGTTTTTGTTTTTTTGAGACAGGGTCTCGCTATGTAGTTGAGGCTGACCTGGAACTCATTATGTATCCCAGGGTGGTCTCGAACCCACAGCGATCCTCTTGCCTCAGCCTCCGGAGTGCTGGGATTACAGGCGTGTGGCACCACGCCCGACTTCTAGAAGATGAAATTATTGAGAAATTTATTTTCTATTCCATATATTTTTGTATTATTTGGAATTTTACAAAGAACATTAACTTAAAAAAACTGAAGATCTTTTACTTAAGGCCTTGCTATAGAAACATTCATATAATTAGTTCATTCAATAAATACTGAGCACCTACTACATTCAGTCACCCTCAGTATCTAAGGGAAATTGCTTCGGCCCCTTGAGGATACCAAAATCTATAGATGTTCAGTCTCTTATATAAAATAGCCTAGTATTTGCATATAACCTACACATCCTCCTACATACTTTAGGTCATCTCCAGATTACCTTTAATACCTAATACAATGTAAATGCTGTATAAATAGTTGTTACACTGTACTGTTTAGGGAATAATGATAAGAATAAAATCTGTATGGATGTTCTGTACAGATGTAATTTTTTTTAGTATTTTCATCTGCGGTTGGTTGTATCTGTCATGCTAAGCCCTGCACCACGCCATGGCCCTCAGGCAGCTAATAATTTTGTGGGAGAGGCAGACTAACCAAACCCATTTAAAAATAATTGCCATAAGGTACATACTACAGAGGAAAACAAGTGATGAGCAGGCTTGACTTTATTTGAGGGATAATGCAAGGGTTCCTGAAAGAAGGGATAATTGAGCAGAGGAGCACAGGATGAGTCAAGGATAAATCAGTAAAGGGAAGGAGAGGACAGAGTGTGGTTCAAGTAGTGGGGACAGCATGGGCAAAGGTCCTCAGGTAGGACGGCAAAACAAGTGAAAGCCAGTGAATACTTAAATATAGTGAAGACCTGGGAGAGAGGTACAGACAGCACAAGGCCCTGGTCAAGTCAGCAGGGCTGAAGGAGCTGCAGCTCAGTGATAGCAGGGCCCATGCAGAGGGGCTACTGCCCTCCACGGCACTGTTGTTGGCACTCGATAGAGTTGAGATCGAGGCGGATAAAGACATAAAAGTCAGGCCCAAACTGAAAACTGTTCAAGAGCAATTCTCAGGACCAAGAATACTGTAAATGGCAATGTTACTTTAGGCAAGAGCAGTTTCTCATCAGAAAACCAAACATCCAACCCCAAGACCTTTCCAAACTTTTTTTCTGAGGCTTGATCCCAGAACCTGATGCATTCGCGGCAAGTTCCCTAACAGCAAGCTAAACCTGTAGCCCTACAAAGCTTCCTAAACCTGTAAAAAAAATTTTTTTTTTGAGACAGGGTCTCACTATGCAGTTCAAGCTGGCCTGGAATTATGTAAATCAGGCTGGCTTTGAACTTGTGGTGATCCTCCTGCCTCAGCCTCCTGAGTGCTGGAATTACAGGAGTGAACCACCACACCTAGCAAAAACCATTTTTAAGGACTGAAAATGAACTCAAATGAGGGGTTTGCAATGGTCTGTGTGATGGTGAACCTTGCTGCAGTAACCGTGTCATGGGTTCCCCACCTCTGGTCTATGCTCTCTCATGCTCCTGGTAGAAGAGTAAGCTAGAATAGCCCCTTAGGAAGGTAGCTTGATAATAATTATCAAAACAAAATGCACATTTTTCTAGATCAATTCCATTTCTAGGGGTTTTCATACATAAATACATACTTAAGATATATACATAAGGATGTTTGCTGTAATCTTTTTGCAGAATCAAAAAGAAAGAAAAGCAGAAACAAATATCTTAGAATATAGTAGAATCTTTAAAGTACATTACATCTGTATGATAAAATATTGTGAATCCATTAAAAATGGAGTAGAACTAAATGTGCTGCTTATTAGAAAAGATATTCAAACATTTTAAGTAAAAAAAAGCATGGTTAAGAATAATATGTATAATGAGATATTTTTGGAGTTAAAAATTCATGTGTAAAGTGGTAGTAGGCTTTTATTAAATACTATGTTCTATTTTCCTGGACTTCTCATTTATGTGGAAACATTTTCTCATTCTGGAAGCCAAAAGGAAGCACTCTGTCACTACAGACCCGAAAAACAAAGTTTGTAAGTTACTGGTTCACAGTTCAGAAGGAAACATGTAATTGATCCCATGCCCTTCCTATAAAGATGCCCGGAAAGTATTAGAAATGACAGATGTAGTAGACCTTGCTCTTGCCTCAGACGGAGCTCCGAAGAATAAATGCTGGAGCCCCTAGATAAGTTTAGGGTTCCAAGACTAGAGGGCACAGTGCCCTGCCTAAGAAAGGAAGCTCTGGAGCACTACTCTATACACTGCCACCACCAATACAGCTTGAGAAAGTAAACATGCCTGTAAGAAACAAGAAAGTTAGGCCATGGGCGGCCATTTGGAGCCATAGGTGAGAGGACACCATGCCAATATTTTCCTGTGTGGCAAGGAATAGGGGCGAGGGGAGAATTGCAGGGTAGTGATAAGGGTAGACTAGCAAGAGTGTATCTCAGTGGATGTCACTAGGGGTGACCTTATCTAAGAACTATATAGGCCAAAGGTTCATCTCAATGGAACCAGAAGAGCTACAGCCAGAAATTCATTGTTCATTTGTGCTATGGACCATTGAAAGGATAATGCTTCTAGAAAGGCAGAACTCTACTCCCTTTCAATTGCTTGGCTTAAGCCAGCTATTTACTAGAATTTCTTCCTCTCCCATACATATTATACAGGCACCTTCCTAGTTATCTCTCTCAGTTATTACCTCCTCTATGCAGCTTTCTGGTTTCTAACCACACCACAAATTTCTGCTACAGGATGTAGAGAAGCAGGAGGCTGTAAGTGACTGACCAGTATCAAAGCATATGCATTGTCACTGTGTCTCACACCCAGCTCTGTCCCTCAGTGTACTGCGACTTACTTAGGCTTTCTAAATTGTACACAAAACTTTCTTGTGGTCAGTGCTGACCTGGAATCAGATAGGAAGAGAATCCTTGGAAACACAGTTCCAGCTTATTTCAAGTGACACAGTACAAAGCCACTATAAGCATGCATGCCTGCACAGTAAATCCGTTGGTACCTGTAGCAGGGAAGAGCCAGACTATGAGCTGTTTCCTTGGGACCCAGAACAGCAGCTCTCAACAGATGTTCATTGACTCAACACAGCACTCTTCCCACCTCCCACTCAAACAAATGTTTGAGTTCGTTCTGGGGCCCTGGGAAATAGCTCAGTGTTTTCCTGAAGAGTGCCATTTACATAAAAGTCAATGGAGCTATTGTTGGGGGTTTTCTGAAGACCAGGGAATTGAAACTGTCCAGGGGTTTGAGAGCAGCCAGCTTTGACACAGATTCCAAGTGGATTCAAACCTCAGGGGGTTAAAGAACACAGCATCCAATATGTAAATATGCCTGCAGCCAGGATTGCGGAGGTGAGAACTCTAGGCTGACAGCAGGCAATTCACACTTCAAAAAAGTGGCAGAGTGCCTGAGGTGGTTAGAAAAAACCTGAACAAAAAACCCTTCAATGTCATCAGAAGGTTCCAGAAGCTAAGGAAAAGTACTCTTGGCTTTCTCTATAGATAGAATCCCTTTACAGCCCAGGAGGTTCAGGACTTTAGTGCCAAAAAAAAATTTATAGATAAATCGCTATGCTGATGTGTTCCAATGTATTTAGCAAATTAATCAGAGTGCTACTGCAAGCACAATTCAACCCCAAAAGCCTTTGTAAATATACATTTATTTATTTATTTATTTATTTATGTACTTAATTACTTATGCAGTACCAGGCACTGAACTCAGTTCGTTAAGCATGGTAGGCAAGTGCTCCAACTACCACCTTTAAGGAAAAGCATGCTTCACGCCACTGTTATAGCACAAATACTGTGTCAGCTACAGTGTGCAAGGGTTTTAAACTATCATTTCTAATGCTCAAGACAAGATCTCCAGTTTATGAGGAAACTGCTCTATTAAGAAAGGTTAAGGGGCTGTGGATTTAATTCAGTGGTTCCGGCGGCTGCTTCACAAGCGCAAGGACCAGTGTTCGATCCCCAGTACCAAAAAAAAAGAAAGAAAGAAAGGTTAAAGGCCGGAGATTTAGCTTAGTTGTTCTGCTGCCTTCTTCGCAAGCGCAAGGACCTGAGTTTGATCCCTGATACCAAAAAAAAAAAGAAAAAGAAAAAGAAAAAGAAAAAAAGAAAGGTTACAATATTTGTCCAAGACAATTATTTGAATCCAAATAAGTCTATCTCCAAAATTCATATTTTTTTTTTCCTTTCCCGGTTCTCCTTACCATGAAAGAATAGAGTTTGGGGCACACATGTCCTCTGAAAGAGGACACACAAATGATTTATAAAATCACTTTCAGTTTCAAAATTTCTAGTCTATAATCATCTGGAAGTTAAGATGTTTATCTGGAATCCTTTCCACCAACTCGTTTTAGGTGGGAAGAGGGAAGAGCATATGAAGGTCCTAGTGCCTTGGACACCAGAGGAGACTCTGGAGTGGGACAGTATAGCCTAAGGCTATTAAAAGTGCCTATCTGACAAAGGTTTCTATGCTTCTACTGCTCTTTTCTGGAAAGTAGGAGCCTAAAACTACATGTACAAAGCCATCTCCGGTAGCCTAGGGATTCAAAAGCACCAAGATAGTGGGAACAGTATTTTTTTCTTTGAGACAGGGTCTTCTATGTAGTTCAGCTGTCCTTAAACTCACTATATAGTCCAGGCTGGCCTTGAACTTAGTACTGGGATTACAGTCATACGCCACCACGCCCAGCCTGGGCAGTCTTGATGCTAGCCTTGGACAAGCACACAAACATCTAACATAAGGCCCTGGTGTCCAGAAAATTTGCTCAGGCCACTTCACTGTGAGGAGGAAGGTCAACTCATGGGCAGAGTGATCCATCCCTCTGCTTTCTCTCACTTCCCACTTCACAATCATCTCTTTAGATAGCCAGTTTCCTTCTCCCCTTTTGGAATGAGCAGCAATGAGGAACCCATCCATGAATAAAGTTCTACCTTATGACAAGAGCAATAAAGAGAAAAAGAAATTAAAAAAGAAAAAAGACCCCTATTACAAGAATAAATTGAGACAAAGAAAATAGCTCAGCTGCACCTATCCTTGGATATCTGCCAATCCCTTCTCACAGAAATCAAGCCGTTGAGTCATTTTACAATCTTTGCTAATTGCCCAAGGAAGGAAATAGGAATTTCACCTGTAATGGCATATCAGATTCTAGGATGAGGCCAAAGTCACACAAGGTTGGACAAAATTTGTTCTCAGGGAAGACTTAGGTGGCCTAATAGTGCCATCTGCTGTTCAATTCTGGGAAGCAAACTTGGGGAATCCTAAAATTAGAACCTGAAGGCGCAGTATTCCTTTATTCATTTAATGTCTTTCGAGTTCTTCCTATGCAACAGTGTAACAGGATTGAAGGGTAGATATGAAGTGAAATTCTACAAAACCCTGACTTTCAAGAGGTTTAGTTTAGTAAAGTGGAAGACATTCAGACAGATAAGTTACCATGTGCTTTGTGTATCATAAGGAGACATGTAAGATGAAATAATAGTCAAGAGACATCTTACATCAAAAGGGTTCCTCAGAAGGACCTTAAAGGATGGCTAGGAGTTTTTCAGGCATAATAAGATGGAAACAATGGGCATTCCAAATAAAGGGAAGAGTATGTGAAAAGACCCTCCAGCACAAAATGACATTCCACTGGTAAAGTTTAGTTATATTCTATAGGCAATGAGGCCTTTTTTGATCAGATTTAGGCAGGGCTTTAATTTGGTCAAGTTGACTTTTTTTCCTAGGGAGAAGGCAGTACTGGGGAAACAAACTTGGGGCCTTTGCACTGAGCTACACCCTCAGCCCTTTTCTTTCTTTCTTTCTTTTTTTTTTTTTTTTTTTTT
>NW_022900948.1:12043698-12064742 GCF_012274545.1 Fukomys damarensis | reverse complement strand
CTTTTTTTTTTTTTTTTTTTTTTTTTTTTTTTTTTTTTGAGACGGTCTCATATGTAATTAAGGCTGCCTTGAACTCACTGTGTAGCCCAGGCTGGCAATAAGCTCACGGTGATCCTCCTGCCTTAGCCTCTTGAGTGCTAGGATTATAGGTGTGTGCCACCAAGCCTGGCTGCCCTTTTCCTTTTTATACAGGGTTTTACTAAGTCACTAAATTGCCTAGACTTGGTTTGAACTTGCAATCTTCCTGTCTCAGACTCCCAGGGTGCTGGGATTACAGGCATTCATCACATCTAGTTTTGTTGTTATTTTTTATTGTGGTACTGTGGTACCAGGGCCTTTACACTAAGCTACACTCCCAGCCCCTTTTTCAATTTTGAGACAGGGTCTCACTAAGTCTCTAAGTTGCTCAGACTGTGCTTAAATTTGAGATTTTCCTGCCTCAGCTTACTGGAGGGCTAAATTTCAGGTATATGACACCCCACCTGGCTTAGACTGACGTTTTACAAAGACAAGTGGCAACAAGCAAGGCGGAGAAGAAATTAGAAGTCTGGGGCAAAGGAACCAACCAGTTCTAAGCCTATTTCAAAAGACCAAAATTACATAAATTAGATTAAGGCAGAGGCTGTGAGAAAGGAAAACATAGACTGAAACAGAGATATTTCAAATAACAATTGACAATATTGGTGTTTTATTGTCTAAAGGAGAGAGAGTTCCTAAGTCCAAGTGAAAGGGAGAGAGGTGTTTGATGAGGTGACTGTGTAAAGAAAGGGGCAGAAGGCAAGCTAATAGTTTCTGTTAGGGACAAGTTGAACTTGAAGTATTATAGACAGACCACAAGGTAAATGGAAAATAGGTCTAAGGCTCTGCGACCCTTTCATCCCATCTCTTCAAATTCCAAAGTGGAAATTTTCTATTAGAAAAAGAATGTGTACCCAAGGTAGATATATCTGCAATCCACTTCCCTCCAATTTCCGTTCAATCTGCCACTCCAAACTAGTATTACAAATATTTCACCCTCTTTCAGTCAGAAAGTGTCACACAATGCAGAAACGTATGGTTAAGCCTGCAGTAAGAAAGACCAATCCATCAAATTTGATAGTTGTAACTAAGAGCAAGATATTCCATCAATCATTAAATGAAGATGACACCCATTTTTCATGGTTGTGGAGTTTAAAATAAATTTATTTTAGGGTTTAACACACCAGAGGTTACTGAACTTATGTGATCGCTCTTATTCTTGGGTTATAAAAAAGGTCAACTGAAATGTTTTAATGGTACATCCTTCACTTTTATTGATCTCTGAATCAATGGCTTTTCATACTTTGCTATACAGAGGGTGAACTCTGTTTACTATACTATGTATATTCCTGATGTACAGGATCAACTGAATTCCTTTTAATATAGATATCAGGTAAATATTTCTCTTTTGAATAATAGATTTGCTTCCATATTAGTAAGAATTGCCTTTTTTTTTCCTTAACTGAAAAATTCTGAGCTCAATTAAGTATATAGTTGATGATAGTAACTAAGCTGTAGGATATATATAAGCTGGCTAGTACTTTTGTTCACATTATAAGGATAATAGTTACCATATTTTGAGAAGCTACTACTTGCCAGGCACTGCGCCGAATGTTTTACCTTCATTATTTCATTTAATCTTCACTGAAACCCACTGGGGAATTACTGTCATTCTTCACAAGAGGAAAAAAGGAAACTGGCTCAGAGATGAGTCTGGAGAGTGGTTCAAACACAGGCCTGCCTGTCTCCCGTCACAGCTCTTTAACTTCCACTCTACATTAGCGGTTTATATTGGACACTGGTTGCATTCAGTTTAAGCTCTTGCAGCCTTTTCTTTCCTTAAAGTGGAGGAGACTCTCTTGTGTGATATTCTGCTACAGTCGTTATTAATTCAACAAATTGAAGCAATTAGAAAATATAAAATATTTGGAAAGCATGTGAGATTTAACAGATAACAACAAAGAAAACAGGCCCAGGGAAGAGGGGTATAGCTTTCGAACTGCTAGGCCGTAAACTTGGGCCTTGTCTGTCACTGGCAAAGTAGCACGCAAGGTTTCTGGGACCACTGAAACCCACACTCCAACCCAGCCCATCCCATTCCGTCAGTGCAGACGCCAGTGCAGAACTAGGGCTTGCGAGAGGCTGGGGCCTGGTCAGTTAACGCCTAAAGCTCTCCTGGAAAATGGTGCGTCAACCATTGACTCTGCAGCGAAGGGAGGTTAGTCAGTGGCAGACTCCCAAAGCTGCAAGCCCGAGCTTCTCACGGAAAATTAAACCCAGGTTCTCTCAAAGGATACTCACCGGAAGCCGACAGAGACAGAAGGTGGGCCTTGAACGGAGACCGGCAGTCCATCAACCAATCAGGAGAGCTCGGCTGCTCTTCGGGGACCAACGGAATTGGACAACAGGAGCTTACTCCCGCCACTAGAGCGCCTTTGGCTCTCAGAGAACATCGCGAGATTTTCGCTCAAGCAGAATTGGTTGAAGAGTTAACGCCCACTGTTTCCTCCGATTTCTGATTGGTTTTTTTCTGGAGAAGGTGGTAAACGTCACGAGCTCCCTGGATGTCCATTGGTGAGTGTACAGGACTGCCGGCGCGCGGGCTTTAGCGCGGGCGTTTGAACTGGTGCTTGGTGGCGTTGTCATGGGGATGCGGCCTGGCTGTAGTTGAAGCTCGCGGTTAATTGAGCTCTCGGGTCATGGGCCTTAGGGCTCTCTTCAGAAGGCATCGCTTTTTTTTTTTCCTGTTCTCTGATGGGACTCCTTGAGGAGGAGTTCTGAAGTCTTAGAGGTGAGAGTGGGCAGGGGGAACCAGGGCTGAACGTAGCCAGTCGGAAGTGATGGCGCCAGCCCCTGGGGAGAGGGTGCGCGTAATGCTTCTTGCCAAGCGCGTGGAGAGACAGGCGTTTGTGAGGCAAGTTGGTTTACCCCAGTTCTTCAGACTGTTCACCCACTCTCCCACTTCTTACCCCCATATATCTGGTTCTTCTTCGTCACTTGCCTTGAACGCCACCTCATGAAGTCTCTTACTTTTGAACTCATGCGGACTGCATTCTCAGAGCTCTTCGGTTTTGGTTTTAAGTTGTGTACTACCTAAACTCTTCTACGTTCTAAATCTTCTCCCTTCCATACAATTTTTGAAAACAAACTTGAAAAGTCTTACAAAGTTGCAGAGATATTTGTTCAGCTGAATTTATATTTTCCTCTCACAATCTATTTTTATTAGGATATGTTGGCAGTACATAATGATTACCTTCGTCGTGAAGAGTTGGTACATTTGTTCAATTGAATTTAAATTCGCCACAAATAGACTAGATTCTCTTTTATGTCCGGTCCTGTTATCTCTTCCATTCAGACATGATTTTTTTTTTTTTTTTGAGGTGAAGAGGACTGCACCCTAATCTCATAGGCAAAAGGGCCTGAAAGTTCAGTTAGCCTTTTCCTTGTGAAAAGTGAAGCTTTTTAAATTGGTTGTTACAATTTTGTATTATGGCTTTTAGTCTTGGTCTTTCCATACTTTTTAGTAAACTCCTGTTAGTCTTTGCCTAAAACAAATCATTCTGTAGCTGTATGCCCGAAAGTTTATCTCCTTTTAGTTTCTTAGTGAGCCAAAAGCTATTGTCACATTTTAAGTGTGCTTTGGAAAATGTTTTAAAACAGATGCATTGTGGTCTTACTTCAGTGCATATAACAAACAGCTCGGATAGCCTCTTATCCATCAGATGTCCATGATAGAATCAAATTACTGAGGCGGTTTTGTTTATTCATGGCCTATATATTGTCTCGTTGCTGATGGTTCTTTTTTATATTAAATTCTTAGCTCAGTAGTAACTTTAATGAAAGGATTGAAAAAGTCAGGTGTAGCAGCTTACAATTATTACTACTCTTTTATTAAAAAGTTTGAAACACTACCTTACAGCTAAACTGCATATCTGTAACGTATAGTAGAAACTGGACTGGGGATTCAGGGTTTGATCTCTAATTCATTCAACTGTGGATGGTTTTGTAAGTTATTTACTTATTTATATTTATTGAAATAGTCTTGCTTTATTGTCCAAGCTGGCTGGTAGTCAATTTGTGATCCTCCTGCCTCAGCCTCTCAAGTAGATGAAATTACAGGAGTGTGCCAACACATCTGACTTTTATTTACACCTTTAGACTTCACTCTTTTTATTTGGAAAATCAAAGAGTTGAGCTATATTAGAATCCTTATGACTATCAATTTTTAGTATTTGGTAGCAGACATCACACTCTCAGATTTCGCTTAGCAGCTGAAAGTAGTAGCTACTATTTATTGGGCATTTACCCTGAGCAAATGACTATATGGAGGGCTTTATGTAAATATTACATTTTTTCTTAGTATAGCACATAAATGTGCTGCCTAGATATCATTTCATTAAAAAATGTTTGGTTTTATGTTGTTAAAAGTCTTTAGGGCCGGGGATTTAGCTCAGTGGTTCCACCACCTGCCTCACAAGCACAAGGACCCGAGTTTGATCCCCAGTACCAAAAATAAATTAATTAATTAATTTAAAAAGTCTTTAGCTGCTTATAGTATGTCCTTGGGTAAATGATATGATCCTCCCATCTTCAGTTTTGAAAGAACAGCGGTATCTTTCTGAGCTGCTGTTTTGTTAAGTGATGGATAGAACTTACCTCAGATCTCTTTCACATCTAATGTTCTATGATTAATCTTTTAGTCCATTTTCTTCATGCACGTTCAGCAAACGTGTTCATAATTTTTTCAGAATAGATCCTTAATATGTTTTTTTTTTAAACGAGTGATAGAGAACTAGATGCAGTGGCATGCACCTCTCTCCAGCTACCCAGATGTCTGAGGCAGATGGATCATTTGAGGCCAGCCTGAAATATAGAGATCTCATCTTTTAATTGTAACAATAATAATAAAGAGTTAATGCAGTTTACTTGGTCTTAATGTAGCACATAAATGTGCTGCCTAGATATCACTTCATTAAAATAATAATATAATAATTATATTACATTTTGAGTATTGTGGTCATTTTATGCTTCCTGAATCACTGTCCAAGGACTGTGATATTCATATACTGTTCAACAAGACTTTTCCATATGTATAAATGAATAACAATAGGTATCATATGTTGTTTATACATCACATACTGAATTTAGTGCTCAATTTACATTGTTCCAATTAATCATCATGCAAGCAAATATCTTTTCCAAGTCATCATCACTTTTTGTCTGTTCTGTGCTTGCTGCATATCTTGAATTTTCCATTTATCCCCACCCCTGCAATACACTCATCAGAACTGGCTGAGTGATCTTTAAAGACAGACATCTTTATGTAGCCCAATTGATCCTACCCAATCTGGCCTCAGCTTTCTGTCCATACTCTTCTTCCTTTTACCTGTTGTTTAGCTAAACTGGCTTTCTCTTGATCACTTAATCATTCTGTGCTTATTTCCACCGTAGGGCTGACACACTCCTCCTGGAATGCTTTTTCTCCCAATCTTCCTTCTTTTTAGGTTTTACCTCAGTGTTCCCTTTGGAATGAGGCCTTCTCTGATCATCCAATGTAGAGTAGGCCCTTCAGCTCGCTTTATTTTTTTTTATTGCACTTATTGCCATCTGAAATTACCCTGTTTATTTGCTTGTTAATTATCTTCTCCCACAAGGCTAACTGTGCCATTAAAGCAGTGACCTTGTCTATTTGGTTCACTGCTGATTCCCCAATGTCCAGAAGAGGGCCTTGCTTATAAAAGGCTCTCAAAAAATATTTTTTGAGTGATTGGATAAAGATTCTTGTTGGAACTGTGACCATAGCATTCATTAGAGTAATAGAACCTTCCTTCATTCTTTTGCCAGGAGCAGTGAGTCAGGTACCACCAAGTATGCCAGAATTTTCCCTAAGTAATCACATTACCCTGATACAAAAGTTTCCAACAATCAAGATTACAGATGGTAGCAAATACTTTTGAGAGTTTTAAATGTAGTATTAGGGAGATTTGTTCATGAAACAATTATTGAATGTTTATTATTTTCAAACACTGTTTTAGATACTGGGGATAAAAAAGATAAAATGCATTCCTTGACTGTGAGGAGATCACATTCTAGTGTGTGACATAGACATCTTCAAAGATAATTATTATAGAATGTAAATAACGATGGAGATAGGCAAAGGTATGATATGAACATAGAAGGGACATCTAATCACATCTGGTGAATTCAGAAAAAACCTTATGTATTTTAATCAGTAAGAGATAGTGATAATTTGGGCATGGTGGCCTGTAATCCCAGTATTTAGGATGTTGAGGCAGGAGGATTGCCATGAGTTCAAGACCAGCCCGAACTACATAGTGAGACTATGTCTTTTAAAAAAAAATGAGTGAGTTTGATCAGAGTGGGAGGCCACTTAAAAGCACAACATTAATTAATGAATTAATGCACAGAAATAAAGCAACTGTTGACTAAACTTGAGAGAAAGGAAGAGGCTATATTATAGAAGGCTTTGTGGAGCATGCCAAGGAGCTTGGACTTTGCTGTGAAAGTAGGTGGTAAGATGCTGTTTTTAAAGAAAGATTTTAAAGAGGGGAGCATCAGGGACTGCTTGCTCATCTGGCTCAGCAGTCTGCAGGAATGGGGCAAAACTAGTGGTAGGGAGAATAGTTAAAAGGCATGTACTGATCTAGGTGAGAGACACTGGGGCTGAATCACTTAGGCAGTTGTGGTAGGACTGAAGATAGAAGGAAAATTTGACAAATATTTAGTATTGGCTTGATCTGTTGAGTAGTTTTAGGATTAAAGGAGAGGAAAGCATCTAGGATGAGTGACTGTGGGTGGTACCTACCTTGTGCCCGCAGTAAAGAGAAAGGTAGAGGATAAATTTTTGTTAAGAGGTAGTGAGTTCTATTGTTATCAAGTAGTTCAGATGCTGAATTGTGGAGATTTGGGGGGGAGGTACTAGGAATTGAACTCAGGACCTTGCGCTTGTGAGGCAAGTGGTGGAACCACTGAGCTAAATCTCCAGCGAGATGTTTTGATTGTAATCCTTGAATGTTTTTGCTGCAAGACATATCTGTGACACTGTGTTTTACTGTGAAGTGAACTTAAGTTATACTGTGATTCTAAAAGTAACTGACTCAATAACATTGTGCAATAACCAGGCCAAAAATACTACTTGAGATTTCACCAGCAATGGAAAGCAGTACTGTTTATTTGAGCAGTCTAAGTTAGACTCCTGTTTATGTTGGTAATGGATTGGTTAAAATAATAGTATAGAGCTATGTAGCCAACATATGGACATCCATTCACTTTCTAAAACATTAATATAGTTTTGAATAAATCATGACTCAGCTTCTTCACTTGTAAAAAAAAGGGAGATGGTGGGCTGGGGATTTAGCTCAGTGGTTCCGGTGCTTGCTTTGCAAGTGCAAGGACCTGAGTTTGATCCCCATGCCAACAAAAACAAAACCAAAAAACCCAAACACACAAAAAGGGAGATGGTAATTATTGTCTATGCTAAAAAGTCTTTGGAGATTAATTGGGGTAGCACAACTAATTACATATTAATAACATCACAGAAAATGGAATTAGTTTTTTAAATTGTTCATCATTTTCTCAATGTCACTCCTTTGGAAGTAATTCCTGGTGCCATAGTGGTAGCTGTTTCCAAATGGATATAACCCTGAATGAATGAATGTATATCATCTTGGCAATTCATAAAAACTGATCATAATAGTTATTTTTCCACTGAAACACAGGATATATAATTTGTTGTAAGTATTTAATGGCGACAGTGGTGAAAATCTCCAAATGACAGCTTCCTGAGGTTGGATTAGATGGGTATTTTAAAAATAAAGCACTGAGTTTAAATCCAACACTGGTTACCACCTGTTCCTAGGAATTCTTTCAAATTTAAACCTCTATATTTAGAGAGAGTAACAGTTGGACTGTTTTAAGATTACTAGGTTCATCAGTTTTGTTATGTTTATGTTATGTTATGTTTAGGTGATTGTTCCCCAAGGTTTTCACCAACTTAAAAATTTAAACCCATTGTGGTCTCTTGAAAGAAATTGTAATTGTAAAACATTAGCTACTTAACCATAAACAAACTTGGAGCTCCCCCCCCCCAGTTACAGACAGAAATAATCTCTTGAAAACTACTTTTAAAAAAATACATGGAGGGGCCGGGGATTTAGCTCAATGGTTCCACCACCTGCCTCGCAAGCACAAGGTCCCAAGTTCCACCCCCAGTAACCCACCCCACCCCCCTACATGGGAAAACTCACAGATTGGTATCTCAAATCCTCATCTTGTTTTGAGAATTCCATTAAGTATAATATATTCTAATTCCTTTGCAGCTGTTGTTTTAAGCAGTTGTCTAGTATCATTTGTCTTCTGTTGAAATCAGTGGTCTATAGATAGAATAATTCCCAGAGTTTAAAATAACTAATTCCCTTGTGGGGAGAAAGTATATACTGTATTAGTCACCTTTTAATCTGCCACTGATAAATCTGAATATCTTCTGTTCTTAGGAATTTAATGCCTAACATGGGTACAGAAACATTTGATGAAAATTGAGAATGTTGGGTTTATATTGTGTCACGTTCCTAATGGTACCGTGAGCTCAATAATTTTGTGAATGATCCCTTAAAAAGTGATCATTATTAGTGGTTGTCTGAACTATATGGGTTGGGGTGAAATGGGGAATGACTACTAAAGGTGCAGGGCTTTTAGGTGTGAGGAATGTGTTCTAAAATTGATTGTAATGGTAATAACTATGAACATAAAGCACTACATTTTGAAGTGAGTTATATGGCATGTGAATTGTATGTAAAGCTAGTGTGTGTGTGTGTGTGTGTGTGTGTGGTATCGGGGATTGAACTCAGGGCCTTGTACATGCTAGGCAAACACTTTTACCATTAAGCTACATCCACAGCCTGTTTTTTTGTTTTGTTTTGTTTTTTGAGACAGGGTCTCTCACTGTTACCCAGGCTGGGCTGGAACTCAGGATTCTCCTACCTCATCCTCCTGAATATCTGGGATGTGCTCACTTTGGCAGCACATACTAAAACTGAATATCTGGGTTTATAGGCAAGCACCACTGTGTCCAGCTAAAATAGTGAATGTATTTTTTGGGGGCCGGGTACTGGGGTTTGAACTCGGGACCTTGTGCTTGCAAGGCAGGCGGCAGAACCACTGAGCTAAATCCCCAGCCCAGTGAATGTATTTTTAAAGTAACGATTAACATAGTTTAGTAGAACTTGAATAAAGAAATATTTCTTGGCAATCAGAAGGTATTTTAGTCCCTGTATTTGCATGTGACTTCTTCTAAAATTTCATATCTGCTTTAGACTTCATACATGGACCAGTGTTTTAATACCTGCTGACCCTACTATGTAGTCCCTCACTTTTAAAACAGAATAGTCATTTAAAACATGTAATAAATAGAGAACAGGGAACAGTAAAATGTTTGGAAAATGTTTTAGCCTGCCAAGGCTGATCACCTTGGGTAAGTAGCTTAACCATGCATATCCTGTTTACTAAATAAAATGGTAGTGTTGGACTAAATCATGAATTTCAAACTCAGATGCTCACAGAGATAACCAGTAAATATAAATGAAGAACCCAGGAGCAGCAGAGGCCATATGGTACAGAAGTCTGCTCTTTTTTGGTGGGGTGGTAGGTACCAGGTATCAAACTTAGGACCTTCCTCTTGCAAGGTAGGCAGCAGAACCACTGAGCTAAATCCCTGGCCCTGAAGACTGCTCTTTTAAAGGAGATACCCACTACTTAGTTTTGGTCTCTCATTGCCTTTTCTAATTGTAGGTCCAATGTAACTATGTTTTTTTTGGGGGGGGAACAGAGTCTCACCATGTAGTTGAGACTGACTTGGAACTCACTATTTAGCCCAGGCTAGTCTTGAACTCACAGGTATCCTCCTGCCTCAGCCTCCTGAGTGCTGGGATTACAGGGTTGTGCCACCACACCCAGCAACTATGTTTTAATTTTAAGAAAAGTGGGAACTGGTTTGTTTTTTGTTTTTGTTTTTGTTTTTGTTTTTTCTTTGGTGCCAGGGATTGAACTCAGGTCCTTGTGCATGTAAGGAAGGCCACCTAACCTCTGAGCTAAATCCTCAGCCCCTGAACTGGGTATTTTAAGTTGCTCCTGATTTTTAAATATTGAAACATTCAAAAAAAGTTTTAAACTATGCAAGCTGGAACTGTAAAATATAAAGAGAAACCTTCATGGGCCAAATATTATAGACAAAGTCAGCTATAGATTATCTCATAGATGTCCTGGCCACAACATTCTTTATTAAAAATTTTATTAAAATATAAATAATTTCACCATTTCAGATGAAATCATATAAAGCAATATGATGAAATATATAGGTAAGTTGTAAAGCATAATACAAAACTAATGATACCCAAGAGCTAGCACATAATCTTCCTATGTTCTTTCCTGTTCTATATTTTCCTGGTCTCGCTCTAGAGAAAGGGAGATACTTAAATAATGTGTTTGGATATTTATATATTTTTTTAATTTCTTTGCTTTTGAGTTTTATTAAAAGGAACATAATTTTTGGGATTCATTTTTCTTATGAAGTTTCTAAGGTTTGCTTTTTGTTTTATTTTTCTTTTTGAGATAGGGTCTCACTGTGTAGTTTAGGCTGGACTTGAAATTATGGCAATCCTTCTGCCTCTGCCTCCCAATTGCTGGGATTACAGGCATGTGCCACCACACCTGGCAAGATTTGCTATATCACTGGTGGTGAACCTATTACATGCATGTTGTTGTGTTTTTCTTTTAAGACAAAGATGCTAATGTATGAGTTGTTTTTCCTAAACTAAAACCTCGGTATTTGTGCTGTGGATATAGCTCAGCAGTACAGCATCTTCCTGACAGGCTTGAGGTCCTGAGTTTGATTCCCAGTAAAAAAACAAAAACAAAAACAACCCTCAGTTGCAGTGTTGGCACTTTTTGCAATAAAAAAGCAGATTTTGGGTTGCAGTTTGGCGCTTGGACCCTAAAAGGTATGCCATCACTGTAAAACTGTTGAGTATAGCTGTTGTTTAGTCCTTTTTCCCTACTGTATAATATTATATGAACAACCCCAAGTTTATTTATTCTCTAGTCAACAAATATTCCTATAATTTTCACTTTTTGGTTTTTGAGAACAGTCCTGTTATTAATATTCTTTTTTTTTTTTCTGGTACTGTGAATCGAACTCAGGACCTTTGTGAGGCAGGTGCAGTGCCACTGAGCTAAATCCCTGGTCCCTGTTATTAATAGTTTTATGTAACTCCTGAAGTACAATGCAAAAGTTTTTTAGTGTTGGACCAGGTGTGGTGCATGACTGTAAGCTGAGCACTTGGGAGGCCAAAGCAATCACTGTGAGTTTGAGGCTAGCCTGGGCTACACAGTGAATTCAAGGTCAGTATGAATAGTGAGACTTTGTCTCAAAAAACAACAACAAAAGTCAAGTTTTTCTAGTATATATATCAAGTAGTGTTCATTGGTCATATATATGAAGACTACTTCATAAGATGTCAGCTTTTTAGTGTTACTGCCTTAGCTGAATGATTCTGTACTTTGAAAATTCTTTATGACTCTCTGTCTTCTCTAAGTTGTTGTATTCTCTTTTTTTAACACTTTTTTTCTGTTGGTGGAAATAACCCTTTATTCTTTTTTTTTTTTTTTCTTTGTACTGGGGATCAAACTCATGACCCTGCATTTGCAAGGCAAGTGCTAAGTACTAAGCTACATCCCAGCCCAACCCTTTATTCTTTTAGAGAACCATATTTCTGTCATTTCATTAAGAATTTTTTCTCTGACAGGTGTTGTGGTGAATACTCTAATTTTAGCACTGTGGAAAGCTGAAGCAAGAGGATTGCAAGTTTGAGTCCAGCTAGCCAATTTAGTGACTTGTTGATACCCCATCTTTAAATAAAAAAAAGAGCTGGGGATAACAGCTTGTATGAAGGTTCTGAGTTCAGTTCCCAATACCACAAAACCGAAACAAAAGCATACCACAGCTTTCCTCTCAACATAATAGAATTGTACTTAGAAGTAGGTATTATCCTTTTACGTTCATAAATGTCATTAGCTGAAAGTTTCTTTTTGAGCTCTGTAGAAATATATAAAACTTTAATGATCATTTAAAGAACTTTTAAAGTGACGTTTGCTATATGGCTATGTTTTTAAATTACAAGTGATTTTGTTATTTCTGGTATTTGTGAACTTTTAGTTCTTCCAGGAATTTCTCAGTATAAAAATTTGAATTTTTATTGTTGAATTCTTTTTTTCTTTCTTTTTTTTTTGGTACTGGGGATTGAACTTGGGACCTTGTGCTTGCAAGGCAGGCAGCAGAACCACTGAGCTAAATCCCCAGCCCAAAGCTTTTCTTTTTTAACTTAGGAACATAGGAACATGAATTTTTTCTTAATGATTTTGAATAGCATTTTTTTTTTTTAACTGAGACAGGGTCTCGCTGTGTAGTCCAGGCTGAACTCAAACTCTCAGTTGGCAATTTTCCTGCCTCAGCCTCCCAAGCGCTAGGATTACAAGTGTGTGCTACCACGCCTGGCTATGAATAGTATTCTTTTTTATAGGCTATTTTTTTAAAAAAGCTATGCAGAGGGCTGGGGATGTAGCTCAGTAGTAGAGTATTTTCCTCCTTGCACAAGCCCCTGCACCAAATCCTTAACACCAAAAAGACTGTGAATGCATGTGTCTTTAGGTAAAGCTACTGCAAAAGCCATACAAGCTACATTTTGCTTTCTTCTTTACCAACTACAGTCTTTGCAATAGAAATTAATACATCTTTGAAGAGATATTTTGCTTTGTTTTGGTTTGTATTTCTTGTTTAGTTTTTGCAGTGCTGGAGATTTAACTAAGGGCTTTGTACATGCTAGGCAAGTGCTCTATCACTGAACTACATCCCAGCCCTAAAGCATTGTTTTAATGAATCATTATCAAATAATAGAAAAATTATTGAATACTGTGAAATCCATGTACCAGTGAGTCAAGCTTTTTTTCTTTTTTTAAAGCAAGTTAATTTTATTTAAAAGAAAAAAGGATAGAGTTCCTAAGCGTCTTAATAAAATATAGTAGGCTTTTTTTATGCAGTGTTAGGCTTGGGTTGAATAAGTTTTTAAAGAGTATGGTCACTGTACCCACATAGAATATATTCATTTTGTCTTTCCAATTTATCTAATTAAAACTTGGGATTTTCATTCTCTGAAGAGTCTAAAAATGTATTATCACTGGGCATGTAGCTCATGCCTATAATCTCAGCACTTGGGAGGCTGAAGGAGGAGGATCACTGTGAGTTTGAGCCTGGGCTACCTAGTGTTCACCTGAACTACACAGTGAGACCCTGTCTCAAGTGTGTGTACTTGATAACTCTAACCAAAGCTCAAATTTCTATAGAAAGATGGAAAAATTTCAGTATGACTTAAGTTTTTCCATGATTAATTATGTTTTGATAATTATAGATATGAATGTTTTAGGGCAAGAACATTTCCCTTTTAGATGCATCTAAAATTTAATGGTAGGAGGGTTTTTTTGGAATGATAAAAATGCTCTAAATTTGGATTATGGTGATTGATGGTTGCATAACTGTGAATAAACTAAAAATTGTTGAATTGTATACTTTAAATAGGTGAGTTTTATAATATGTAAATTATTAGTATTTTTTAAATGCTAGGGATAGAGCCCAGGGGCTTGCACATGCTAGGCACATGCTATACCACTGAATCATACCCTCGGCTCCTATAGTACATGACTGATGTCTCAATAAAGTTTTTTTCTTGCTTTTGTTTTTTTGAGACAGGATCTCACTACGCATTTCAGACTGGCCTTCAATTCATTATGTAGCCCAGGCTGGTCTTGAACTTGTGATCCTCCTGCCTCAGCCTCTCAGGTTCTGGAGTTATAGGTGTGCACCACCATATTTGGCTCAAAAAATTTTTTTAAATTTAATGATGTCCCAGAAAAATTTATTGATTCTTTTTTCACTTTCCTTTTTGAGAACTGAAATATTTGGGATGCTGCATGGATTTGAGAAACTAAAGAAATTTGAATGTCTTAGAACTTCGGCTGTTTCCCCCAATTTTTCTGATTTGCAAGGAATATTATATAGCACTTAGTTTATTACTTTTTTATAGTGATTTTAAAACTTGCTAAGAAATATTGAATAGTCTTAACACTGAAACAAACAAGCACCAATTTTCATGAGAATTGAAGCCAAGGCCTTGGCACTCAGATGTATCTCCAGTCCTGGGATTACAGACATGAACCACCATACCTGGCTTCAAACAATTTTTTGTAAAGAATGTTTTTTCTGAGCCATTGACTATATGTACGTTGGTTTCACTTTTTTACATCAACATAAAAGTTTTTACTGCCTTAAATATTCAGAAGTTTCTTCCTTTTTACTAGCCAATGTCATTCAGTTCCATGAAAAAAAGGTATCAGAAACAGTATAATCATTTTATTTTCATATATCTCTTAGCCATTTGTATGGTTTTGGTTTTTGTTCTGTTTCATTTTAATAAGAGACAGAATCTCACTATCTTGCCCACACTTGTCTTGAACTCTGGGCTCAAGCAGTTCTCTTGCTTCAGCCTCCCTTATAGCTGAGTACATTCCAGTGCACCCACCTTTTTTAATGTTTCCTTTAAGAAGTGTTTATTACATTTTAAAAATTGAATTATTTTCTTATATTGAGTTGTTTGAATTCCTTATATATTTTAGAAATTAACCCCTTATTGCAAAGTTTGGAAATATTTTCTACCATTCTGTAGATTATCTCTTCACTCTGTTGATTGTTTCCATTACTGTGCAGAAACTTTTTAGTTTGATGTGACCCCATTTGCCTATTTTTGCTTTAGTTTGCTGTGCTTCTGGGATTTTATCCAAAAATTCTTTGCTATTCCAATACTCTGAATCATTCTCTATTTCCTTCTAGTAGTTGTTCATGGTTTCTTGTCTTAATTTAGGTGTTTAATATTTTTCCCTGTTACTAGGAATTGAACCCAGGGCCTTGTGCAAATTCTAGGCAAGTTCTCTACCACTAAACTACATCTCCTTCCCTTTTTATTTTATTTTGAGACGGTGTATTAGTCAGATATAACCCAAGGTATACAAATATATATATGAATTTACAAGATTGGCTTACTGTGGCTACTGACAGAACCAGATAAGGAAGAGTCCAGAGGGTCTGTCTGCACGCTGGAGACCAAAGTATTTAGTCCAAGGTCTGGGGCTCACTGCAGAGTCCCATGCGAGTCTGTATCAGGAGGCCAGTGGGTCTGTGGTGGAAGGCTGAAGGAACCAAAGGGTCTGCACTAGAAGCCAGGAGATGACATCCAAGGTGAAGGCAAAGACTGGAGCTCCTCTGAAGAAACAGAAGCAGATCCTTCCTTTCTTATTTCCCCTTTACATCATCCAGGCAAAGAGCCACCCTAGGGTGGGTCATCCACACCCTAGGGTATGGAATTGCTGAACCAATTTATTAAATTCATCTTAATTAAACTTCTCAAGTTGACACAATCAGTCAACCATCACAGGTGGAGTCTCACTAAGTTGCCCAGGCTGGGCTCTTGCCTCAGCGTCCACAGTAGCTAGGATTTCAGGCATGTGCCACTGTGCCCAATTCTTTAATCCAACGGTCCCCTGCCTTTTTGGCACTAAGGACTGGTTTCATGGAAGATGATTCAAGCTTATTAAATATATTGTGCACTTTATTTCTATTATTACATTGTAATATATAGTAAAATAATTATAAAACCCACCATAATGCAAAAATAAATGAGAGCCTTGAGCTTGACAGTCCTGTCTGGGGAGGGTGGGGGACAGTGACACCTGTAGTGTGTTGCTCGTGTCCAGTATATGCTATAATCTTGTTTTGGTTGGTGTCACTGCAGAAAACCCTGCTTCATAAAGATAGGATATCAGAAATAGAAGCAATCTTTTCAGTGCTTTTGTGGTAATTTCAAGAATTCCAATTTGACTTTAATCCAAACATATGGAGATTTGAAGTTGTCTCAGCTATACTTTTAAGGCCAACATCATATGTGATCTCAAGCAGTTTCTCTTCTAGCATGGACAAAATCGATTCACCTGGCATGAAGGAATGGTCATAGATCCATTCCTTCCCAATTCAGGGTTCTTTTGTGATTGGGAAATAATGCTCAAACCCTTTTGAGAGCTCAGATAAGTTCTACTGCTGGAGAAAGAAGGTGGCCCTGCAGTCTCTCTCAAAATTTCTAATACTGTGTTTGAAATGTCAAAAATCCTTATCCTCACTTGTTGCCCCCATAATTCCAGTTTGGCTTTGAATGCAGCCACTTTATATGCCAACTTGAACACAGTTATTCTCCCCTAAAGTTACAGATTGAATTCTTTTTGGGGGGGAGTATTGGGAATTGAACTTGGGGCCTTGTATTTGTGAGGCAGGTGGTGGAACTACTGAGCTAAATCCTCCGCCAGATTGAGTTCTTTGAGTTGTTGAAATAACACAAATTCCTCTGTAACCATTGCCACAGCCATGACACTGAAATGAAAAAAGCACGGAAAAAAAAAGAAATTAAAAAGGCAGGATCCATAGGAGCCCCCACTGCCTGAGCAGAAAAAGACTGGAGATGAAGAAAATGAGAGTCTCATCGGACCTCTCAGCCTTCTGGGCCTGTCCCCCATTGCCAATGGAAAGTTGGTGACCCCCAAGTCAGCTCTTCATAGAGGTTCTCCAGGACCAAGGGACCAATGATTCCATCAGTGCTGAGTCTCGCACTTCCTCCCAGTGGTAGAGACCCAGTGTGGGGGGGCCTTGGCCCCAGGCCTAGCCCATATAGTCACGGTTGGGGAGTCAATTCTGAACTTCCCTTTCTGTGGCTAGGCCATGGGGGTCCCTCTAGAGGACAGAGAATCCTCAGAAGCTCAAAAGCTGGTCTTTTATCAAGAATACCTGGCCAGGGATTTGGCTCAGTGGTTTCACCGCCTGCCTCAGAAGCGCAAGGGCCCAAGTTTGATCCCTGCTACCAAAAAAAAAAAAGAATACCTCACCACCTAAAGATAGGACCCCCAGGTTATGGAATACAGTGTTAACTGCCTTGTTTGCCAACACTTTTCCTTAAAGGGTCATTGTCACTGAAGAATTCTGTACCTTTTACCAGCCAGGTAAAAGGAGTCTTCTGTGACCTACCAGCTATGTATTTCCCTGCACCCCATGATGTCTACTATGAAGCTCTGCCATCCATCCTCAGGCAGTGACATATCAACTCACCTGTGTAGGGCCCAGAATTGTTTTGTCTTCTGATCCAGCCTCCATACACACCCTCAGGACCCCATCATACTCCCTTTGACTGCCTCCTGGATCCCCTTTGTCAAATGACTGCTGAAAAGGAAACTTTTGGTGCTATTTCTCTCTTTTTTTTTTTTTTTGGCTCTGAGGATCGAACTCGGGTCCTGTGAGGCAGGTGGCAGATCCACTGAGCTAAATCCCCAGCCTTTTGGTGTTATTTCTTGTGCATCTGTCCATGTGGCCCTCAGTATTGCCCTCAGTTACTGAGAGCAAAGGAGCAGTTTCCTCCCTTCCCTGGCTGCTTGCTTTAAGTTTTTGTTTGTTTGTTTTGTTTTTGTTTTTGTGACACCTCAATGTTTTCAGCCACTCAGGCAACTCCCTATGTTATCTGACCTGAGGTAAAGTTTGGGTGACTGGTGCAGAGATGCTCCCTGAAAGGCCACCCTCCTGCTTTTAGATTTTATAGTTTCTCTGTCACTAACATGATGCCCACTGCTGTGGTCTGTGATAACTGTTTTGTGAATCTGTGTGCCCCCTTGTAGCCTTTCCTTCTTTTGGGAGTGGGAGGTAAGACAGGGTCTTGCTTTGTAGTCCAGGCTGGCATTGAACTCATCATATAGCCCAGGCAGTCCTTAAACTCGTCGCAATCCTCTTGCCTCAGCCTCTTGAATGATGGGATTATAGGCATGTGCTACCACACCCAGCCCCTTGTAGCCTTTCTTTATGGTATTTTTTGACTTCCCAGTATGTATTAGAATAAAATTTTCTGCCAAAATCAGCAAAGCTTTTGGTGCCCTCTAGATTATCCCCATAAACCAGTGTGGGAGAATTGTGAAACTTTCCACAGACTATCTCCCTATTCTCCATCTCAGTTATTCCCAGTCTAGTACAGGCCAGTGATGTCTTTTGAAGCCTCAGATAGATCTCCCTACCTAGCTTCTTTCCAGCCTGTTTTAGTTAGACTGTCATTGTGAGGACACCAGCCCTATCATTTGAATTCTGTCAGTCTCTTCCTGGCCTGTCTTTGGGTGGAAGCTCGACAATACTGTTGCTTTCTTCTGATCCTCTTCCCTCACATCCATGCACTGGTTTTCTGTGAAAATGACATTGAATGGGTTCACTTTTGAGTTGTCCCTTAGGAAATAAGTTAGATGTGGGCTACAGGGAGGGACAAGAACCTTTGGAGAACTGAGAATACATTTTTTTTTTAGAATACATTTTTTTTGAGAATACATTTTTTAAAAACTTTTTTTTAGTATTAGTAATAAATGCAGTGGAAACAAAAAAAACGTGCACATAGCATATTATGGGCATCCTCCTGAAAAATATACTGGACAAAAACAAGCATTGTTGCCTTGTCAGCATCAGTAGACTTGTGAACTTGGATTGAATACCGCAGTGACTCATTAATCTTCTCTAACGATTGTGCCTCAGTAGCCTCTGCTGTTCCATCAGTCTGTCTAGTTATGGTGCTGGCCAGAAGAGGAACGTGTCCCACCTTTTGAACTGCAGCCTCTCCTAAAAGTTCACAACAAATGTCCTTAGTGGTAGGCAAGATCAACTCTTTACCAGTAGCAGTAAAGGAGTTCTTAGCTTTAGCAATATAGTTAACCCCTAAGAACGATACTCTCAATGCAGTTGCAATGAACTGATAATTTAAGTAGGACTGCTAGTGTTGTCTTTTCAATGCAGCTTTTTTTTTTAAAGAATTTAACCCTTTAATGTTAACCAATGCATTTTATAATAACATTTAAGCAGTGTTTATTGGGGTGTGTCTCCCATAAGGCTATGAAAATTACTGGGGCTCTCAGTGAACAAAGACAAGAATAATTATTTTCTGAGCAGTTATTCCTTTATTCACTAAGAGGAGTCTCATTTAGCAGTCTCTCCAAACCTAAGGGTCTCTATTATTCAATACACTTGTTAAAATTCCTTTAATTGTTTTATTTATTTTTGGGTACCAGGGATCGAACTCAGGGCCTTGTGCTTGTGAGGTAGGCGGCGGAACCACTGAGCTAAATCCCTGGCCCTCCTTTAATAATTTAAAAGTCAAAAGCTTCATGTTCTGCTATTAGCTGATTTTGATTAGCTGGGTCAGGTCTGTAGATCAGGGGAAAACAGCAAGGTCCAAGAATTTCTCTTTGCCTGGTGCAGGTTTCTTTTTGTTGGCACTTAGAGTATTCCACCAACTCATCCCTGTTTCATCCTTTCCAAAGATGCTCACCAGTGATATTTGTTTTTTATTCGTTTTTGCTGGGGTTAGCTTTTGGGGTTACTAAAACTAAGACAAGTAAGCAGTGTGGGAAGAGGTGCAGATGGAAGAGGTAAATAAAATAATGGGTACATAAACTAAAATAAGTGGCACGCATTGCTTCTCAGCCTTTTGGCTAAGATGAAGTACAAAATGTCATAGACTAAAATAAGTGGCAGATTCTGACTTAAAGCCTGTTACCAGATGCAGCTGTATAGTTGAAGTCCGTGTACTTACTTGCTACCATAAAGCCTGCCACTAGATGTAGTTTGTCACTTGCCACTCACTGAAAGAATTTTGATGAGTCTCCAAGCAATTAATTATTGTCTGTGCACAGTCAAATCTCTCTGCTAATATTAATCTGTATTTGCAGCTTCTCACTTGTGCTAGCATAACCGTCTCAGCTCCACCTCAAATCATCAGGCATTAGATTTTCATGAGAATTACTCAGCCTAGGGCCAGGGTTTAGCTTAGTGATTCCGCTGCCTGCCTTGCAAGTGCAAGGACCTGAGTTCGATCCCCAGTACCCCCTCCAAAAAAAAATTACTCAGCCTAGATCATACACAGTTCACGGTAGGGTTTGCTGTCTTATGAGGATCTAATGCTGCTGCTGATCTGATAGGAGGCAGAGCTCAGGTGGTAATGAAGACAGTGAGGAATAGTTGTAAATATAGGTGAAGCTTTGCTCTCTCTCACCCACTGCTCACTTCCTGCTCTATGGCCTGATTCCTAACAGTATAACAAGTATTCGTCCATGGCAGGGACTTGGGGACCCCTGCTTTAATCCATTTAGTTTTGATTTATTTTTTTCTGTGGTAAGATAGGGGTCTAGAGTTTCATTCTTATGCATGTAACCATCCCATTTACCCAGAACATTTATTGAAGAGACTGCCCTTTCCCTAATACGTGTTCTTAGCACCTTTGCTGAAGATCATTTTACTGTAGCAGCATGATCTTATTTATAAGCTCTCTGCTCTGTTCCATTTGATTACTATAGCTTTGTACCATATTTTGAAGTTAGGTAACATAATGCGTCGTGCTTTATTCTTTCTGTTCAAGATGGCTTTGGCTTTTTATTTTTTTATGACTTATGAATTTTAGGATTTTTTTTTCTAGTTCTAAATATTATTGGTATTTTGATAGGGATTACATTGAATTTGTAGATTGCTTTGGGTAGTATGAACACTTTATTTTTCCACTATTTTTTGTTTTGGTTTGTTTGTTTGTGACAGGGTCTCACTAGGGCTAGGCAGTTCAAGCTGTCCTTGAACTTGTATATAGCCCTGTCTGGATTCCAGAACTCATGGCAGTCCTCCTACCTTAGCCTCCCAAGTGCTAGAATTACAGGCATGCATCACCATACCTGGCTCCTCTATTAAAAGACAGTAAGAGTCTCCCAAATAGAGTAATATTAGCAATCTCTGTGCCAACTGCCTGGATCTTCACATTCACCATTTTGTTGTTGTTGTTGTTGGTGGTGGTGGTGGT